>NC_140754.1:34143214-34823571 GCF_051527215.1 Medicago sativa | reverse complement strand
AAATGGTATATTTTGACAAATAATAGAAAAGAAGGTTATATTGGGAAGGATATAACCATAAATGGTGTTTTTAGAAAAATATTGGTGGCATTTTGACTATTTTTAAAGATAAGAAAGTCACATTTTGACTGTATTTAATGAAAAGAAGGGTATAAAAAAAAAGGTTATATCTGATTAACAATGAAAAATAAGGTTATTTAGTAAAAAAAAGAGAGGTTATATTACTATTGTCAAATAAGAGTCTTTTAGTGTTGTAAAAATTGGCATCTTTGTACAATAGTTTTATCGAAAAAGACAATGTAAAAATTAGTAATGGTATTTGTAAACAATTTGGTGACAACTTTTATGACAATCTTCTTTTTTCTCTTCTTATTAGTAAAAAGCGAGAGACAGTAAGAACATATGTGGGTATGAGACAGAGTTGTCTAAAAATCATCACAAAATGTTTGTACAAATATTATTTTTGTTTTCTGGTAAACTTGGAGAGAGGACAGACATCAAGGAGAAGCAATGACATCCCAACTAGGTTGGCACCCAGATGAACTCCCATCCTATACTATTTAATAATAAACTTATTCAATAAAGATTATAAATTAAATAATAAATATCATTTCTCTTTAGAAAAGAGTATTGTCACAAAAGAAATAAATAAAAAGTTAGCGACTACGATTGACTCATAAAATAAAGATCATAAATTAAATAATAAACTGATATAATATAGCTTATATATTAAAAAATAAAAAAATAAATGCCTTACTATCTATTCATGGATTAAGACTTAGTTACATGATTAATCAAGAAAATCACAGTAATTACAATAACAAAGGTTGATAATTTTTCGATGTACATATTTTATAATTTAGAAAGCATTGAACACAACCAAACTACCATTATCCATCCAAAGAACTAAGATCATGACACTCTTGTATGCAGCACCAAAGGGAAGCATGCAATTGTAACCAAATGAAGACCCTCTCTTTCCAAGTATGAATAAGTTTAGACTTGTCATGTTCAACCATCTCCCTGAGTATATCATCTTCAATTTTCTCAGCTTGCCATTTCGAAGGATCTTCGACAAGCTCCTCACTAAAAATCATACAAGAAAACCCACTGTTTCCAAATAGTTCTTCTATACTTATCTTCCTCCATGGATCCAGTCATCAACAAGTGATACACATAAATCATTTTCACCTGACCAGGTCAAAAAGCGAACGCAATAGCGTGCTTTTTTTTTGAAGGAGTCCAGTCAAAATCCAAAAATATCACTCTTGAAGCTGCGCGCTGTTAAACTGATACCTTCACCACAAGCTCTGATTGAAGCAAGAAGTATCTTTGAACTGCCACGACGATCTTCGAATTTATCTATCACATTCATTCTTTCGAACAAGTCTTGTTCACCAGTTAGTTGCAGAACTCTTTACCATTTATCCACTGAAAATGTTTCTCAAATAATTGTATTAAAAACCTGACTGGTGTAATGTTGTGACAGAAGATCTCAAAGATCTCAAGCTTTCTACAAATTAAAATTGACCTACAAGCTTTCAAGACAATGAATAGTAGAAAGCTTCACATGATAATATTTAACTATGTTACCATTATCTCATAGATCTTCTAATATAATTAATCAAAGAAATCACACTCGATTTAATAGTAAAAGAATAAATGTACTAAAATCCATAGGAGATGTTAATGAAATTAAATAGAACCTCAACAATATGTGCAGTATCAGATCTATATCAGATGCAATGATGTTGCGTCGAGTTGCCTCCTGATTCATTGTTTCATGAAGAAAAATAGGTGCATGAAAGATATTTGTTGAAAATGAGTAGATCAGATCTGAAAGATCTTTATTGAAAATGAATAGATCAGATCTAATGAAATGAAATTAAAACACTTCACTAAAATTATATAGAAATATGATTAGTTAAATCGAAATCTCATAGAATCTTCTGGCTACATTGGAACTTGAAAGGATTGGACTGAATTAGGTCGCAGAAGGTACACAAGGATTGTTGTTGAAAATGGAAAAGAAGAAGAAACGACTAACGAAAGTGTTTGAAGTTGGTAACCCTTTGTGAGAAAAAAGATTATATATAGGAGTGTAGAGAGATTAGTGAGGGAGTGACTAAGGTAGGTTTATATGTACAACACCGACACTTAGAAACAGGTTGGACGTCAAGGTAGTAGCCGGATGGATATTTCAGCAAGAGCTCGTTCGTACTCGCAGCATGGTGATTACGGATTACAAGAATGCATTTATCTTATCTTAGACAAGAATTGTTGTTTTGATAATGTCCAACGCGTTTTGTTGTATAATATATTCATTCGAAGTTTTTATGTTGTAAGTTTTTAATGTAACCAGTACTAAACTAACACACATGCTAGACTTTCTAGATACGTCTAGTATGGGTGTTACATTTGGTATTAGAGCAGGTCGATTCAGACTAGTGGGAGAAGTTAAGTATTCAAGTGAAAGTTTTATGTTATTAGGGCTAAGGCGTTAATTTCTGACGTGCCGAGAATGGTATCGAAATAGGTTGATGGTTGCCATGTATATGTTATAGAATATTTTACGATGTTAGGAAAGAATGATGAGCATTAATGTTGCTTGAGAAATAAGAATTTTATGTAAAATATGTTTTGAAAAACATTGAGCTGAAGAAACTCACCAATAGCGAACCTCGGGCAAAATTTCTGCTTTTCCGAAAACTGTCAGTTTGGTTCTAGGGTCTGCAGTAACTATTGGGGAGTTGTTTTCACAATCTTTTAAGTGATGAAAACCTTTATAACATCAAGTAACGAATGCATATCACATCATAAGGTTTTCACAGGAAAAGGCATGGGCAATCATTAACTAAATCGATACGGTTTAAGGTAACTTTGGAAGTTAATGTGTAAAGAGTCAAGAAAGAGCTCAGACCAAGAGTTTAGAGGTTCCAGTATTTTGAATAGATGTCATGGATGTGAAGACATGAAGTAAGAAGTTAAAGTGGTGCAAAGTTATGTGAAATTACAAGGTTTTTGGATTTTGTAGAATTAAAAGTATTTCTCGAACCTATGTTTTGCTTAATTGAGTTGCTAAGGCTTGTTATGATGATGAATCATAAAGTTTAAACAATTTTAGAAAGATTTACGCGTATGGGCAACTGAGGTTGACTTTTTGAAATTCACAAGAGATTTTCTAGGAACCGGTTTGTTACGACACGCGTAGAGCGGGCTAGACTCATTAGAATCTAGATTGATGGCACTTATGTGTTATCAACTCGTTCTATGATTATAGAGTAGCGACCGGGGCCTAAACTTAGTATCTATATATAGTAGAAAATCATCAACGCCAATGACCGTGCGCTAGTTTATAAAGTTTTCTTTAAAGAAAAATCAACGAGCAAGCATTGGTATGATTAAGCAAAATATAGTATGCGAGAATGCGAAGGTACAAGGTTAGAAGTTTAAGGAAGGTATGTTCAAGTACAAGATGAGTTGTCATGAGAAATCGAGATTGCTCGAAAACAAGTTTAAGTATGATATGTATACCTCAGCAGATAAACCTAACCAGCAAGAACGTAAGGTCTACCCCCAAGTAAAGTTTCACTCGCTCTAATGGATTAGAGTAAGGGTTTAAGCCAACCGGTGGGAATCAGAGTAGCGCCACGGAAGTTAATTGGTAATCACGAAAACATGGAATTTACGTATGTATGAGTCTTCATGAAGAATGATCGGTTGGTAACACGGGTTTTGCAAGGAGCATCATAAGATGAACGAGGAGTCCCCGATATGATAAGTAAGTATTGATGCTTATACAGTCAGTGATGATTAAGGTAAAAGTATAAAGGATGTATCTTCACCTAGGTAAGATGTGAAAGACTAGAGTTGCTACATATGAATTAATCAGGTTACTTCAACAGGTGATATTGAATACATGTAAGATTCAGAAGGTCTTCTGTTGTGACTCAAAGTAATGATCGAGTTATCAAGTATGATGACCGGTATTCGGAAAACATGGTAACACTCAAGCAATGTTCGAGCAAGATATTTTGAAGATCCAAGTTTAGTGTTCCTAGTGAAGAGGAACAAGTTAACGTCAAGTGGGTCAAGGATCTTCTATGGTATATGCTATGCATTAATGTTTGTCTGAAGTATGTATATCAGTTAGAAGGGAAGAATCCACCTTCGAAGTTAAGCATGTTATCACGAAGGAGACGCAACTCATGAGTTTTGTACAATGAGATTTATACCCCCGTATGCAACACTTGTTGAGTGAAAACGATACTTGATAAGATAGGTCAAGCCATGGTTTTGTAACTTTTAAAGCTAAAATTGGTATTAAGGAACTTGGGAACGATGCATAGTTTAAAACATGAAATTTTACGTTATCAAAACTGAAGAGATACGTCGTAAGTAAGTAAACTCACTTAAGACGTACGAACTTCAGGACCAACTTATTTTGGACAAGTTTGGGGAGAGTTGTAAAAATCTTTTTCAAAATATAAAGACTCGTCTTTTTCAAAATATACACCTTTGGCCTGGTGGCGTGGGTTTTGAGTTTTTGAGTGCTATGACCCAGGTTCAACTCTCAAACTCTGCATTTTTTCTTAATTTTTTCAAGCTCAACTCTCCTCCTTTGCAATTTTTTTAAATTTGTCAGATAATAATATAAACAACATAAAATATATATGAATATATATATATTTCCTTCAAAAAAAAATATATGAATATATATATTATGATTTTGCAACTTATGTCATGCATTATCTAATCTATAAAAAAAATAATATATATATTATGATTTTGCAACTTATGTCATGCATTATCTAATCTATAAAAAAAATATGAAGGGGAGACCCATTTTTGGGTTGAGATTTTTTACTCCGAATTTAACAATCATTTAAATTATTTTACCATTTTTATGATGTCATTTAAATTATAATTAAAAAGTTAAATTCACTAAAATATAAACAACTTTACTACACAAGGAACAAAATGATTGACAATTTGTTACGATGAATAAAAATGTTATTATGTATAATTTATTTCATCAAAATTTTAGTAATACTTCTTTAAAAAAATTAAAAATTAGCCACACTAATAATATAATCCCAGATCCGCCCTTCTGTATGGTACCAATGTCATATCGTATGCATGGGGTTGTGTTAAGAGTGTTCAATGCAAGTGCAAATGGACTTAGTAGAAAGTTTCAAGAGCATGTGAACCGTAACACTGGTTGTTAGATTGCCAGATGAATCGATGCTTTTGATTTCACTTCTCCATGTCAAGCTATATGAGTTACCCATTAATTTGGGCGCGATAAGATTGCAATTAGATCTGAAGATTTCCTAAGGCTCTGAAAAGAGATAAGAGAATCGTGGAATCGTCTAGATGAATAATGTAAGTAAGAGGCATGTGTCTCAAGTTATAGCAAGTAAGATGATGTATGAACTATGTGTTTACACGATAAGATGTTTATAATGCAAGTGAGCACTGCAGGGCAAACCTGGTTTCCGGTAGGATCCCAATTTAAAGGCAAATCCTAAGTGTTTATTTAATGAAAGGTTACTTATATGAATGGCTATGTCAAGCGGATAAATTATGGATCTAAGATAACCGGTCCACATGTAGCAGAGGTGTGTTTCTAAACGCGATGTTCCAAGTTAGTTCTGTGATTTGAGTAAGATGTTAAGATTAAAGAGATCATTTTCGTTTTTTTTTTTGCAGATTAAGAAAGAAGAATGAGTTGTATGTTGATGAGGAAAGTATGCTTTGAACCCTTTGGAGTGAGTATGCTCAGACTTTACTTAACTGAAACCAAAGGAGGCAGACTTTAGTTGCGATGATTGGTAGATGATTTCTAAATTTCACTAGTGCAGAAAACTCTTTTTAAATCGGGTGAATATGACTTTTTAAATCGGGTGAACATCCGATTTATAGGTGGCCGATTTAAAAAGTGTATTTGATTTTAAGTCAGTCCCCTTTACCCGATTTAAAATCGTTTAATTTAAATCGGTTGAACCCATCTAAAATCTTTTAATTTAAATCGGTTGATACCATTTAAAAAAGGCTAACAAGAGTCAAAAATCTTTGAATTTAAATCGGTTCACCCCATTTAAATTCTCTCTATATTTTAATTTTTTTTTATACACGATTATGGTACTGAATATAATATGAAATATCATATGATCAATGAAGGTATAAAACAATAATATTAATTTACTATAAAACAATAATATTAATTTACTAAAACTTAATGTGTGCTTACTAGTACATGTCAAATTACAAAATAATTCTGGACCACAATGTCTCGTCATGTAAACATAAAAAATAAGAGAAATATTGTTCATCTAACAAAATAAGCTATTAACATGACATGGACAAGCTTACTAGAAGAAATCAATTCACTAGCTTTAGAACCTATAATTTGCAAAGTCTTATCAACGGCCTTCTATTTTTCCTCCTTGCCAATAACCTCACTATGGCCCAAAACATCAACTGAATCAATTGCAGTAATCATTACTTGAACATGTACAATTAAGAAAACATGTTTTAGACTCTACTTATATTTTCATTTTATAAATTCAGCATTATATGAAAGATTGGGGCATGACTACTAAACATGTTGGCATTTAACATCACCCCTTTCATATGATCTAGATTAAATAAATGAGCACGTAATCTACCAAAAAAAAAATGAGTATGTTCATTGTTATGAAGAGAAAGCAATCTAACACGAAAATAAGTAATCAACAAAACATATTTTAAGATATAGATGGTACTGCATATTAGGCTCAAACTTCAAATGAAATCCAACGATAGGGACAAGATCAACAATGATATGCTTTTACAATATAAAAACACAAAAATTTGAATACCTCTCATGTTTATTGAGACTAGGAGAGGAGTATATGTATCGATGCCCTGCTTGAAACAAAACAAATGAATCGAAGCTACTGGAAGCTCACACCAAGCTCCAAAGAAAACTGCAGCTGAAGTAAAAAATCAGTGATACAAATCCCCATAGCAGCAGCATAAAAGCATGCGAAAAGCACCAGGGCTGAAACAGGACAGCCACCGCAAAACCACAAAACATAAACAGACTCAGCCTAACAGCAGAAAACTAGTTCTTACCTCACAATACAGTTTCTGCATGAGCAAACCGAAGTCTTGCTTTTTCAAAGCTGCCAGGAACATGCTTTTCTACAGAAGCAATAAAAAAATGGAAATGAGCCAAAGGTTCACATTGTCACATATTCGAGATACATCCTCCAAAAGGAGAATCAATCATTAGTGAAGTAATACTAATTCTCCTTGCTGATTTTGCATCAACGGGATTTCAAGCCATAAACATTGACAAAGGTTGTAAGCATGTACATATTAATTAAGCCATTAAATTGAAACAATGAGAAGCCAATTATATACTAAAAGGAATTTTAAGAATCAGTACAATTGTCATACAAACTATAGCTAACATGAAAGTTCATAGAATTTGAACACCGTTTTTAAAAAATCCATAGTTCAAGAAAATATAGGCTTTAGCCAAAAGAAAAATTAAAAGTTGTCTTGTAAATAAAATAATTTCCTGACATCTTTTAAATTTTACTTTATTTAAATAATATTTACAGAGGAAGAATTCAACCATTTGATCACATATCCCGTGATGATTACAAAATTACCTCAGATTGGCTTACTTCAGGTGCTTGTTTTTGTCTTCAGCTTTGATAAATATCATTTAAAAAGCATCCCTTTGTTTTGTTTTTAAATTCTCAATTAATATAATACTACCTCCGTCCCTAATTATATGGGCCTTTTAAAAAAATGACGGGAATTAAGAAAATTGATAATGGTAATAAAATTGTTTGTAATTACTATTATTTTCACAATTGTATCCTTTAAGAGAGACGGTTAGTTTAAGTTTACAATATAATATTTAATGTAGATTGAAGAAAAAGATAAAATAAAGAAAGGTATGTTGGTAAAAATTTAGGGACGGAGGTAGTATGTAAGTGTGCAAAGTAGCAAATGAGACTCTCAATGTCATAATTTTTGTTGATTTAGTTTTCTATGAAAAATTTGGATGTTTATTTCCTTGTTGTGACCCTTTCTCAATTGAATGGTCTAAATAAAATTTGGATGTATTTTATAAGTTTAATAATAAAAAATTAATTTCCTTTTGAAATTGCTTTTGCTGAAGAATAAAAAAAGATGAAATTACTATGTATGTATCTTTTAGTTTTTGTTCCAGATATTTTGATTTCAAACGTCTATTTCAAAACAAAATATCCAGTTATTATTGGATTGAGTCACGACCATATCACTCTCTTAAAATATTTTGTGGCACTGTCCAAAATTTATGCAAGCGAACCATCAATCATATCGCCTCCAAGATATAACAGCCAAACTACAGTTGTCTCGGAGTCTTACTCCACGGTAGTACCCGTTCTAGAATTATTGGGACCTTTCAAAATTTAATATTGAAACCATACTTAAGTACGGTACTGTGTAACTATACTGTGGTACTACGACCATTCATTTATGGTACTACCACCACTCTAACTTTTATCTTATCCTATTATCGATATGATAATGCCAAGGTAATTAAAACCGTACAAGACATTAAACCGGTGTATGTATGGGTTCGAGGTTTAACAGGGCCGTTCCTAGCATTTTACGGGCCTTAGGCATAGTACGAAAAATGGCCCTTTGCATAAAATTTTTAGTTTTTTATTATTTTATTAGCTCTTCATTTCATTTTTTTTCTTCTTTCTTTTCACTACCAGATAAATTTTTTTTAACTACATCTTAAAATAAATCAAATACTCAATTGAAAGCAAAGCAAAACAAAAAAATAGTAAAAGTAGATAACTGTAGCATGTGCAAAGTAGGGCTAAAATTTTAGCATCTCAGAAAAATAGACTAAAATTTTAGAAAAGTAGGGTGGGCCATATGATCCTATGTGTGTCTCACATGATCTTGCATTATCAAATTCAATTCTGCATTCCATTAGTCTTAGACAATGTATGAATGCAAAGAAATAAATTCGACAAGTAACACACGTATACAAATATTCAAATAATTCACATATTAATGCAAGACTCCCCCTAATTTGCACGACTGTAATGCGAACATAGAAATCATCACCAGTCTCATCATCATCATTGTTATACCCTAATTTTGGACCTAAAAATACTAGCTCAATTCTTCTTTTCTTGCATTTCAAGTCATTTGAATTTGTCTCTGATCACTTGCATATTTCTCTGCATTTTATTTCAATATTATTTGCAAAATTCATGAAAAAAGGGCATTTTAGTCATTTCCTGCATTCAAACTCATTTTAGTCCTTGAAAATTGTTTGAGCCATTTCAATTGGTTTGAATAAGTCCTTGTTTCAATCTCATGTTAAAATCCATTTCAAAAAAATCACATTTGAAGTCATTTTGAGTCAGTTTAGCCCCTAGGGGCATTTCAGTCATTTCCTGTGTTAAAACTCTGTTTAATCTCTAAAGATTGTTTCTGAGTCTTTTAATTTGCTTGTATAAACTCTTGCTTTAATTCCCTGTTAAAAAAAAACCATTTTAAAATTGCATCTGAGACATTTTGAGTCATTTTAGTCCCTAGGGGCATTTTGGTCATTTCACACAAAATTTTGGCTGAGAGAGGTTACTTTAAAGTACCTCATTTAATAGTTGGTTCATTTTAGTCCGTTTTGTTATTTTTAATCGTTTCACTTTACGTTATTTTCCATTTACCAATTTTAATTCAACTTTATTTTAATTTTCATATTGGTCCTCCAAGTCTTAAAAATTGCATTTTAGTCCTTTTTCATTTTTAGTTTTCTTTTAATTGCAGTTTTGTCCTCTAACCAGTTTTACATTTTAGTCCTTTAAGTTTCAAATTTTTGCTTTTAGCTTTTTCTTTAGTTTTGCAGTTTGGTCCTTTAATTGCAGAAATTGCAGATCAGTCCCAGAATTTGTTATGAGTCCAAGTACACGTGGCAGATTATGACAGGCCAGGATATCACACTTGGCACCTATAAAAGGAGCCAACTCATCAATTGCACAGAGGACACCATTCATTCATTGACACATCACAAACACAAATCCAGTTTCTCTCTCAGCAAAATCAAGATCAAACACAAAAATTCCAGAAAAACTTCAAGAACATTCATCCCTAACCGAAACCCTAAACCTCCAGAAACTCGAATTCATCATCCAAATCCACCGTTCCTGCATCAATTAACATGAATACATAGCCAGAAAAAGCAACATAATCTTTTCTTTGGAGAATCAAGCTCTCAGAGATCTAAGATCTTCATCATTGAGCATTTCCTTTCGCAATTCGAGCACCGGCTCAATCGCAAAACACGAGAGCCAATACGATCGCGAAAGTTTGAAGAAGAGAAGAAGATAGATCAAACAACAAAGTTCATCAAGAACTCGATGAATATTCATCCCTAACTGAAACCCTAACTTTCTAGATTCTCAAATTCACCTCAGATTATCACTGAATCGCTCAATCCTCATCGATTCTCATCATAAACAACAACAAATTCACAGAATTTCACGGAAGTCGCGAAGAAGAAGAAGAGTGAAAAGATTGGTTTATTTTCGATCTTTGAAGCTACGAACTCACCAGAAGCAAGGAACGACGCTCTATTCCAAGCTTCTCTGTTCGAAACTGCAAGTTCACGAAGAGGTAACACTTCAATCTCTTCCTCTTTTTCGAAATTTTTCCTGCATGTGTGTTTGTCTCTGCAAAACGACGTAGATCCAGGCTTTTAAAAAAGTTTCAATTCAAGTTTTGTTCGAAAAAGTTTTGAAAGAGTGAAAACCGAGAAGATCGAAGCTAGATCTACGCCGTTTTGTAAGGTTCTTGTGGTTTTTGTTTGTGAATTCGTGTTTAAGGTTAAAAAACGAGCGATATGAGCTTTAGATCAGAGTGTTTTGAGGATTCCAGTGCCAACATCTTCACCGGCGGCGGTGAAACCCGCCGGAGAAGACGACGGAGAAGGAAGGAGAGTGGAGAGCTTCTCTCTCTAAAGATAACCCTAGAGAGAGAAACGAGTGAGGGAAATGAGTTTTAGACCGGTCCTCATGCTTTTATAGGAGGATGAACCGAACCGGTTCATCTGAACCAGTCTGGTTCACCTCCAAACCCTTTCCTTATCCCTTTTCCACCGTCAGATTGATCCTGTGATGGTACGTATGCCTGAGTTTGTTTGTTTAGGTGTGCCTGAACCTGGTTATCATGCGCCATGCTTTCTCAGCCCTTAGATCTAGGGTTTTGATGGACTCGGATCAATCCAACGCCTCTGAGGCATCTGGATAGTCCAAGATCCATCTGTAACTTTGGACTTGGGCCTAGTTTCCTTGCTGTGTTCGTTTCTTGTGTTTTTTTTTTTTACTATTTCCACACCGTTTCTTGTTAATTACACCTCTGGTACTTTCAAAATTCATAATAAAATTCTAAAAATATATTTCTATATGTTCTTGCCTTTTTTCTTGATATTTTTGTGATGTTGTTACATTTTAAAAACCTGAAAAATATATGTGTGATATTTCTTGTTATTGCAAAAACTTTGGAGAGATCTTGCTATATTTTGGTCATGATACTTTGCTATGTGACATGGATACTTGACATATGATTGCTTGATGTTCTTGCCTCTGAATGTGTGCTTGTTTCCATTGTGTTGTGGGTTTAAATGTTAGTTTCTTGTTTTGCAAGTTATGTGAATAGTCTAGTGTGGAAATACGTGTGAAAATATGCATATGAATATGTCATAACTCTTGACTTGATACTTCTTTGTGATCCTCATGTTATGGCTGAAATAACACCTTTAAAAATTGCCATGATATGCGGGAATTATAAGCCATATACTTGCCTTGATGTTATGTTAAATTTTAGGTATACTTTGCCACTTTTAGGTTAAGAGTCTCATTACTTTTTGTCAAGCTTGTTTTAGTGTTTCTTTTGCTTATAATTTCTAGTCTATATGTCTTGTGCTACTAACCACTTTACTTCATGTTTCATGCATTCCATAAAGCATCTCATCCTCCATCTTCTATTCTTGATCTTTATTTTCAAATTCATGCAAAAATTAGAATGTAATACTTAGGAATCCTTGTATTTTACTTTATGCTTTTAAATTCTTGCAAGACCATAGCATGTAACTAGGGTATGATGTAAAGGACAATGGACTCTAATGATGTACACCGACACGAGCACCGACACAAGCACACACAACACATGGTTACTTTAGATGTATGCTTAGGGAATGTATGTTTAGATGTATGCTTAGGAGTCGCGATACTTAGAAAAATTCTTTTTTCCAAAAAAATATATACAATATCACTCAAATCATTTTTTAAATAAACTTTGGGATCAAAATCCCATTGATTTTCCTTCTATTTTCTTAAACAAAAACTTTAATGAATTTTAACCATACTTTGACTTTCTTTTGCAAAATAACTAATTCAACCTCACAATTTCACAATCTTATGCCCTTGAGGCCTCTCTCTCTCTCATTCTTCAAAATTCCAATTTTTAAACTTAATATCAACCAACAAAAACAAAAAACATTTTTTTGGAAGAGAACTACGGTGGATTTGATCCCTTAAAAGGGTACGTAGGCAAGGAAACAATATTCCTTCAATTCAAATAAAATAAAAATTCAAACATCTTCTTCTCCCTCCAATTCTTCACTTAGTAAACTTTTAGGTGTAAATATCATTTTTCAAATAGCATTTAAAAATAAAGCGCGCGCGTAGAAAGTAAAGACGGTTCCTATAGGATACTATAGTCGTTATGGGTGCCTAACACCTTCCCGTAGCGAAAACAACTCCCGGACCTCGATTCTCAAGGGTTTTGCTTATTTTTTCCCTTCCCAAGAAAAAATAAGATATCAAAGGTTCAAAAGGTTCAAACGTAATCAATGTTTGACACCCGAAAACCAAGATAAAACAGCTGGCGACTTCACTGGGTAGATTCGAGAGTTACGCCTAGTCTTTATTTCCACGTTTGCGCGTTCGTTTTTACTTGCTTCTTTTACTTGCTTCCTTATGTGAATAAATGTTTCAATTCTTGCAAACGTGTGGGGTGAGAATATCAAAAGTCCTATACCCGGGCTGAGTGAACTTAGGATTTAGGAGGGATATAATCGACAATTCATTCCGAGGGTTGCCTCGTGTATTGGATTATGCAATCAATCCCACATAGCTGAGGCATTTTGGGGGTGATGTTGTCGGCGCGTGTTGTTGCGTTTAGGCACTTTACTTCTAATTGTTCTATGACGCTGTGAACCGTAGATAACCGAACCCATCCATGGCCGTTTTCTAGGATGTAGTGCGGAGGCTAAACCGAGTGTTGTCTCGAGTTTTAGTCGTCACGCAATACTACACTCAAGTTAGACCTTCTTACGGATAATCATGGAGCGAGTGTTTGTCTCGTGGCACCATGATATACGTCGGAGAGGTTGCGACTTGGGAACCTTTTTAGAACCCGGTTACTATTATCCAAAGCCCTAGTTTCACCGGACACCGTGTCCACCCATGACTCCTTGACTTTGAATTTCAACCCACCATGTTTTCTCCATACTTGAACATAATCATGCATACATGCATACATGTATAAACTCTTTTTCCATGCATTTATCGAAGGGCTTAGACCAATTGAATTTGTAAACATTGTAGGAATGGGAAAGACTAAATCCTACAAGTTCAAGGAAGTGGATTTGGCTAGTTTGAGAGATTTGGCACTCAAGGTCGAGGATCCGACTGGTTTCCGACATCGTTACGGGGCTTTACTTACTCTTCTCCAGACTAATGTGGATGAGAAGCTTGTGCACACTCTAGTGCAATTCTATGATCGGGACTATCAGTGCTTCACTTTTCCCGACTTTCAGTTAGTGCCCACACTCGAGGCTTATTCTTGCTTGATGGATCTATCTATTGCTAAGGGGGTACCCTTCGCGGGACTTGAGAATCCTCCTACTCCATTGGTTGTTGCTAAAGATCTCTATCTCAAGACCACCGATGTCTCCAAGAATTTTGTCACCAAGGCTCACATCCGAGGGTTCACTTCGAAATATCTACTTGAAAAAGCCAACCTCAAGACCACTTGTCAGGATACTCTCGAGGCTATTCTTGCACTCCTCATCTATGGGCTTATTCTCTTTCCAAATCTTGATGACTTCGTGGACATGAATGCTATTATGATCTTCCACTCCAAGAATCCGGTTCCTACTTTGCTAGCTGACACATACCATGCTATTCACGATCGATCCGGCAAGGGTCGTGGATACATTCTTTGTTGTGTACCTCTCCTCTATAGGTGGTTTATTTCGCACCTTCCGAAGTCTTTCCATGATAATCCAGAGAATTGGACTATTTCACAGAGGATCATGGCTCTCACTCCTAATGAAGTGGTTTGGCTCACTCCAGCTTCTAGAGTCAAAGAAATTATCTTTGGTGGTCGAAAGTTTCTTAATGTACCTCTTCTTGGTACCCGGGGTGGAATCAACTATAACCCGGAGCTCGCCTTGCGGCAATTTGGGTTCCCGATGAAAGAAAAGCCCATCAATCTTGCTACATCTCCTTACTTCTTCCATTACTCCAATGCACCCACAGGAATAAGAGAGGATTTCATAGAGGCTTGGTCCAAGCTTCGGAAGAAAGAGGTGAAGCATATGGGTGTAAGGTCCGGTGTTGCTCACGAGGCCTATACCCAGTGGGTGATAAACCAAGCTGAGAAGATTGGTATGCCTTATCCCCCCATGAGATATGTGTCTGCATCTATTCCAGCCATGCCTTTGCCTCTACTCCCACCTACTCAGGAGATGTATCAGGAGCATCTAGCTATGGAGAGTCGGGAGAAGCATCAGTGGAAGACTAGATACTACGAGGCTGAGAACTTGATCATGACTTTGGATGGAAAAGATGAACAGAAGACTCATGAGGTGATGACACTGAAGAAAGAGTTGGTTAAAGCTAGGAAGGAAATTGAAGAAAAGGATAAGTTGCTTATGAGGGACTCCAAGAGGGCTAGGGGTGCCCGTAACTTCTATGCTCGATACTGCAGCTATGAGTCTGAGTCTGAGGATGATGCTTCTATTTCCTATGCTTGAGGATTTCTATTTCCTACTGTTATTTCCAGTTGTTATTGATGTTTTACATTTCAAAGTCTGTCCCTTGGCTTAGTATTTCAAAGGGAATCATCTTGTAAGACTCTATGATGTTTGATTGTTTTTGATGTTTCAATTGTTTAGTAATGTTTACAAATTTCTAATTTGTCTAAAACCCTTCGATAACACAAAAAGAGTCTTTTTGCATATGCATTAACACATCTCATGCATCATATGCATTCATTGGTCACAAAAGACTACTCTCGTGCTCATTGCCTCCTGGTTCTTCTGCCGCAGTCTGACAAGTGGCTCGTGCTCGCAAGGTTTACCAACCAGATAGAGTTCATCAAACAAGATTGTACAAGAGGAGAAACATGGCTAACTTTGAAGAAGAAAATGCTCAGCTTCGTGCCGAATTGGCTGCTATGAAAGAAGACTTGGCTAAGGCTCATGATGCTATGTCTACCATGATGGCTGCACAAGAACAACCAGCCACATCTGTTCCAGCTTCTACTGAAGTGATTCGATCTATCCCACTGTCTACTGTGATGTCTGATGCTCGGTTTGTTATGCCCAATGGACGCCCTTATGGACTCTCAGCTTTCTATGCTCCTAATACTGCGGCTGGTATTTCTGGTGTTGGCAATCAAGGACAGATTCCCGTGACAACTTTTGCCTCTACACCTATCTCTATGTCTTAAATGACTACTGTTGTTACCGATCCTGTTGTACACACTGTGCAACAGGTAATTGATGTTGATACTCCGCGTGGACAAGACCCTATAATGGAGGCTATGAGACAACAGTTAAGGGAGTTAGCTGGAGAACTCCGTGAGGTCAAAGCTAGCCGTGGGAACGGTGTTTCTGCTAAGGCTCGTGATCTATGCTTGGTATCCCGATTTGAGGTTCCCAAGAAATTCAAAGTACTAGATTTTGACAAATACAGTGGAACTTCTTGTCCGCATAGCCATGTCATTCGGTACGTCCGAAAGATGGCCAACTACGCAGATAATGATGCGCTGATGATCCACTGCTTCCAGGATAGCTTGATGGAAGATGCAGCAGACTGGTACACTGGTTTAAGCAAAGACAATATCCATACTTTTGAGGAACTTGCTGCTGCTTTTGAAAATCATTATGAGTTTAACACCCGCTTGAAGCCAAATAGGGATTCTCTTAAGTCTTTGTCTCAGAAGTCAGATGAAACCTTCCATGAATATGCTCAGAGGTGGAGAGGGGCAGCTGCCCGTGTTTCTCCTCGACTTGATGAGGAAGAACTGACACAAACATTCCTGAAAACTTTGAAGAAGGAATATGTCGAAAGAATGATAGTCTCTGCTCCGAATAATTTCTCCGACATGGTTACTATGGGAACTCGTCTAGAGGAGGCTGTCAGAGAGGGTATCATTGTTCTTGAAAAGGGTGAGTCTTCAGCTAGTGCACCTAAGAAGTATGGTAATGGCCACCATAAGAAGAAAGAATCCGAAGTAGGGATGGTATCTGGTAACCAGTCTACAGCTGCTGCTCAGTTACCCCTGCCCTACCAATACATGCAGTACTCTCAACATCCTTTCTTCCCGCCATTCTACCAGCAATATCCTCTGCCACCGGGTCAACCACCAGTGCCTGTTAATGCCATTGCTCAATAAGTACAACAGCAACCTCCTGCTCAACAGCAACAGCAGCAACAACAGGGTCCTCGACCCAAGACTTATTTTCCACCAATACCAGTGTGGTATGTTGATCTGCTCCCAACTCTACTTGCTAAGGGCCACTGCGTCACCAGACCAGGCAAGCCTCCGCCTACACCATTGCCTCCCAGGTTCCGACAGGATCTCACATGTGAATTCCATCAGGGCGCTCAAGGCCATGATGTTGAAGGTTGCTATGCTCTGAAGTATGTTGTAAAGGACCTGATAGACAGAGGACGGTTAACTTTTGAAAATAGTGTTCCTCATGTTCTCGACAATCCACTTCCAAACCATGCTGCCGTTAATATGATCGAGGCTTTCGATGGAGATAGTGTTCCTAGAGAGGCTCCCGCTTTAGATGTCCGTAATGTTGCCACTCCTTTGGTGCCACTACATGTCAAACTTTGCCAGGCTTCCTTGTTTAATCACGATCACGCTTCTTGTTCAAAATGTCTTCAAAATCCCATGGGTTGTTGTGTGGTGCAAGATGATATACAGAGCCTAATGGATGATAAACACTTGATTGCCAGTGACGTTTGTGTGATTGTGCCAGTGTTCCATGATTCTCTGGCTGAAAGTGCATCTCAGACAAGGAATGTTGAACCCTTAGTGATCAGGTTACCTGGTCCGGTATCTTATGCCTCTACGAAGGCAATCCCTTACAAGTATGATGCAACTATGATTGAGAATGGGGTGGAAGTGCCTCTGGTATCACCAGCTACGGTCGATAACGTTGCTGGAGAAGTTACAACTCTGAGAAGCGGAAAAGTCCGTCCACCCTTGTTCCAAAAGAAGGTGGTTACACCTGTTGCTACAATAACTCCACTAGTTGCTCCTCCTGCTGACAGGAACGCCGGCCCATCAGGCCAATCTATTGAGGAGTCTAATCTGGATGAAATTTTGAGGCTTATTAAAAAGAGCGATTATAAGATTGTAGACCAGCTGCTGCAAACTCCGTCAAAAATATCCATCTTGTCTCTGCTCCTAAGCTCAGAAGCCCACAGGAAAGTGTTAATGAAGGTACTGGAACAGGCATATGTTGATCATGAAGTCCCCGTGGATCAGTTCAATGGAATAGTGGGTAACATTACTGCTTGCAATAACCTGGGGTTTGGTGACGATGAGCTCCCCGAAGCAGGGAAACACCACAACTTGGCTTTACATATCTCAGTACACTGTAAGTCTGACATGATATCCAATGTGCTGGTGGACACTGGATCATCCTTAAACGTAATGTCTGAGTCTACACTGAGACAGTTGAGTCATCATGGACTCTCTCTAAGGGGAAGTAGCTATTTGGTTAAGGCTTTCGATGGATCTCGTAAGGATGTTCTTGGAGAGGTAGATCTGCCAATCACCATTGGTCCTGAGACGTTTCAGATCACTTTCCAGGTCATGGACATCAATGCTTCTTACAGTTGTCTCCTCGGAAGACCGTGGATTCAAGATGCTGGGGCAGTAACTTCTACTCTGGACCAGAAGCTCAAGTTTGTGAGGAATGTTAAGCTTGTCACTGTACATGGTGAAGAAGCATATCTGGTTAGCCAAGTGTCATCTTTCTCTTGTGTTGAAGCAGGGTCCGCTGAAGGGACGTCATTTCAAGGCTTGACTGTTGAAGGTGCAGAGCCCCGGAGAGCTAATGCTAGTATGGCTTCATTAAAAGACGCCCAGAAAGCTGTTCAAGAAGGGCAGGCTGCTGGCTGGGGCAAAGTGATACAGATTTTGGAAAACAAGCATAAGGAGGGCCTTGGGTTCTCCCCGACCTCAGGCGTTTCAACAGGAACTTTCTATAGTGCTGGGTTCATTAATGCTATTGCTGAATATGCTGCTGAAAGTAGTCATGGGCCTACATTTGTTGTACCAGGAGGCACCGTGAGAAATTGGTAGGCCATTGATGTTCCTTTAGTCATGCATGCTTCCATGTAATGTGTCTTGTTGCTCATGCTTTTCTTTGTTTTCAAAATAACAATCCTTTCGCTCTGCCCAAGGCGAAAGTGATATCATTGTAAGGGCATGTTTGTTTCGGCATTGCCGTTATCAATAAAAGTTGTCGTCTTTCTCACGACTCTTTGTTTTTTTTTACTTTTTAGTGCCTTTTTCTTGGAAATAATGGTAATGCCAGAAAAAACCAAAACATCTGTATTTTCTTATTAATTTCAAAAATCTGCATAAAAAACATTTTTTCTAAAATCATCCCAATCATATTATGCAGATTGAACCATAATAAACCCGTTGAACAGTGACCCTATGGTTCCTCCAAATTTTGAATTCCCTATGTATGAAGCTAAAGATGAGGAAGATGATGAAGAGATACCATATGAGATCACTCGACTGCTTGAGCAAGAAAGAAGAGCCATTCAGCCTCACCAAGAAGAGATTGAGCTTGTCAACCTGGGTACTGAAGAGAACAAGCGAGAGATCAAGATTGGTGCTGCACTTGAGCCAAAGGTGAAAAAGAAAATTACTCAGCTTCTCCATGATTATCCAGATGTCTTTGCATGGTCCTATCAAGATATGCCGGGTCTAGATCCCAAGATTGTGGAACATCGGATACCGACAAGACCTGAGTGCCCTCCTGTCAAACAGAAATTGAGAAGGTCTCGTCCAGACATGGCTCTTAAGATCAAAGCTGAGGTGCAGAAGCAAATTGATGCGGGTTTCCTCATGACAACTGAATATCCTGAGTGGATTGCCAACATTGTACCAGTACCGAAGAAAGATGGGAAAGTTCGAATGTGTGTTGATTACAGAGATTTGAATAAAGCCAGTCCGAAAGATAACTTCCCATTGCCTCATATTGATGTGCTTGTTGACAGTACTGCTCAATCCAAAGTGTTCTCCTTTATGGATGGTTTCTCTGGCTATAACCAGATACGAATGTCACCTGAAGATAGAGAAAAGACGTCCTTCATCACTCCGTGGGGAACGTTCTGTTATAAAGTGATGCCGTTTGGCTTGATAAATGCTGGTGCTACCTATCAGAGGGGTATGACTACTCTGTTTCATGATATGATTCACAAAGAGATTGAAGTATATGTTGATGATATGATTGTGAAGTCAAGTGACGAAGAGCAGCATGTTGTATATTTGAAAAAGATGTTTGAAAGATTAAGAAAGTACAAGCTGCGGTTGAACCCTAACAAGTGCACATTTGGTGTAAGATCTGGGAAGTTGCTAGGCTTCATTGTCAGCCAAAGAGGCATTGAAGTTGATCCTGACAAAGTTTGAGCCATCAGAGAGATGCCGGCCCCTCAAACTGAAAAGCAAGTCAGAAGTTTCCTCGGACGTCTGAATTATATTTCAAGATTCATATCTCACACGACTACTACCTGTGGACCAATTTTCAAATTGCTCAGAAAGAATCAGCCTGTTGTATGGAATGATGAATGTCAGGAAGCTTTTGATAGCATTAAAGAATACTTGTTGGAACCACCTATCCTTGTCCCACCAGTGGAAGGAAGGCCTTTGATTATGTACCTGTCAGTGTTAGATGATTCCGTGGGGTGTGTTCTCGGTCAACAAGACGATACTGGAAAGAAAGAACATGCTATCTACTATCTGAGCAAGAAGTTCACCGACTGTGAGACTCGGTATACAATGCTTGAAAAGACTTGTTGTGCTTTAGCCTGGGCTGCCAAACGCCCGCGTCATTATATGGTGAATCATACAACTTGGTTGATATCCCGAATGGATCCAATCAAATACATCTTTGAGAAGCCTGCTGTTACTGGAAAGATTGCGCGTTGGCAAATGTTGTTGTCTGAATATGATATTGTGTACAAAGCTCAGAAGGCAATCAAAGGAAGTATCCTTGCTGAGCATCTTGCTTGTCAACCTCTCGATGATTACCAGCCAATTAAGTTTGATTTCCCTGATGAAGAGATTATGTATCTGAAAGCAAAGGACTGTGAAGAACCACTGATCAATGAAGGGCCGAATCCCAATAGCAAATGGGGATTGGTATTTGATGGTGCTGTCAATGCTTATGGTAAAGGGATTGGAGCCATTATTGTAACTCCACAGGGGCACCACATCCCTTTCACCGCACGAATAACTTTTGAATGCACGAACAACATAGCTGAATATGAAGCATGCATCTTGGGCATTGAAGAAGCCATTGATATGAGAATTAAGCACCTTGATGTCTATGGAGATTCTGCACTTGTTATTAATCAGATAAAGGGTGAATGGGAAACTCATCATGAGAAGCTGATCCCTTACCGTGACTATGCAAGACGTCTGTTAACATACTTCACCAAGGTTGAGCTGCACCATATCCCTCGGGATGAAAACCAGATGGCTGACGCTATTGCTACTTTGTCTTCCATGTTTCGTGTGAACCATTGGAATGACGTGCCCGTAATCAAAGTACAACGTCTTGATAGACCCGCTCATGTGTTTACTATTGAAAATATGCCAGATCAAGCTGATAAAGGTGTGAATGATAGAAAACCTTGGTATTATAACATCAAACAGTTCTTGCAGAATCATGAATATCCACCTGGTGCTTCCAACAGGGATAAAAAGACCTTGAGAAGATGGGCTAGCAGATTCCTTCTGGACGGGGAAATCCTATACAAGAGGAACTATGACATGGTCTTGTTGAGATGTGTTGATAAACAAGAAGCTGAGAAATTGATGCATGATGTACATGACGGTACCTTTGAGACCCATGCTACAGGTCACACCATGTCAAGAAAACTGTTAAGAGCCGGCTATTACTGGATAACTATAGAGCGTGACTGCCACAGACATGCTAAGAGATGCCACAAATGTCAAATTTATGCTGACAAGATTCATGTGCCTCCACATGCCCTCAACGTTATCTCTTCCCCATGGCCTTTCTCTATGTGGGGCATTGACATGATCGGAAGAATTGAACCAAAGGCTTCCAATGGACATCGTTTCATTCTAGTGGCAATTGACTATTTCACCAAGTGGGTTGAAGCTGCTTCCTATGCAAATGTGACCAAGCAAGTGGTAGTGAAGTTTATCAAGAATAACATCATCTGTCGAAATGGTGTTCCTAACAAAATCATCACTGACAATGGTTCCAATCTGAACAATAGCATGATGCAAGCTTTATGTGAAGAATTCAAAATCGAACATCACAACTCTTCTCCTTATAGGCCCCAGATGAATGGGGCAGTTGAGGCCGCTAACAAGAATATCAAGAAGATTGTTCAGAAGATGGTTACTACTTACAAAGACTGGCATGAGATGCTACCGTTTGCCTTGCATGGTTACCGTACTACAGTGCGTAGTTCAACCGTGGCAACTCCTTTCTCTTTGGTGTATGGTATGGAAGCAGTTCTCCCTCTGGAAGTGGAGATTCCATCTCTTCGAGTGATCATGGAAGCAAAGTTAATTGAGGCTGAATGGTGTCAAAGTCGGTATGATCAGTTGAATTTGATTGAAGAGAAACGTATGGATGCTATGGCTCATGGACAGTTGTATCAAGTGCGGATGAAAAATGCGTTTGACAAGAAAGTCTGACCTCGTGAATTCAAGGAGGGCGAACTTGTATTGAAAAGAAGAATAAATCAGCAACCCGACCCAAGGGGCAAGTGGACACCTATCTATGAAGGTCCTTATGTTGTCAAGAAGACTTTCTCTGGTGGTGCTTTGATTCTTACACACATGGATGGTGTCGAACTCCCAAATCCTGTTAATGCCGATATAGTCAAGAAATACTTTGTCTAAAAAGAAAATAACAGCGTGGTAGGTCGAAAACCCGAAAGGGCGGCCTAGGCAAAAATGCGCTTCCTGGTGGATTGAAAACCCGAAAGGGCGATCCAGGCAAAAGTTAGGGACAAAAAAATGAATATGAAAAAGCTCGCTGAGATTGTACGCAACTCAGGCAAGAATGAGCGTCTCGATGAGCCGAAAACCGGAAAGGGCGGTTCATGCAAAAATGAGATTGATAATAAAAGACAAGTAACTATATCTGGCAAACCATCATCACTCCTTGGGGCATCTGCAGCTGTCAATGTTTGTCTTCATCAGAAGCTTTTGTACTTGTGAATTCCAAATTTGTATGAAATGTAGCGGTCATCGTGTTCAATGTACCACCAACCAATAAAATTACCATTTTCCAAGCTTTGTAAATCCGTGAAGTCATGCCTTTGGCTGACTCTCACTCTTCTACATCAATTTGAGCCTATGCTATTGTTTGAAACTCTATTTTTCTTTCTATTTTCAATGCTATATACAAAATATTTCCTTTCTATTTGATAATATCAACGTCTGAAACAAACATTTTTGAAAATTGAAAAATCTTTTCCGTCTATTTTGAAAGCGAACATGAGCAATATGGTACATTCCAGTGAAACATGCATGAATAAATGTATATCAATGTCCATTTCAATACACGTTACAAGCAGGTTGTTCCCCAGGATGATCTGTGGTCAATGGCAATAATGAAAAAACAGAATGAAAATGGAAAAATTGAAAAAAATACAAATGAAAAGCTCGCTAAGTTGAAAACCCGGAAGGGCGGCTTAGGCAAAAATGAGCACCCCGCTGATTGACAACCTATGAAGGCAATACAGGCAAAAATTGGGCAATGAAAAGAATGTATTCCCGGTGAATCGAAAACCCGAAAGGGCGGTTCAAGCAAAAATAGGATTGAAAATAAAAGAAAAGAAAGAATGAAATGATATGAAAAGCATTGACCACAGATGCGAACATCCAACGTTTACCCAGCACTGACACGCCTAACAACGGCGACCTGTATCCAAGAATCTTCCAAAGATCCCTCCTCCACAAGTTTCTATTGCCCTCAGCCATGGTTTTGATACGTCTTTCAACGACGGTCTCTCCAAAGAGGATTTCCGTATGAATATGTTATAGCACGAGCCACTACGTGCCCAATCTTCCAAAGTTTTGTCTATCTCTGTGAAACTTCACTGTCAAACTACAAACCAATCAGGCATTTCAAGCATTCATACATGCATAATCATGCATTTTATGTGCTCATACATTTAATAATCTTGTTATACCATACATACATGTTGCATTTCCAACCTTAACTTTCAATTCAACTTAATTTCCACTTCCAATTCAGTTCAATCTCAACTTTCAATTCAATCTCAATTTTCAATTCAATTCAATTTCAACCTCCAATTTAACTAAATTTCAACTCTCCAATTCAATGTCTATGTCTCTGACTGTTTTCAACTTTCAATGTCTCCTTCAATGTCAACTTTCAATTCAATTCAAGTCAATGTTAATCCACTCCCAATTTGCTTTTGGGCCAACAATAATGGTCATGTCTATTTTCAAATCAAATCAATGTCAACTTGCTCTCAATTTGTATCTTTTCAAATCAAACTTCCAATTTGCATCTTGTTATATGTCTTGTTATCGGTCAAGTGGCTAGTTCGATCCAAAGAACAGCTTGTACCTGCTTATATGCCTATGTTTCTGGTCAAACGACAAGTTCGATCCAAAGAACAGTTTGTACCCTGCTTATGTTTTGTTATCGGTCAAACATCAAGTTCGATCCAAAGAACAGTTTGCACCTACTTACATGTTGTAATATTGATCAAGCCGCAAGTTCGATCCAAAGAACAGCTTGTATCAACTTTTTGTCTATGCTTCCAGGTCAAATAGCAAGTTCGATCCAAAGAACAGTTTGTACCTACCTATCTGTTTGAATTTTCAATCAAGCGACAAGTTCGATCCAAAGAACAGCTTGTATCTTCCCATATGTCTATGTTTCCGATCAAGCCGCAAGTTCGATCCAAAGAACAGCTTGTACCTGTCTTGTATTTCTATTCCCAGCCAAGTAGCAAGTTCGATCCAAAGAACAGCTTGTGCTCACCCTCTGTTTGTATTCCATGGTCAAGTGGCTAGTTCGATCCAAAGAACAGCTTGTACCTATCTTTTGTCCCCTGGTTTGTCTACCCTGTCAATGTCTACCTAGATCCCCAGTGATATGACATGCTCTGTAGACTCCAGTTCGTTTGTCTTGCATTCAGAATCAAAACGTTGCATGGCATTCATATTCTGAAAATCTGAGAGCGTATTTTTATGTCCAAAAACAGTGCAAATGTTAATATTTAAGTATCTTCGTCCCGTCAAATCAAAGACTTCGTCTCTTGACTCTCCGGACAAAGAAACTTAAATAGGGGCAGCTGTTATACCCTAATTTTGGACCTAAAAATACTAGCTCAATTCTTCTTTTCTTGCATTTCAAGTCATTTGAATTTATCTCTGATCACTTGCATATTTCTCTGCATTTTATTTCAATATTATTTGCAAAATTCATGAAAAAGGGCATTTTAGTCATTTCCTGCATTCAAACTCATTTTAGTCCTTGAAAATTGTTTGAGCCATTTCAATTGGTTTGAATAAGTCCTTGTTTCAATCTCATGTTAAAATCCATTTCAAAAAAATCACACTTGAAGTCATTTTGAGTCAGTTTAGCCCCTAGGGGCATTTCAGTCATTTCACACAAAATTTTGGCAGAGAGGTTACTTTAAAGTACCTCATTTAATAGTTGGTTCATTTTAGTCCGTTTTGTTATTTTTAATCGTTTCACTTTACGTTATTTTCCATTTACCAATTTTAATTCAACTTTATTTTAATTTTCATATTGGTCCTCCAAGTCTTAAAAATTGCATTTTAGTCCTTTTTCATTTTTAGTTTTCTTTTAATTGCAGTTTTGTCCTCTAACCAGTTTTACATTTTAGTCCTTTAAGTTTCAAATTTTTGCTTTTAGCTTTTTCTTTAGTTTTACAGTTTGGTTAATTGCAGAAATTGCAGATCAGTCCAAGAATTTGTTATGAGTCCAAGTACACGTGGCAGATTATGAAAGGCCAGGATATCGCACTTGGCACCTATAAAAGGAGCCAACTCATCAATTGCACAGAGGACACCATTCATTCATTGACACATCACAAACACAAATCCAGCTTCTCTCTCAGCAAAATCAAGATCAAACACAAAAATTCCAGAAAAACTTCAAGAACATTCATCCCTAACCGAAACCCTAAACCTCCAGAAACTTGAATTCATCATCCAAATCCACCGTTCCTGCATCAATTAACATGAATACATAGCCAGAAAAAGCAACATAATCTTTTCTTTGGAGAATCAAGCTCTCAGAGATCTAAGATCTTCATCATTGAGCATTTCCTTTCGCAATTCGAGCACCGGCTCAATCGCAAAACACGAGAGCCAATACGATCACGAAAGTTTGAAGAAGAGAAGAAGATAGATCAAACAGCAAAGTTCATCAAGAACTCGATGAATATTCATCCCTAACTGAAACCCTAACTTTCCAGATTCTCAAATTCACCTCAGATTATCACTGAATCGCTCAATCCTCATCGATTCTCATCATAAACAACAACAAATTCACAGATTTTCACGGAAGTCGCGAAGAAGAAGAAGAGTGAAAAGATTGGTTTATTTTCGATCTTTGAAGCTACGAACTCACCAGAAGCAAGGAACGAAGCTCTATTCCAAGCTTCTCTATTCGAAACTGCAAGTTCACGAAGAGGTAACACTTCAATCTCTTCCTCTTTTTCGAAATTTTTCCTGCATGTGTGTTTGTCTCTGCAAAACGACGTAGATCCAGGCTTTTAAAAAAGTTTCAATTCAAGTTTTGTTCGAAAAAGTTTTGAAAGAGTGAAAACCGAGAAGATCGAAGCTAGATCTACGCCGTTTTGTAAGGTTCTTGTGGTTTTTGTTTGTGAATTCGTGTTTAAGGTTAAAAAACGAGCGATATGAGCTTTAGATCGGAGTGTTTTGAGGATTCCAGTGCCAACATCTTCACCGGCGGCGGTGAAACCCGCCGGAGAAGACGACGGAGAAGGAAGGAGAGTGGAGAGCTTCTCTCTCTAAAGATAACCCTAGAGAGAGAAACGAGTGAGGGAAATGAGTTTTAGACCGGTCCTCATGCTTTTATAGGAGGATGAACCGAACTGGTTCATCTGAACCAGTCTGGTTCACCTCCAAACCCTTTCCTTATCCCTTTTCCACCGTCAGATTGATCCTGTGATGGTACGTATGCCTGAGTTTGTTTGTTTAGGTGTGCCTGAACCTGGTTATCATGCGCCATGCTTTCTCAGCCCTTAGATCTAGGGTTTTGATGGACTCGGATCAATCCAACGGCTCTGAGGCATCTGGATAGTCCAAGATCCATCTGTAACTTTGGACTTGGGCCTAGTTTCCTTGCTGTGTTCGTTTCTTGTGTTTTTTTTACTATTTCCACACCGTTTCTTGTTAATTACACCTCTGGTACTTTCAAAATTCATAATAAAATTCTAAAATATATTTCTATATGTTCTTGCCTTTTTTCTTGATATTTTTGTGATGTTGTTACATTTTAAAAACCTGAAAAATATATGTGTGATATTTCTTGTTATTGCAAAAACTTTGGAGAGATCTTGCTATATTTTGGTCATGATACTTTGCTATGTGACATGGATACTTGACATATGATTGCTTGATGTTCTTGCCTCTGAATGTGTGCTTGTTTCCATTGTGTTGTGGGTTTAAATGTTAGTTTCTTGTTTTGCAAGTTATGTGAATAGTCTAGTGTGGAAATACGTGTGAAAATATGCATATGAATATGTCATAACTCTTGACTTGATACTTCTTTGTGATCCTCATGTTATGGCTGAAATAACACCTTTAAAAATTGCCATGATATGCGGGAATTATAAGCCATATACTTGCCTTGATGTTATGTTAAATTTTAGGTATACTTTGCCACTTTTAGGTTAAGAGTCTCATTACTTTTTGTCAAGCTTGTTTTAGTGTTTCTTTTGCTTATAATTTCTAGTCTATATGTCTTGTGCTACTAACCACTTTACTTCATGTTTCATGCATTCCATAAAGCATCTCATCCTCCATCTTCTATTCTTGATCTTTATTTTCAAATTCATGCAAAAATTAGAATGTAATACTTAGGAATCCTTGTATTTTACTTTATGCTTTTAAATTCTTGCAAGACCATAGCATGTAACTAGGGTATGATGTAAAGGACAATGGACTCTAATGATGTACACCGACACGAGCACCGACACAAGCACACACAACACATGGTTACTTTAGATGTATGCTTAGGGAATGTATGTTTAGATGTATGCTTAGGAGTCGCGATATTTAGAAAAATTCTTTTTTCCAAAAAAATATGAACAATATCACTCAAATCATTTTTTTAAATAAACTTTGAGATCAAAATCCCATTGATTTTCCTTCTATTTTCTTAAACAAAAACTTTAATGAATTTTAACCATACTTTGACTTTCTTTTGCAAAATAACTAATTCAACCTCACAATTTCACAATCTTATGCCCTTGAGGCCTCTCTCTCTCTCTCTCTCTCTCATTCTTCAAAATTCCAATTTTTAAACTTAAAATCAACCAACAAAAACAAAAAATATTTTTTTGGAAGAGAACTACGGTGGATTTGATCCCTTAAAAGGGTAAGTAGGCAAGGAAACAATATTCCTTCAATTCAAATAAAATAAAAATTTAAACATCTTCATCTCCCTCCAATTCTTCACTTAGTAAACTTTTAGGTGTAAATATCATTTTTCAAATAGCATTTAAAAATAAAGCGCGCGCGTAGAAAGTAAAGACGGTTCCTATAGGATACTATAGTCGTTATGGGTGCCTAACACCTTCCCGTAGCGAAAACAACTCCCGGACCTCGATTCTCAAGGGTTTTGCTTATTTTTTCCCTTCCCAAGAAAAAATAAGATATCAAAGGTTCAAAAGGTTCAAACGTAATCAATGTTTGACACCCGAAAACCAAGATAAAACAATCATAGATAAACATCATCACTCTCATCATCATCATAATAATATAGATATCGTTATTGTTATCATCATTTCTCGTCGTATTTATTTATTTACATATATATATAATATCAATCGTCATCACTCTTTGTCATAGTTATAGGATTCCTCAACATTACTCTCTAGGAATCTTTTTCTTCTTCTGTTTTGTTTGTTCATAATAGTTTCTAATTTAAAAACTATCAGCAAAGCCATTTATATAGTTTTATGCCCTAGTTTATTATTTTTAAAAGTTATGCACTTTGCATGGGATAACATTGACCTTTTTGATTAACTTGATTGGAGTTTGCAGGAAAAAGTCGATTATAATTTTGCTATCTTTTTTTTTTTTGGTGCAAATAATTTTGCTATCTAATCCGATTAAACATCCACCTACAAGCTTTATGAGACAGGAATGATAAGTTCTATCATTGGTTGAGAAAGTTAAGCAAGAAAGTAACGTTTAATTGATTTTCTCTCTTCTATAGTTTTTAGGTGTGTCACAACTTATAAGATTATTTTTTTTTGGAAAAGCTAAAATGGAATATACTACTCAAAACAATGAATCTTTCCTAGCACAAGGTGTACTAGAAAGAAACAGCCAAGTCCAAAAGTATTTACAAGAAAACTGTACAAAAATAAAACTATAACCGAAATAACAATTAGCTTATGCCCAACATTGTGAACGGACTAAGCCACCAGCCATGAAAGTTAAAGGGAAGATTAGTAAATTTCACCTTCAACCACATAAATGTGAGGGACTTAATCTTATCCACCACTTGTATCACCGAGCAAGTATTGTCTGTAAACAACCTGTTATTACGTTCTTTCCAGATTTCCCACATAGTAGCATACCAAATAACCTGTAAAATTGATTGGCGAACCTTTGATGCGCCACCAAAGAAACTAAATTGCGTAAAATGATATGACAAAGACTGAGGGGCAGCCACATAAATACCCAGCCACCCATAAATTAAATACCAGACAGACCCGAACCAATTACAATGTAAACATAAATGATCGAATGATTCAACTGAACCGCAACCTGTGACACACTCCAAGGAGTTCTGATAAATCACACCGCGACGAAACAAATTATCCTTTGTAGGTAATCTATTCCTAAACAACCGCCAAGCAAACAACACCACTTTTAAAGGTACATCCTTATGCCATACTGATGAGATGGGCTCCGAAGTAGCAATAGGAACCTGATCAGTTAAGAATTTATAGGCACTACGGACGGAAAAGGTTTTGGAAGAGTCCAAAGTCCTAAGCCATCTATCCTCCATATTAACCTGCAAGGTAACATTATGAAGTAGTAAAATGAGTTCCCCCACCAACTCCTCCTCCCACGCAAACAACCTACGCCTCCATCTCCACGCCCCACCCTCCTCACCCCAACCTAACTGACTCATATCAAATACCGACTCCCCCTTAAACACCGTCAGGTCATATAACCTGCTGAACCTGTCCCTAAAAGACACCCCACCAACCCAAACATCCGTCCAGAAGAGTGTGTGATTCCCTTTCCCTTTCCATAAAGTATCCTTCTCCTCCAACATCCGCCAACACCACTTCCCTAACAATGCAATATTAAACTCCCTAATACTCCTGACCCCCAAACCACCAACCTCCTTACTCCTGCAAACAGTTTTCCAGTCCACCCAAGATATTTTCCTGTGGTCAACACCCCCCCCCCCCCCCCCCCCCCCAAAAAAAAACAATTAAAAAGAGATTCAATAGAGGAGACAATACCTGAAGGAGCCTTGAAAAAGGAAAGAGCATAGACAGGCAGAGACGACAGGACCAACTTCAGCAAAACCAAACGACCTCCCATAGAAAGATGTTTCGAATTCCAACCCGTCAGTCTAGATTTAATACGGTTAATAATTGGTTCCCAATAGGACAATCGACGAGCATTATCACCAATAGGCAGCCCCAAATAAACAAAAGGAATAGATCCAACCTTACAATTCACTTTCAATCCCGACAAAGCTTCAAATAAAAAAAGGATTGCTCGCATTGCTCGAATATTAGCCCAAGATTTTTCTCCAAGAATGAGTATCATCTGCGAATTGCAAATGAGAAACAGTTGTTGCATCACCACTTCCCACCCTATAACCAGTGAACAGATTATTTGCTGACAAAGATTCCATCAACACATGAAAACCCTCCGCGGCTAACAAAAACAAAAAAGGCGAAAGAGGGTCACCCTGTCTCAATCCCCGCCTCAAAGAGAACTCATTTGTTGGAGACCCATTTACCAACACCGAAGCTGTGGCTGTTCCGATGCACTCATTTATCCATTTCCTACACAGTGTCGGAAAACCCATTTTCAACATCACTTCATGTAAGTAACCCCAATCAATAGAATCATAGGCTTTTTCAAAGTCTACCTTAAAAAGAATTAATTCCTTCTTGAGTCGGTGAGCCTCATCAACAATTTCATTAGCCACCAAAATACCATCTAGAATTTGTCGACCTCTAATAAAGGCAGACTGAGAGTCTGAAATGAGAGAACCAATAACTGAACGCAATCTGTTAGCAAGAACCTTGGCCAAAATCTTATACAAACTACCCACCAATGAGATCGGACGAAAGTCATTCAAACGTTGAGGGTTGTCTACCTTAGGAATAAGAGCGATGAAAGTGCTATTTATACCTTTGGTCAACTTACCATTCCTATGAAACTCCGACAAGAAGCGCATCACATCATCCTTTAACATGTCCCAAAATTTTTTAATGAAACCGAAAGTAACCCCATCTGGACCTGGACATTTAAAACTCTCACAATCCCACACTGCTGCCTTCACTTCCTCTACAGAAAATGGCCTGGTCAAACTCGCCCCTTGTGCATAATCTAATGTGCGAAAGTGAAGACCCTCCATACTAGGTCTCTGAGCAGAGCTCTGCTGAAAATATATGCAGAGCACAACTTATAAGATTATATCTTTAGAAAGTTTGGGGTGAGATCAAAAACTTCAACAATCACTAGTGCAGAAAACACTTTTTAAATCAGGTGAATATGACTTTTTAAATCGGGTGAACATCCGATTTATAGGTGGCCGATTTAAAAAGTGTATCTGATTTTAAGTCAGCCCCCTTTACCCGATTTGAAATCGTTTAATTTAAATCGGTTGAACCCATCTAAAATCTTTTAATTTAAATCGGTTGACCCCATTTAAAAAAGGCTAACAAGAGTCAAAAATCTTGGAATTTAAATCGGTTCACCCCATTTAAATTCTCTCTATATTTTAATTTTTTTTTTTATACAGCTTATAAATTCACAATATAGAGACATCATATAAATTTCAATTCACCAATTGAATTCCTACTAATATAGATAAATTCACACCACTTTATAACACTCTTAAATATAAAGCTTACAGTAGCAAATGCCATACAACAATGCCATACACTCTTCAAACATAAGATTCTAATTAAACTGGAATTGACAATGCCATACAACAATGCCATGCCAATCGCCACCGTAAGTGTTTTGACTTAATGTTCAAGCATAAGATTCTAATTAAACTGGAATCGACAAAAAACAAAATAATAAACCTTGCAAGTACTCAAAGAACTGCTTTTTAGCATGCTCATGCTCGGCTAAATAGTATCCATATGCATATGTCCACTTCAATACCCGCCTGCACTCAACTATCTGCAGCGTGAAACAGAATGTAGTGAGAGATCAGATATCTAGTATAAAACAGTCAAAGACATTCTCACTTCACTTAGCTTCAGAAAATAGTTCAATGAACAGCTTCATTTGTCCTTGGGACAGGTTTATGAAAAAAATGACTCCACAACAGTCTAACAAGTGTCAAAGTCTAATTTATTACTAAGGTCATCAAACAGTGATTTGAGTCATGAACCCGGAAGCTAATTTTTTGATTGTGAACAATCATATCAAATGATAAAATCTAGAGAGAAAATGAAAAATAGCATTTAACATATCACATAAATTATGTACTGTTATATACGCAAAATGTTTAATCTTAGGGCAGGAATTGATTACAAAACAATTCAACATAAGTCATGCAAAACAAAATCATCACATAATCATTGTTTAAATTACACGGATGGAGATAAGGAAGATAGACAATAGAGACTAAATAAGTTGAAATTCATATTGCTTTAATATGGGTGAAAGAAAACCTTCATTATTAATCTAATATTCCAAGTTTCTGTCAGCAATGCATAAGAATATAATCTAATATTCCAAGTTTCTGTCAGCAATGCATAAGAATAGATTGTCCTATTAAAAATCAAATGTTTTTTTCACTCCACATTGCATAAGTTCATTCAACGCATTCGATATGAATCCTCTGAATGACACGATTTCAAAAACTTTGAACAAAGGTATAACCAAATATTCATTCATTTACCTGTAACCAAGCCTCGGTTATGAACTTAAGTTGTGACTCAGGTTGGCACTGTGTGTCACTAAGCTTCTCCATCTGCCAAAAAAAAAGGACACCATAAGAACAGAGATTAAGATTTACTTTAAGTCTTTGATCTGAAAGCATCTAAAATTAACAAATACCCAACAAAACATAACAGTTTCTCAATTGGTAAGAAATAATTTCAAACAAAGCATAACAGTACCTCAATTGGTTTTGGATCAAGGCTGAGTACAACACCAGCTTGTTCAGTAATTCTCTGTCAGAACAAACAAAGTGTAGTATATTCAATTAGAACATACAAAAGTCTTAAATAAGCCATTATTGCCTCTACAGAATTAAGACACTGTGACATTTGTTGCTAACTAATTGTTTCTGAAGCTTAACCTTTCTGTATCATATAGTTCTATGTTATATGTGTGTGTTTGTGTGTAAAACCAAAAAGTAGGTTAAATGAAATTACCTCAAGGATGTACCTTGAAGCCCAGATATGATCAACAACTTCAATACCTACACTAGGTCCAACTTGATACTCCCACTGCAATATTCATAAAAGAATAATAAGAAAAACAATTCAAATAATTACAAGGTATGTAGCACCGACACTTCATAATAAAGTATGTCCGGTGTCCAACACGTTTCGTTCTATTCAAATACTTAATGTCGTGGCCGATGTATGTTCCTGGGTCAATGTTTCATAGATCATAACGCATGATACAAAAGGAACAGAAGGAGATTTACCTGGCCAGGCATAACCTCTGCATTGGTACCACTGATGTTAATTCCAGCATATAAACAAGCCTTGTAATGAGCATCAAATATATCACGTCCAAATGACTTATCTGCCCCGGCACCACAATAATAAGGACCCTGATATATCAAGAAATCTTTTAATTAAATTCATATTTTGAAGTTTGCAAATTCCTAAGAAATTTGAAATAAAACATAAGAACTGGTATTACCTGAGGACCAGGATAGCCACCAACAGACCAGGTACTGCAGGTTAGCTCAATACATTCAAGTTCATGCGAAACAACATAGACTTGGCATGAAATACATGCTAATCTTAGTAAATCGAATATACTTGTGACTTTCCTGTATACATAAACACTATTTTGGATCTATCTTTAACATGTTGTACCCTCATTTCATCTCGAAAGATTCAGCACCTTCGGTAGTAAAGTTGATGAACAACATAGCCTGCCAATTTTATAACTTTAATTTAGATTTACGGGACACAGGATAATATAGGTGTAAAACAGAGACAAAGGAAGCAAGGTTTGTAAAATGCTTTGAGACACAAAATGGTAAGCTAAAGGCAAATATATCAATAACATGCTTCTATAAATTAATAACAACTACGAATCATAAAAATAACTTAAATAGCATATTACCTTTGCGTTGGGAGAGTTAACGAATTTGACAACAAAAGGGTGATTGCTAGGCTCATTGTTGAAGACAGTCACAATTGGGGTACTGGATTCTTCAATGAATTTCTGTAGAGCTTCTACATTGAAATCATACGAGCATGAAACAATTTTAAACAACAAACAAAAAAACTAAAATATGTAACATGGAACAGTCAAGCTGCAGAAATCAGAAATACCTTTGAGTCCACGAAGAGCTCGTCAAATGGCTTAAATAACCTAACCACAGGCCCAGACACTGATGAGTCTCCATTTGGAAGGTGTTTGGCATTCAAAGTGTGAGCAAAGTCATAGTCAGAACGCAACTTCTCTGCTAATGCAATGAAGTTATCGTACTCCTCACCAGAAAATTTAGGGAAAACTCCGACCTGAAAACATTGAAAGATAATATTAAGAGTTTTATTTTCATGCATCGCATTATAAAAGATGTTACGGTATATATGAATTAAATTCTAAGATTAAACTACAATGGTTGAACACTTACAATAACAACTTTGTTGTCACCAACAAAAGCAGTAGCATCATCAGCAGATTTAATTTATGTGGATGCAGGGCCACTTTGTTTCTTCAAATACTCAACATCACCTTCAAATCATCCTCTAGAATGCGAGTAAAGTATTTCTTAAATTCAGATCCTAAAAAATAGCTCTAAATTTCAAGCCTTCTGCAAACGAAAAGTAGAGTTAAGATGATGCAATAAAACCTCAACACCCGTCAAATGGACATTTCTATATAACGATGCATAACAAACCTGCTGATCATAAAAAAAAAACCATCCGTCAACTAGAAGCAAGGATAACAACAACATAACAACATCTCAACGCCTTAACACACATACCACATCAAATGCACAACTCCTCAAATATATAAGCAATATTCATTGCATAATAACCTTAATACGCAATCTTCTTATGGTTTCACACATAATTACTCGACCATCAGAATTAAGACACACAATTGAACACAAACATAAATTTCCAGAAAATTACAGCAACAACTACAACAACAAACTGAATCTTACTAGTTACAACAACTCTTTTTACACTCTACTTTTTGGGCTTGATACTAGTTTTGGAAAATATAACCACCTACATCAGCATATGTAATATAAGATCAAAATTCAAAAGACTGTTGATACTAATTAAAATTCTGAACCGGTTACAAGTAATCAATAACCGAAATCCTTTAACAACAAATTTAAAGGGGAAAAGGGATTAATGCTTACATCAACAAATTAACTTTATCTCTTTTCTTCATGAATTTGGTAAAAGATTAATACACAATTTTAGAAGAAAATCACAAATGAAATAGAAACAAAAATTCATCAATCTATTCAAAATTATTGAATAAAAAAGAGGAACAAAAATCAACAATCTACTCAAAATTATCAAATCAAAATTATAGCAAAAATTGCAAATGAAACAAAAAAATCAATTCAGCTAAAAATCAATTCCACAAACGACAATAACCTGAACGGAATCGATGAAGGAAACCTCTGAGAATGGAATCAGCAACTCACTATTTTTAACAATCTGAAATTTTGTAAAATTAGAACAAAAATCAGAAATGAAATAAAAAACTAACAACCCAATGCAAAATTTTCGAAGTAACTAACATTAAATAGCGTGGATCTGAGTAACCTGGGAGAGAATGCATTCCAGTAAGCGATAATAGAGGCTTCAGAAGCGTGAATCAAGTAACCTGATTGAAGGAACGACGCGTTTCAATTAACGATGACGAGAACTGAAGGTTGATGCGTAAATCAACCCTCTTTTCAATCAACTATGCGTGAATCGGGTGAGGGCTTCAGACGCGTGAATCGGAATGAGTAAACTGATTGAAAGATTGGTGAGGGTGAAGGTCGATTGAAGAATTTGGGTTTCACGAGGTGTAGTAAAAAAAATTTGGTGAGTTCTGGGTGAGAATTTTGGATTAGAGGCTTGAATGAATTAGGGGTTTCTAATTTTGATATACGTGTTTGTTTTATTTTAATTTTAATATAAAATAGATTTTAAATGGGGTTACACGGTTTAATAGATATTGAAGTTCAAATTCTCCTATGGACCCATGTTTTTAAATCTGGTGGATGCCTACCCACTTAAAAACCTTGACTTAATATGTGTTTTTTGTACTAGTGAATTAATGTTTTGATAAGGACAATGCATAATATATGCAAAGTCTGAGTTTTGAACCCCGGACACCACAAAAAAAAACTTTGAAAATTAATTTATACGATTTTGGTTGTGACAAATTTGCGAAAAGTGTAATCAGATATAGCAAATCAAATCACATTTGTTACTACAAAATCCTTCATTTTTATGTATATGGCCCATGCAGTAGCACAAATAAACAATTTCGTGTGTGTGTGTGTGTGTGTGTGTGTGTGTGTATATATATATATATATATATATATATATATATATATATTGTTTGAAGGAACAATTTAGTGTATATATATATATATACACACACATCAATGATAACGGTTACAAAACTAAGTCTCCTGTTGATTAGGATTGGCCAACAAGTAAATAGGCCACAATTATATTAGTAATAGGAAACGTGTACTAGACAAAGTCAAAAGAAAAACTAATCAATATTAATTATAATAATAATACTTTTTTTTTGACCGATAATTATAATAATACTTTAAAATAAATAATTATACAAATAAAAATCCCAACACTCTTTCCATATATTTGGACAATTATTAATATTTTATTAAACATCGAAAACTTTTAAAATTTGCAGTTCAAGCCCTATCACCTTCGATAGAAACTTTGTTACAAATAACAAAAATGACGGGTAAAAAGGAAGGGAGTGAGTAATTTTACCATAATCTTGTTTTTGGTTTGACAAAGTCCTTAACTTCTTTATGTTACGGTGCTGAAGGTGTAAAAGGATACTTTTTTTTTTATATATATATATTAAAATAATGATAATTTTGACTAATTCAAGTTCAACTCTGTGATCCACAAAACACTCCAAAACCTAAACCCCAAGTCCCCTTAACCTTGTTATATAGCCATTTATATGGAAGCATCTTTATTTCTTATAGCAAAGCTTCCACGGATCCATTTTTGTCATTAAATGTTTTCTCATTACTCTATGGTTATCAAATCTGTTTCCAAATCTGTTTTGCAGTGACTGAAAATTCTTTGCTTATCAAACTCTTGATTCTTGGATAGATGTCTAAAGGGAAAACCAAACAAGATTTCATCCAATGCCTAGGACGTGACATCTCCAATGAGGTTTTTATCCGTTTGAATGACCCATGTGACATTGTTCGTGCATCTGCTGTTTCTAGGTCTTGGTACCAATTTGGTAAGCCATTTGATTTTGTATCAAGTGCTTTGCTATAATTTTTAAAATGTGTATCTTTTATTTGCTCGACGGCATATTCATTTAGAATTTTTTTATGTATGTTATATTAAATTGGTCAATTGTGATGTCTTGTTTCAAAAAGTTGAACTTATTTAATGTGATTTTGTCCTGGAAATTTGTTTCATGGGGTTCTATTTGCAAGCTTCAATGAAAGGAATGTTCCTTAACAAACTACCTACCACTAACATTTTGATTTAATTTATATATTTCTTTTAGGTATATACGCTGCCTTCTTTTAATTTTGATCCAATTTGAAATATTTTGCAGTTGTTAAAAATAGCATCTGCAAGAAACATTGCTTGAAAATGTTACCTGGAATAACCGATGTTGTTGATAGCATTGAGGTGGACAACAAAATTGAACCTTTAAGCGACATGCTCGGCGTTTGTGCAGATTGGGAGCTTCTCAAGAGAAATCATAAAGTCTATGCTGTACTGGGTTTTTATCTCGCCCGTTATGTGAAAAACGGGATCACAAAGTCCATTGAGGCATCATATTCATTAAATGAACTGGGGGATGTGCTTGAGTCTTTAAATTATAAACTAAGCTCCAACATATGTCTTATCACAAAGATTCGTGTTCAACCATACCAAGGTTAGCCCGTAGATAAATAAATGAATTGTGTATATTGATGATCCTAAATTTTTTGCTTTATCTGACCAAGAATCTACATTTTATTGTCAGCATATTTTGAGGATGGCTCCCCTATGTATACATATTCAACTGTCCGATTCAAAATTGGCCATGGTAATACTCAAATCGTATGGACGTATACTTCACCTCATTATTCAATTTTACAGGTTAGTTACACAATGAAAATAGGTTTTTGCATATTCTCTTCCATCCTTTTAAATTATTTCAAAAAAATCTTGACATGAAGCTTTTGTTTTTATTTATGTGTACAATTCGATTGTTTATGTAATTATTGTTTTGGGTTGAATTGAAACTCCTTAACCCTCATTCAAAATGTTATTGGCTACAAATTAATGCAAATAATTCTAACATGAGAGTAAGGAGTTTTAGTTAATAATATTGATTCGATGATTAAATTGTTGTTAAGAGTAAACACTTCGCTTAAATAGAAAAACATAGCTTGGAAAAAAATTCAAGGAGTCAACCGTTGCTCCCTTGCATAGGTTCCTAGAAAATGTTTCATTATAATGACATTTGCAAGAGAGAAATGTTTGGACAAGATTTAAATTGGTTAAAAATGTTTTGCGAATGCAAAAAATATATTTAGTTCTCGTGACTCGAATGTTTTACAACCGTCTCTAAGGGAATATGAACTCTGATCTTTGAGTCTATAAGGTAAGACTCTTACCATTAAGGTGACACCTCATGCACAACAGAAATTCATCTCAGTTAATGGCATAAGGGTAAAAAGATTAGTGATACATTTGTAAAAGGGGAAACTCTTGAATGAGGTGAAGCATTTGTAAAAGGAGATTCTTTTATTTTATTTAAGATTTGATAAACTTTCTTGGTTTATACTCTTTCTTCCTTAGATTTATCAGTTCTATGAGACTGGAGAAAGTTATAATGTTGATGTTCCATGGCATGAATGCTTGATTACTTATCACTTGAGGTGTGGCAAACTTTATGTTTTAGAATACAATAGTCTATTCATATATATGAAATTTTAAATTTTCTCGTCTCATAATGTACAGGAAAATTTGTTGCAAGAATTGAAACTGCCTGAACCTGCTCTGTGCAATGGAGGTGTGCTGCTAGTGGAACTAGTTGGTAGAGTTAAAAAGGAAGGACCCTCGTATGAATTAGGGTTTGTTTCTCACACGTATTCTATCACATTTTCTCACTAAATAAATGTTGTTTGCACAATATTGTCAAACTTCTTTTCATATGTCACTACAATTTGAAGTTTATGCTCTTTAATAAGTACTTGGGTATTATGGGGTGCCCAAGTTCCACATTAAGTATTATGGGATGCTCGGTGGAGTATTTAAGTGGCTCAATCAATTTAAGTAAAACACATCAATTTTTCATGACAGAGATGAAAATGTCTTAATTAAAATAAAAAAAAAATAAAAAAAAACCTTTATGAATCTATGATGTATGCGAGAAAGCATATTGCTTTGTTTTTTCTTTTACTAAACTGGAAACAATATGACAAAAAACAAAATAAACAACAGCAACTTACTCCTAACCAAATCTGTTGCATCTCCGTTTGAACGTTTCACCACCATTTCTTCTGGTGCAGTCACCGTCATGGTCGGTGGGTACTCTGGAGCTATGTCGATCGCAGTGGAATATATCTGAGCTTGTGAGTCTTTTGGGTTTACTTTTGAAAAGTAAACTCAAAGACCCATTAAGTGAGTCTTTTGGGTTTACTTTTCGGCTTTGAGTTTGGGCAGAAGATAATGTTATATGGTTTTGTTTCGATTGATTATAATAATTTATCCTGTTGTTATCTTACTTTGATCAATGACCATAGCTTCACAAAATTGTTATATGTTTTCCAACAATGATAAATTTAATTATTATGGTGCAGTATCTCCCAAGTTCAAGTTGAAGGACTACCAACTTCAGCGGCGTTTGATGTTCAATTTCATCAAGGATCAGGAAAGTGTAACTTGAAATACAACCCTACAAAATATAATCTTATATCTTCAACATCATCGAGAATTTCTTCATGTATGCAGTGTTTAACTTCGAGCACAACATTGTTTATTGTGCTATGTGTTATCGCAGCAATGATTGGTTTCTATGCAAGCCATCTGATTAGTGAGAGAGTATTAAGCAGTTCTATTTAATTATAATCTTGTAATTCTTCTTAGCAATGAAGAACTGAGTTTACATTATGTTTTTATTTCCCTTAATCTTTGCTCACGTGGCTTATTTTATTTTCCCTGTTTTTTAATTTATTTTTGGTTTGGCTTTTGCTACCACCATATCTGATTTTCCTCAATTTGAACTAAATATGGAGCAAAATTTACCTTTTAAAAAAAACAAAAAGTCATAACTGGTTTTTATTATTAGAGAAGTGGGTGTACGTAGTGGTGGTTAAGTTGGTGGTTGTTTAAGGGGACTATGTTTTAAATGGACCACTTTCAATACTGATCAAAGATATCTCTCGGGGTTTAACACGTGTCAATGTCCGACACATAGACGATACCGACACATGTGATTACAATGAACCAATATCGTGTTATTAATAAGGTCGGTCGTACCTGGTGTTCATACTTTGCTGAAATCAAATATTAATCCTTTGTTCGTGGTGTTCTTTTCTTCTCACCCGAAAGGGATTCGACGATTCGCCTCCCGCTAGGACCGTATCTTTGTCTTAATAGTTCAATGGGAGGAGGAAAATATCATATTCTAGTAACTAACTAACTGTGTTGACTGTTATGGTAGTTACAGTTAGTTATAGTTAAATAACTTTATAGTTAAGCATGTGAGGTACATAGCGTAGTATAAATAAGTGTATCTCAGTATTGTAAAGACTCAATCTATGGAGATTCAATCTTTTTGTTTCCAAGTTTATAGCAGATTTAAATAAGTGTATCTCAACATTTCAATATTTTGTTTCCAAGTTTATAGCAGATTTTTCTCTCTTTTCTATTCTATGGAGATTCAATCTTGTATTTTCACATGGTATCAGTCACAATACGATTGATCATCTCCTTCATCGCTATGATCATTTATCTTTCCTGCGCCTCCTTTTTCTTTGCATTTTTACCTCTCAAATCTCATTCTTCGTTTTTCGTTTCATTGCAACTCTTAGCAATTACAGTTTTTTTCTATCTGATTCTTGATTTGTGAATTCTTGTTAAATTAACTCTTTCTCATGTTTTCTTTCTGATTTGGAATTCTATTTTCACTCAATTTCTTCTTCTATTTATTTCTTAATGAAGAATTTTCTGTTTTGCTCACCACCATGTCTGAGAGTTCTGCAGAGATTGTTAATTGTAACACTCTAATCCCCTTAAGCGATAAATTAAGAAAATAATACAAATCATACAAAGGATTTAGCTGTTACTTCTTCTATAAGTTCAAAACATGCATAAATAATTTTTCAAAACATCGCTGAGGAATATAATATCACAATATTTCAACAACAGATAATCAAATCCTCCAAATAACCATGTCACAAAATCATACTACATCACCAAATATAAAATCTCATTTCAACATACTGAGTGGTAAAAATGTCGACAAGCCATAAAATGAAAATATCAAACAGACACCCAAAATCAGAGCCGACAAACTAAGACTCTGAAAGCATAAGACGAGGTAGCTCCAAAGCTAACCTCCAGCAATTCACCAAGAAAGCAAAACTACTCCTGCACGCCATCTACCCATTCACAAGAACAAGGTAGGCGGTCAACCAAATGACTACTTGGGTTAGTCCCCAAATCACAATTAAAGTATAATCACTCATAAACATTCAAGGATTTCATGCATATTAAATATACATACTCTACATTCCTAGAATGCTAGTTCCACATGAATATTATCATTCCTCTTTCATGGCATATCAAGAATATTCATTCCTTAGTCAAATCATCAACAAAAGCACATAATTTAACAACATCAAGTCAATACAAGAAAATCTCACCTCATTCCTCATTTAGCTTAATCAACTCAATAAAACACAATTCATCATTCAAAAGTATAAGCAAGGAAATCATCGTCACCAAAGAAATCACCAAGTCTCTCACACACACACACACACACACACACACACACACACACACACAGGGTTTTGCTAGAAGCCACCCATGAAGGTCTTTTAGCAATCCACACCTCAAGGCGTGATTTCCACTTTTTAGTTATAACTTTTTTAGTTATAACTTTGCTAAAAGACACCTTCATAAAAATTAGTTTGTGTCTTTTAGCAAATGCTAATAGAATAACTTGCTAAAAGACACCTTCATAAAAGGTGTCTTCTAGCAAAACCCATATATGATTCACACTTCATTATTGTCGTCAAGATAAACATCGTCAATTAGAATCACCAAGGGCATAAGTAACACAAAAATAACATACATCATCATGTACACATATTTCAAATAATAATTCACCAAGTTTTACCAATGCAGATAATCATCAATTAAGACAGTCACATAATTCACCAATGCACATATTCACATAGACTCGGATGTATGCAATGCACTCTAGACACGACTCTATATGCATGTGGTACCAAGTCGTTGTCAAGGTTGTCACCTCAAGATACATCTGTATCATAGTCGTCGTCATTTTCAATACAAAGTATTTGGTCGTCTTTGTTGGATATAAATATCCTAGTCGTCTTAATTGAATATAAAATCCTACTTGACACTCATGATGCATGAATATATGACTCAATAATGCATACATTCAATCAACAAATGATTATCATTAACATCAACATTCTTCATACCAGTATAAGTTATTTCTGGTCTTGAATGAATGAGATATAACATCCAGAAATTGGCTTGGTTTACTTACTGCATAGGGAAATTCAGGTATAGTAGAGAAAGGAAAAGGAAACCAAACTTCACATCTTATTTATAACTAAATAAGTGAAAATCATGTCAATATCACTTAACCAAACAAAAAAAAATCATCCCATGCATGCATATATATCAGATGTAATAAGTTAAAATAACGAAACAAACACAAAGACGAAGATGTATATTAAAGAAAAAAAGGAAACCAAACTTCACATAAAACTGTAAAAAGAATCAAACAAACATAATCGATTTTTAAGCATAAAATAATGATCTAGAGAAAGGAAAGGGAAAGCAGGCCGGAAAAAGATAACATATTATAGTAAAAATAACGAAAACATTACAAACAAAACTAAAATAAAAACTGATTTGGAACACAGTGGAGATATGACTATAATTAGATAGCTTGATTGAGAAAAAGAACCTGTGAAATTTTTCATACCAAAAATGAAGAACCGAAAACGCAAGTTCTGGAACTAAGCTGGGTATGTTTGGGGAGAAAAGAGTGATAGTGCATTGTTTACCAAATATTTGAGTTATCAGAATGACAAAAGCTTGTCTAGCGGGTAATAGCCTTGTGTTTGAGTAAACCGTTAGACAATAGGGTGTTGTAGCACAATTGAAAACCAGGAAACCATGCAAGAGTTATTGACAAATTTAACCTTGTTCTCATTGACTAAATGGTTATACGTGAAAGGATAGTACAATCACAATGTGGTAAAAAACATGGAATTCATTCCTGGGAGATAGATATACATATTTACCCATATGAATTGTAAAATTTAGGCAAGTTAAAAAATTACAAACAACGACAGTTTTATAATTTTGGTAGGCATTTCTTTTCTCATATATGTTGGAACAAAATGTGTTTAATATTACCACCTTAAGTTCTGATGATAACAAGGTATTAAAATGTCAATTGGATATGCTAATATTTATTTAAGTGTGCAGGACCATAGACAAAAATTTATAAGTCTTTAAACTCAAGTATTGGTTATGAAAGAACAAATAAGAGCAATGTAATTTACAAAAAGGAAGCTTGTGTTGCATGATTTAAGACAGAGTCTGAAGAGAACAATGTCTGAAGACTTTCAGAAGCTGATGTCATCAGAGAGTCTGAAGAGCCTCAGAAGCTGAAGTTCATCAGAGTCTGAAGAATGGAAGCTGGAGTTACTTAAAAGTTGTTATTATGAATATACATGATTGCAGAAGGAATGGAAGTCTGGAGCAACGGCTATTTCAGAGGAATTAGAAGACATTGGATGCTTATCCACTGAAAAGGACATAGTACAATTGTACAACCACTACTCCACTCTTCATGTCTGCAGTAGTACAAGATAATTGCTGTGTCTACGCTGATTATTCTCTATTCAAGGAATGATTTTGAAATTGTTCTCTCCTAGGACAATAACCAAATCAAGAAACAGATCATTGGTGATTATCAACCTTCAACAATGACTCTTTTGATGTGCTGACAATCAACAACGTCTCTTTCACACCTCTATATAAAGGAGTGAAGACTTGACGACTGTAAGTGGCTGACAACAATTTTACAAGTGCCAAAACTCTCCTGAAATTGTTTTTACATCAAGTTCACTAAGAATTTCTTAACAACTTTCATATCTTAGAAATTCTAGAATCTTAAGAGTCTGTATCTGATTTGTATTTGTGAACACCACTGATTGTATATCAAGTGTTCAACCACAAACATTTTTCTGTGTAATTGTGTTTGTTTAGAAGTCTCTTGTTTTTGTGTTTGAGCATAGGAAGTCTCTTGCGTGTGTGCTTGAGCATAGGAAACCTCTTGCTTTTGTGCATGAGTAGTTTGAAGTCTATTTCTTTTGTGCTTGAGCAAATGTAATCAGATATTGACTTTAGTGAACTCTCATTGGAAGTGCAAGGGAGACATGACTACTTCCGGATTGTGGAAGGAACCTGTATAATTGCTTTGTGTCTTTCTCTTCTCTCTCTCTTTACTTTATCCACTGCATAAGACTCTGAACTCTGTTCCAGACTCTAAACATTGGTCTAGACAAGTAAATTCCCAAAGCTCCAAATCAACTTAGATTACTAGAGAACTGAATCAATAAGTTTAATGATCCACTTTGCAAACCTTGTCTTAACAAAACACATTTTTCTTTTTCTCTCTTTTCTAGCTAATGTTTTTGATGGATCAGTCTATTCTTTTCATATTTTTTAGATGAAAAATCTTACGGAAATAAAGTGATCTTTTTATTCTCTAATACCCCAACCCCAAACTTTAACGATCAAATTTTGGGTCATTATTTTTGTCACTTAACCTATTCGCAACCGATTTTCGTACCGAGCATTTGGTCGGTAAAAAAGAAATTTCTAATTTTTAATTTTTTTTTAAAATTTTGGTGTGGTTATAGCCAAACCATGCCATGAGCTAGATCCGCCCATGCATGACCAGGTCTCTAAAGCTAGAGCCTTTTGTAAAGATACGTGCATTTCTTGGAATTTGTTTAGGTTCAGTTTTAAACTGATTTATAGATGTGTGATTCAGTTTAAGGGAATGTGTTGAGTTTTTTTGGTAGAAGTTTGTTTCCTTAATAAATTCCTACTTCTATGGAACATTGTTGCTTTTACATATTCTTTGGGAGAATCTTATGTTATTAGGAATTATTAGACGTGGGATTAGTGGTTCTTTTATTTTCTTTGCTGCCAGTCACTTCCACTTGTACTTAACAAAGACAAAAACAAAAAAAAATGAAACGAAGAAATTTTCGTAGGGTACAAAAGCATGCATGGCAGGAATGCAATATATATGTTCTCAAAGATTTAGAAAAGAATACCTATAAAATGGTTGAAATATTGGAGGTGAAAAGGAGATCTGAAAAAGGTTAGCCACTCTACTCTTTCATTCCATTTTCGTTTTATTCTTTGGTGTTGGTAAAATGTGTTGTTAGTAGTAGTAATTTTCTTATTCTGTCGTGAAATTTAAAACCTTACTTTGTGTTTTCCTCTTCCTAGTTGAGTTTGTATAATTTTCTTCCCCTTTTCTGATTATATTTTGATTTTATTCATAGAAAGCACTACTAACCTGTCTAATTCATTATTCTACATGGTTTTTGACTCTGCGTATCCTCTTACGTATAAATTAAATTTAGATATTTATTATGATTGTGATTTAATTGTTTCATGTAGATTGTAGTTTTAAAGAGGTGTCCTTTTCAAATGGGGGTGTATACATTGGTAAATATAAGAATGGACTTTTTCATGGCAACGGAAAGTACACATGGTCAAATGGGTCGATATATGAGGGTGACTGGGTTGATGGAAAACAGACAGGGAAAGGGATTAAAAGGGATGCAAGTGGTGAAATTTTTGATGGTTTTTGGTTAAATGATCTTATGCATGGATTTGGAGTTTATAGAAATAATGAAGGGGATGTCTACACAGGAAATTGGAAAAGGGGAAAAATGGATGGAAAAGGGATTTTTAAATGGGCTAATGGTTATATTTTTGATGGATTTTGGTTAAACGATCTTATGCATGGATTTGGAGTTTTTAGAAATACAAAAGGGGATGTTTACACTGGAAATTGGAAAAAATGGAAAATGGATGGAAAAGGGATTTTTAAATGGGCTAATGGTGATATTTTTGAGGGTAATTGGGTTGATGGAAAAAAGACGGGGAAAGGGGTTATGACTTGGGTTGAGGGTGATGTTTTTGATGGTTGTTATTTAAATGGATTTATGCATGGATCTGCTGGAGTTTATAGATGTGCAAATGGGGATGTCTACATTGGAAATTGGAAAAAAGGGAAAATAGATGGAAAAGGGATTATGAATTGGGCTAATGGTGATGTTTTTGTTGGTGGTTTGTCAAATGGACGTAACCATGGATATGGAGTTTATCGATTTGCAGATGGGACAATATCTGAAGGCGATTGGGCTGATGGACAAAGGATTGAGAAATGTGATCGAATATCAATGGGAACTATTATTATCATCTTTCCTTTATGTGTTCTATTTATATATAATTTTTTATTATATGTAGAAAATTATATTTGAATAATAAATCAGATGGCTCCTAGTCTTTAAAGTAAGGGTGATCTTTTATATTCAACATACTCAGGAATTTAGTTTAGCAGCTACTCATATTTCTTTACATCAAGTTGAACTCTATCAAGTTGTTTTTCCTGTTACAGTTTATTTTATTTATCTTATTATTCACATTTCTCAGTAAATTGAGCCTTCAAAACATTCATCATGATTCCTATATTATGAGATTATTTTTTATTTTTTTTTGCAGAAATATATTATGAGAAGACTTCTAACTCTCATTTCCATTCATAGCATGGTAGGTTGAGATTCATTGTAGTTAGTTGCACTCTTGTTGCAATTTTTTATTTGTGCATGAGATCCTTATTGTTAGCTTAGGGAGCTGCATGCAATTTGTAGCTTTATAATATGGTTCTATAATTGAACACTTTTATTAATTATGTCTATCATTAAGATTTACATTAAGCTTTATTACATGGTTTTTTATCAATTAACATTCACTGCTTTCCACATGCTACATTGGCTAATCCATCATACTTAGCTTGCATTTGGATGAAACATTTTGATGCACTCTAATTTTCTCGAGTGTAGAAAACGGCACTATTCGAGTGAGTGCCAACTCCTATAGATAAATGTGATGAAGAAAGAGCACTCTTTGAGTGAGTGTAAACTCCTAGAGAGAAAATAGATGAGAAATTAGGGAAGAAAGTGAAACCTTATTATTCAGCATATCAGAATTGGTACCCTGTTACGTCATATATAGCCAATCTTGACATAACAACTTGCATAATCGAAGGAAAGGAAACAACGGAATCGTAATTTTGGGAAATGAAATAAATTGAACCATAAAATTAGGAGAGGGAGATAAGTGCAACTCTACTTGGTTACAAACTTCTTCATTTAACGAGATCGTATCATTCCCCACCTCTTCAAACTCCCCTTGTCCTCAAGGTGAAATGATGAAAAAAAATAGTAGGCAATTCTTCCCAATACAGTCCGTTTTTTCCAGTGAAGAAAAACTTGTTGATTTTGTTCTGCCTATACTACTTCAGCAATATCCCAAAACCAAGCTATCAATCATTCCATCTCATCATAGCCAATATGCTCCGGAGGTTCCCTGTGAACAATAGAAAATAATATTTTAATTTGAGATGAAGACTGAGAAACGCATCTATTGTTGAAATTAGAACACACCAAGCAAAGAACATGTTGCATAAAAAATGGAGTCTGCCTCACAAAAAACAACCACTCATGCGGAACAAACAGGTTTTAGAGCACTTTCATGTTTTGCTAAAGCTACATGAATATCATGATTCAGTGAGAAATGACAAGAATCCAACATGCTTACCCCATTTCGAAATTCCAATCCAAGTATGAAGGTTGAGATTTGAAACTCAAGAATAACACACACCATTGTGGACAAAATTGAATACCATGTCACGTCGATTTTCCACTTACTAAGTATAAAACAATAATCATGAGGAAAGAGTGGTGCATCTAAGTATTGTCTAAAGTTTGATGCTATGGCATGAGCTTTTGATGTTTCACAAAAGAACATGATCAAGCCATGTAGTTTGCCACTTGAACCACAATTAGTACTAGGAAAGCTTCTACAAGGTAAGAACAACCATTGAACCAATGTTGAACAGATAGAATATAAATTGCAGAGTTCTTGCCATCAAAATATTCCTTCATATATTCCCAAACAGTGCTGCCATAATGTAGTGCTCGACCAATTTAGTTTTAAACATCTTTGTCAGGGTTGTTGCAATAGCTAAACCATACTGGATCAATATGTATGTATATCTTAATTTTATACACAACTTTGTAAGAGATATTCTTAGTAGAACTTACATAGGGAATTACAACTATGAAGCATGGAAACAGACACGACGACCCCACTAATATATTGAAGAAATCCTATAATTCAGTGTAATTATATGTGTCTTTGTCCAGTCGGTGTTGTGTCAGACACCTAATCACGTTTAATCTGAAAAGTATCCGTGTTTCATAGAATTAGAGTCATTTAAACATGACGTGTTTATTTTTCAAAGTCTTACATTAGAAGTGATATGACATGAACAAGTGGTTATATATGGGGATTGACATCCCTTACGAGTCTCATATTAGTACTTACCTCCTTACTTGTTACGCCAATGTTCATCCCAGTATTGAACAATTGTTCTTCTTCTCACAGCTATTTGTAACAGTAACTGCTACTACATTTTGATATAATCAAAAGTGGAAATTTAGTGGTGAAAGTGAATTAGTATATTGTCAAAAAAATTTAGAGCCCTCAGATCTCTGTACCAATAATCAATTTTTTCATCATTGGGCAGTAAAACATAGCACAAAGGAATTCTTACTCTAATTTTCACTAATTGTAGTTCATATAGCAATAATGTTGTAAAATCTGAGGTGGAAATTATCACATATGAGAAATTAAGGAGAAATATCATAACAAATAAATACGACTAATAATAAAGTAAAATAAAGCACGAAGAACTTATCGAATTTGGTTGCCGACATGACTCCATCAAAATCTTCACAAATCAAATTGGAGGAAACCTGCAAAACAACAGACACTATTATGTAACCTGAGGCGTGACATAGTCAATGTCCTTGAGGATTTTATCCGCCTCATAAGCACATATCCTCCCAGGATACAACAGGTTCTTCCCCGTTATGAATCATAACCAGAAGTGACAAAACAGCTCAAATTTATCTCAAAGATAACAGGAGATATAACCCAAAGTTATATACCAGATTCATAAAAAACCTATTATGTATAGCTTGAAGCATAAAAGGCAAAAAGAGAGATTCTTGTTTAGACTGTACATGATATTTAATATCAAAAGAAAATGGTACTGCCCCTACTCCTAAACTAAACTTGCGTAGACTGTCTAGACATTAACTTCTCAAACATAATAGCAATTTACACTCAAAAGTATAACGTCCCTTCTTAATTATTTTCGGTTGCAAAATGAAAGGCATGTAACTAAATTCCATTCAAATGATAATATAAACGCTTAGATTTAACCAAGTCAAAATGATGTGCCCACAAAAATTAGACCAAGTCAACTATTAGTATTAATCATAAATAAAATAATAATAATTTTCTATTAACTATATATTATAAAACTTTTGAAATATATAAAAATTACAACAAATAAAAAATTACAACAAATAAGCAGATTATGAAATAAGGATGGTGATTTGAATACTAAGTTTTTCCAAACTTCAGCCACGAAAAGGAAAAAAGTTAACAAAATTCACTTTTTAGATAAGGATGATGGCACGAGGGTGTCAGATGAAGTTGGCATGGTAGGTCTAAATAAAGAATATTTTCATGAATTGCTTCAGGCCAAGGATAGTGTAAGAGCACTGGTCTTGAGTGCAATCAGACAAATGGTTACCAATGAAGATAATATTCAACTTACGGCTGTAGAGGAATTTGGAAAATGATTCATGTACACCCTTTTTCTATACCACTTTCTGTACACCCCTTATGTGGCAGGGATATTTTAGATATTTCACAATTTTCTCTTCCATTGTTCTCTTCTCCTTTCTCTCTCTAAACCCACAACAGATCTCTCTCACCACCATCTGCAATGAAGAAAACGAGATCCAAACCTCTCTCACCACCATCGCCGCCACACTCTAAAGCCGAAGAAAACGAGATCCAAACCTCTCAATGCACATATCCATCAGATTCTCCCTCTTCACAAACCAGTATGATTTCTTCAGTTTAATTTTGCAGTGTTTCAATTAGAAAGAGATTCAATTAGTTAGAAACAATTTATTTTTCACATAAAGTACTTATCGTAATTTCAAATTCCAGCTTTCGTTTTAGCTACTGCACTTCATAATTTAGTTCTGCAGAATACTATTTCTATTCAATTCAATTCCAAGTTCCAGTTTTTATTAGTCCTTTTCATTCCAATTTAGTTTCTCTTGTCGTACTTTACGATTGCCGTGTTGCTGCACCTGCCTTCTTTAATTCATACCGTGAGTCCATAACTCCATATTCTGTGAGGATACTTAATTGAAATTCCATCGCTGCTGTTATATTCCAATTTGGTCAATTTGTTGCTGCGGCCCATTCCATTGTGTTGCTTGCTGCGCTAGCTGTTCCTTTCCATTCATATTCCATGCTTCTGCTACTGTTTGTGTATTAAGGTGCAATTGTGTTGCAGTTACGTGGCTGTTCTTTTCCTTTAAAGATTCCATCCATATACAGGTTCTATCTCTTTTAATTGTTATTTTTTTTTTAAACATGAATTTATCAAAAATAGTTTTAGGTTATTATTTTATTATGTCTGAGTAGTTTACTTTGAGTCCGGAATGTGAGGATCGTCACACCAATGATACTCTACTAAATTGTATGTTATATAATTGAAACATGTTGTTTTTCGTTTTAAAAAATTATACCGAACGAAATTACTGGGTGAGTCACGACCAGGTCGCTTTCTTTAAGACGTTTCGCGGCACTACCCTAGTTTGTGCAAGGTAGACTAACAACCACGCCGTCTCCAGGATAAAACAGCCCAGATCACTGTTACGAGTATATACTGCACAGTATATAGTCGCTCGAGAATTACACCTCAAAGTATGGTTCAATCGTTTGATCGAAGCCACTCGATACGGTATGTAACCGCTCTATTCGAAACCGATGGGACAGAAAGGAGTAGAAGAAGAAGAACGATTTAAAATCGAAGGGAGAAGAGAGAAAATCGCACAGGAAGCATCAACTGTGAGATTTTGGTGTGTAGAATGAGTGGGGCGAGCTCTCCTTTTATAGGCAGAGTTCGTGAGAATTACTTGGGGATTAAGTTTGCTTAATCCTTAAGCAAACGCGTTTTACGCGTGACTTGGGGATTAAGTTTGCTTAATCCTTAAGCAAAGCAAACGCGTTTTCTTAATTGGAAATATCCGGAAGTTTCTTGGATCGGGTCGGAATGTAACACATCAATTTGTTACGTGTAACGCTTTCGTATATTGAAAAATTAATTAATTAATTTAACATTTTCAAGTGACAAAAAAATATATCAATTTTCTGACCCATGACCCAAGCCCAAGCCCGGCCTGGCCGGTCGGACGGACGGCGGCGTCGTCGCGCGTGATATATATATTTTGTAAGCGTTCACCCGTTCACAAAAATGGGTACCCCAAGGGCACACCCTTGGAGGTCACCCCACCCTTATATAAACACTTACTAGTTGGGGTGACTCTCCAATGTGGGACATTTTTAAGTCACATACCCACACACTAGTTTCTCATAGTGTTTTTCTTTCTTTCCAATTTTCTCACTAGACTTTAACTAGTGTTCCAACAATCCCCCACTTGACTTCAAAATGGTTTCGAGAAATAACGTAAAACGTTTCCATAAGATTTGCTAATATACAAAGGTGTCGCCAACAACTTGAACCTTTGCATAGTGGAAGGTATTCTGATTTAACAAGAGTTGCTTACAGCATGGAACTCTATCTCAGACATAGAATCCACACACAAACCTTTTCATAGGTGTATTCTAAAAGCCCGTGCGTTTTAAGGCCCTGCACGTGTATCCCGGTTTTAACGAATGCTCTAGGAATTCTGCCTCAAAATTCCATAGGACCGGCCTAAGTTCCACATTCGTATAGGTGAGTCTATCAAGGGTACTCCTGTAGCTGTGTACCCCACTCAACATAGAGTATAGATCTCATTAAGAGTTACTATTACCTCATCCTTCTTTCGCTGCAGGATCATGCTTTCTATATTCTTTCTCTCATAGCATGTTCTACCACTTCATGACTTGTTTTTACCCATTGAACCTAAATCTTGGGATCTCCAGTCATATAGGTCGGGTTACCATCATTTAGTGGGCTATAGACATTAGTCCCATCCTACTGGATGTTTCTCGGACTTTCTCTCTATTAAGTCCTTTCATCAAAGGATCAGCTAAGTTTTCATTTGTACGTACAAAATTAACTCTAACCGCTCCATTAAAGATACACTCTCTAATCGTGCTGTGTTTTCGTCTTATCTGTCGTCTCTTACCATTGTAATAACGATTCTTAATCTTCGCAATAGCCGCGGTACTATCACAATGAATTAACACAGCTGGTAACGGTTTCTCCCATAAAGGGATTTCAGCTAGCAAGGATCTTAGCCAACTTGCTTCTTCACTAGTAGTAGCTAGTGCTATCATCTCAGATTCCATTGTGGACTGAGCCAGAATGGTCTGCTTCTTAGACTTCCAAGAAACAGCTCCTCCAGCTATGCTAAATATATAGCCGCTGGTCACTTTGGAATCATCCGACAAGGTGTTCCAATCTGCATCACTGTACCCTTCAAGTACAGCAGGATATTTTTGATAATGCAGTCCTAATGTCATAGTCCCTTTCAGGTATCTCATGACTCTCTCAATAGCATGCCAATGCTCCTTGCTTGGCCTACTTGTAAATCTGCATAAGAGTCCCACGACATAGGCAATGTCGGGTCTAGAACAATCAGTGGCATATCTGAGACTGCCAATGATGCTCGCATATTCAGTTTGTCTAACACCATCTCCAGTGTTCTTAAAAAGTTTTACACTTGGGTCATAGGGTGTGCTTGTAGGTTTACAATCAATGTAGTTGTATTTTCTTAATATCTTCTCAACATAATGAGACTGGTCCAAGGAAATTCCTTCATATCAAAGTTGTTACTCAACAGTGATTTCACAGAATTTATGGCAGGAATGTTTGACCCAAATATGAGTAGGTCGTCTACATATAGACATATGATAGTGCAAATGTTTTTATCATACTTGTAGTAGATACATTTGTCACTTTCATTCACTTTGAACTCATTCGAAATCATTAAGTTGTCAAACTTTTCATGCCATTGCTTAGGGGCTTGTTTTAGACCATACAGAGATTTTTCTAACTTACATACTTTGCTTTCCTGTCCATGGACAACAAAACCTTCAGGTTGTTCCATATAGATTTCTTCTTCCAACTCACCATTCAAAAAAGAAGTTTTCACATCCATTTGGTGTACTATCAAGTTATAAACAGCAACCAAGGAAATTAGTACCCTTATGGATGTGATTCGAGTAACTGGTGAGTAGGTATCGAAAAAATCTATATTTTCTCTTTGTTTGAAACCTTTGGCTACAAGGCGTGCCTTGTATTTGTCAACAGTTCCATCAGGTTTCAGTTTCTTTTTCAAAATCCATTTACAACCTATTGGTTTGCAGCCTGGAGGCAGTTCAGTCAAGTGCCAAGTATCGTTAGACTGTAGAGAATCCATTTCATCATTTATGGCTTCTTGCCATAAGTCTGCATCCAAGGAAGACAAAGCTTCTTTGAGATTTGATGGATCCTCTTCTAATGTATTGACCACATATTCAGGTCCATACTCTTTAGCAGTTCTTGCTCTCTTACTTCTTCGAAGTTCTGTAACATCAGTTATGATGTTTTCATCACTATTTCTGATTACTGGATTGTGATCAGGTGTAGTGTTCATGTTTGCGCCCCCACTATTACCCCCACTATCTCTTGATAGAAAGGGAAATTTCGTTTCATAGAAATCGGCGTCATTTGATTCTATGATCACCTTAGCCTTTAGGTCATAAAACCTATATGCTTTACTGTTCAAGGCATACCCAATGAATACACATTCATAGGCTCTACTTGCAAGTTTGACTCTCTTGGGATTAGGAATCCTTACATAGGCTAAACAGCCCCATGTTCGAATGTAAGACAAATTAGGTTGTCTTTTCTTCAAAATTTCATAAGGAGAAATTTTGTTCTTAGTTTTAGGTACTCTATTTAGCACGTAGCTAACAGTTAATAAAATTTCCCCCTACCAATGAGGCGCTGCACCAGAATTAAGCATGATGGCAACTACTAATTCGATAAAGGTTCTATTTGTTCTTTCCGCTTTACCGTTCATCTCAGGAGAGTAAGGTGCAGTTGTTTCATGAATGATTCCGTGCTCTTTATAATACTCATTGGATGTGTGTGATAAATATTCAGTGCCTCTGTCACTACGATAGCGCTTGATTCTTTTATTGAATTGAGTTTCAATTTCTTTGACAAAATTTTTAAACATATCAAGCGCATCACTTTTGTTTTTCATTAAATACACATAAGTGTAATCAGAGCAATCATCGATAAAAGTTATAAAGTATCTTTGCCCGTTTCTAGTCAAGTTACCATCAAGTTCGCATATATCAGAATGTACTAATTCAAATGGTTCGGTTTCTCTTATTACAGATTTATGAGATCCTTTTGTTATTTTTGCTTGACTACAAAACTGAAATTTTTCAAATTCATTCAAAGATAACTTAGGAATTAAACCGAGATTGCTCATATTAGAAATGATTCGTTTATTAACGTGACAGAGTCGTGCATGCCAAATATTAAAATCACACAACATATAAGCAGAAGGAGAAATTTTATTCATAAGATTCAACTTAAACATACCATCAGTAGCATACCCTTTCCCAACAAAAACCATATCCTTAGTAATAGAGTACATATCACATGCTATGATTTGTTCAAAACCAGCCTTATTCAGTAAAAAGCCAGAAACTAAATTCTTCCTAATTCTAGGAGTGTGCAGCACATCCTTCAATATGAGAGTCTTCCCGGAGGTGAATTTCAGCTCCACATCTCCGGTTCCAGCAACTTCAGTGGTGCGAGAGTCTCCCAACAACACCTTCTGATCTTCAGCAGCAGTGTATGTCTTAAACATAGCACGTTCATAATAGACATGGCGAGATGCACCAGTGTCTATCCACCAACCATCAGATCCACCCACCATGTTGATTTCAGTTATCATTGCAGTATACGGCTGCTCCTCATTTGTTGTCAAGTGAGCCTGAGCTTGAGCCGGTCGAGTGGATGGGTTTCTACACTTTCGTGCCATATGACCTGGTTGTCCGCAATTGTAGCAATTAAACGGTTGAGCAGGGTCATTCTTTGATGGTTGAGCTCTTGGGACCTTTTGTGGGTTCCCATTCTTATTCCGATTGGAATTCTTATTTGCAGGACGGTTCTGATTCTTAAATTGTTTGCCAGCAGGCTTCAGAACAGCACCCACAGATTTCTTTTTAGTGTTGCTGTTCGAGACAGCAAACACCTCTTCATTCAGTTCTTGTTTTCTTGCCTCTTCTTCAATACGAAGTCGAGTAATCAGACTTTCAAGAGAAAAATCCTTAGTCTTATGCCTAAGGGCATTCTTGAAGTCCTTCCAAGCAGGGGGCAGTTTATCAATTATCACAGCAATCTGAAACTGCTCAGGTAATTGAATTCCTTCAACAAAAATCTCATGAGCTATATTCCGAAGCTCCTGAGATTGTTCTTCGACAGATTTCTCGTCGTTCATCTTATAGTTTAGGTACCGGCTCACAGCAAATTTCTTTGAGCCAGCCTCTTCAGTGTTATATTTATTCTGAAGAGCATCCCAAACATCCTTAGCTGTCTTATGAATCAGATGCAGATCATATAGATGATCCTCAAGACAGTTCAATATGTAATTCTTGCACAGGTAATCCTCTTCCTGCCAGAGGAGTCTATCCTTTTCAGCCTGTTTCACCTTTTCAGCATGTTCGGCAGTAAGCCTTTCCAACTCAGCATTTGCTGCAAATATAGAAGCATCTGTAGCCACTGCTGTCTTACCGTTACTAGTCGTTTCCATAGGAACCGACATCGATTGTATCACAGGTATGTTGTCCTTCAAGACGTGGGCAACCTTTTTCGTAGTTAGAAAAAACATCATCTTTGTTTGCCAACGCTTGAAGTTACTACCGTGAAACTTAAACGGTTTGTTGAAATCGACAGCTGTTCCAGATACAGTAATTTCGTTGTTGGTATTCATGGTTTCCGAAACGTCTTAAAATTGTTGTTTTTCGTTTTAAAAAATTATACCGAACGAAATTACTGGGTGAGTCACGACCAGGTCGCTTTCTTTAAGACGTTTCGCGGCACTACCCTAGTTTGTGCAAGATAGACTAACAACCACACCGTCTCCAGGATAAAACAGCCCAGATCACTGTTACGAGTATATACTGCACAATATATAGTCTCTCGAGAATTACACCTCAAAGTATGGTTCAATCGTTTGATCGAAGCCACTCGATACGGTACGTAACCGCTCTATTCGAAACCGATGGGACAGAAAGGAGTAGAAGAAGAAGAACGATTTAAAATCGAAGGGAGAAGAGAGAAAATCGCACAGGAAGCATCAACTGTGAGATTTTGGTGTGTAGAATGAGTGGGGCGAGCTCTCCTTTTATAGGCAGAGTTCGTGAGAATTACTTGGGGATTAAGTTTGCTTAATCCTTAAGCAAACGCGTTTTACACGTGACTTGGGGATTAAGTTTGCTTAATCCTTAAGCAAAGCAAATGCGTTTTCTTAATTGGAAATATCCGGAAGTTTCTTGGTTCGGGTCGGAATGTAACACATCAATTTGTTACGTGTAACGCTTTCGTATAATGAAAAATTAATTAATTAATTTAACATTTTCAAGTGACAAAAAAATATATCAATTTTCTGACCCACGACCCAAGCCCAAGCCCGGCCCGGCCGGTCGGACGGACGGCTGCGTCGTCGTCGCGCGTGATATATATATTTTGTAAGCGTTCACCCGTTCACAAAAATGGGTACCCCAAGGGCACACCCTTGGAGGTCACCCTACCCTTATATAAACACTTACTAGTTGGGGTGACTCTCCAATGTGGGACATTTTTAAGTCACATACCCACACACTAGTTTCTCATAGTGTTTTTCTTTCTTTCCAATTTTCTCACTAGACTTTAACTAGTGTTCCAACAAAACAAGAAGTGTATTTTTAGTCCGAAAATTCTGTTTCTCAAATTAAAAGCTTCACTACGAAAGTAGGAACATAGAGATATCGTTTACGTGTCGAAAGAGCGGCAACGATAACGGACTTAGGAAATTCGGAAAATAATTTGTAAAAAAACAGCGAAAGCACTTTTTAAATTACTTTAGAAAATTTATATTTTCAAAAAGAGATTTTAGAATTATAATCGTGCACGAGAAAGCTGACGGTTGTAAGTTTAAAATCCGGTAACGGGCGTGCGAAAGCCGACGGTACCTTTAAATTGATTTTCTACTAAAAATTACTTTTTCCAAGTAAGAATTAATTATTTTTCAAAAAAAGGACTTCGAAGTTGTAATTCGTACCACGCGAAAGCGGGCAATTACAGGTTCGACTTTCTGGCACCGCATGCGCTAGAGTAAGCGGTGTCTTTAACTTAATTATTTCCCGCGAAGAAAATTATCTTGTTTTAATTATAAAACTACTACTTTGTGAGTTTCGATGGTCGACGAGAACTACATTCCGGTCTCCTGTTATTATTATTAAATTAAATTCATTGTTTTATTTTATTACGCGCAAATTCCAAACAATTTTGATTTCGCCTTAGATAAACATAGTAATAGCGAAAAGCGGTACTTGTTAGATTGGTCTCTGTGGATACGATACTTTTTATACTAAAACCGACATAGTCGTGCACTTGCGGCCCTGTCATTCTTCAGGATTGAAAATCCTAATATTCTCAATTATGTTCTTGTTTGAGATTTACCTCATTGTCATTGTTTTTTCGTTTTCTGTGAGATTCATTTAGAATCAGTGTTTTTTCGTTTCCTTTGAGAACACAATTTGGGATTCGCTGTTGTTTATATATGACTACACATGTTGATATGTGTTTGTGAGAAGATTGAATTGTAAATTTGTAATTTGATTTCTAATTTTGAAAGAATCACATTGGTGCAGAATCCCTTTGATTTCTAATAACTTCAATTTTGTTTGTGTTTGATTCTTCCATTTTTTTGATATTTCTTTTGTTGTTCGGTTAGTGCATGACAATCTTTGTGTGTCAATACCATGTCCCATTTTTAGTTTCAAATAGATGTATAATGTTTTTAAAATCATTGTAGCTATTGTCGGATTGCTTAATTTTAGCTCCTTGTCTATATGATATTTGCTACATATAGTTTTAGAGGCTCTTATTATGTTGATGCTCGCACTTGATGGGAATTGCATATGTGTTTGGGATGGTAATTTGTGTTGGTTAAGTGAATCTATTTTAAGTTAGTTTGTCTGAAACATGTTATACGTAGAAGAACATTCATTTATCATTGTATTATTGTTAGTAAAAAATCATAAGTTTTCCCCAAATTATTTAGTCTGTCTTTGGTTGTTCCTCTAAATGATATCACGTAGAGAGTTAGTGTCCAACTCTTAATCAAAAGAATTGTGGTCACACTTTTATTAAAAAATGGTCAAGTGCTAAAAAATTGAAGAAAAAAATGTGGTTACGTCTTTATTAAAATATGGTTAAGTGCAGATAATTTTTTGTTAGTATGCCTATCATGTGGGGGCTAATCTTGGTGTTTTGGATAGTGTTGTTGTATGTATGACACTGTTTTATGAGTTGTAGGTGTTAGTGATTTGATGATGCAAGGGATATCGATGTAAGTAATCTTTAACTAATTACGATTAATGTTTATGTAATTGTTCGTCTCTTATGTTTTTAATGCATAATCGATGTTTATTTTTTAGGCAAAGATAAGAAATCATGTGCTGCACAGATGGGCTGGTTGAAATTAACAAAGATTTGTCCACTGCACATAAGAGCAATATTATGGAGTCGCCGTTCCGATATCTATTGAAAATGAAGACCCCCATAAAAATGAATGGAAATGTGTTGAGGGAATTATGGCCTAGTTGGGATGCAAGGAGCTTTGGTTTCTTAATTGCATAATTTTTTGTTGTTAGGTTGATCCACTTAAAGACAACTAATTTTAAACGTAGGAAAAATTAATGACTACGCCATAGTGGCAAAATTGTGGTTACATTGTTCATTTCTTTAGTTATATGTAATTTTCTTGTGTAAACAATATCAATTTATCAGTGAGATAAAATATTACTACCTTCCATGTTACTTAAGCTCTAAATTGAAGATTAGTCTCAGTTCTGTTGTTGTGGTATAAGTACTATGTTTTTATATCAATGAATTAGCCTAAAACGAAATTATTTACATCTGGAAAATATAAACTAGCCAAATATATGGTCTGTATGACCACATATTTACACGATGTTGGTTATTAGATTGACAGATGAAGTAACAATTTAATTTCACTCCTTTATGTCAAGCTATATGAGATACCCATTAGTTCGGGTGCAATAAGATGCAATGAGATTGCAATGAAATTGGGAGATTTCCTAAGGCTCTGAAAAGAGATAAGAGATTCGTTGAATCGTTTATATGAGTAATGCAAGTAAGAGGCATGTGTCTCGAAGGGACAGTAAATAAATTGATGAATGAAGTATATGTTTAACCGATAAGACTATGTATGCACGAAAAGATGTTTTAATGTTGCAAGTAAACACTGCAGGGCAAACCTGGTTTCCGGTAGGATTCCAGTTAAAAGGCATATCCTGAGTGTTCATGTTTATGATAAGATACCGTTATGAATGGTTTATGTTAAGCGGGTAAGCTATGAGTCCGAGACAATAAGTCTTTGTATAGCAAGGAAAGTTCCAAGTCATGATGTGTTAAGTTAACTCTAAATTTTGAGTGATATTAAGATCAAGAAGGTTATGTTCAGTTGCATGTGGGTTAAGAAACAAGATGAGGACAGGTTACGACGAACCCTTTGAATATGTAAGAATATGGTTTAGACCATAGATGGAAATTTTTGTCATGATGATTGGTAGTCGATATCTAAATTTCGAGGACAAAATTTTTTTAAGGGGGGTAGAATGTAATATCCCGCCTGACAGTATCGGTATATTACCCGTTGACCGTGTCAGATGAATTTAATTCATGGAAAGTAAGTTATTGGAAATATTTTATGACATGTCAGCTATTTACGGGAAAAGAATTAGAGTCGTTTTAAACACGTTCAAGGCAAGGGAAAAATGGTAACTTCACATGGAAAGGATATTTAATTGGTTTTAACCCAAAAATATCTCATTTCCAATTCTCTTTCTCTCTCTAAGGTGGCAAAGCTTTTCTCTCTTCCTTCTCTCTTCACCCACACACCCATCTCTTTCCCTCTCCACCAAATCTTCCAAATCTTCTTTCTTCCATGGCAAGTGAATCAATCTTGTTCCCTCATGATCTCTTGTACAAGTAGAAGTTTGATTAGGGTTTGATTTCTCTTGTCCACCTCTCATGAAGTTCATCCCATCTCTTTTCCTCTTCACCAATCTTTCATGAAACTTCATCCTCTCATGGTAAGTTTCCGAACTTGTTCCCTTATGATCATTTAAGCTTAAGGAAGTATGGATTATGTTTGATTTCTTCTATTTCTCCTCTTGAAGAAGTGTTTGGAAATTAGGGTTTTGGTGAAAGAAGCTTTGGAATGGATTAGAGATGAGCTAGCAAAGATCATCATGCTAGGGTTTGCAAGAAAACAACAAGATTGGTAAGGTTTGAGCCAAAGAAGCAAGTGGGGAGAAATAAGCTAGGGTTTTGGCTTGCTTGAGTTTGAAGCTTGGAGCTATTACAAGAACATGTTTAGGTGAGTTCCATAGCTAGTTTTCCTACCCTTTGGGATTATGAATATGCCATGATAGATTATTATGAAGTTTTTAGGGTTTTCAAGTATATGTTAGTTGCCCTTTTCTTGCCAATGCATACTAAACATGTTTATACTTGTCAAATGATTGTTTTACAAGTTTCCTATGATCAAATATGTTCCTAAACACTTAGAGACACTTGGTTTGAGGTTTTTGGGTCAAAAATACCATTTTTAAGTGTTCTGGACTGTCCTAACTCACCACGGCGAGCTAGAACTCCGAACAGGGGGTCCTGCTCGCCCCCAACTCGCCACGGCGAGCTACTGCTCGCCTCCCTAGTAGAATCACTCACCTAGGCGAGTAAAACAGTGAGAAATCACACTGTTTTGCTTGCTTCAGGCAGGCATGGGGATTCACGACGTGGTTTTCTCCGTGGTGTCTTTTTATGAATGTAAACCCCTCAAACCAAGGTCCCAAATGATGATCAATGAAAGCAAGATGTTGGGACAATATGTGTTTAACAATGAACCTTAAAGAGTTTTGATGATAACAAGGTATTAAAAATTGTAAATTGGACTAGCTAATATTTGTTCAAGTGTACAGGACCATAGTTAAAAAGTTACATCATTATTTGGTTCTGAATGAGCAAATAAAAAGCAAAAGAAAATGAAGCTTAGACGCTTCTGAAGGCTATACGCTCCTGAAGACGGAAAGCGCTCCTGAAGTCAAGCTGCTCCTGAAGAGAGTAAAGCGCTCCTAAAGTCAAGCTGCTCCTAAAGAGAGTAAAGCGCTCCTGAAGAAATGGTGCTCCTGAAGATTACTGCTTCTTAAGACAAGAGGTCCAGAAGTTAAATCATCAGAAGCTGCCTCATCAGAAGTCATTTCACCAAAAGCTGAAGATCAACTGGATTTGCAAAGATTCAAAGGTGTTTGAAGGCATGTGCTTGCAATTTGGACGAAAGCGTTGACATTGTACTATTGTACGAACTGTACAACCACCTTCTCCACTACTCTGTTTTGTGTCCACACTACAAGACAAGAACACAACTCCAGAATACGGCTTCGCCTGCATAGATGTTCCTTTGGATAAGGAATGGATTTCAAATTGGTTCTTCATAGGACAACAACCAAATCAGGCAAAAGATTATTGGTGAAAGATCAAGCTTCAACAACGATTCTTTGATGTGCTGGCAATTTCACAACGTCTCTTTCACACCTCTATTTAAAGGAGTGAAGACTTAGAGAATTGGTAATGCAAGAACGTTAATGTTAGAACGCTGAACCAAAGACTCACAACATTTTTACAAGTGTCAAACCTCTGCTGAAATTGTTCTGCATTCATTTAGAATTTCTGTGTCTCAAAGTCATATCTTAGAAATTCTTAAGTCATTGAGTCTGTATCTGATTTGTATTGTGAGCACCTCTGATTGTATATCAAGTGTTCAACCTCAAACAATTTTCTGTGTAATTTTGTTTAGTTATAAGTCTCTTGCAGTTGTGCTTGAGCAGGGAAGTCTCTTGATTGTGTTCTTGAGCAAAGGAAGTCTCTTGCTTGTGTGCTTGAGCAAAGGAAGTCTCTTGCTTGTGTGCTTGAGCAATTGTAATCAGATATTACTCTTAGTAAAATCTCCTTGGAAGTGCAAGGGGGACTGGACTACTTCCGGATTGTGGAAGGAACCAGTATAATTGCTTTGTGTCGTTCTTCTTCTCTCTCTGTTTTATTCTGCTGCATTTAGATTCTGATTACCACTTCAGAAGCTGTCTCACTTAGCTTTTGATCAAGTGTGTTCAGTTTTAGGAGAAATTGAAGAATTTTTCAAAACACAATTCAACCCCCCTTCTTGTGTTTTTCTCACCTTCAATTGGTATCTAGAGCATTGGTTTGTTGTGTATCACTTAACCGTGTAACAGTCAAAGATCTGAGAAAAACATGTCTGGTCCTATTACAACTCCTACTCCTGATGGAACTAGCTATAACAATGTCTCACATGATTATAGTAATAGTAAGAGATCCAGTGTTGGAAAAGTTCCAAATTCCAATGGAGATGCTGAAGAATTTTCTTGGTGGAAAACCAACTTCTATAGTTATATCATGAGCCTAGATGAAGTACTATGGGATATTCTAGAAGATGGTGTTGGTGACCTTGTCCTTGATGAAGAAGGAGTTGTTGTGGATAGAAAGAAACATACTCCAGAGCTGAAGAAACTCTACAAGAAGCATCATATTATCAGAGGAGCTCTTGTCACTGCCATACCCAAAGCAGAGTACATGAAGATGAGTGACAAATCCACTGCTAAAGCTATGTTTGCTTCTCTCTGTTCAAACTACGAAGGCAGCAAGAAGGTCAAAGAAGCTAAATCTCTCATGCTTGTACATCAGTACGAGTTATTCAAGATGAAGGATGATGAAACTATTGAGGAGATGTACTCAAGGTTTCAAACCTTAGTCTCTGGGCTACAAATTCTAAAGAAGAGCTATGTTGCTTCTGACCATGTGAGCAAGATACTCAGAAGCTTGCCAGCAAGATGAAGACCAAAGGTGACTGCCATTGAGGAAGCTAAAGATTTAAACACTTTAAGTGTCGAAGATCTTATTAGTTCTCTCAAAGTTCATGAGTTAAGTCTTAATGAACATGAGTCTACTAAGAAGAGTAAATCAATAGCTCTTCCATCCAAAGGCAAGTCATCTAAAGCTTTCAAAGTGGTTGAATCTGAAGAGGAAGAACAATCAAGTTCAGATTTTGAACCAGATGCTGCTGAAATGGCCATGCTCTCAAACAGACTTCAATATCTGGCCAAGAAGAACAGAAAGTTTCTAACCAAGAGGAGTAACTCCAGAAGCTCAAGGAAAGAAGATCAGAAGGGATGCTTCAACTGTAAGAAGCCTGGACATTTCATTGCTGAATGTCCTGATCTTCAAAAAGAAAAGACAAAGGACAAGTCAAAGAGGTCTACATTCAAACCAAGAAAATTCAAGAAGCAAATCAAGCAGAGTTTAATGGCAACCTGGGATGATTTGGAAAGTGAATCTGGATCTGATAAAGAGGAAGCTGATGAAGATGCAAAGATAGCTGTTGGGTTGGTAGCAACATCAACTTCAGAAGCTGGATCAGATTCAGACTCAGAAGATGAAAACGAGGTATATTCCAAAATTCCCAGAAATGAACTTGTTGAGTCACTTAAAGAACTTCTTACACAGTTTGAAGTAAGAACCAATGAGTTGAAGGATTTAAAAGAAAAATATGTTGAGTTAATGAAACAACAAAAATCAACTCTATTGGATCTGAAAGCTTCTGAAGAAGGACTCAGGGGCTTTGACTTCATTTGTAAAACATACGAAGACAAGCTCAGGTTCTTATGTCAGAAGCTACAATAAAAGTGTAATGAGAAACCTTTAAGCAACCATGAAATTGCTCTTGCAGATTTTATCATATCTGGCATTGATAGAAGCAGAGTGGCTTCTATGATTTATAGCATTTACAGAAACAATGGCAAAGGGATTGGTTTTTCAGGAGGGAAACCAAATGAAATCAGTCTCAAAGCATGTTGTGAATGCATCAAGGAAGGTCTGAAAACAGTTTTTGTACCTGAAGGTGCTGAGTTGGAAACTGTTGTTCAATCAGAACCTGAAGCTTCTAGTTCTAAGGCTAAGATTACTTCAAAGCCAAAGAACTCTAAGCCAAAGGCAATGATCAAATCTGATTCCAAGACTTCAAAGATCAGGATCCTGAAAAGATCAGAACTTGTACCTCAGAATCTGGTGAAACCAAAATTTGAGGTTCTGAAGTCTAAGTTTCAGAAGAAGATAGTTATGGCTTCTGAAGTACCAAAACCAAAGGTAATGGTTAATCAGAAGCAACCCAACTCACAGCACAAGGTACAAGGAGTGAAGAGTAAAGCCTTAAGTACTAACCTTTCAGGACCCATAGGACAATGGGTACCTAAATCTGAAAATGTCAATGATGTAGGTATGTCTAAGAGCAACACCAAAGCAAAGATCATGGTACTTAGACAGCGGTTGCTCAAGACACATGACAGGAGAGAAGTCCAGCTTCCTCAGCTTAACAATGAAAGAAGGAGGAAGTGTGAAATTTGGAGGCAACCAATCTGGCAAGATCATAGGTACAGGAACTATTGGTAATTCCTCTACCTCAATTATTAATGTATGGTTGGTAGATGGTCTTGAACATAACCTTTTGAGCATTAGTCAATTTTGGGATAATGGTTATGATGTGCTTTTTGAGAAAACCAACTGTACAGTAATCAACAAGGAAGACAAATCCATTGTGTTCAAGGGAAAGAGAGTTGATAATGTCTATAAAATCAATTTTTCTGAACTGGCTGATCAAAAGGTGATTTGCCTTCTATCTGTGAATGATAAGTAATGGATGTGGCACAGAAGGTTAGGACATGCTAACAGGAGGTTAATCTCTAAGCTTAGTAAGTTACAACTTGTCAAAGGGCTACCAGACATTGACTATCATTCAGATGCACTCTGTGGTGCATGTCAGAGAGGGAAAATTGTGAAATCATCTTTTAAAACCAAAGACATTGTTTCAACCTCAAGACCCTTAGAACTACTCCATATTGATTTATTTGGACCAGTGAGTACTGCATCCTTATATGGAAGTAAATATTGATTAGTCATTGTTGATGATTACAGCAGATGGACTTGGGTGAAATTCCTGAAAAGTAAAGATAATGCATATGATGTATTCAGTAACTTCTGCACACAAATTCAAACTGAAAAAGAGTCAAAGATTTTGAAAATCAGAAGTGATTATGGTGGAGAATTTGAAAATGAGCCATTTGAAGCTTTTTGTGAAAAATATGGAATCATCCATGAATTCTCTTCTCCTAGAACTCGACAACAAAATGGGGTTGTAGAGAGAAAGAATAGAACTTTACAAGAAATGGCCAGAACCATGATCCATGAAAACAATTTGGCTAAACATTTTTGGGCAGAAGCAGTGAATACAACATGTTATGTTCAAAATAGGATCTATATTAGACCTATTTTGGAGAAAACAGCATATGAACTCTTTAAAGGAAGGAAACCCAATATCTCTTACTTTCATCAATTTGGATGTACATGTTACATTCTAAATAATAAGCTCTACCTAAAGAAATTTGATGCCAAGGCCCAAAGAGGAATCTTCTTAGGTTACTCTGAAAGGTCAAAGGCATACAGAGTGTATAATTCAGAGACACTCTGTGTTGAAGAATCTATGCACGTTAAATTTGATGACAAAGAGCTTGAAGATAAAACTTCAAAGCAAGGTGAAAGTGTTGCAGAGATACAGGTTCCTGAAGCTACTCCAGAACCTGATCAGATAGGTGAATCTGAAGAAAGTCCAGAAGCTGAACCCACATCAGAAGCGCAAGATGAAACTGCTTCTGATGAAGCACAAGATGGCTCACATCAAGAAGATCCTCCCATAAACACTTTCAAGCATAAGTCTTCACATCCTGAGGAGCTAATCATTGGAAACAAAGATAGTCCAAGAAGAACAAGATCATACTTCAGACAAGAAGAGTCAATGATTGGACTGATCTCAATGATTGAACCTACAACAATTGATGAAGCACTTTCAGATGATGGATGGATCTTAGCTATGCAAGAAGAGTTGAATCAATTTCAAAGAAATGATGTGTGGGATCTAGTACCCAAACCTCAGCAAAAGAACATTATTGGAACAAAATGGGTATTCAGAAACAAGCTGAATGAGCAAGGAGAAGTAACAAGAAACAAAGCCAGACTTGTTGCACAAGGGTATAGTCAACAAGAAGGCATTGATTACACTGAAACATTTGCTCCAGTTGCAAGATTGGAAGCAATCAGGTTGCTTCTTTCCTATGCAGTTAATCATGGCATAATATTATATCAAATGGATGTCAAGAGTGCATTTCTTAATGGTGTCATAGAAGAAGAAGTGTATGTCAAGCAACCTCCTGGATTTGAGGATATTAAGTATCCTGACCATGTTTTTAAACTGAAGAAATCACTATATGGCTTGAAACAAGCTCCCAGAGCTTGGTATGATAGACTAAGTAATTTCTTAATCAAAAATGACTTTAAAAGAGGACAGGTTGATACAACACTCTTTAGAAGGACTCTTGGGAAAGATATTCTTGTAGTGCAAATATATGTTGATGATATAATATTTGGTTCTACTAATGCATCTCTTTGCAAGGAATTTCCTAAGTTAATGCAGGATGAATTTGAAATGAGAATGATGGGAGAGCTGAAGTTCTTCCTAGGCATTCAAATTAATCAATGCAAAGATGGAGTCTATGTTCATCAATCAAAATATACAAAGGAGCTTCTGAAGAAGTTCAAGCTTGAAGATTGTAAAGTGATGAACACTCCAATGCATCCTACGTGCACCTTAAGCAAAGAAGATGAAGGAGCTAAAGTTGACCAAAAGCTGTACAGAGGTATGATTGGTTCTTTGTTATACCTCACTGCATCTAGACCAGATATTTTATTCAGTGTATGCTTGTGTGCAAGATTCCAATCAGATCCTAGAGAATTTCATATGACTGCTGTCAAGAGAATCTTCAGATATTTGAAAGGAACAACTAATCTTGGACTCCTTTATAGGAAATCCTTAGATTATAAGCTAATTGGATTCTGTGATGCTGATTATGCCGGTGATAGGATTGAAAGAAAGTCAACCAGTGGCAATTGTCAATTTCTGGGTGATAATCTTATATCCTGGGCTAGCAAAAGACAAACAACTATTGCCATGTCTACAGCAGAAGCAGAATACATTTCAGCTGCAAGTTGTTGTACACAACTACTTTGGATGAAACATCAGTTGGAAGACTATCAGATAATTGCTAACAGTATTCCCATTTAATGTGATAATACTGCTGCTATTTGTTTCTCTAAAAATCCAATTTTGCATTCAAGAGCTAAGCATATTGAAATCAAACACCATTTTATCAGAGCTATGTTCAAAAAGGAATTTTAGATATACAATTCATTGATACTGAGAATCAATGGGCTGATATATTTACTAAGCCTTTAACTGTTGAAAGATTTGATTTTCTAAAGAAAAATTTGAACATTCACTTTGTGTCTGATTAAATGTTTGCTTGCTCCTGAATAGGATTTTAGGTTCTGAAGTTAGTTCAGAAGCAGTAGTCCATCAGAAGCTCTTTATTGAGGTTCTGAGGAAAACTCGTTTCTGATGATGACGTCAGCATCTGAAGTCCAGAAGCTGGATTTTATGCTTCTGAATAGTAGAGTTAGTTGAAACGTTGGGAGTTACTTTCTGCGGTAACTTCTGGCCCACTAACTTGGTAGTTACTCTGAGAACTTCTGACGTGGCCTGTATGTATTGGTGTATAACTAAAAAGGGCAATGATGATTTAATAGCTTTGAAAGTACTTTTCACGCGCCCCCAATTTTGTCATTAATGTTATGTTTGTTTGTCTCTTTTGAATTGCAATCGTTTTTACTTTTAACACTTTGTCAATTCACACACTACTCACTCACAACAAACACATTTGCTCTCAAACCTCTTGCGAAGTAAGCACAAAAACCCTAGAACCCTAAAATCATATTCTTCTTCAAATCTTCTTCAATCATCAAATGGCGTCATCATGCTCACAACGAAAAGTTTCAGAATCTTCTGCACGAATGATCCCTGAATATGACTACAGAGGAAGAAGCATGAAATTGGAAGAATGGGATTTACAGGTTCAGATAGAAAATCCAGTGGATTTTGAATCACTAGCGTTTCATAAGTGTTGGATCAGAAGCTACTATGAAAAGCAAGGACTGCTTCAAGATGTTGAATGGACCAACATATGAAGCTTTGGTTAGGCACTTCTGGGTAAGAGCAAAAGTTTATGACAAAAAGGCATCTCTAGCCGAAGAGAGTCAGATGGTGTTGATGTATCCAGAACTAGAGGGGAAGACAAGAGAAGAAATGGGACTTGAGCCATTTATTGAAGATGAAATCAGGTCAAGCATCTGTGGCATTCCAGTGAGAATTACACAATGGCAGATAGAAGCTGTTCTTAAAGTTGAAGCTTCTGGATATTACTCTGGAATCGATCTTTCAAGTGCTGCTGAAGAACGCTTTTGGAAAGAGAAAGCTAATTTGGTTATATACAATTCCAAGAAGGAAAGGAAATATGATGATTTGGGCATGGTAACTAAGATGCTCCTGAAGATTCAGAATGAGAACTTACTACCATGTGGTGGATGTGAAAAACCCAATTTGGCACAAAAAGTCTTTCTTCAGCACTTCATCAAGAAGGAAAAGGTGAACGTACCAAAATACATGTTCAAGTACTTGATAGAGTGTCTGAAACAGAGTCAACTGCTGGGTAAACCATGGGTTCCTTATGGAAGGCTCTTATCAGAGATATTCTATCAAGGAGGTGTCTTGGACAGTCTAAGCAGGGCCCAAGCCTACACTGATAAGATGATTGACGCTAAGACTGGGAAGTTCATCAATGCGCATACACTCCTACATATGAAGCTAATCAGTGAGGTCCCAAACTTCAAACTGATTTGAGAAAATCCCATGTCAGGTCTGATCTTATGAGGGATTTTCCACCCATATGTAAGAAGGATCCTCTTGATGTGCAGATGTTCTATATCAAGGAGCACTTTGAGGAAACCAACGAAAAAATCAGATTGGAAGATGTACCAGAGGAAATGTATGGTGGTGCTCTGCCACGAGCCAGAGGCAGAAAGTCAAAAAGGAAGATGACTGCAGAACAATACCTTGAGGTTGAAAAATCTGCGAAGAAAGCTAAAGTCACTTCTGATAAGCTTAACATTGGTGGTTCTGGAATGCCATCAATTGAAAAAGTTATTGAAAACTTGGACTCAAGTTTGATGCTGGATATTGGTACTGCTCTTGATCAACCTGCAATACCAAAGAAGAAAAGGAAGCAAGCAGTAAGGAGGACCAATGATTTTCCTCTTATTACCAAGAAGACTGAAGCTGCTACTAATGTGTCAGAAGCTATTGGAAAAGCTATGGAGATTGCTTCTGAAGTTCAAGAGAGGGTAATGACAGAAGCATCACAACTTCATAAAATTCCTGGCACTGCTGAAGATGATCAAATGAAGTCAGCTGATTGTTCAGAACCTTCTACAACAGACAATATCTTCACACACTCAGAACCAGTAGTACATGAGATATCCAGTGACTCTCCTTCAACCTCTTCAAAATCCTCATCATCATCTTCTGATTCTGATGATGATAAACCCATAAGTCTTCTGTTTCGTAAGCCAGTAAAAAGCCATTCAACATCAACCAAGACCAACAAAAAGCCCTCTCAGTCAAGCACTTATAAGCCAGTTGGTCATATAATCAATCAGAAGATAGAAGAAATGGCTGAGCAGAGAGACAGAGTCATTGATACTATCCTCCGCCATCACCCTCAACCTCTTAACATTCAACCCCTCAGCATGATTGTACTAGAAAATGTTGAGTCAACCTCAGAAATAGCCTCTGAGACAACCCCAGAAGTATCCGCTTCTGATAAAGTTGTTTCAGAAGACCCCCCACAACAATAACCAGAACCAGAAAAAGCCTTTTCACCCCTCAAACAGAACCTACAACTTCATCACCCCCAACTGTTCCTGAACCATCCGTTCCTGAACAAGTCACTCCTCAAAAGACCGTTCCTGAAAATATTGTTCCTGAATAACCAGTTACTAAACCCATTCATGAACCTGCATCTGAAACTGCTGCTCCTGAACACATTGTTCTTGAGCCAACCCCTGCTTCCATAACTCCTTCACCAGTACAAGCCATCAAGATCACCCACCATACTGGTGTATGTGATATGGACACAGACTCTGAGGATGATCAAGATGATCATGCCTCTGATATGGTAGTTGACCCCACTCCTGACCAACCATCAACTAGCCAATCCTTAACTACAAATGACCAATCATCATCAAACCTACCCATTGTACACTTAGCCCCTCCAAAACCCTCTAAACAACCTTCACCTCCCACCATTTTCCTGGATTCTCAAGTGCTACAAGATGTGTGGGAAGATATTGCTTCTGAAGTTCCCAGACTGATAGCAGGAAGAAATGACTTGGGTCATCAAGTTAACTATCAGAAGCAATGGAGAAGGATCAAGGAAAGGGTCATCAACCTGATTTCAGCACTGCATGATTCCTGCATTGAGGCTCAAGAGCAAGCCAAGCAGAAGCTGGAAGATTGGTTGAATGGAATGGAAGAGAATACTGAAGATGTAGAAATTCTTGGTACTTGGGTGAAGAACCCACTCAATATCAGAGGCAGAGAACATGGTGAATTCCTGCCTAAGGATTTGCATCTGATTATCCCTTCTGAGATCCTGGAGAAGATTGATGCACCTGACCTAGCTCTAGCTCAGGAGAACAAGGTGCTCAAAGAAGAAAATGAAAGACTTGAAACAGAGCTACTAGAGCAGAAGCTGAAGATATCAAAATTGGAAGCTGATATGCAAGAAGCCAAGATCAGAGAAGACAACTACAGAAAAGAGATGGACAAGAAGTATGCTGATGTTCAAGAGCTTCTGAAGATGATTTTAGAGAAATAAGCCAAACCCATAGTTGCACACTTTTAGCTTATTTTTTGTCTCTTTAGGCTTTTAATATTCCGTGATCATCTCTGCTTCTGATTCAGTTATTTTCGCTTCTGATATTATATGCTTCTGAATTCTTCTTGCTTCTGAATATCATTAACTGTTTATATCATGTGTGTTGATAATAATGCTTGCTATGCTCTGTTTATTTAATTTTTTTTCTAAGATGGTTAATATGCTTTAAAATAATTTGAATTATGCTCTGAACCTCTAATCTTATGCTTTTCTCATCTCTTCTTTTTGTTTATGTCTTTTTGCTAATGACAAAAGGGGGAGTATATGTGATAGTATTTAAAGGCTCTGAGCCCCATTAATGATATTTGAAATTTTTGAAAAATTTCTATCTTTTTGTTTTACCTTTAAAAGGGTGTATCAAAAAGGGTGAAGTATCAAATCTCAAATAAATATTAATTGAACCATTCTTCTTATCTATAAGTCAATTCTTTCAATTTTTTTTAAGCTCTGATATTACTGTACGAAAAATGAATTTAATTAACCTGGATAGAACTTAGGGGGAGCTTACAAACCTCACCTTAAAGACTATCAGACTCAGGGGGAGTTAGAGCTTACAAACCTCAGAAACCCCAAAGTCAACTCGTTAATTAGATTAACAACAATTGATCAATTTTAAATACTATTGTTTGTCATCATCAAAAAGGGGGAGATTGTTGGGACAAAATGTGTTTAACAATGAACCTTAAAGAGTTTTGATGATAACAAGGTATTAAAAATTGTAAATTGGACAAGCTAATATTTGCTCAAGTGTACAGGACCACAGTTAAAAAGTTACATCATTATTTGGTTCTGAATGAGCAAATAAAGAGAAAAAGAAAATGAAGCTTAGACACTTCTGAAGGCAATACGCTCCTGAAGATGGAAAGCGCTCCTGAAGTCAAGCTGTTCCTGAAGAGAGTAAAACGCTCCTAAAGTCAAGCTGCTCCTGAAGAGAGTAAAGCGCTCCTGAAGAAATGGTGCTCCTGAAGATTACTGCTTCTTAAAACAAGAGGTCTAGAAGTTAAATCATCAGAAGCTGCCTCATCAAAAGTCATTTCACCAAAAGCTGAAGATCAAGTGGATTTGCAAAGATTCAAAGATTGAAGAATCAACACTGCAAAAGCTGTATATTGGATTCAAAAACATAGCAGAAAATTAGTGGAACATTGCAACGGTCATTTCAAAGGTGTTTGAAGGCATGTGCTTGCAATTTGGACGAAAGCGTTGACATTGTACTATTTGACGAACTGTACAACCACCTTCTCCACTACTCTGTTTTGTGTCCACACTACAAGACAAGAAAACAGCTCCAGAATACGGCTTCGCCTGCATAGATGTTCCTTTGGATAAGGAATGGATTTCAAATTGGTTCTTCATAGGACAACAACCAAATCAGGCAAAAGATTATTGGTGAAAGATCAAGCTTCGACAACGACTCTTTGATGTGCTGGCAATTTCACAACGTCTCTTTCACACCTCTATATAAAGGAGTGAAGACTTAGAGAATTGATAATGCAAGAACGTTAATGCTAGAACGCTGAATCAAAGACTCACAACATTTTTACAAGTGTCAAACCTCTGCTGAAATTGTTCTGCATTCACTTAGAATTTCTGTGTCTCAAAGTCATATCTTAGAAATTCTTAAGTCATTGAGTCTGTATCTAATTTGTATTGTGAGCACCTCTGATTGTATATCAAGTGTTCAACCTCAAACAATTTTCTGTGTAATTTTGTTTAGTTATAAGTCTCTTGAAGTTGTGCTTGAGCAGGGAAGTCTCTTGATTGTGTTCTTGAGCAAAGGAAGTCTCTTGCTTGTGTGCTTGAGCAAAGGAAGTCTCTTGCTTGTGTGCTTAAGCAATTGTAATCAGATATTACTCTTAGTAAAATCTCCTTGGAAGTGCAAGGGGGACTGGACTACTTCCGGATTGTGGAAGGAACCAGTATAATTGTTTTGTGTCGTTCTTCTTCTTCTCTCTCTCTCTCTCTCTCTCTCTCTCTGTTTTATTCCGCTGCATTTAGATTATGATTACCACTTCAGAAACTGTCCCACTTAGCTTCTGATCAAGTGTGTTCAATTTTAGGAGAAATTGAAGAATTTTTCAAAACACAATTCAACCCCCCCTTCTTGTGTTTTTCTCACCTTCACAAGATTCTTTTGTTAAAGAGGCAAGTATTATGCATGTTAGTAAAGCATGGTAAGCGAGAGTATGATGGTTGATTCGGGTAGCAAGATAATCTTTAAGGAAAGGGAAGAACTAGAGCCTCGGTATAGTTATCGAGAACTAGAATAGTTAGAAAGAAAAGAATGCTTTGCATTAGTAATATGCTTGATAGACGCGAGGTAATGAGAGTATTATCTTCGCATAGAAGCAAGTGCCATACGAGTATGGCAAGACGTGAATCGATTTTATATCCATTCACAAAGTAAGTTAAGCAAGCATATAGTTACCTCTAGTGGGATCGTCTAGGGATCCGAGGTAAAAGAGTTAGCATGTTTAAGTTAATTTTCATGCATAAGACTAAGACTTATAAGAAAGAAAGAGTGTTATGTCTCTTGTAATCCTTCCAAGGTTGGATTCAAGGGGTTCCCTAAGGGGAATGGTTAAGCCGCAAGGGAGCCGCATTTCACTAAGTTAAGGTGTCGTGTCTTTTGTATTCCTTCCAAGGTTGGGTACAAAAGGTTCTCCAAGGGGAATGGGGTAAGTCGTAAGGGACCCGCACGTTCACTAAGGGAGTCCGGTGCGCTCTTGCTAAGCATTTCACCGGTAGTAAGGGATTATCTTCCAGGGTTACTCCACTCGGGACTAATCCATAAAATGAATTCAAGATAATTGTTTGTTACACGCTAACATAATCTATGAAACTAACTATGCATATTGTCCATACATTTATATGTTATGTCATAGAGCCTTGACGTAGATCGTCAAGAACAAGTAGAGACTTGGCGTAGATCGTCAAGAAGTAGTAAGTTAGCAAGAATCACTTTTGTGATAAGAGATGATATGTTGTTAGATACAACATATTAAGCAAGTAGAAGCAACTAAAGAAAGATATGCCGATGACGATCTTAGGTTTCCCCAATTGTCCGGTTTAGAATTGTGTCATGATAGAAGTTTATGAGAGTCTTGATGCTTAGAGCGTATCTTGGCATTGCGGTATTAGATTCCACTTTACCGCCATGACACGTATAAGAAGAGAAGCATGTAACAAGTTAAGAAAATTAAGATGGCCCTAGTAAACACCACCGTCTAAGAAAGCAAGTCCCCACACACGTATAATCAACCGGCAGGTTGTATTGTAGACACGTGGTGACCGTAGGTTTTCCCCGTGGTGAGAGTAGGTTTTCCCCTTGGTTGCCTATAGCCTAGGGTTAGGCGGAACTCACTGAGACATTATGTCTCATCCCAATCCTTATTTGTTTCAGATATCAGGAAGGATTAGCAAGGTAGTAGCCGAATGGATATTCAGCAAGAGCTCGTTCGTACCTGAAGCATGAAGAATATGGATCTCAAGGATGTATTTATTTTAAATGAGATAAGATATGATGTATTGATATTGTACGAACGTGTTTTGTTGTATATAAATTCATTCGAAGTTTTTATGTTGTAAATTTTTAATGTATCCAGTACTAAACTAACGCACATGCTAGACTTTCTAGATACGTCTAGTATGGGTGTTATAGGAGGACATGCTATTTTGGTCCTCAACCAAAAGCAGGTGCCCCAGGGACTGTCGAGGACAACCCAATTGAGTTAAGCGACGAGGAAGATGATTGAATTTAATGGCTTGTAATGCCTAATTGTTTTGGATCTTTTTTTATGTTTTTTTATATGTCGCGCACATTTTGCTACATTTTGCTTGACATTATAGTACTTTGAATAAAATCGTGTTTTGAATAAAATTTCGATTAAAGTCGCGTATTGAATAATTTCGATTAAAAATTGCGTATTCGAATAAAGACTAATTAAATCTAATGTGAATTCGAATAAAAACTGCGTAATGAATAAATAAAATCAAAAAGTGAATAAATAAATTATTGTTCCATTCAAAACAACATGTATTATCATTACATAAAGTTCATAAATATGTTCTATCATTACATTACATTAGATTCGGATAGAACCTTCCACCTACAACAATTGTCTTACCTCCGAAATGGGGTAAATTCAAACTGGCCAAACAACAGCTCTCAAGAATTCACCCGGAAGTTTTATTGTTCCATTCAAAAGAATGCTTGGGAACAATAGGAACTATGCTTCATTTAAACCAGCCTAAAAAGAATTTAATCTTTTGAAAGGAACAATAGGACTTCCGGGTGAATGCTTGGGAACTGTCGTTTGGCAAGTTTGAATTACCCTATTTCAGAGGCAAGACAATTGTTGTAGTTGGAAGGTGCATTCCCTACCCAATCACGATCTTCTGGCGGAATCAAACTGTTGATAATATCTTCAGTTGATCTCAGCAATGTTACACGCATATCGATCCACTAGAACATGTTGTGCTCCCAAAAATGCTTCTCACGTTATCGGCATTCTTTAATTCCACCCAACTGAAAGATATTCTTCCCTCGTCGAGCGTTGGACGTTTATACCGAACGTATTCCACCCTCCTTGTCTCTCCGGGATTGACTCCTTGGTTGAGTTCATTTAGTTGATCCTTGATAGCTCTTACCGTGACACCAATGTGCCGAACCTTCAACCTCTGAGGTTCTCCACCGTTGAATTTTGCATGAACGTCGAATATATCGGCCATTGTTTCAAATCTACACAATAAGAAATTAAAAACATACAATGAAAAACTCATTCAAATATTTCATCAAACACTTGGAGTGCAATATATACATAAACCCTCAAACTCATAACTACAACATAAACATGCAAACATCTAAACAACTACGCAATATCAGTCTTTATGTAACATTGTATCATTTCTTGCAAAAAAATAATCAAAATTTAAACAAACCCTAAATCTAAAAAAATTCTCCAAAACTCAAAACTACAACATAAACATCTAAATATTTAAGCAACACAAGTCAATTTTCATGTAAACATTGTATGATCTCATGCCAAAAAAACCAAAATTTAAACAAACCCTAAATCTAAAAAAATTTTAATTTAAGAGAAAAAATCTAACATGTAAACATAAAAGGTTAATGGTGTTTGATTATGAAAACTTACTTGTTATTGGAGTTTTGTTTAATTTGAAATTGATTTTTTTTTGGATTTGGGTGATTTGAGAGAGATTTTAGATGAGAAATGAGGAAATGAGGTTCTACCTGTCTTTAAAACAGCACGTAGCGTGATAAGGATGACTCAGACCTATTGAAAGTGATCAAAGCTGTCATTTTGAAAGAGTTTCATTTAGGGTTTCATTTTTGTCCTTGTTATTTGTGAGCCTCTCTTTGTAGCACCTTCATGCATTGAGTTGCACTGTTAGTTGATTTGTAGTTTGTTATTTGTAAACCGCTTTAGCAGTTTTAGCAAAAGTAGGTTTTGTTTATTGGAGTCTATCTCATATTTGATTGTAATCATTGTTGAAATCACAAGTTCTGTGATTGAGAGAAGGTGTGATGAGATTTCAAATCTAGGGGGAGTCTTAGATAGAAATTCAAGGGTAGTGTTTAGGTGTTAAGGTAGTGATCAAAGGTTGTTCACATAAGACAACGATACTAAAACTATTATAATGGATTTCCATTCTTGGCATTGATGCCTCTAGACGTACGTGACATTGCACTGAACTAGGTTACCCAATCTCTTGCGTTCGTCCTTCCCTACAATTTGCTTTATTGCTATTTAATGTTTATTGTACGATGTTGTTATGACTAATGTATATGACATGGTGTCCCAGACATCACATAGGACATCTGTCCAAGTAGTGCCAGAGTTTCAATTGGCATTAGAGCGGGGTTTCAGGGGAGTTTTGATTTTATAATCCAAAAAAAGAAAGGAACGCACCCTATTTTTTGCGGTGATCGGATTATAAAACCTGAATTGGTGAAAAACTCATGTTTCCACTACAAACAAAAACAGGGAAAAACTCATTTTGGATTATGGAATCTGAAAATTTCATGGGCATTTTCGTACAAAAAAAAATTGGTGCATAGAAATTGATTGGGTTTGAAAAGTAATAGTCAAAAGGTTTTGGTATCAATATGTTCCCTCTAAGGCCCAAGCCCAAATTTGTATTGATTAATAATAGTGTTTGGATATATTTAAAAAATAAATAAAATAAGATCACTATTTTTTATAATATGTCTTCGGTTAATATCTTTTTTTCTTTTTGGTTCTAATCTTCGGTTAATATCTTAATCTCACCAATTTGTATATGAGAGAAAAAATACTTGATAGAAGCACAACATTAATGTTGTTGTTTCGAAATTAGTCATGAGTTTTCAAAATTTTATTTCATCAAATTTTACAATTGATCACATAAAAATTTGTTTTCACAAATATTATCTGATAAAGTGCATTCCTTTTTTTTTTTCATAATAATATAATTTCTTAAACTTCAATCAAAAACATCGTTCATAATGTTATCAATGAAAAACAATATATTGTTCGTAATACTTCAATCAATATCAAGTACTTTCATTGAAAATATAACAAAATTTGGTTACAAAAATAATTTATTACCTGCAACCACGATTAAAAAGATGCACAAACTGCAAACATAAAAAGGATAGGCTTGTATTGGATTGCCATTCTACTTGAAAGTTTGATATATACCATGTAGCAATAGCCATTCTACTTTTATCTTTTGTATTCAAGAAACGAAGTTAGCTGTGTTTGACGTTTCAGTGTGCAAGTGTATTTGGGGTGATGCAAATATTGGTTTCTCTTTTCAATCTTCGCTTGGTGCAGCGGGTGGTTTAACAACACTTTGGGATTGTACGGAGGTTGAGGTGTGGTCGTTTATTTCATTTGAGCATGTTTTAGTGATTCTAGGCCGTTTTTTAAATCAGAAGAGCAATTTGTGTTGTTTAATGTTTATGTCCCGTGTGATGTTATTCATCAACAGACTCTCTGGAATATTATTACTACTAGATTGGATTCTTTTGTTGATCAGAATGTTTGTGTTGGCAGTGTTCTCAGACATGCAGGGACCGAGGCTTTCAATCTTCTTAATGATCGAAATTATTTGGCCGACCTTCCTTTCAGGGCCCGCAACTATACCTGGTTTCGGGGGACCGGAGGTCGATGAGTCGCAATGATCGCCTTTTATTATCTTAAAGATCGTGTTCGACTTGGCCTAATTGCCTTCAGATGGCCTCGTCGTGCGGTTTGTCGGATCATAGCCCATCAGAGCTTTCTGTGGATGAGGAAAATTAGGGGCCTAAGTCGTTGCTTATGTTAAAGTGCTGGGAAAATTTTCCAGGTTACAATAACTTTGTTCGTGAGAGTGGCATTATTTTCAGGTGGAGGGTTGGGGAGGCTATGTTCTGAAAGAAAAATTCAAGTCAATTAAATTGGCTTTAAAAGACCGGCACCAATGTCATGCTCAAAATTTACCTGTAAAAATTTTATCTCTGAAGGATAGAATTTTAGCCATTGATATTAAAGGTGAGTTCGAATTGTTACTTGATGACGAGGTAGAGGAGTTACACGGGTTATTATAGAATTTGTTCTCTTTGTCTCAGATAAACTCTAGTATCCGGTGGCATTAGTCAATGATGCAGTGGGTACGTGAAGGGGATGCAAATTCTAAGTGGTTTCATGGGATTATGTAAAGTAGAAGGAAAAGATATGCAACTCCTTGTATCTTAGTAGACGATGTGCTGGATGAAGGGGTAAAAAATGTGCGTAGTGCTGTGTTTTTTCATTTTTCTTCCCATTTTCAATCCAGCCGTGTTGATCGCCCCGGTTTGGAAGACCTTCTGTTTCGATCTCTTTCTAGTAGAGAGGGGGCTAGTTTGGTGAAGCCGTTCTCTGTGGAAGAAGTGAAGGCAGCAATGTGGGAGTTTGATAATTTTAAATGTCCAGGTCTGAATGGTATTACTTTTGGTTTCTTAAAAAAAAATGGGACAATCTCAAGGATGATGTGTTGCGTTTTTTGGTGGAATTTCATAGGAATGGAAGGTTGACCAAAGGGATAAATAACACTTCTATTGCTCTTTGGTGATGTATAAAATTTTGGCAAAGGTTCTTCCTAATAGGCTCCATTTGGTGATTGGTTCTGTCATTTCGAACTCTCAGTCTGCTTTCATTAAAGGTCGTCAGATTCTTGATGGCATTCTTGTGGCTAATGAGGTTGTAGAAGAAGCTCCTAAATGCAAGAAAGAAATGTTACTTTTTAAGGTGGATTTTGAGAAAGCCTTTGACTCCACATATTGGGGTTATTTAGATACGTTGATGTTAAAAACTCTTTGGCGGAAATGGATTAAAGAATGCATTGGGACAGCCTCAACTTCGGTTTTGGTTAATGGGTCTCCTACTGAGGAGTTCTATTTGGAGTGGATATTGAGTTGATTGGAATACTATTTGTAGGAGGTTGTTGGTTTGGGGGTAAGGAGAATTAGGGAGTTTAATGGTGCTTTATCAGGGAAGTGGTGTTGGAGGATGTTGGTGGATAGGGAGAGTTTGTGGTTTAGGGTGTTGTCGGCACAGTATGGTGTGGAGGGAGGGCATGTGTTGGATGGTGGGAGAGATGTCTCTACTTGGTGGCGTGATATAGTTTCTTTGCGTTGAGAAGGTTAGTTTGGTGATAATTTTGAGATGCGTCAGCTAAGGTGGGGGGCTGAGGGTGGCGCGTGTAGTTGGAGGAGGTGGTTGTTTGTGTGGGAGGAGGATTGGTGGGGGAACGTACATTATTAATTCAAAATGTAAATTTGCAGGTTGACAAAGAGGATAAGTGGCTTTGGAATTTGGATACTTCTCACATTTTTTCTGTTCATAGTGCATATCATTTATTGACGACACAATCTCATGTTACTTCAACAGTGGCATCGACATCCCTTTGGCATAAGGATATTCCTCTGGATGTAGTACTTTTTGCTTGTCGTTTGTTTCGAGATAGGTTTCCTACAAAGGATAACATATTTCGCCGTAGAGTTATTGATAATACTTCACGGATGTGTGTTTCTGAGTGCAGTTCCTTGGAAACTTCATCTCATTTATTATTGCATTATAGCATCTTTGGATCAGTTTGGCACTTTATTTATAGGTAGCTGGGTATTTCTACGGTACTCCTTGTTATGTAGCAGATCATTTTAATCAATTCAGCTATGCTGGTGGTGGTGCTAAGGCACGACGACCAATTATGCAGGTGCTTTGGTTTGCTACCGTGTGTGAAATTTTGAAGGAAAGAAACTACAGAATATTCTAGCCGCTAGATCTAAATAAAATCAAAGGTTAATAATGAGTGTAATCTTTAGTGTAACTATTTGATGTAATTTCATCCTCTCTCTCTCTCTCTAGATATATATATATATATATATATATATATATATATATATATATATATATATATATTTATATATATAGACACACACATACATACATATATAATTTTTTTTTCATGGAAACTAACCACTTATATATATACACTTTTTATTATTTACATACATATTTTATTATTTTATCTTGACTTCTTTTTCCCAACGTTGGTCTATATGGCCAATAAGATTGTAAGTTAGAGGGGGGTGAATAGCTTTTTGAAAAGTTTTTTCGGAGTTTGATAAATTAGATTTTAACGAAATCGACTCCTGGAATCGTGCGCAAACAATCACAACAATAAGCAAAAAGATAAACCTATGTGGAATAAGATTCAATGTAGAATTGAGTGATTCATAATGCAAATCTTATTAACAATCAACCTTTAATAAGCCTTGAACAATTTACAGAACTTTAAGACAATTTCAATACCAAACCTATATGAGCAATAATATCAAACTATCAATTGAAAACACAATGCATGTGAAATTGAAGAATTGAATAGATATTTCAATCAATTGATCTAAGAAAATTATTAAAACCTAATTCAATGAATTAGATTGACTTTTAATGAAAAACAACTTAGATCGCTTTTTCATATGCAATTATTCTAGAGCTATGTCTACTCTTCTTGATGAAGTACGCCTTAAAGTAAAAGTAAAAGTAACAATGTTGAATACAATGTTTTTACAAGAGTTCCTTAAAATTAAACCTAATTCTTCAACCCCTATGCAAACACTTTTCCAAACTTCGAATAACCTTTGAATTTGGTGCTCCTTGAGTCTTTGAATCCTTGATTACCTGTGCACCCCTTCGAACTCTTCACTCAAGTCTTCGATGCTACGTCCAGTAAATGATTCCCCTTCGACTTCAAGAACGGTTAGAAAGACTCCCAAGTCCTTTGGAGGTGGAATGTGATTATTTACTTCACTTTGGAACCTTGATTAAGCCCAATCAATTTCCTTGAAAGAACCAACTTACAATCCCTACTAGCACCCTAGCATATCAATGTGACTCAATGTACAAAGTGATTCTAAGAAAAAGTGTTTAATCTTGAAGAATGTATGAACAATGAGTTTTTGAGACCTAGAGAGAATAGTTGCAAATGATTCAATATTTTGAGAGTTATGAGGAGGAGACTATATATAGTGAGGAGTGACAAGCGTGAATTTTCGCACAAAAACAACATGGTGAATCGATTTGCTAAATGAGTGAATCGATTCAGACAGCAAAAATACAAGTCAAAGACATGTGAATGATGATATGATTCAGTGCATATGTGAATCGATTCAAGTGAGCCCAGGATGAAGAATGATGCGATTCAACCTTTTGTTGACTCGAATCAGTGCAAGTTAGAGAGTTTTATGATAAGATTCAAATTGTGATGAATTGATTCACATGTGATACGATTCAAGAAGTGGTGAATCGTTTCATCTAAAGTCAGAGACTCTGATGATAAGGTTCAATGTATGATGAATTGATTCAACCAGTGAAAAGATGAACAATGACCCTTTTTCAGGTAAGTGAGTAATGCACATGACACAAGTGAATCCTAAGATCAAGAGACATAGATGTTGGGTTCTTTAACATGCTAAATACTAGGCAATCATCAAATAGATAAACAAAACTAAAGAACATCATCAAAAACATATAAAGTAAAACTGTGTAGGCTTCACCCAACACTCCACAACCATTTAATTTATTAGGGTTTTTTCGTACTTTGTAATATTTATCTTTCATTGCTTCCCTCTGAGTATAATTTTTTTTTTTATGTTTATGTTATTCTTTTCGTCTAATTATTCTTTACTTTTTACAAGTTCAGGTACTTACAAAATAATTATTTTATTCAATATGTGTTATTAATTTTACTAAATCCAGATAATTTCATCCGCATGTGCATATATTAATTTACTGGTACTTAAAATATGGTTTATTTTATTCTATTTGTGTGTACCATTAAGATATTTGTCCTATACCGGTTCATGGTAAATTTTATTTGCAAGTATCATGCACAAAATTTTGGTCATTCTTAGTTACATGTCTAACCCGAGCAATAAATACGCTAGTATATCTATATTATGTATTATTATATATAAAGAAAATAATCTCTTTCAGTTCTTTTGGACTGACTTTTTCTTTTACAAAAAATGCCTTAAATTTTCAATACTAATAACACATGTAACAAATAGATAAAAATAAATTTAAATATTAAAATAAAAGTATAACAAACTAGACGAATGTATCTATACTTACTTTTTCATTATCCCTATTATACCCTTAAAGAACAACTTCTATAATAAAGATTGTTGTTGATGTCATTAAAAAAATAAGAATTTATATTATATATTTTTGTTATATTGTTGTTTTTATTGAAATAGATAATCGTGGTTAGTTTTATTTGTTATAATTTAAAAACAAAAAACATTTATATTTTTACTTTTAACCATATTTAAAATTTCGTAAAAAAATGTCATTTATAATTTTCAAGCATCATTAATGAAATAAAAAGAGCAGAAAACAGACACGTGAATGCCATCTTTTCGCTAGTATATATAATCATAATAATAATTGTGACTAATTGTTTAAAAAAAACGATAATTTTGACTAATTCATGCGCAATTTTCCTTGAATTTCTCTAGTATTACTAATTCATGATAATTTTATTAATAAATGGCATAAACCATGCCACAAAAAGTCATTTACAACTCTGTGCTCCACAAAACACTCCGCACCAAATATACCAAACAAATTGAAAATAACAGCACAAAGACAGCAACGAAACCCCAGAAACACCAGACTCAATGGGAGATTAATTCTCCCATTGGATATAGCCATTTCTATGACAGCATCTTTATTTCTTCTGGATAATCTTCCATTGATCAATTTTTGTATTTAAATGTTTTCTCATTGCGTCGTTTGTGAATCTGTTTGACAGTAATTGATAAACAACTTTGTTTGATATCGAATTCTTGATTCTTGGATAAATGTCAGAAGAGAAAAACACACAAGATTTCATCCAATGCCTGGGACGTGACATGTCCGTTGATGTTTTTAACCATTTGAATTTGAATGAACCATGGGACCTTATTCGTGCATCTGCTGTTTCTAAATCTTGGTACCAATTTGGTAAGCCATTTGATTTTCTATTTGCGCAACTGCTTATTAATTGAGAATGTTTTTATGTATGTTACATTGGTCAATTGTGATGTCTTGCTTCAAGAGGTTGAACTTATTTAATGTTATATTTTGCTACAAATCACAAAATCAAAGAGACAAATATTCACTTCAAGTTTGAATACATGAGATGCTCTTTTTTTTTTTTTTTGGTGGCCGAGGTTTGAACCCGGACCTTGTATATATTATGCATTGTCCATACCGAGCTAAGTTCACGAGAACACATGAGATTCTCTGTGTAGGGCTAGTAGAAAATAAAAAAAATAATTACTAACAATTAGATCTAATTTATAGATAGAACTAGTAGAAAATCAAGAAAATAATTACTAACATTTCGACCTAATGTCGATATTAAAAAAAAAAAAATTACCTATCAACAAACTAACTACAAACTCTACTAACATTTCGATATAATTTATATATATATATATATCTATTTGGTTATTCCTTCCAAGGTTGATATATACATTGCCTTCTTTTAAATTGGATCCAATTTGGAGTATTGAGAAGTTTAATGCTCATTGGCTTTAGTTTCGTGATCAAATGGTATTAATTTGCACTCTGAATATTTTGCAGTTGTTAAAAATGGCCTCTGCAAGAAACGTTGCTTCAAACTGTTACCTGAACTAACTGATATTGTTGATAGCATAGAGGTGGACAACATAATTGAACCTGTAAGCGACATGGATGGTGTTTGTGCAGATTGGGAGTGTCTCAAGAGAAATCATAAAGTCTATGCTGCACTGGCTTTTCATCTTGCTCGTTATGTGAAAAACGGCATCACAAGTAAAATTGAGGCTTCATATTCGTTAAATGAACTCGGGGATGTGCTTGAGTCTTTAACTTATAGGCTATGTTCCAACATATGTCTTATCACAAAGATTCGTGTTCAACCATACCAAGGTTAGCCCATAGATAAACCAATGAATTGTGTATATTGAGGATCCTATACTTTTTGCTTTAGCTGACAAAGAATCTACATTTTATTGTCAGCATTTTGTGAGGATGGCTCCCCTATGTATACATATTCAACTGTCCGATTCAGAATTGGCCGTGTTAAGACTCCATCCGCATGGACATATACTTCACCTCATTATTCAATTTTACAGGTTGGTTACACAATGAATATACAGTTTTTCATTATTCTCTTCCATCCTATTAAATTATTCAACAAAAAAAATCTTGAGATTCAGCTTTTGTTTTTATTTATGTGTATCATTCGTTTGTTAAGAGTAATGACTTCGCTTAAATAGCAAAACATAGCAGATCAGGTCACGGTTCCTTAACTTCAACCTTGCAAACAAGATTTAAAATGGTTAAAATTGTTATGAGTAGGAACTTAGCTTTTGTTAATTGAAGTGACACTATTATTTTACAACCGTCTCGAAGTGGATTTGAACTCCGATCTTTGAGTTTTTAAGATCAGACTCTTACCATTAAGGTGACACCTCATGCACAACATTAATTTAGCTCAATTAATCGCATAATGGTAAAGAGAACAATGATACATTTGTAAAAGGTGAAACTTTTGAAGGGGGGATCCATCATCCATGGTAATAGAATAATGTCTTTTTCTTTTGTTTTATTTGAGATTTGATAAACTTTCTTGCTATATACTCCTTCTTCCTTAGATTTCTCAGTTCTTTCTCTTTCGGGTACATATTTTTTATTCCTTAGTTATTACTTTTGAAATATGAGACTTGAGAAAGTGACAATGTTAATGTTCCCTGGCATGAATGCTTGATTACTTATCACTTAAGGTGCGACAAACTTCATGTTTTAGAACACAATAGTCTGTTCATATTTATATGTATGAAACTTGAAATTTGCTGGTTTAATAATGTACAGGAAAATCCGTGGCAAGAATTGGAACTGCCTGAACCTGCTCTGTGCAATGGAGGTGTGCTGCTAGTGGAACTGCTTGGTAGAGTTAAGAAAAAAGGATCCACGTTTGAAATAGGGTTTGTTTCTCACGCATATTCTATCAAGCTCTCTCACTAAATGAATGTTATTTGGACATTATTGTCAAATTCCTTTTCATTTGTCAACTCTTAAATTTTGTTTATGCTCTCTGATAGGAACTTGGGTATTATTGGTGTCGAAGTTCCACATCGAGTAGTAAGTGATGTTTAGTTGAGTATTTAATTGGCTCAATACTTTTTAGTGTGGGTTCTTGATACATCCATTAAGAGAAAACCCCAAATTGTGAGGGAGGTGTTGAACTAGAAAGTTAGTTAGAGAGAGGGAAACAAATAACCTTTGAGATGAGGTATATAAAGTGTGTGATAGGGAGTTAGTCAGTCTTTAGGGTTTAATTTTCGGCTTTGAGTTAGTGAGTCTTTGTTTTTTAATCAATAATAGGATTTCTTATTTTCAATTCAAATTTTTATCAATTTTTTCATGTGCTTGAATAATTATCAATCTCATGACATCTATGGCCATTCAAAATTTTTGTCGAGGGTTTTGGTAGAAATTCAACATATAATAAAAGATAATATTTTATCAAACTGTCATACTTTTACTTTGATTGATTATAATAATTTATCCTGATGTTATTTTCATGGGATCAAGAACCATAGCTTCACAAAATTGTTAACTATTTTCCATCAATGATAAATTTAATTACTATGGTGCAGTATCTCCCAAGTTCAACTTGAAGGACTACCTACTTCAGCGGCGTTTGATGTTAAAATTAATCATGGATCAGGAAAGTATACCTTGAAATACAACCATATAACTTATAATCTTATAACTTCAGCAACATCAAGAATTTCTTCATGCATATCTTCAGCATCATCAAGAATGCCGTCATTTACCGACTCGTTGTTGATATTGCTATTTGTTAGCTTAGTAGTGATTGTTTTCACTGCAAGCTTTAGATTTGCTGATATGATTATGAAGATGTAATTCTTATTAGCAATGAAGAACTGAGTTTACACGATATTTATATACACTCTATGTACTTTACTTGCTATGCAAGTATACAACCAAGACTAACTAATGAAATGCTTTGAGGCGTGTACACTATGGTGTTTCCATATTGGTTTGATAAATATTGATAACTAAAATGATAATAAGAAGATGATTGTGTTATTGTGTCAAAGACACCATGAAATCATAGAAAGTGTGTGTGTGTGTGTGTGTATGGAACTAGAATTCCATATCAAGTAAACATGTTTTTTTTGCTTCTAAATCTAACCCATGTTTTTCATTCCCTTAATCTTTGCTCTCATGTTTTTTTTTCTTCCTGTTTAATATTTTTTTGGTTTGCCTTTTGCTACCACCATATCTAATTTTTCTCAATTTGAACTAAATATGCTGCAAAATTTACATTTTAAAAAAACTTCATAACTGGTTTTTGTTATCTATGAAATAGGTATACATAGTCTTGCTTAAACATAGAATGGTTTGGTGGCTGCTTAAGGAGACTAATTTTCTTTATTCAATACATTAATTTTTTTTGTTGCTGATTTTGTAATTCTATCTTCTGATTCGGCTTACTAGCTATGTAGGAAGACACTTCTGATTGAACGTGTGTCCGAGTAACATGTGTTGGTGTTCAATATCAACACATGTTATGACACTCAATTATTTTATTCTATTGGCTTACTTCAGTTACCTATTTTTGTATTGCTTTTAAATTCTCATTAACATAATAAGTAATTTTGCAAATTAGAAAATGAGAATCTCAAACATGTGATGATTGTATGTCACAATTTTTGTTGATTTAGTTTCTATGAAAAAATTGGATGTTTATTTCCTTGTTGTGACCCTTTCTCCCTTCATGCACCTTCATGCACAAACTGATAAAGAGCAATATAAAGCGAAATCAATATTCGATTCCCAATTCTCTCTCAAAAATTTAGGGTTTCACTTTCAAAAAAAAAAAGCGAAATCAAAGTTCCACATGGCACAAACTGGTAAAGAACAATGAAAAGCAAAACTGAAGTTTTAAAGATGATATCTGTGAAGGTATATAAAAATCTAGAGGAACAATGAATCAAAAAGTTATTAGAAAATAGGAAAATTTCTCATTCTCAGTTCAAATGCTCTCCTTCTTTGTTTTACGAAGTCAAATACAGTATTCTCATTTCATTCCATCTGGTTAAAACCATAAATTGCAAATGATCATTATAAAAACATAGAAAGGGAGCAGCTACTCGATACTTTGCGCAATCTCATGTTAGCAAGAAATACACAGAGGGAATTACTGTCTCAACAAAATTTAGCAAAAGAGGTTGACAATTACTTGTATTGCAAAAAGAGGCAAGAGAGGTGCATACAAACACTTCCTTGGTTTTTCATGCGTTTCTCATATAAATCAAAATAAATAAACAAGATTTTACAGCATGAACACAACAAACGGTAATAAATTTAGAAAATAGGAGAATTACTCTGTCTCAAAGGGAAAGTAACTAAACTATTTATATTCCCTCTCGGAGGTTATAATGTCGGTCGCTATGCAGCAAATATAATAGGGCATAAGTTGTTTTTGGAGTTGTTAATGACAAAAAAAAAATTAACAATAAAGATGATTTGGATCAGTCACCACATTATTCTCCAAAAAGAGTAATAAAAAATGATAGTGAGCGCATAGATCATAGTAGGTATCCTTGAAATGAATCAAAATGTTAAGGTTAGTCACCTGGCACCAATTGTATCCTTCCATCAGATGCTGGTGAACTATAGATATGAGCGAGAGACCATTTGTGTGATTGAAATGAGCAACCATTATTGTCAAAATCCCGACTTAAATCCTAAAATCCAGGATTTTGCGACTTTCTACACCTTCAACGACTCAAATCCATAGTAGAATCCCAAAATAGGCAAAATCCATCGATTTTGATTGCGATTTTACGATTTCTTATAAACTAAGTCAATTGTGACTATATGCCATTTGTAAAATATATTTAGTATTATTACTTTTTAATAAAATCCATCGATTTTGATTGCGATTTTAAGATTTCTTATAACGATTCTACAAAAGTCCTTGAGTAAAATCATTCGATGTTGATTGCTATTTTACGAGTCTCGATTTTGCTATTCCCTTTCGACTTGAAGTAAAGTCCCGATTTTGAAAACCTTGTGAGCAACTATATCATGTGCAGATCTGCAATAAAAATAATAATGTTTCATACTGGTATAAAAAAATCAGAGAAACATTACATTGGCATTTCCATCCTTTCTCAAGCATTCGTCGTAAATGCCATGCCGTAAAGCAGGTGAAGTATATATGGTTGAAATGGTAAGAAAAAAAAATAAACAACTTTCAAAATAAAACTCCTTTTATGTTTCCTATGTGAGACACTACACAATAGGCAAATTGATCAACCTAACATAATTTCTATAATAAAGAAATCACAATCTGCATTGAATAATCACTAATAAATCTTGAAAGCTTTTATGAGTACCTAAATACTAACCAACAAAATAGATGAATATCCCCAAGGATAATAATTGTAGACACTTATCATGAGGCCACAAATCAATAGTAGCACAAATCAAATTATCATCATTCTTAGCAATTGTTTTACAAATATTTCATTGTTGCAAACTTCTGATATGATAAATTTTTACTACACAATCAACAAGAACTAAAAATTAGAAATATGCCAAACTTGTAATGCTCTGATGAAACTACTTTAGAAGCATTTTAACGTTCTTTCAGCACCAGTATTAGGAACACCACCTCTCAAAACAAAACAAAAAATGTTATTTGCAAAGGAACATGAAAACTACCAAGGTATGCAGAGGGAATGGAAAATGATCTGAACCCAAGATTATGGGCATGTTTGGATAATCTAATTTTAGCTTATCTACTTGCATAAGTTTCATGAGATTGTTTGTGAGAACTTTTGTAAAAAGCTTATGAGAGTTCTCATAAGCTTTTTTCAGCTTATTTCCAAAAGTTCTCTAAGATAATTCTGAAACTACTTATAGCATATACAAAAAACAAGTAGTGTTTGTTCTATAAGCTCCAAATAAGCTACTTATCCAAACAGATCCTAACTCAATAGTTCTCTAAAGTTTGATGTAGCATAACAACAACTCACACAAGCTCCATAGGGAATTTTAAAATTGAATAACACAAGACAAGTTTCTAGGTTTCACAGGAATGAATTGTATTTGAAACAAAAGTGATAATTCATGCATTTCAATGAATATTTCATTAACACAAACACACTTTCGCTTCAATTCAAAGAATTTATCCTAATTCAAATCCATTTCACTACAAGCTAAATTACATGTGAAGGATCGGAAGAAAGTAACCGATAAGATGAAATCGAGGTAAAAGTACGAAAATTAGGGTACCTATTGGTGAAACACAGGTCCAAAAATTGCTTTTATTGGAGAGAGAGCAAATTATATTATGTGAATCAGAAAATTATGGTTCCGAAAAACTCGTCCGATTGAGCTTAACGAGAATTTCGAGATTCTCCCCACGGAGATGTAGATCGATAAAGGTTCTTTGGAGGATTGAGCAACTCTGGTTTCTACTAACATTATATGTCTCATCTTAATCCTTTTATTTCTTTTCAAATACACATATTTCTCGAGACAAGGGTAAGTGGAAGGAAGCGTAGTTTATATGCCACATTGTCTCATATTTGCTTTATATTATTAATTTTATTGTATATTGTACATAAGACATGAACTTATATCGTGTACTCGTCAGTTAGTGTATGTTTATTTGAGACAGTATTATGTACTATGTACTTATGTATGACATCGAATGAGACTTGTGTGTGAGCTGTACTAAGTTTTAGAGCTTGACTAAATATTATAGACACATTTAGTATGAGTGTTACATCATACCTTACTTGTCGTTCGTAAAAAAAAATGGATAGGCCTAAACCTATCTTACTATGGGGGAAACAATAAAGTTTATATGCAACGTTCATAAAGTTGACCATAATAATTTTTGTAGCCTATTTCTATGTTCAGTCAGAATCTTTAAGTATGTCCCACTTTCTAGAATTAGCAAAATCATTAAGCGCCATGCATATAAAAATTAAATAGATATCAAAACATAACTAAATAAAAGACTTAACTTAATTTGATCTAACAATAAAATATAGGCTAATCTTAAAACCCTAGAACAAGATTGATTCATACAAGTTCTCTTCGGTTTTGATAAAAACAAAGTATTGAAGAACAATTGGAATACTAACATATGTTCAAGTGTGCAGGATCTACTTATCATTGAGAAAGAACATAGAAAGAGCATTAGAAATGGATTGGGAAGCTTAGCAGACTATGGTGGAAGATCTACTGGAAGGTCAACCAGAAGTCAACGTCCTTAGAAGAAGGATGCCTCACAGAATCTGGGGAGTGATCTCGACAGATTCTGTGAAGGACATCAGACACAGAATTGGACTCACTACTTTGATTTGAGGGACCTAGAATTCACGTAAGATTTTGTCTTATTCTGTGAGTTGTCTCTATCATAGTATATGATATAACAGTTCTTTTGTCTTCTTCTATCTATGTGTAAAAGCATTAAAAATAAAAGTTGATGGTTTTGTAGGGAAGAAAATCTTATTTTCCTTTTTATTTTATATTGAAAATATTTACTAGTGAAATTTATTTTAAATATTTAAATAAGAATTTTGAATATTTATTAGGTAATCTTTTTGTTCTATGGTTTTTGACCAATAAAAAGAGAAAAAATAATATTGTCACAAAAGTTGTCATCAATAGTTGTACAAACATCATTACTCTTTTTAAATTGTCTTTTCTGATAAAACTATTGTAAAAAAAAGGCAATTTTTATAATTTTATTTTTAAAACGATGTGGCCAGAGTTATAATCTATATGATCTCTGTTTGGTTATCACGTAGACGGCTATAGTCAATCACTGTTATATAATGATAGGTGCGCACCATTCTAAAGACATTAATTATTCACCATTTTCACAAACTCTTCTAGAGAGTTCTTTAGGGATTATATCCTATAATATAATTGCACTCTCATTGGAAAATCACCTTACCGTGAACCTTTTATACGGTTTCCTTTAAGAAAATTGTTGTTGACACATTCCATATGGCTGGGACACACATGTAAAATACCCTTTTACCCCCTCGGCAGTTAACTGCCGAGGAATTTGAAATCCGGCTGCAGTTAACTGCCGAGGATTTCCTCGGTAGTTAACTGCCGAAAAAAGCTGTTTCATCAGATGAAACAGGAAACCTGCTCCCCTACACACTATTTTCATCAACTTCCATATCAAACCCATCCATTCCCCCAAATCCAATAATTTTTTTTCTATCAAATCTTCCCCCAAATGATTCAAACATCAAGCCTAGGATCATTCAACATACTTTTGACGTAAAAAAAAAGGTATTGTGCATTTTATTCGGTTTATTTTTGTTATATGTTACACTGTCATGTTGGTTTACAACGTCAGTCACGTAAGACTGTCATGGGGAATCTCGGCAGCTTACTGCCGAGGAAAACCTCGGTAGCTTAGTGCCGAGGGAAACCTCGGTAGTTAAGTACCGAGGAACACTTGGGAAAATTTTGAAGGACGAAAAAATGGCAGCTACTGCCATTTTTTCAAAAAAAAATTTTTCTTTGTTTTTTTTTTTTGTTTTTTTTGTTTTAGTTCATTATGGCATTGATGTTTATGCATTAGTTAGTTGTTAATTCATATTTACGTGTTGTTTAATTATAGTAATGACCGAGAACGCGGAAGATGTTTCGGAAGAGACAAAACGTAATTTTGTCCAAATTTCCGGAGATGTCAAGCCGCCTAAGGTTGAAGTCAAACCAAACATTGAACAAGCTTCTAAATATGTTAGCCCCGGTGTCGTCCCACTTCAAGCCCACGAAGTGGACACGGCTAGGTTTTTTTCTGACGACATTAAGTTTCAAGATAGAGAAGAATTGCTTGGGTGGGTACGGTGTCAAGCAAATAAGGCGGGATTTACAATTGTTACACAAAGATCAAGCTTGATCCATCCAATATTGCGCCTAGTGTATGAAAGGAGTGGAGCTCACAAAGTGCCTAAAAAAAAACCAAAGCATGCGACAACGGGCTCAAGAAAATGCGGGTGCTTGTTCATGATTAGTGGATATCAAAGTACGCAAACAAAGGAATGGGGATTGAACATTCTTAATGGAGTTCACAACCATGCGATGGAGCCGGCTTTAGAAGGACACATTCTTGCCAGTAGATTAAAGGAGGATGACAAGAAGATTGTACATGACTTGACCAAGAGCAAGATGCTTCCAAGAAATATTTTGATACACTTGAAGAACAAAAGACCACATTGCATGACAAATGTGAAGCAAGTGTACAATGAACGTCAAAAAATATGGAAGGCAAATAGAGGTGACAAGAAGCCGTTGCAATATCTAATCTCGAAGTTGGAGGAGCACAACTATACTTATTACTCAAGAACACATGGTGAAAGTAATACAATCGAAGATATCTTTTGGGCTCATCCAACATCCGTTAAGTTGTTTAACAATTTTCCAACGGTTTTGGTTATGGACTCCACCTACAAAACCAACTTGTATAAGATGCCAATGTTTGAGTTAGTTGGGGTAACTTCGACCGATTTGACATATTCGGTTGGGTTTGGATTCTTGATGCATGAGAAAGAGGAAAACTTTGTTTGGGTTTTAAAAATGTTGCGTAAACTTCTTACTTCAAAGATGAATATGCCTAAGGTGATTGTTACCGACAGAGATGGGTCTTTGATGAAAGCGGTTGGAATTGTTTTCCCGGAAAGTTATGGTATGAATTGTTACTTTCATGTGCAAGCAAATGTTAAACAAAGGTGCGTCTTAGATTGTAAATATCCTATGGGAAAAAAGGATGGGAAAGAGGTGAGTAATCGCGATGTTGTCAAGAAGATCATGAGGGCATGGAAAGATATGGTTGAATCGTCCACTCAAGAGTTATATGCAAATGCATTAGTGGAGTTCCAAGATGCTTGTAGTGATTTCCCACCTTTCCTAGCCTATGCCATGACCACCTTGAATGAAGTGAAGGAGAAAATAGTGAGGGTATGGACAGACCGTGTGTTGCATCTTGGTTGTAGATCCACCAATAGGGTAGAATCGGCTCATGCTTTGGTGAAGAAATATTTAGACAATAGTGTGGGTGATTTGGGTACTTGTTGGGAGAAAATACATAACATGTTGTTGCTTCAACACACTGCGATACAAACAGCCTTTGGTCAGAGCGTTACCGTGTTGGAACATAGATTCAAAGATGTCACTTTGTACTCCGGCTTAGGTGGTCATGTGTCTAGATATGCTTTGGACAACATTGCTATGGAAGAGTCACGTTGTAGGGAAACGTTGTGCATGAACAAGGAAATTTGTGGTTGTGTTCAAAGGACATCTTACGGCTTACCATGTGCATGCGAAATTGCAACTAAACTCCTTGAAGAAAAGCCAATTTTATTGGATGAGATACACCACCATTGGCAAAGGTTACGCATGGGAGAAGAAAGTAATGAACTTGGTTTTTCGGTGGATGATGAGTTGAAGGGTATTGTAGAACGTCTCAAGAAACTCCCTTTCGAAATGAAGCTTGAAGTCAAGGAGGCTTTGCGGCAATTGGCATTTCCTGAAACCACCATGATGTCTCCACCACCACAAAAAGAAACAACCAAGGGAGCCAAGAAAAAAGTGGACATTGCGAGGTCTAAAGGAAGAATTACATCCACTAGCCGGATCCCTTCTTCTTGGGAGGTTGTTGATTCCCAAAATCCGGATAGTCAACCGTCACCATCACCAACAACATCATCATATAAAAGGAAAAAAGGTGCTCGTCTTGGTAAAGCACCAATTTCCCCACTTCCACCACCTTCTCGGTATCCAAAGCCTAAGGCTATCCCGGTTATGAGGCCTATTGATTATATGCCACGCTTCATGCTTCCATTTATTGAAAAAGTGGTGGATGTTATTGGCGATGGACATTGTGGATTCCGGGCTATAGCCGAGTTCATGGGCTTAACCGAACAAAATCATCTCATGATTCGTACACATCTTATTCAAGAATTGAAAGATCATAGAGATGATTATGTTGAAGTATTTGCGGGTGAGGATCGTTATAACTACATTTTAAATGGTTTACATCCTCCCGCAAATACAAAAAGTTGTGCACATCTTGTTGATAAGTGGTTGACTTTTCCGGACATGGGGCACATTGTTGCCAATTATTACAAAAGGTGTGTGGTTGTGTTGACAAATCTTGAACTTGGTAACTCGGAATCTTTTTTTCCACTAAGAGGGCCAACACCGCCGGGTAAGCAAAAAACTTCCATCATGTGCCTTGGGGTAATTCCTAATCACTTTGTGCTTATTTACTTGAGGAATGGTTGTCCACTACCTCCATCATCTACGGAGTGGCACAATCACAAGAAACAAGATGCGGTGACTTGGGAAGATGAGTATTTGGATCAACATGAGTTGTTCCGAAAGCTCATGGCTATTGAAAGTGGAAACAAACCGCCGAAACCACAAAAGGAATCAAACAAAGCGGCGCCTATTTTGTTGGACACTCCCGAAAAACCAAAGCAACAATTTGAAGTTATTGCGGAAGATGAGGAAGATTTTATGTCACTTGATCTTCTCCAATCACTTGGCAATTAACTAGGGATTTTTTTGTCGGTGTTAGTCCTTTGTTTTGGTAGAAATTACACCGACGTATATTTTGGGGTCAAAATTGTAATGCCAATTTTTTGTGGCCAATATATAAGTAACATTATGTAAATGATATTGATATATATGATAATATGACTTTTATTGACTTGAAACTAGTGCAATACTTATTTATAGCTTATTAATGTTTACGCATTTGATTTATTCGTTATTACATTCCATTTAATTTTGTTCTAAACTATGATTATTTTGTTAAAGCTTTTGTCAAGTGAAACATGTCAGAGGTTGCAAGAATTGAAGGTCGTGTTAGGTATTGCGCGTTTAAAAAGACGGTTAAGGTTATGATAACACCGACGGACTCTATTGATGATTTGAAGACACAACTTAACACTTATTTTGAGCATCTTGGTGAAAATCAATATACACGTCACTTGTCTGCTCTAATGCCAATAATAGACCTAGGAGAAGATAGAGATGAATTCGCATGGAAAACGGCAAGCTATATGCCTTGGCTTATTAAAGACGACAGCGACGTCGGATTTATGTTTAGGAATATGGTGGAAAATAATGTATTATATATATATGTTCGTTCCATATGCAATTGTAATGAATGTAAGTAGGGATTTAATTTAATGATGTGTAATGATGTGTAATGACTTGTAATGTGTTGTTTGATTATGGACACTATGTTCCGTTTTGATGAATTTCAAACTTTTGTGTGGTTTGAACCAAATGTCGGTTTGATTTAATTATGGACATATGTAAAAGATATTGTATTTTTCTTGTTTATGACCGAGTTTCATTGTTGTATAATTTGAATTGCATATGGAAATGCTCTGGTAAAATTACAGGTAAAAACTGGCCGAAAAATGGCTTGGAAATGCTTAGCATTAATGCAGAACCTGCTGTCTGCATAAATGCTTTCCTCGGCAGTTAACTACCGAGGAATTCCTCGGCAGTTAACTGCAGCCGGATTTCAAATTCCTCGGCAGTTAACTGCCGAGGGGGCAAAAGCGTATTTTACATGTGTGTCCCAGCCAAATGGAATGTGTCAACAGCAATTTTCTTCCTTTAATTGAATTCATACAACCCGATATACACCATATCAAAAATAAAAGTTGATGGTTTTATAGGGATGAAAATCTTATGGGTTAAATATATTTTTAGTCCCTATAAATATGTCAACTTTTCGTTTTAGTTCCTCTAAAATATTCCTTCGACTTTTAGTTCCTATAAAATTTTCAATCACTACTTTTGGTCCCTATTTTTAATTTAATTTTTGTATTCTTTAACGAAATTATGCAGAAATGTGTAAAATATTCTAAAAAAAAAAATTAGAATTTTTTAACAAAACACAAATTAAATATGAAGTTTTAACCGTAAATAATATAAAAGTTCATATTAAATTCATGTTTTGTTAAAAAATTCTGAATTTTTTTTGGAGTGATTCTTATAATATTTTGAATTTTTTTGGAAAATTTTATTAAAAAATATGAATTCAACATGTGAGTTTACTTTAAAAGAGGGACCAAAAGTGAAGATTGAAAATTTTATAGGGACTAAAAGTTGAAGGAAAATTTTAGTGGGACTAAAACGAAAAGTTGACATATTTATAGGGACCAAAAACATATTTAACCCAAATCTTATTTTCCTCTTTATATTATATTAAAAATATTTACTCGTGAAATTTATTTTTAATATTTAAATATGAATTTTGAATATTTATTAGGTAATCTTTTAGTATCACGAGCTAAAAGATTGTCATATTTTATTTTAAATACTCTTTTTTTTCTTTTACAACATTAAGACACTCTTATATGACTATTGTAATATAACTTTTTTTTATATACCCTTCTTTGCATTAAATACAGTCAAAATATAACATTCTAATTTCATTAAACGTAGTCATAATATAAATGAATAAAAACAATAAACAGTGCTTAATCTATCTACCTGTTTCGAAGGGTCGGTCTTATTCAAATAAATCTGCGTCAGTCATTCACTCACTAGTCGCTCTATACTCCTATATATACTATCTTTTCTCACAGAGGTTACCAACTGCTAACACTTTCTTTAGCTGTTGCCTGCTTCTTTTCCATTTTCAACAAATACCCTTGTGTACCTTCTAAGACCTAATTCAATCCAATCCATTCAAGTTCCAATGTAGCCAAAAGATTCTTTAAGAATTCGATTTAACTACTCATATTTTTCTGTAATTTCATTTGATTTCATTAGATATGATCTACTCATTTTCAACAAAGATCTTTCAGATCTGATATACTCATTTTCAACAAATATCTTTTATGTACCTTCTCTGCTAGGAACAATGGATCAGGGGTAACTCGACGCAACATCATTGCATCTCATATAGATCCGATGCTACAAATATTGTTGAGGTTCTATTTAATTTCATTAACATCTCCTATGGACTTTAGTAAATTTATTCTTTTACCGTTATATTGAGTGTGATTTCTTTGATTAATTATGTATCACAAGATCAATGTTATAATGGTAACATAGTTAAATATTAGCCTATGAATCATATGTTTATGACGGTGGATGTTCTTCTGATACTCTTCCTGGTTTGCAAACCTATACATTGCATGTGAATGCATCCGATGAAGAACATGAGATTGTGCAAAAATCGAAGAAAAAATGACGGGCAGTACCCGTTATGCTCTTGAGGTCGAGCTTTTGGTAACACTTGGGTCAATACACCCATGGTTGATCAAAACAGCAAAAACATGCGCATCTAAGTTTTTCTCGAAAGAAGAGTTGAAAAGACTAGAACAAAGCAAATCTGATTTGAGGAAAGGTTCCTAAGAAAGATTTGTTGAGTTTAATCTCACGTGTGGTGATAAAGGAAAAGGTTCTTATCTTCCGTCACAACCTTGCACCAATGAGATTTTTAATACAGTTATTTGAGAAACATTTTCAGTGGAAAAATGGTAAAGAGATTATACAACTAACTGGTGAACAAGACTTGCTTGAAAGAATGAATGTGATAGATAAATTCGAAGATCATCGTGGCAATTCAAAAATACTTCTTGCTTCAATCAATGCTTCCGTTGATCTTAGTTGTTTGGATGGGTTCTGGTAGTTTTATCATGTTCAATGTTTTCTAAACTATAAAGTATGTACATCTAAAATTATCAACATCTGTTATTGTAACTACTGTGATTTTCTTGATTAATCATGTAACTAAGTCTTGATATATGATCGTAGATCGTAACACATTTATTTTTAATTTTTAAATATATAAATATACGAGCTATATAATATAAGTTTATTATTTGATTATATATCTTTATTTTATGTGTCAATCTTAGTCCCTTTTAAATATTTGTTTTGTAATAGTACTCATTTCTAAAGAGACCTGATATTTGTACAATTATTTTGTGATAATTTTTGGACAATTCTGTCTCATACTCACATATGTTCTTATTGTCTCTATGGTTTTTGACCAATAATGTAACATCCCGTTTTCCCAACATGTAAAATAATACATAATAATCAAAGTATTCAACTTAAAACAGGATGTCACGTTTCTTTCTTCAAAATAAATCAAATATGAATAGAGTCAAAATCTGCTCTTTATTTAAAACAACTTCTGTCAATAAATTCAAATATGTCACAGCGGAAAAATTCTTAATATTTAAACAAGTACTTGGCACTAAAAGGCCTCAACATAAGCAACTTATTAGACAATCCTTTTCAAAGGTTCATCAACATAATTCATAAAGACACGTAACAAAAGGAAATAAAACAATGATCCCCATCCTGTTACGTATCAGAGCAACCCTAAGACGACGCGTGAGGGAGTCAACTCACTTCAACAGCTATTCCTGGTTATCTGCACGTTACCCACGTAGCGGCAACATTCAAATAGAAGGGGTGAGATTCACATTCAATAATAATAAACATATAATTCATCAACAGAATTTAACAACATAAATAACAACAATTTTAACAATGTTAAACAACAATTATACAACATTAATGCTTCACATAATTTCGGATTATTAACTCATTAGTTATAATAACAACTTGACAACACGACAACAATCATCGACAACTCAACCTCAACGACAACTTAACATCAACGACAAATGCAACGACAACTTCATCAACGACAACTTAACATCAAGGACAAATGCAACAACAACTTCATCAACGGCAACTCAACATCAACGACAAATGCAACAACACTTCATCAATGACAACTTAATATCAACGACAAATGCAACAACAACTCCATCAACAACAACTCAACATCAACGACAAATACAAAAACACTTCATCAACGACAACTCTACATCAACGACAAATGCAACAAAACTTCATCAACGACAACTTAATCATTCATGTGGTACCAATCAGGGCATAAGCCCTCAACTTATAGAGCATAAGCTCTCAACGTGGTGAATGACTAAGCATTCTGGGGCATAAGCCCTCAACTTATTTGAGCATAGGCTCCCAGGGTATAAGCCCTCAACTTTATTGAGCAAAGGCTCTAGAGGGCATAAGCCCTAAACTTTATTGAGCAAAGGCTCCATGGCATAAGCCCTCAACTTTATTGATGAATGACTAAGCATTTCAGGGCATGAGCCTTCAACTTTATTTGAGTATGCATGGACTCAACAACAACGACCAACAACTTCAACAACGTCGACAATAACTTTCAACTTAAACAACTTCAATGACATTGACAACAACTTACAACTTCGCATCATAACATCATAATTCATCAATTATGAACAACATCATGTAACATCATATTCATCAACATATACCTTCATATAATACTTCATCAATCATGTACAACACATAACATCATATTCAACAACATATACGTTCATATAATAATTAATCGATCATGAACAACATCATATAACATCGTATTTTAACAACAATAATTCATCCTGCATCTTTGTAAAAACATAATAGATTATCTACAACAGATTTTCATGTCAAACCAAGGCAACTGGAAAGATATCACAATTATCAACAACTTTCATGTTTATACCAAAGACCAATTTAAAACAGAAATGTGTGAAAAAGACACAAAAACAGGAAAGAGGGTATGTTGTCACTAAGACCTCCTTGGAGTATTTTCATCGTAACTCAAAATCCAAAAATCATTTTCAAGTCAAACCAAATCCACTAGAAAGCTAACACAATTATCTCTAACTTTCATGTTTACACCAAAAGAAAATTCAAAACGGAAAAGGGTGAAAAATGTAAATGTTTTCCAGATTTGCCTGACAAGAAATCGGTGGCCGATTTTGACAAATTGGGGGCCGTTTTTTGCAAAACTAAAACTGGAAAATCAGATCAGAAATTGGTGGCCGATTTTGTCAATTCGGTGGCCGATTTTGGGCTTCACAGCAGTTCAAAAATTAGTTAAACAATGCGTTTTCACTTAAGAATCACCCCTAAATCACTAGACTTAAACACAAGACTCCCAATTTAAATCAAACATTACCCATAATCATAACAATCGTAATAAACATTTTTAATCATGTATTCAACCGCAATTCAACAACAACATGTCACAATAACAACATCAGCAGTTAATCATGAATTCATTGGATTATCTACTTTTTCAACAATCAATTTGCAATTCAAAACCCTAACTTCTTTTCAAAACCCTAACTTCTTTAATCATCAAAATAAAGCAACAACAAACATGTTAATCCCTATTTCAGAATCATGTACTTATGATTAAAGAAGGTTAGTCCCACCCTTGCCTTAGATTGGTTGACAGCAAGGTTCTACATACTTCCCCTTCTCTGACTCTTCTCTTTTCTTTCTTCTTCCCTTCTCTCTTTCTTTTCTTCTTCTCTTTTTCTCCCAAAACTGTTTTACGTGTTCTGACTCTCTATTCTGTTGTAACCCTAATTCTCTAATGGTCTCATCTATTTATAATCACTAACTGAGTTGTTTCTCACTTAATCTTTCTCACCCGGTTAATATATGCACCTCTATTTTCTTATTCTTTCTAAAACATTAACTTCTCTCATTTGCAATTATTCCCCCAAAGCCTCATAATTCTAAATAATTATGTTTCTCCACTAAATATATTCTTCCACTAAATATATTTCTCCACTAAATAATAAAATAGGGGCTACTAATAAATATCAACACATAACAAATATATCACTCATTAAATAAATTAATTAAATTATAAAAAGACTCTAAACTCAATCAAATAAATAAATAATAAAATAGAGCGTTACAAATAAGAAGAGAAAAAATAATACTGTCGTAAATGTTGCCACCAAATAGTTGTACAAGCATCATTACTCTTTTTAAATTGTTTTATCCGATAAAAATATTGTACAAAGAAGCCAATTTTTATAATATTATTTTTAAAACGATGTGCCTAGAGTTATGATCAATATGATCTCTGTTTCAATCTCACGTAGACAGCTATAGTCATTGTTCCTTATAGAATGACATTTACGCACTATGCTAAAGACATATTCATTATTCACCATTTTCACCGACTCTTCTAGAGAGTTCTTTAGGGATTCTATCCTATAATATAATTGTACTTATTGGAAAATCACCTTACCGTGAACTAGCCTAGCACCACCATACTGACGCATCATTTATACGGTTACGTTTGATTGAATTCATACAACTCGGTATACACCATATCACAAGCTAATACATTGTCTTATTTTATTTTAAATACTCTTTTTTTTTCTTTTACAACATTAAGATACTCTTATATGACTATAGTAATTTAACTATTTTTTTTACTATATAAATTTTTTTATTGTTAGTCTAATATAACTTTTTTTTATATACCCTTCTTTGCATTAAATACAGTCAAAATATAACATTCTAATTTCATTAAATGTAGTCAAAATATAAATGAATAAAAACAATAAACAAGGCTGAATCTACATGTTTGGAAGTGTCGGTCTTATTCATATAAATCTATGTCAGTCATTCACTCACTAGTCGCTCTATACTCCTATATATACTATCTTTTCTCACAAAGGGTTACCAACTGCTAACACTTTCATTAGCCGCAGCTGCTTCTTTTCCATTTTCGACAAATACCCTTATGTACCTTCTAAGACCTAATTCAATCCAATCCATTGAAGTTCAAATGTATCCAAAAGATTCATTGAGATTTTGATTTAACTAACAATATTTTTCTGTAATTTCATTTCATTTCATTAGATATGATCTACTCATTTTCAACAAAGATCTTTCAGATCTGATCTACTCATTTTCAACAAATATCTTTCATGTACCTTCTCTGCTAGAAATAATGGATCAGAGGGCAACTCGACACAGAATCATTGCATCTCATATAGATCCGATGCTACAAGTATTGTTGAGGTTCTATTTAATTTCATTAACATCTCCTATGGACTTTAGTAAATTTATTCTTTTACCGTTATATTGAGTGTGATTTCTTTGATTAATTATGTATCACAAGATCAATGATATAATGGTAACATAGTTAAATATTATCTTGTGAATCATGTGTTTATGACGGTGGATGTTCTTCTGATACTCTTCCTGGTTTGCAAACCTATACATTGCATGTGAATGCATCCGATGAAGAACATGAGACTGTGCAAAAATCGAAGAAAAAATGACGGGCAGTACCCGTTACGCTCTTGAGGTCGAGCTTTTGGTAACACTTGGGTCAATACACCCATGGTTGATCAAAACAGCAAAAACATTCGCATCTAAGTTTTTCTCGGAAGAAGAGTTGAAAAGACTAGAACAAAGCAAATTTGATTTGAGGAAAGGTTCCTAAGAAAGATTTGTTGAGTTTAATCTCACGTGTGGTGAGAAAGGAAAAGGCTCTTATCTTCCGTCACAACTTTGCACCAATGAGATTTTTAATACAGTTATTTGAGAAAAAATTTAGTGGAAAAATGGTAAAAAGATTATACAACTAACTGGTGAACAAGACTTGTTTGAAAGAATGAATGTGATAGATAAATTCGAAGATCATCGTGGCAATTCAAAAATACTTCTTGCTTCAATCAATGCTTCCGTTGATCTTAGTTGTTTGGATAGGTTCTGGTATTTTTATCATGTCCAATGTTTTCTAAACTATAAAGTATGTACATCTAAAATTATCAACATCTGTTATTGTAACTACTGTGATTTTCTTGATTAATCATGTAACTAAGTCTTGATATTGAGATATTAAGTCTATACATAACTTGTACTTGCTTGCAGCATCTAATGCTCTTATTATTAACATGATCTTGCATGAAATCATTCTACATGCCATAACATAATCATATTCATATCATACGTAAACGTATCTAAGTTCATTCATTAGGTTAGCGTTGAACAAACAATTATTATCTTGGTTCATTTTACGGAGAGTCCCGGGTGGAGTAACCCCGAGTACAATCCCATACATGACCGATGTACGTACATCGGACTCCCTCGGTGTCGTGCGGGTCCCTTGCGGCTTAAACCGTTCCCCTTAGGTCGAGAACCTCTTGTATCCCCCTGATGTGGATAACAAGAGACACGAGCACCTACGTCTTGTTAATTTCAGTGACATGCGGGTCCCTTACGGCTTGAATCGTTCCCCTTAGATCGAGAACCTCTTGTATCCCCCTGATGTGGATAACAAGAGACATGCCACCTACTTAATAATCATAGTCTTGTCGTACGTATACTTAAACATATTCATACTTGCTTGCTTATTACCTCGGACCCTTGAGTCGATCCGATTATCGGTAAATACATACTTGTTCATGCTTGTAAGTTCTTAATCATAATCATGTGCGAAGATAGTATACTTCGCGTCTTAACATTCTAGGGATCTTGCTAACTAGCTAGTTCTCGACAACTATGTCGAGGCTCTAGTTTTCCCTTGCTTAATGAATATTTTGCTACCCGGCTCATGACTTGTTTCTCTCGTATGCCATGCCTCACTAACATGCTTGATACTTGCCTCATCTCATAAAAATCATGCTTTCTTTGATCATCATTTAGGACCTTGGTTTGAGGGGTTTACATTTGTAAAAAGACACCACAGAGAAAAACCGCGTCGCGAATCCCCATGCCTGCCTGAAGCAAGCAAAACAGTGAGATTTCTCACTATCTTACTCGCCTAGGCGAGTGATTTCACTGGGGAGGCGAGTGGTAGCTCGCCGGGGCGAGTTGGGGGCGAGCAGGACCCCCCTTTCGGAGTTCTAGCTCGCCGTGGCGAGTAATAGCTCGCCGTGGCGAGTAATAGCTCGCCGTGGCGAGTTAGGACAGTCCAGAACACCTAAAAATGGTATTTTTGACCCAAAAACCTCAAACCAAGTGTCTCTAATCATGTTATGACCCTTAGAGGTCATAGGAAACATTGTAAAACATTTTCATGGCAAGTATTAGCAATTATAGCAAGCATAGCAAAAAGAGGCAACTAAACATATACTTTAAACCCTAGAATTTTCATGTTGTTCATATTATTCATTCATGACATAAACATAATCCCAATGGGTGGGAAATCTATCTATGGAACTCACCTAATCAAACTCTTTCATCATCTCCAAGCTCCAAGCTCAATCATGCCAAAACCCTAGTTTTGTTCCTCTTGCTTCTTTGGCTCAAACTTTACCAATCTTGTTGTTCTTTCTTGCATACAAAGACACCTTGATTCTTGATTGATCATGAAGAAACCATACTTGAATCATCTTCTAACCCACCATGAATTAAACCCTTAGTTGTTCTTGTTTGATTCATCAATCCCATGAAACATATTCATCAAAAGCTCCCTAAACCATAACCCAAAGCCCTAGCTTCTTGCTCAACACCAAACCCTAGATTCTTGAATCATTTCTTGAGAGGAGGAATAGAAGAAATTAAACTTAATACAAACTTCCCTTAGTTTGGAAGATCATAAGAAACATATCTTGGAAGCTTGGCATGGGAGGAGAAAGATTTGTAAGGTTTGATGGAGAAGGAGAAGAGGGAGAGTGGCGTGAGAGATAGAGAGAAGGGAGAGGAAAATGTTTTCCCACAAGTGAAGAGAGAGAAATGGATAGGGTAATAAGATATTTTGCCACCCAAAACATATAAATAATCATTTCCGTGAAATTACAATAATACCCTTGCCTCAAGCGTGTTTAAAACGACTCTGATGCTTTTCCCCTAAAAAGCTGACATGTCATAAAATATTTCCATTTACTTACTTTTCTTTGAATTAATTCCTCTGGCACAATCAACGGGTAATATCTCGATACTGACAGGCGGGATATTACATTACATTACGTAAAGAACGCTATTCTTAAACATATCCATAGTCAAGCTTTAATATGAATTGGGATAATAATAAAGCATAAAGACTATTATGTATGTAGACTGATGACCGCATCTCATGGGTCATTGATATTGAGATATTAAGTCTATACATAGGTATAAATATTAGGAGTAATATTTATACTGGATTGACCCACCGTGAGAATACTACATAGTATGTTATGAAAATGTCATAAGATATTCTCACAATGATAATAATGTATATCGCTCTTAGACCTAAAACCACTATGATCCCTAGATGTGGACTCAAGTGCTTTGTTGCCATTCTAACGTTGTCTGTAAAAGGATAACCATAACGTTGGTTGATGGGTACTTGATGAATCATGCTGAGGGACATGAGTGTCCTAGATGGGATTTGTCCCTCCTCATAAACAGGAGATATATCTTTAGGCCTCTTGATGAAATATGACTGTAAAATTGCATGGCCATTCCGAACTAAGTCAATATAAGATATTGGACTTATTCGTTATTCAGTATATTTCGGAATCAAGGAATATAAACATTGATCTATACAAGGGTGACAATATCTATGCCTTGGGATCAATAAAGATATCGAGACAAAGGAGTAAGTGTACACATGAGTATTATCATGGAAAGGTTTCGTCAGATCACCTGACATTCTTGTCACTTGGGTAGCAATGATGTGTTGCTAGATACCGCTCATTGTTTATAATATTAAATATTAGATTTAATATTATTGCCAACGTGACTAGAACCTATAGGGTCACACACAAAGAACAGTCAAAAGAGAAATATATAAGTATGACTTATATAAGGGGTGCGTTTAGTAAATAACGCTAATTAGTTAGCAAAATTACTAAACTCGTTGTTGGGCTTACTGAAGCCCAATAGTGACTTATGACTTGCAGAGCACACTAGAAGTTCTATAAATAGAACTCTGGTGCTGAAGTTTTTGGTTACACGTTTTGAAGCAACCCCTTTCTTCTCTGCACTTCCAATTCATTGGCTAGCACCGAGTTTTGGAGGAGCACTGTTCGTGTGGACTTCCTAGAGGCTTTGCTGCTTGCTGCTTGCTTGGCTGTGATCGAGATTCCAGTTTCTAGTTCCAGCTTTCAGATTCCACAATTCAAGGTAACAATTAAATCACTGATTCATGTTTGAATTTCGTAATGATCCAAGGAATGAAAATCGAAAATTTTCCGCTGCTTCTACTCCATTCTTCTATTCGATTTTCCTTCAGTGGTATCAGAGCCAATTACGAAACCATGAATCGGATTGCTTTGTTACTGCTTTATGTTTTAATATGATTAAACATTTTGAATCGGAATTAAATAATAAAGATAATTAAAATTGGCATCGTATCATGTTTTCTGTGCATGGCTTTTCGATTTGTTTGATGTTTCAGAAACCGTTTCTGGTGAAGTATCGACATATCGATTATACATATTGACGGGAACATGATTGGAAACAAATCAAATTAGATTATCTTTTAAAATTGTTTTAAGAGATAATAATATTTTCGCAAATATTTGATTTGCTAATATTTTGATATTCTATAAGGAATTAATTTGGAATGCAAATCCGATAATAAAATAGAATATTAAGTGTTTAAATTTAAATATTAATTAAAATTGATTGATCAATATCATATATGTGATATATAATTTTAATACAACATCATTATATGTGATATATTGATGATATCATTCGTTCAATAGGTTTTATATAATTGATTGTGAATTTGTAGTCAACTCGTGAGATTGAGCTTCGATACCGATTTTGGTGAAGCATCAAAGATCCGGTTGTCCATACTGAACAAACAATTGTTAAAACTATTGATGTTTGATTGTTGTATTAGTATGCCTAACTATACAAGCGTTGTATTATTATGGTTGTATCATTCGATCAATTGTTTTCAAAGAGATTGTTGTGAATTTGAACAATTCGTGAGAGTGAGCTTCAATATCCGATTCTGGTGAAGCATCATAGATCCGGTTGTTCATGCTAAACAAACAATCCTTGAAAATATTTATGTTTAATTAATTTATTTAATTGGAGAAAGGTAGTAAATTTAAAAGATCATGATTTTGAAAGAGTTTCAATATCAGATATGATTTTTGAATTTGGTAATAAAATATTTGCTTAATTTTAGCCCTGTAATTTGTTTTGGAAACAAATTGATTGCCTAAATAAAGCAGATTTAATTATATTAATTATTGAGTGTCAATATTACTATAATTAAGTAAATAAAAAATTCTACCTTTTGGATTGTTTTTCAAAAGTTGTTTGAAAGGTAATAAACGATCCTAAATTGATAGTTAATTTAAAAGATCATGATTTGAAATAGTTTCAATGTCATATATGATCTTTTGAAATTATTTAATCGATTTGCATGACTTTAACTTGATTTGTTTATAATTTAAAAGAATCATGATTTGAAAGAGTTTCAATATCATATATGATCTTTTGGATTTGATCATAATATTTGCCGAAACGATTTGGGTGTTCATAAATGTGTCAAGTGTTGATGCGAAATACGCAATCTAGAATATTTTGGAACACAATCTGAGATATTTTGGTATGCAATCTAATATATTTTAGTACTTGATCTGAAATATATTTTGGTACATAATATAATATATTTTGGTACTCAATAAAATATATTTTGGTACATAATATGAGATATTTTTGTACTTAATATAATATATTTTTGTACTCAATATAATATATTTTGGTACTCAATTAAACCCCCAGCTAATCTGCGTAGTGTGATCATATGTCAAATTTTAATTTAATTTATTTTATTATAAGGTATAATTAATAATAATAAATGTGTGTTTGTTATTATTATCATGTGAATGATTATGGCCCTAGTCCTTTTATTTTATTTCTTTTGGATATTAAAATATGGCTTGCGTGTCGTGCCTCTCTCTTATATCTCTATTGTACATTCTCTTCTCATCCACTCCCTCGCATGTTAAACAAGTTTCTTTCATATGTAATGTAAATAGAATGCAAAGAAGTAATAGGGCTCATGACGTTAGGATAGTCCTGGAGGTCAAGCTTGGAGAAGAAAGGTCGTTTCTAGGATTAGTTTAGATTCTCTCATTGGCTTGAGAGAGTCATAGCGTTAGGATGGCCATAATCATGTCACTTTTATTATTGTATAATCGTTATGCATGTTATGATTGGAGTGCGAATATATATGATATATAAGCCGTGGTGAGGTGAGATCAAACTTAATAAAAATCCTTCAATTCAAAATATTAAGTTTAATGCTTTCCAAAAGTTTAACACCCTTCAAGACTAATATCGAAATGTGTAGGTTTCGCCTCCGCGAGGTGCACTTTCTATACTAGTAAGTTGCGGTGCGGTAATCCAATTTACCCAAGTGTTAACTAAATTAATTTTAATAAGATTAAAATAAATTTAGAAGCAATGTTTGGGAACATCTATATGATAGATTAGAGTAAGGAGTTATTCACTCAAATGATTTGAAAGTTGTATGAGATACAATTGGAAGGAGTTCCTACCTAAATAACTGAGTTTTGAGTACAACCCCCGTTGACTTAAAGCAAGGTGAAATATGGATTTCAACCCACTAGAAAATCTTCCAACGGGATTTTCCGAATCAAGTGTTTTGAAGGTCATTTGATTTGAGTAAAATAGTGGGAGCGTATTTAATTAAAGACCTATTTAAATATGTTTTAAATCATGATACATTTATTTTATTTATTTTCTGTATTTAGAATTTCTTTAGCATATAAATTTTATTATACTGTTAAAAGTTCTTACGAAGAACAAAATTTTAAGAAAAGAGTTTCTGAATTGGTACAAAATTTAAGAATTGTTCTTAAGAATGGGAAAAACTGTATATTCTCGAGCAGTTATTTCCTAGCAACTTTCTATGTCTATATTTGAAAAACAACGCTTATCAGAAGCATTGGGTCAAATGAGTAGATATAGGATATCTCATAGTGGTAACGACGATGGAGAATGATATGATCATTCAACCTCAATGTTATAAGATGAATAGTTTAGGCCTATCAAGTAGATGTACATGGATAAGAATAAAATTCAAATTCTGTTTTTCTACCTTTGAAAGGTTAAACACGGTTGCAAAAAGGGGAAGCAATTATTTCAAAAGTTGAAAAACAAAAATTGCTCGTAGTTTTAAAAGGGTCAAAATATAAGATAGAAGTAAGACTTCTTATCTACCCATATAGTTATAGAAAGTTAAATTTCTACTTCTGCATCATAAGTATATGATATTTGATGATTAGTCTCATATTTGTTGAAATATAGAGAGTTCTAAAGAAGCGGGAGATTAACTATAAGTGAAGTCCACTTACGTCTAAAATGAAACAAATTGTTTTATTGACATAGGAGCTAATGCTTGGACTTAAATTTAACTTGATATGGAACCAAATAATTGTTATTAAATTCCATATAAAATAGAAGCATCAAATCATATATCTTGCATTGACAAGAGAATGGTTGTGTAGTTGAATAAAATGACAAATGTTGTCCTATTATTCAAATAATGTTTTCTATACAAGTGTGTTAATCAAGTAATGGAATTGAGTTCCATGATCTTGATAAGCTGGTCTATAACTTATGTGAAAAGAGGATCAAATGAGATTTGAACCTTTTGTAGATTATTGGCATCAACGTTTAGTACAAACAAGTGTGATTCACATTTCCAAAATCCATGGATATGGACTATTGGAGTCATTTGATTTTATATCATTTGAAGGATGTGAGTCCCACTTTTCAAAAATAGATTAGTACACCGGTCACCAACAAAGGTGAAAGGGCACGTAATTTATTTGAGTTTATATACATATGAGATGTATATGGAGAACTAACCATATTTGCTAGATATTGTTTCTATGACTTCATCTAACATTACTAAATCATTTAGTAGAGAAGAAAAGTGTATTTGACACGATTCAAGAAGACTTTGAAATTGTTCAAAGATTTTAACAATGAAGTAAAAGGAATAAGTTTGAAAAGTATAAAGACTATACGAGTAAGTCGTGATGGTAAATGCTTGATTAATGAGTATAATTATTTATATCGTTTCATGTTTGACATGACTTGATCTAAAATAGTTAGATTATAGCTCAAAGACTCTTGAAATTAATTAAATTACAGTTATTCTTCACCCACAACTAGTTCTAATTGAGTAATCATTAAGGCACCATATTAGATATGGAGGTAAGAGTACCTATTCTTGACTTTATGATAATTTGAGGTTATATGGTTTACTAGATAAACTAAACTTAAAATTAAATGAATGTATACTTGTGGAGGTTCTCTTAGGAAACTAGAGGATACTATTTCTACATCTTCTCCATTGACAAAAGTTGTTTGTCGCTAGAACTGAAGTATTCCTTTTCAAGGAATATAGCTTTGCAAGAGCCAGTGGGAGTGATGTAGAACTTGAATTAAGTCATGTAACACAAAATACACATCTCTCTAAGAATGGAACACGAGTTGATTCAACAAAGGGTTGTTGTTAAATCACCAGTTTGAGTAGCACAAGATCTAAATGGCTTGAACTTTGAGAAGTGGCTATATGCCATGGGATCTTATAAAGAATCTATGTACACAGACCATATATGGATATTGGAATGTGAGTTTTCTTTTAGAAAACTGACATGGATGGCATTATAAATACCTTTAAGATGTGATTGATTGTAGAAGGTTTCTTGCAACTCGTGATGCAAATCATGACGAAACTATTACATCATTGTAATGCTTAAATCTATCGATCCCAAGTTCCCTTTGTTGTATAATACATGTTCTAGAAGATGGATAACAAGGTTGTATTCCTTAATTGGAATAACCTTATATATGTATTTGACATATGTAGGATTTCGTTAATCCAAATGATACTAGAAAGGTAGATGTATTATCAAATTCATTTATGAATTAGAGAAAACTTCTCGAAGTTGAATTGTTTATTTTATTAATGAAGTTTTATGAAAACTATGATTAATAAAGAAATCTTGTGCACACAAGTAAATTAGTGGGAGCATTTATATTAGTTTGGTGGAGTATGTAGATGACATACTAGTCACCAAAACAATTCATCTACACATGTAAGACATGGTTAGAAAATTATTTCTAATATGTACCAAAATTGATTATAGTGTTCGACACTAGAATACCTTCAAGAATATCCTTGGATGTCTTAAAGGATATTGGATTGTTTCTTGAACACGGATGAAAGAAACGTTGTAAATGAGTTACAATGTTGTTGACTTTCATATCAGTGTACAGTATATGCTAGGATATAACCTATGAAATTTGTAAAAGTACAAGCTTCATATAGTTGTTGTTTCTATTACAGATGTCAAATATATATGATTTGGATTGTTTAGCTCATAATTGAGTGAAAGCATGTGTTTCATGCATTGCGGATTCCATTGATCTCGTCTGATGTAAAATTGGTTTAAATCTTGCGAGCAATGAAAACTTGATCTCACCAATGATCCAAATGTATAATTTGACACTTCAATTTCTTTTCGATAGAAGATCGAAAGTGGAAATTGAAAGAAGTATGACCTACCAACATAGGAAAGAGTTCCTTATATGCTAGCAGAGTATCTTGTCCATAGTGTGCTTGATGCTAACACTTGACCAATAGATATTGAGTTAATATTTGATTGGCTTTTAGTGCTAGTGGGAGATTGTTGGAGTAAGCCCTAATAGCCAATCTATATTGATTGGGTTTGGCTTTGTATCATGATATTGATATAAATATATATTGTGAATATATATAATAATAAGGCATTTCTTTATTGATTTTGTTATGTTTCAAAATAATAAAGTCCCTAGAATAGATAGTTCATGTAATTGAATATTAAGTGTGACTTAATCATGAGATTACATGTAACACCCATACTAGACGTATCTAGAAAGTCTAGCATGTGAGTTGAATTTAGTACTGGATACATTAAAATATACAACAATAAAAACTTCAAATGAATTTAATTACAACAAGACGCGTTCGTACATTATCACTACATCATATCTTGTCTAATTTAAGAATACATACATCCTTGAGATCCATATTCCTCATGCTTCGGGTACGAACGAGCTCTTGCTGAACAATCCATCCGGCTACTACCTTGACGTCCAACCGGATATCTGAAACAAATAAGGATTGGGATGAGACATAATGTCTCAGTGAGTTCCCCTAAATCCTAGGCTATAGGTAACCTCAGGGGAAACCTACGGTCACCACGTGTCTACATTACAACCTGACGGATGATTATACGTGTGTGGTCATGTTTCCTAGACGGTAGTGCATGCTAGACCCGTCTTAGGTTTATCTTACTTGTTATAGGTTTCACTTCCTATACGTGTCATGGCGGCCGAGGGGAACCTAAAACCGCATTGCCAAAGATACACTCTACGTATCGAGGCCTACTCTGAACATACTCATGACACGATTCTAAACCGGACGATTAGGGGAAACCTAAGATCGTCATCGGTATCATGTTCATAACTTGCTCTATACATAACTTGTACTTGCTTGCAGCATCTAATGCTCTTATTATTAACATGATCTTGCATGAAATCATTCTACATGCCATAACATAATCATATTCATATCATACGTAAACGTATCTAAGTTCATTCATTAGGTTAGCGTTGAACAAACAATTATTATCTTGGTTCATTTTACGCAGAGTCCCGGGTGGAGTAACCCCGAGTACAATCCCATACATGACCGATGTACGTACATCGGACTCCCTCGGTGTCGTGCGGGTCCCTTGCGGCTTAAACCGTTCCCCTTAGGTCGAGAACCTCTTGTATCCCCCTGATGTGGATAACAAGAGACACGAGCACCTACGTCTTGTTAATTTCAGTGACATGCGGGTCCCTTACGGCTTGAATCGTTCCCCTTAGATCGAGAACCTCTTGTATCCCCCTGATGTGGATAACAAGAGACATGCCACCTACTTAATAATCATAGTCTTGTCGTACGTATACTTAAACATATTCATACTTGCTTGCTTATTACCTCGGACCCTTGAGTCGATCCGATTATCGGTAAATACATACTTGTTCATGCTTGTAAGTTCTTAATCATAATCATGTGCGAAGATAGTATACTTCGCGTCTTAACATTCTAGGGATCTTGCTAACTAGCTAGTTCTCGACAACTATGTCGAGGCTCTAGTTTTCCCTTGCTTAATGAATATTTTGCTACCCGACTCATGACTTGTTTCTCTCGTATGCCATGCCTCACTAACATGCTTGATACTTGCCTCATCTCATAAAAATCATGCTTTCTTTGATCATCATTTAGGACCTTGGTTTGAGGGGTTTACATTTGTAAAAAGACACCACAGAGAAAAACCGCGTCGCGAATCCCCATGCCTGCCTGAAGCAAGCAAAACAGTGAGATTTCTCACTATCTTACTCGCCTAGGCGAGTGATTTCACTGGGGAGGCGAGTGGTAGCTCGCCGGGGCGAGTTGGGGGCGAGCAGGACCCCCCTTTCGGAGTTCTAGCTCGCCGTGGCGAGTAATAGCTCGCCGTGGCGAGTTAAGACAGTCCAGAACACCTAAAAATGGTATTTTTGACCCAAAAACCTCAAACCAAGTGTCTCTAATCATGTTATGACCCTTAGAGGTCATAGGAAACATTGTAAAACATTTTCATGCCAAGTATTAGCAATTATAGCAAGCATAGCAAAAAGAGGCAACTAAACATATACTTTAAACCCTAGAATTTTTATGTTGTTCATATTATTCATTCATGACATAAACATAATCCCAATGGGTGGGAAATCTATCTATGGAACTCACCTAATCAAACTCTTTCATCATCTCCAAGCTCCAAGCTCAATCATGCCAAAACCCTAGTTTTGTTCCTCTTGCTTCTTTGGCTCAAACTTTACCAATCTTGTTGTTCTTTCTTGCATACAAAGACACCTTGATTCTTGATTGATCATGAAGAAACCATACTTGAATCATCTTCTAACCCGCCATGAATTAAACCCTTAGTTGTTCTTGTTTGATTCATCAATCCCATGAAACATATTCATCAAAAGCCCTAGCTTCTTGCTCAACACCAAACCCTAGATTCTTGAATCATTTCTTGAGAGGAGGAATAGAATAAATTAAACATAATACAAACTTCCCTTAGTTTGGAAGATCATAAGAAACATATCTTGGAAGCTTGGCATGGGAGGAGAAAGATTTGGAAGGTTTGATGGAGAAGGAGAAGAGGGAGAGTGGCGTGAGAGATAGAGAGAAGGGAGAGGAAAATGTTTTCCCACAAGTGAAGAGAGAGAAATGGATAAGGGTAATAAGATATTTTGCCACCCAAAACATATAAATAATCATTTCCGTGAAATTACAATAATACCCTTGCCTCAAGCGTGTTTAAAACGACTCTGATGCTTTTCCCCTAAAAAGCTGACATGTCATAAAATATTTCCATTTACTTACTTTTCTTTGAATTAATTCCTCTGGCACAATCAACGGGTAATATCTCGATACTGACAGGCGGGATATTACATTACATTACGTAAAGAACGCTATTCTTAAACATATCCATAGTCAAGCTTTAATATGAATTGGGATAATAATAAAACATAAAGACTATTATGTATGTAGACTGATGACCGCATCTCATGGGTCATTGATATTGAGATATTAAGTCTATACATAGGTATAAATATTAGGAGTAATATTTATACTGGATTGACCCACCGTGAGAATACTACATAGTATGTTATGAAAATGTCAGAAGATATTCTCACAATGATAATAATGTATATCGCTCATAGACCTAAAACCACTATGATCCCTAGATGTGGACTCAAGTGCTTTGTTGCCATTCTAACGTTGTCTGTAAAAGGATAACCATAACGTTGGTTGATGGGTACTTGATGAATCATGCTGAGGGACATGAGTGTCCTAGATTGGATTTGTCCCTCCTCATAAACAGGAGATATATCTTTAGGCCTCTTGATGAAATATGACTGTAAAATTGCATGGCCATGGCGAACTAAGTCAATATAAGATATTGGACTTATTCGTTATTCAGTATATTTTGGAATCAAGGAATATAAACATTGATCTATACAAGGGTGACAATATATATGCCATGGGATCAATAAAGATATCGAGACAAAGGAGTAAGTGTACACATGAGTATTATCATGGAAAGGTTTCGTCAGATCACTTGACATTCTTGTCACTTGGGTAGCAATGATGTGTTGCTAGATACCGCTCATTGTTTATAATATTAAATATTAGATTTAATATTATTGCCAACGTGACTAGAACCTATAGGATCACACACAAAGAACAGTCAAAAGAGAAATATATAAGTATGACTTATATAAGGGGTGCGTTTAGTAAATAACGCTAATTAGTTAGCAAAATTACTAAACTCATTGTTGGGCTTACTGAAGCCCAATAGTGACTTATGACTTGCAGAGCACACTAGAAGTTCTATAAATAGAACTCTGGTGCTGAAGTTTTTGGTTACACGTTTTGAAGCAACCCCTTTCTTCTCTGCACTTCAAATTCATTGGCTAGCACCGAGTTTTGGAGGAGCACTGTTCGTGTGGACTTGCTAGAGGCTTTGTTGCTTGCTGCTTGCTTGGCTGTGATCGAGATTCCAGTTTCCAGTTCCAGGTTTCAGATTCCACAGTTCAAGGTAACAATCGAATCACTGATTCATGTTTGAATTTCGTAATGATCCAAGGAATGAAAATCGAAAATTTTCCGCTGCTTCTACTCCATTCTTCTATTCGATTTTCCTTTAGTAAAATAATACATAATAATCAAAGTATTCAACTTAAAACAGGATGTCACATTTCTTTCTTCAAAGTAAATCAAATATGAATAGAGTCAAAATCTGCTCTTTATTTAAAACAACTTATGTCAATAAATTCAAATATGTCGCAGCGGAAAAATTCTTAATATTTAAACAAGTACTTGGCACTAAAAGGCCTCAACATAAGCAACTTATTAGACAATCCCTTTCAAAGGTTCATCAACATAATTCATAAAGACACGTAACAAAAGGAAATAAAACAACGATCCCCATCCTGTTACGTATCAGAGCAACCCTAAGACGACGCGTGAGGGAGTCAACTCACTTCAACAGCTATTCCTGGTTATCTGCACGTTACCCACGTAGCGGCAACATTCAAATAGAAGGGGTGAGATTCACATTCAATAATAATAATCATATAATTCATCAACAGAATTTAACAACATAAATAACAACAATTTTAACAATGTTACACAACAATTATACAACATTAATGCTTCACATAATTTTCGATTATTAACTCATTAGTTATAATAACAACTTGACAACACGACAACAATCATCGACAACTTAACCTCAACGACAACTTAACATCAATGACAAATGCAACGACAACTTTATCAACGACAACTTAACATCAACGACAAATGCAACAACAACTTCATCAACGGGAACTCAAGATCAACGACAAATGCAACAACACTTCATCAACGGCAACTTAATATCAACGACAAATGCAACAACAACTTCATCAACGACAACTCAACATCAACGACAAATACAAAAACACTTCATCAACGGCAACTCTACATCAACGACAAATGCAACAAAACTTCATCAACGACAACTTAATCATTCATGTGGTACCAATCAGAGCATAAGCCCTCAACTTATAGAGCATAAGCTCTCAACATGATGAATGACTAAGCATTCTAGGGCATAAGCCCTTAACTTATTTGAGCATAGGCTCCCAGGGTATAAGCCCTCAACTTTATTGAGCATAGGCTCTAGAGGGCATAAGCCCTAAACTTTATTGAGCAAAGGCTCCATGGCATAAGCTCTCAACTTTATTGATGAATGACTAAGCATTCCAGGGTATGAGCATTCAACTTTATTTGAGTATGCATGGACTCAACAACAACGACCAACAACTTCAACAACGTCGACAACAACTTTCAACTTAAACAACTTCAATGACATTGACAACAACTTACAACTTCGCATCATAACATCATAATTCATCAATTATGAACAACATCATGTAACATCATATTCATCAACATATACCTTCATATAATACTTCATCAATCATGTACAACACATAACATCATATTCAACAACATATACGTTCATATAATAATTAATCGATCATGAACAACATCATATAACATCGTATTTTAACAACAATAATTCATCATGCATCTTTGTAAAAACATAATAGATTATCTACAACAGATTTTCATGTCAAACCAAGGCAACTGGAAAGATATCACAATTATCAACAACTTTCATGTTTATACCAAAGACCAATTTAAAACAGAAATGTGTGAAAAAGACACAAAAACAGGAAAGAGAGTATGTTGTCACTATGACCTCCTTGGAGTATTTTCATCATAACTCAAAATCCAAAAATCATTTTCAAGTCAAACCAAATCCACTAGAAAGCTAACACAATTATCTCTAACTTTCATGTTTACACCAAAAGAAAATTCAAAACGGAAAAGGGTGAAAAATGTAAATGTTTTCCAGATTTGCCTGACAAGAAATCGGTGGCCGATTTTGACAAATCGGGGGCCATTTTTTGCAAAACTAAAACTGGAAAATCAGATCAGAAATTGGTGGCCGATTTTGACAATTCGGTGGCCGATTTTGGGCTTCACAGCAGTTCAAAAATCAGTTAAACAATGCGTTTTCACTTAAGAATCACCCCTAAATCACTAGACTTAAACACAAGACTCCCAATTTAAATCAAACATTACCCATAATCATAACAATCGTAATAAACACTTTTAATCATGTATTCAACCGCAATTCAACAACAACATGTCACAATAACAACAGCAGCAGTTAATCATGAATTCATTGGATTATCTACTTTTTCAACAATCATTTTGCAATTCAAAATCCTAACTTCTTTAATCATCAAAATAAAGCAACAACAAACATGTTAATCCCTATTTCAGAATCATATACTTATGATTAAAGAAGGTTAGTCCCACCCTTACCTTAGATTGGTTGACAGCAAGGTTCTACATACTTCTCCTTCTCTGACTCTTCTCTTTTCTTTCTTCTTCCCTTCTCTCTTTCTTTTCTTCTTCTCTTTTTCTCCCAAAACTGTTTTACGTGTTCTGACTCTCTATTCTGTTGTAACCCTAATTCTCTAATGGTCTCATCTATTTATAATCACTAACTGAGTTGTTTCTCACTTAATCTTTCTCACCCGGTTAATATCTGCACCTCTATTTTCTTATTCTTTCTAAAACATTAACTTCTCTCATTTGCAATTATTCCCCCAAAGCCTCATAATTCTAAATAATTATATTTCTCCACTAATTAATAAAATAGGGGCTACTAATAAATATCAACACATAACAAATATATCACTCATCAAATAAATAAATTAAATTATAAAAAGACTCTAAACTCAATCAAATAAATAAATAATAAAATACAGCGTTACAAATGAGAAGAGAAAAAATAATACTGTCGTAAATGTTGCCACCAAATAGTTGTACAAGCATCATTACTCTTTTTAAATTGTTTTATCCGATAAAAATATTGTACAAAGAAGCCAATTTTTATAATATTATTTTTAAAACGATGTGCCTAGAGTTATGATCAATATGATCTCTGTTTCAATCTCACGTCGACAGCTATAGTTAATGTTCCTTATAGAATGACAGTTACGCACTATGCTAAAGACATATTCATTATTCACCATTTTCACCGACTCTTCTAGAGAGTTCTTTAGGGATTCTATCCTATAATATAATTGTACTTATTGGAAAATCACCTTACCGTGAACTAGCCTAGCACCACCATACTAACGCACCATTTATACGATTACCTTTGATTGAATTCATACAACTCGGTATACACCATATCATAAATAAAAGTTGATGGATTTATAGGGATGAAAATCTTATTTTCCTGTTTAATTTATATTGAAAAAATATACTGGTGAAATTTATTTTAAATATTTAAATAGGAATTTTAAATATTTATTATGGAATTTTTTAGTGTCACAAGCTAATACATTGTCTTATTTTATTTTAAATACTCTTTTTTTTTTCTTTTACAACATTAAGATACTCTTATATGACTATAGTAATTTAACTATTTTTTTTTACTATATAAATTTTTTTATTGTTAGTCTAATATAACTTTTTTTTATATACCCTTCTTTGCATTAAATACAATCAAAATATAACATTCTAATTTCATTAAATGTAGTCAAAATATAAACGAATAAAAACAATAAACAAGGCTGAATCTACATGTTTGGAAGTGTCGGTCTTATTCATATAAATCTATGTCAGTCATTCACTCACTAGTCGCTCTATATTCCTATATATACTATCTTTTCTCACAAAGTGCTACCAACTGCTAACACTTTCATTAGCCGCTGCTGCTTATTTTACATTTTCAACAAATACCCTTGTGTACCTTCTAAGACCTAATTCAATCCAATCCATTCAAGTTCAAATGTATCCAAAAGATTCATTGAGATTTCGATTTAACTAAACATATTTTTCTGTAATTTCATTTCATTTCATTAGATATGATCTACTCATTTTCAACAAAGATCTTTCAGATCTGATCTACTCATTTTCAACAAATATCTTTCATGTACCTTCCATGCTAGAAATAATGGATCAGAGGCCACTCGACACAGAATCATTGCATCTCATATAGATCCGATGCTACAAGTATTGTTGAGGTTCTATTTAATTTCATTAACATCTCCTATGGACTTTAGTAAATTTATTCTTTTACCGTTATATTGGGTGTGATTTCTTTGATTAATTATGTATCACAAGATCAATGTTATAATGGTAACATAGTTAAATATTATCTTGTGAATCATATGTTTATGACGGTGGATGTTCTTCTGATACTCTTCCTGGTTTGCAAACCTATACATTGCATGTGAATGCATCCGATGAAGAACATGAGACTGTGCAAAAATCGAAGAAAAAATGACGGGCAATACCCGTTACGCTCTTGAGGTCGAGCTTTTGGTAACAATTGGGTCAATACACCCATGGTTGATCAAAACAGCAAAAACAAGCGCATCTAAGTTTTTCTCGGAAGAAGAGTTGAAAAGACTAGAACAAAGCAAATTTGATTTGAGGAAAGGTTCCTAAGAAAGATTTGTTGAGTTTAATCTCACGTGTGGTGAGAAAGGAAAAGGTTCTTATCTTCCGTCACAACCTTGCACCAATGAGATTTTTAATACAGTTATTTGAGAAAAAATTTTAGTGGAAAAATGGTAAAGAGATTATACAACTAACTGGTGAACAAGACTTGTTTGAAAGAATGAATGTGATAGATAAATTCGAAGATCATCGTGGCAATTCAAAAATACTTCTTGCTTCAATCAATGCTTCCGTTGATCTTAGTTGTTTGGATGGGTTCTGGTAGTTTTATCATGTTCAATGTTTTCTAAACTATAAAGTATGTACATCTAAAATTATCAACATCTGTTATTGTAACTACTGTGATTTTCTTGATTAATCATGTAACTAAGTCTTGATATATGATCGTAGATCGTAACACATTTATTTTTAATTTTTAAATATATAAATATACGAGCTATATAATATAAGTTTATTATTTGATTATATATCTTTATTTTATGTGTCAATCTTAGTCCCTTTTAAATATTTGTTTTGTAATAGTACTCATTTCTAAAGAGACCCGTTACTTGTTTTATACTATAGATACAGATACTAGTCTGTAACTCTCCAAGTTTATATCCTTTTGCGTATTAAATGTTATTTTTGTTCAACTTTATACTGTGTATGTAAGCCATCACTTCTGGTGGTCCTACAATTAAAAGTATGATCAATATTTATTCAGAGGAAACATATAGCTTTGAACTATTGAGGGGTTGTTTTGGTCAAGTTTTTGTGGTTACAAATGGAGTTGTTGAAATTGGACGGTGGCTTGTTTCGTTTTGTTTCCTTCTGTATGAAATTCCATTTGAATTTTTGAGTTTTTTGTTTTGTGTTCAAACGGGGTGTTAGGTCAAAACAGTTGTATAAATATCATTTATCAAAAATAAAACAACAATGAGAACAATTTAAACGGCATTATGAACATGCAACATTTAATTAGAAGGAAGTTGCAGATTGCAACTTTCACAAGGTGCAAAATAGAAAAAATACAATACTAGGATCTCTTAGCTATCTGGAATAGAATATTAAACATTATAAGGAACCTATATAAACATATTTTAAAAAGTATGTAAGTTATTTTTAGAAAGGACCCCTATAATATTTTTATCTTTTTAGCATATATAAAAAGAGGTATCTTCAAAATGTTTTAGGCCCCGTCAACCGTGAAAAGCATTAAAAAAGATGATGATCCCAAGCTTTAGTGTTTGAGAGCCATTAATCCATGGCTCTAGGTGTAGTATCCACAAAGAATTATATGTAATACTAGTGAAAGAATTATATTGGCTATGTTGAGAATTGACTCAAAATTTGAAGATCAGAAATCTGTAAGAATCGAGCCTCGATTTAGGGAAATCGAGCCACGATTTTGGGTGCAATTTTGGGAGTTTTGCTTCTGAAAAAATCGAGCCACGATTTGCTGAAATCGAGCCTCGATTTAGCGCAAATGCATAAAAATAAAACGTATTTTTATGCGTGAGATTTGTTCCAATTTTTTAGGGATTCTTTTACTATAAATATAGACCTTGTATCATATGAAACCTTGAGAGAGAGGGAGCTGAAAACAAGTGTTTTGAAACAAACAACAAACTAAGGTTTTAGAGAGATTTCTCTAAGCGGGAGACACTAGGGTTGTGAGTGATTCACCTTGGGAAACACTGTTAGGATTGAGTCTCTTGGTTACGGGAAGAGATTGGGACTTTGGGTAGAATTAGGTTTGAAGACTTATTCTTGTAACCCTTTGATATCTCTTTTGTAAAGTTACTCATCATTATAGTGGAAGGGAGGGCTGCTCTCTCCCCCAGACTAGGTCAGCATTGGACCGAACTGGGTAAACAAATTTCGTGTGTTTTCTATTTCTTTTCACTCGATGTTTTCTACTTTTGCTTGTGTAATTGCTACCCACATTGATATTGTTGCTTGATTATTTTGCTCCACACATCAAGTATTTTATTGGTGTAATTTTTCAACAAATACACAACAGGTTATTCCACATGTACTTCTTCCATCCTTAATTGACGTGTTTGATCCATAATTGGAACCAAATACATAAACTTTCATTTGAACCGAAGTGAAAAATTTAGTATCTATCTCTTGAGGCTTTAAAAATAATGGCAAAAAGACACTTTTTATTAATGGTGCAAACAATGATCATGTAACAAGAGTTTATTTGAACTTTGTCACATGAAATTAGAAAGTCAAACTCTTGTCAATGAACTATTGGCATCAACATCACATGGATTGTTATTGCAATAAGATAAAAAAAAAACAGTTGAAAGGGAAACAGATACTTCATCCGATCACTATTATAAGTAAAACATCATTTTTTATATACATTGAATAATTAATCTGTCCAGTCTATAATAAAGACTAGATACATCAATTATTCAATGTATCTAAAAAGTGGAATTTTGTTTATAATAGTGACTAGACGGAGTATATGAAATATGTTTAATTGTCGGAATGAACTCTAAACTTTTGAAGAGTGGCAATGAAATCTTTAATGTATTCATTGTGAAGATCTTTTGAACTCACAACCTTTCCCATTTCTTTGGCATTGTTCCTGTAAATACTTCCTTCCTCATCCACTATTACCAACCTCAATGTTTTGGCAACAGAGTCCCTAGTAATAGCCCCATCTGGCTCACTCCTTGGTACCTCAACAGCCACTTTCTTTTCTTCTAATACTCTTGCAAACAAACATTGGTCTAGTAAATAAGGCAATGTCACAAGAACATGCTCATGATAAAGCATCTCAATGACTGAACTTGGACCACAATGAGTCATACAACCACCAATTGATCCATGAGTTAAGATCTTAAACTGGGGTGCCCAAGTTTTCCAAACAATTCCGCGTTCTTTTGTTCTTTCCTCGAATCCTTTAGGTAATTCAAGTATACCCTCTTTAAGATCTTTCAAAGCCCAAAAGAAAGGTAACTTAGAAAGCTCAATTCCATGAGCTAACTCAGTTATATCTTGTTGACTTAACTTTGACTCGCTCCCAAATCCAATGTAAACAATAGAAGATGATTCTTTTGAATCCAACCAAGCCTTGATTTTCACCCAGCCAGGATTCTTTTCATCTTCTTCGTCGTCTCTTATCTGCATAGGTGGTGGAAGCAATCCGATCGGAACCACAGGTACCTTGTATTGGTCAGAAATATAATCTAACCATTCACCTTCAAGTTCTCTAGAGGTTCTAAAAAGAAAAAGGTCAACATTCGCGTATAGTTTGTCGGCATCAGAACGAGCAAATTCTCTTCCAGAATCATTCTTAATAGCCGACTGTATTCTCATAATCTCGTAACGTTTGAGATGAATGGTTGTTTGGAAAGGAACCCACTTTGGTGGGCTATACAAGTCTCTGTCGGTTCGTTCCCTTGGTGGATTAAAGAAACCCAAGTTCCAAGCTGCGGCTACGCTGTAATACGCACAAGGAATCTTGAAACTCTTGGCTATCGATGGTAACCAATCCGATACCACATCACAGAAAATCCAATCAGGCTTTGAAGTTTTGAGTATCTTGGTAACATGGTCTTGGAAACCATCATAAGCTAACTTAAGGTAACCAGTTAGGTTTAATGGAACATTTTGAGTGCTTTCTGCACCTTGTAGTTCTTCTATGTATGGTAAAGGTGATTTTACCAACTTGATGAATGGTTGAAGTGTTTTGGGTGTTTTAGGCATTTGATCAATGTTTTTAGGGGAGTTTATGAAGGTGACAGTGTTACCATTTTGAGCAAGAATTTTGGCCAACTCAAAAAAAGGTAGTATGTGTCCCATAGCTAGCCATGGGACCATTACAACATGAAGAGACTTGCAATTCTCATTCTCATTATTAACAATTGAAGCCATGGGAAGGGTTTAAAAATTGAGTTAAGGATCGATGTAGTGGCAAGGTTTTGATTGGGATATATATAAGAAGGAAAGAGAGCTATAAATAACCAATCTCCACACTGGCTCGAGAGTCTCGTGGGTCTCGTTGAGATAGAAATAGTAAAAGATATGTTTAATTCTTTTAGAGTTTTTTTCGATATTTTGGTTGTCGATCCATTACATTTATTTCTTTGAAACCCCATAGGTCGTTGTATTGTCTCTTTCAAAATTAATGGTGTACATAATATTAAAAGAATGTTTATTTCATTGAAGACAGAAGTTTATTTTTTGTTCAACGAAGCAATTTACCACCAAAAACAAATATGGCGCAACATTTCCGCTCCATTGAAAATGTGTGTTGGTATGACTAATTGGCTTTGATGAGATGATTGCCAATTCCCTTTGAAAGTATATATGATTCAAATGGACTAATTTACAATTAAGTAATCCTATGTAGACTCTACTATTTACTATAACCACGGCTGACCTAAGGGTAACGCGACCCAAACCCTCGCTTTAGGCCACCGAATTTTGGACTTAGAATAATTTGGACTTAGAATAAAAGTTTTACAGTAGACAAATAAGTTTGTGTATTTTTTTTTTTTGTGGTGACCGGTTTTTTTTGTGGTGACCGGGGTTTGAACCCATTTTTGTGGTGGCCGGGGTTTGAACCCAGGACCTTGCATATTTTATGCATTGTCCATACCAACTGAGCTAAGCTCACGAGAACAAATTTGTTTATATATACAAACAAATAAAGGCTACACAACAAATAAATTATATAACTTTGTCATGAAACAAAGATGATAGACACGAGGTTTTCTGATGCTTACAACATGGGTTCAACACCTCCTAATAGAGCTTTACAATGCGCACTATTTTTCTGTTGGATGTACTGCTCTTAGAGCACTTCCACTTATATAATGCCATATTTTTTTTCTTTTTAATTGTAATGTTTTCTTATAAAACCTATGAATTTATATTAGTTTCTCTCATTAAAACACTACAAAAAAAAAAAAGTTTCTCACATTAAAAAACCTCATATTATAGCCCGTTTTAGCCCTCAAAATGTGTTGGGCCGGCACTGTGTATAGCAAACAATAAGGTCAAACAAAGTTCGTGGATGTATAGTCAAAATATTTTTTTTATTGAACTCTTATCTAAAGATAAGGAACCATTTTACCTTGAATATGAAAATTTAAAGTTCATTGTTATGATGTTAAAGTACAAAGATTAAATCACAAAGTTCACTGCTATACCGTCGAAGATATACTATTCTTGAATAAAAATTTATTGAATTATAACTTACTAATGAAAAAGGATAATAAAAGTTATAGGAACAAAAATTAAAAAAATATTCAACAAGCTAAAGCATCAAAACCACAAACTAATGGTCAACATTTTCAATTTCAAAAACAACATATTTCAATAATCTTTAGAATGACTCGGTCTTCACACATTCAAATTTTGGAAAAATAAATAACTAATAAATAAAAATATTTTTATTTTTATGAGATCAAAAATATAAATCAAATTATAGACACATGAATATTGGTAAGGTATACAAATTCCCTCCTTATACGTCTCTCATTGTGATGATCCAATTGAGTTAACGGAAGAAAAAAATTAACAAACAAAATAATTTTTTTTCTATGTCATTTCAAATAATTAGCAAAAGGGGCACATTCATATCAATTAAGCATAGAGAAAAAAAAAATACCTTTTTAACAAAGAAATACAAAATTGCAGCCAAAACATAATGATTAACCCCAAGGAACTCCTATAATGCATCTCAAATTAAAACAAACACCATACAACATTTTTCACACATCCACAAATCAATTTAGATACTTTTGTTTCAATCCATTTGACCGTCATAGTATGCATAAATAGGCTTCAAGTTTCAAAGTGTTCATGTGATGTAAATAATAAATAATATAAATATGAATGAATAATAAGCATGTAAATAGCAAAACCTGGAATGAACACATCAAGAATCCACTATGTTAAATCATGCAACAAAAAGAAAATTCGTAGAATGGTTGTAAATGAATAAGCACAAAGCCTTTATAGTTCTTGGGCTAAAAAATTATAGTAAAATTCTAACTCTCTAAGAACAAATATTTGGACATATGTACAAATGGAAAAAATTTGATTGAAGAGTGAGAGCAGAACAACTAATCATCATTAAAGGAAACGGAGAACGAAAGATGAGAAACATGTCGAAGGTGAAGGCAAAATGGGGAAAAAACATAAACCACAAAGAGAAACTTATATTTTTTTAGGAGGGAGAGAGAGAGAGAGGTGGAGAGAGTGATAGATTAAATTATGATGTCTTGAAAAAGACTGATATCAGGGGAAGAATAATGGTTTTAATTGGGAATCCATGCACCTTTATTGCCCTAATTTCAACCAAGTTTTTTTTTTTGCATGTCATTCATGATTTGATTGGCTTGGAAGGCAATGATCTTGTTAACTTTATAACATCAACAGGAAACAAGTACGTAACCTATCTATGTATTTCTCTGACTAATATTTTGTCTTTTAATTTTTAAAAGGCTTATATATGGAAATGGTCCCGACAAATATCTGGCGTTTTGGTTTTAGTCCCAATAAAAATATTTTTTAGGTTTTAGTCCCTGCAAATATAGAATATTTGGTTTTGGTCCTTGGTATTTTGTTTTAATCCTTGTAAAATCATTTCATATTTAAATTGGTCTCTACAATATTCATTTTAGTCCTCATTTTGAGGGACTAAAATCAAATATTCTACATATTACAAGGACCAAATCCAATATGAATCAATTTTACAAGGACTAAAACAAAATAACAAGGACCAAAACCAAATTTTTTATATTTGCAGGGACTAAAACCAAAAAAATATTTTTACAGGGACTAAAACCAAAATGTCAGATATTTGCAGGGACTATTTTCATATTTAAGCCAATAGAAATCTTCTTACCTATTGTTCTGGACCGACCCAAAAGATCTTTTTGCCCATTAAGTTAGGCCCAATATCTTCCAAAGCCCAAACCCCACGTTTGGCAACATTGCTCGCAACATACCTCCTCCCCGCGAGGGGGGTGCACGAAGCAAACGAGACCAGTTCAAAAGAACTCCAACGTCTCTTTGCACATTCTGCACGTTCACGCAATAAACTCCCTGGCGGTTACACTTCCCACGATTTCGTAACCGCCAGGGCCAGGTGTGCCACCACAACGGCTCTGCAGCCCTCCACCTCTATAAATAGGGGACTCAATGCAGTCCCCAAGGTAGAACTCCTTTCTCCTCTAAAACCCTCATTCTCTGAACCTCTACTGACTTGAGCGTCGGAGTGCCTGCAGGTACACACCCCCCATCCACTCTAGGAAGCATTCCAATACATTTTATCACCATAGCAACCACCGCATTCAAAGCACCGGTAGTCACCTTCTGATCAGGTACGATAAGTGGCGCTGTCTGTGGGAACTACATAAGCTCCCCCATTTTTATACTCCTAAAAACCAAAGCTTTCCATAAAAAAAACTACCATGACTACCAACGGTGCTCATTCCCAATTACGGAGTGAGGTGCTCGTCCTCCAACAGGAAGGCACGACATCTACACCTTCACCGGTGGAAACAAACAGGGAGGAACCAACTCACATTGTTCCTTTCCAACAAAGGCCTTTACAAGGTCCCCCACGACCTACAGAGACATCCGAGGATGCCACACCAACCAGTGTCCTAGTCGGTAACCTGATCCGCACGGTTCAGCGGCAGACGTCGTTAATCGGGGAACATAACTGACGCTTGATGGATCTAGAGCAAGCGCGTCTCGTCATCTCAACCAAGCGAACTCCTTCCCCAACACATAGCAGAAGGGGAACGAGCCCTCACAGGCCCCGTTCTAGATCCCCTCGGCGTTCCGTAAGCATTAGATCTCCGAGCTACACTAGGAGGTCAGCAAGGAGGTCACCAAGATCTCTCCTCCCAGGCGATCACCACCCAGACGATCTCCTCCAAGAAGATCCCCGCCTAGACGGAACGGACGCTCTTGGTCTCCCTCCGGGTCCGAGGACACTCGCGATGCTCGTTACGACCGTAACACTTACGGTCCATTTACACGACGCATCCGAGAAGCTTTTATCCCTCGCAGACTGGAGAAACCTCCGCAAATGGACTCGTACGATAGGACGACTGATCTCGACGACCACATCGAGAACATCGAGGCAGTTCTCACTTACAGGTCGGTGCGAGGCGCCGTCAAATGTAAGCTCTTCGTCACTACTCTGAGGCGAGGAGCGGTCACCTGGTTCAAGAACTTAAGGAGAAACTCCATCGACTCATGGAGCGACCTCTGCAACGAGTTCACAACCCACTTCACAGCTTCAAGGACGCAACCGAAAATGGTTGCATCCCTTGAAGCCATTGTTCAAGGAAGGAGTGAACCCCTCCGAGACTATATCGAGAGGTTCAACAAAGAAGCAGTCCAAGTACGAGGTGCCAATGAAACAATGAAACTGTACCTCATCGCAAAAGGTTTGCTCGAGGACATCGACGTCAAGAAGGTTGTCCGCTTGGATCGCCCATGGACTCTCAACGAGTTCCTAGCGATCGCCAAGATCTACATCGCTTATGAAGAGGAGCTGTACGCGGACCGCCTCAATAAATACAGGAAGGAGGAGCCTGCTGCTGAATCCTTCAAAAAGCCCTTCCCTGAGAAAAAGAAGGAAGGCAAAGCTGCTCGGGAAAGCAAAAGACCCAACGGTCACTTCACCGAGTACACTCCTTTGGCCATGTCAAGGGAGAAAATCCTCGTCGAGATCGCAGTAGCCGATCTGACAGAAGTTGACATCAAGCCACCAAAGGCTCCATCTCAGGAGAGGAAGGGGATCAACAAAACAAAGTACTGCCCATTCCACAAGTGCCACGGCCACACCACCGATGAATGCATCCATCTGAAGGATGCCCTTGAGCTACTCATTCAGAGAGGCAGGCTCAAACAGTTTATCAAGAACCCGAAGGCAGAAAGAAGGACCGTCGAACTCAAAGATGACGGATCTGAACCGGGTAAAACCATCGCCATGTTCGTGGAACACCTCAGAGATTTCCCTGACAACGTGGAAATCACCTCCTATTCATGCACATGGGAACAGTTTCCCACCGCCAACGTCATTACTGGAGGGGCGCTGAACATTTCCATGGGAAGCATGAAGAGGAAATTCGAGGAGCTCATGAGCGTCAATACCATGGCTCCCTCCTATCGTGGGGGAAGGCCACCTTTGGCGTTCTATGATTCCGAACTACCTGGTGGGGCTTCAAATTCCGCCATTCCTTTGCTTGTACGAGCATCAATGGCCAATGCAGATGTCCGACGAGTCCCGATCGACATAGGGGCCTCGTGCAACATCATGTACACCAGCCTGTTCAAAACTCTTCAATTAATAGAGAAAAACATTTCTCCCTACGTTGGGGGCGAACTATACGGCTTCAACGGCTCATCCACTCAGCCCTGGGGATACGTGGAACTATTGGTCACCTCCGGCGAAAAGGAGGCCAAGAAAACAATAAAGGTCCCATTCTTGGTGATCGACTGCCCGTCTCTCTACAATTGCAGTATAGGGAGAACCGGGCTTGCCCAGCTAGGGGTTGCATGTTCAATCGCTCACCTGAAGTTGAATTACCATGCAAAGGAGGGCATCAATGCCTCTCTCAACGGAGACATCGAAGGTGCAAGGAGATGTTTCCTCCAAGCCAATAAATCCCAGAACTCGGTTTCCCAATCCAGCAAACCTGCTGAAGACAAAGGGAAGCTGCTGCGAGCACTCTGGACGCCAACTTGGTCGAACTTGACCCAGGTTCACCAAGGAGGACCGGAAGGAACAAAAACGGGAGAAGGGGATCCGCTCAACGCGAAACTTCTTAGACCTATTCCTGATGGTGAGTTCGAGCTGGTCCCTTTCGGAAACGACCCGTCAAAAAATTTCAAAATTGGCAAGGATCTCCTTGAACTCGTCAAGAATCAGCTGATCGCCTGCCTCAGGGAGAACGCGGACCTATTCGCATGGAGCGCTGCTGACATGCCCGGAATCGACCCTAGCGTCGCTTGTCACCAGCTGACAGTAGATCCCGGAGTTAGCGCTGCAACCCATCGATGTAGGAAACAGTCTCCTGAAAAATCAGAGGCTGCGGAAAAAGCTGTAAAAGACCTCCTAGAGGTAAACTTTATTTATGAGGCCAAATACACTACCTGGCTCTCCAATGTTGTACTTGTCAAGAAATCTAACAGAAAATGGCGTATGTGTGTTGACTATACCGATCTTAATAGGGCCTTGCCCTAAAGACGCATATCCCCTTCCTAACATCGATAAACTCGTGGATAATTCCGCCGGCTACAAACTTTTATCCTTCATGGACGCCTATTCTGGGTACAACTAGATACCCATGGCTGAAGAGGATAAAATGAAAACAGCTTTCATGAGCGAATCAGGGAACTATTACTACAATGTAACGGTCTACGAAACGCGGGGGACTACTTATCAACGTGTGATGAACAAAGTTTATGACAAGACACTTTTGGGCGACATTCTCGAGGTTTACATGGACGACATGATCGTAAAATCCCAACAAGTGGTGGATCATGCCGCCCATCTCAAAAGAGGGTTCGAGCAAACTCGGAAATACAACATGCGACTCAACCCAGAAAAATGCACCTTTGGAGTCCAAGCGGGTAAATTCCTTGGCTTCTATCTGACAGAAAGAGGAATCGAGGCGAACCCAGACAAATGCCGCGCATTTACCGAGCTTCCAACACCCCACTCCAAGAAATGCATCCAAACATTCAACGGGATGTTGACTGCCCTCTCCAGATTCGTGGCTAAGTCCGCTCAACATGCACTTACCTTCTTCAAACTCTTGAGGAATGAAACGAAGTTCGATTGGACAGCGGAATGCGAGAATGCTCTGAGGCACTTCAAGGACACCCTATCAGACCGCCCGTACTCTCACGACCCGACCAGGGTGAAACGCTGTACTTGTACCTATCCGTCTCTTCTAACGCGGTAAGGGCCGTGCTCATCAGAGAAACGACGGAAGGACAAAAGCCAGTCTACTTCACCAGCAAAGCCCTACTGGGTCCAGAGATGAGGTACCAGAAGATCGAAAAGATAGCTCTCACACTCCTCACAGCGGCCCGAAGGCTAAGGCAGTACTTTTTACCTTACACGGTGGTGGTCCGGACGGACCAACCCATCAGACAAATCTTGGGCAGCCCAGACGTAGCCGGTCGGATGATGAAATGGTCACTCGAATTATCTGAGTTCGACATATATTACGAATCCAGAAAGGCACTGACGGCTCAAGTGTTAGCGGACTTCCTCGCCGAGATGACTTTCCCATCGGAGGATAGCCCCGAGGATTAGACCGTATTCGTAGATGGATCGTCCAACTCCAAGGGAAGCGGAGCCGGGATAATCGTAGAAGATAACAAAGGTATCGTTGTCGAAATCTCCCTTGCTTTGTCTTTTCCTGTTACCAATAACACTCCAAAGTATGGGGCCTTCTTGGCTGGCTTGCGGACTGCCAAAGCCATGGGAGCCAGAAAGGTGAAAATCTTTACCGACTCGCAACTCGTGGCTTCCCAAGTGACTTAAGAGTTCCAGGTAAAAGAGGACAACCTCCAAAAGTACGTCCAGTTGGTACTAGAGAAAATGAAAGAGTTTGAAACCGTCGAAGTAACTCACGTTCCTCGCGAACAGAATACTCGGGCAGACATTCTTTCAAAACTCGCAAGTACGCGAACTGCGAACGGAAACAAAACAATCATACAGGAGGTTCTCAGCGAACCAAGCATCCAGGATAGAGGAGATTTCCCTCTTGAGATCAATGCGATCATCGGAATGGAAGATTGGAGGGGACCCATCTCTCGATACATAGAGAACGGGGAACTCCCTTCTGACCCACAAGAAAGGACAAGGCTGAAGCGAAGGGCCTGCTCATTAACTTTGGTGGAAGGAACTCTATACAAAAGGGGCTTCATCATTCCCCTAATCAAGTGTTTAGGACCCAACGAGACCCAACAAGTCCTTGCCGACATTCATGATGGCATATGCGGACAACACCTTGGTGCCAAAGCTCTCGCAAAAAAGGTCCTACGAGCAGGGTACTATTGGCCCACCATGTTAAAACATGCCCAAGATTACGTAAACCTCTGTGATAAATGCCAGCGACATGGGGACATGCATCTAACACCTCCCGCTAAGCTAACATCTCTGGTTTCTCCTTGGTCTTTTGCTTGGTGGGGCATCGACCTTCTGGGACCGTTCCCTAAAGCCGCCGGACAGCTAAAATACCTCGTAGTCGTCATCGACTACTCAACAAAGTGGATCGAAGCCGAACCACTGGCTAAGATCACAGCTAAAAACGTACTCCGTTTCTTTAAGAGAAACATCTTAGCAAGGTTCGGAGTACCTGCTCTAGTCATATCCGACAATGGTACACAATTCACGGACCAAAGGTTCCAGGGCTACCTAAGGAATATCGACGTCAAACAAAGCTTCACCTCCGTCAAACACCCTTAAGCCAACGGCCTAGCCGAGGCTGCCAACAGGGTCATTTTACGGGGGATATGAAGAAGGCTAGACACGGCCAAAACTCAGTGGGCTGAGGAGTCACACGCGGTCCTTTGGGCCTACAGAACTACTCCCCATTCCACGATCGGTGAGTCACAATTTCTACTCACGTACGGGGCAGAGGCAGTCTTACCCATTGAGCTAACCGAACTCACATGGCGTACCGACGCCAACACTGACTTCCCCGCCAACACGACAAATCTACGTGAAGAGCTCGAATTTGTTGATGAAGTCAGGATCGGAGCAACCTTGCGTGAGGCAGCGCTGAAACAAAAGATCGTCGCTCGCCACAGCAAGAAAGTCATAAAAAGAGAATTTGAAGTGGGCGACCTCGTCCTCCGGCGAAACCAAAAGGATTATGAGGAAGGGAAACTCGCCGCCAACTGGGACGGCCCCTACAGGATCCGGATGAAGACTAGGACGGGGGCTTACGGACTCGAAGATTTCCACCAAAACGCAATTCCAAGGACTTGGAATGCAGAAAAACTCAAAAAGTATTACACTTAGATCGCAAACAACGCCAATTTACTCTAATGTACATACTCAATTCTATACAACGAACTCTTCGCTCTCGAACGAGCAAATAAACGGAGGAGGAAAGTCGTGCCACTCCAAATCCAAAAAGAAAAAGGATGAGAGAAATTTAGACAACAAATCCTCTTACTCCTCAGAATGTACGCTTACCGCTGCGACACCACTTCTCAGCATGTTAGGTAGAACCCCAGCTCGCGATAGGTGATTCACGCCTCAGTGCGTTGAACTTAGAATGGTTTCTTCGTTCATCCACTGTTACACGTCCATAACTTTGGACACACATTCAGATAAACGATCTCTTGGATGTGCAGTACTTCTAACTAATACTCCGCGTAGAAAGTTGGAAGCCTCCTGCCCAAACTCTTCCTTGCAAAACAACGCAAAGGTAAAAACTTTCCAAACAAAGTTACCTGGGAAGAAAACGGCAAAACTTTGATTTCATCAAGTCAAAGTAACAAAAGCCAGGTGGGCATGCTAAACTCTCCAGTCATTAAATAACTTCGTCGAAATAATGACTGCGGGGGGTAGTCCATCCCACCGCAGCAAAATGCACTTCGACTTAAAAAGCTCCACACTTCAAGAGCGAACAACAATACAAGTCGAACAGTTAAAGAGCATACGAATTATTGCAGTCTGTGAAACACATAAGATAGATAGTTCGCTCTCAACAAATACTTCAAACAGTATTAAAAAGTCTCACACAACAAGCAATCAAATTCAAAACATTATACTTGAAGTAAAACATACATTTCAGACAAGTGTAATTGAGAATGAAGCAATTATATTATAAAAGTGCTAAAATCACGAAGGGCGCACAATGTCATTACAAGCATAATTGTTGAAGAAATTAATTTCAAGGCCTGATCAGGCCTGGACTTCATCAACATGCCCATTATCTTCCTCGGGATCGGGGGGAGGCCTGATCACCCCATCTTCCACTTCATTGAGGGGATGAATTCCTTCGACGTCCACCAAGCTTTCTTCCAGCTCACCAATCATGTCCACAAGACCAGCACGCCGCAGGACAGCAAGGTCTTCCGCCTCATCCTCTCTAGGGAGGTCCTCCTTCTTCAGAACTTCCTCCAAAGATGCCTTCTCCTCAGCCAGCTTCCGGGAGGAATCGGTTGCTTGCTCAAGAGCAGCCTGAGCCCTAGTAAACTGCTCCTTCAAAGAAGCCAGTTGACGGTCACGCTCTTCAGCGACGGACCTCTTGCTCCTTTGATCCTCCAAAAGAGTAGCAACCTTGGCGGTCAAAGCATCCCTCTTTCGCACCAAAGCATTAACCTGGACTTTACTCTCCAGCGAAGCGTTGTTCAGTGCGGCGGCGACCTCCAAAGCCTTCATAGTAGCAATAACCCCATTGGTTATTGCCTTACTCCGGCCAGCTGGACCTAGGTCCTGGATGATTTTCAGCTCAGGGTCATCCAAGAAAAAGGGTCGACTGGGGCCGCACAGCTCCGGCTCGGACCACACCTTGGTAAGCTGGAGGAAGTCCCCTCGTTTAGAACAGACGGGAACGGCCTTGATCGGCGTGAGTGGATCCTCGGAGGGCACCCTCACCCTCTGCTTCTTCGCAGAATCCTGCACCAACTCCTCAGAAGGCTCATCACCTTCCAAGTCCACCACAGGACCAGAGGACGAGCCAGGAGCAGAACCAGCAATAAGATGCTCCATAGATTGAACATTTTTCTGCTTCTTCTTGGCAGAGATCTTCTTGCTCGCCGCATTCACGAGGGCTCCCAGATCCTTCATTTCTCCTGCAACACAAAGAAAAGATAATGTTGTCAATTTGGCAGAACAAAACAAGAGCTTTGGCAATAAGACAATCAGCAGAAAGACAGAAAGAAAGTAAACTACCAAGGCAGGCTTCAAAATCCTTAGAAGTCGACAACTCATGGGTGTTGATGAGGCGGGGCTCTGTTATTGGGGTTCCATCCGCACTCATCAAAGGGTTCCCCCGTCTATCAGTCTTAACCCTCTGCGAAAGAGACTCAATAAAAGCCCAGAGTTGTTGACGCAGGCTTTTCTCTTCATCAGTCAGATTGGCAACAGTATGACCGAAATCCCTAAGTTCGTAGACAAAATGGTCTTGAGACCAGCATAAATGAAAGAAAGGACGACGCTCGCGAACACCATCCTCCGCGACCTCCAAAAGGTTATCCAGAGCAGCCACACTCTTTGGTCGAACTAGAAACAAGCGTTCTTTGAAACTACGGACCTTCCCGACAAAGATCTCAAACATCTTCTAGGTCTGACGGAAAGAAACCCAATCTGCGCCCCGTTGCACGGTGAAGAAGGAGAAGAAGACATTTTTGGAGGCAGTGATGCGAAGATAATCGCATAACAACTCAAAGGCCCTCATAAAGGCGTAGGAGTTGGGATGGATCTGGGTGGGAGAGAGTTTGGTCCAACGAAGCACGTCTCGCTGGAAGTTAGAGAAAGGGTGCCGGAAACCATGTCTTTGAAAACCACTTCATACATGGGAATACATAGTTTTCATACTCCGAACACACCCTGTCAGACGTGCTCGGCAAAACCAGTTCCCAATCTCCCACTTCTCCGATGGTACCAAAGGGGGCTTCCCCCACACCATCAGTAGCAAAAACAGACTCCGTTTCTAAGGGCTCCTCTCCGGGCCGCAAGACAGCAGACGCGGCAACTCCCTCGCTTGCCATGATAGACCTGAAAAAGCAAGAGAAAAAGTGAATCCAACACTCAGATCCACCCTTCCTTCACCCATCAGGTCAGCCACGGCAAGGAAGGGATCAAAATGCTACAACTAGAAAACAAGAGGAACTACATGCTCGACTCACACATCGGGGAGACCAACTCCCGGCGAACAAACTCGAAGCTTTTGGATGAAGCCTAAGCCTGTCACCAATGTTCTTCTTAACACTAATAGAAAACAGACAGCAAATAGTTTCAAAAGTCTTTCTGATGCACGGTGGAAACCACCGTAAACCATGACGGTAACCACCGAGTCAGAAACACTTTTCGCCGTAGGAACACACATTCCTACGGTTTCTAAAAGAGAGCAGAAACTAAAGAAGCCACAAACGCAGAAATAAAAGGATGAAGTCATCGGAATGTTACCCGTTACGATGGATGGTTTGGACTTGAAGTAGAAAGTAGAAAGTTGAAAGACTGGAAAGATTTCGCCCTTGAGAAACTCCGAAGAAAACTTCTAACTCTCTGAGAAAATGAAACGAAGTAATATTCCAAACAACATTTGGGCTATTTATACTCGTCTCATAAACCACTCAAAAGTCGCGACTTTCTATCCAATACAGCCCTTCACATACGACTCTACTTCCCTGTAGCATTCCTACGGTCCAAATCTGATCAAACCATTCATCCAAAGGCTCTGATTGTTGGTAGCGGTTCATGGAACGTCAGGATTGAATCAACGGTTATGATGACACCTCAGAAACACAAGCCGAGAACACTATACAGTCTATAGGTACTCAAGTACTACAATAGCTTTTACATGTGACATGCAGAAACCAAAGGTCATGTCTCTTCAATTTTTCCCTCGAAACGGGAGCATTAATTGCGGAATGACATTTGACCAAACTCTCTAGAGAGGGAATCTTTCCGTCCGATCCTCCGTTCCGAACATCAGGATGCCGAGCACGACTCATCAAAACTGGCAAACTCATTCAAGCACAAGCCGAACATGAATAGGGAAGAACGAGTCCGCTCGTCTTGCCCTACTAACGCTCTGATCGCCCGCGCAAACTACACTCTGAATCAAAAAAGTCTTCAAGTCTGGCGAGCAAGACTCTCTTTACCCTTCGACAGGAAAGATGCTCGACAAAAAAATATCATCCAAGCGGTCGGTCACCAATGATCAAATGCCCGCACTTAAGTCATCACTCTTAGTCAAGAGCGACGACTTGGGGGCTACTGTTCTGGACCGACCCAAAAGATCTTTGGCCCATTAACTTAGGCCCAATATCTTCCAAAGCCCAAACCCCACGTTTGGCAACATTGCTCGCAACATACCTCCTCCCCGCGAGAGGGGTGCACGAAGCAAACGAGACCGGTTCAAAAGAACTCCAACGTCTCTTTGCACATTCTGCACGTTCCTGCAATAAACTCCCTGGCGGTTACACTTCCCACGATTTTGTAACCATCAGGGCCAGGTGTGCCACCACAACGGCTCTGCAGCCCTCCACCTCTATAAATAGGGGACTCAATGTAGTCCCCAAGGTAGAACTCTTTCTTCCTCTAAAACCATCATTCTCTGAACCTCTACTGACTTGAGCGTCGGAGTGCCTGCAGGCACAGACCCCCCATCCGCTCCAAGAAGCATTCCAACACATTCTATCACCTTAGCAACCACCGCATTCAAAGCACCGGTAGTCACCTTCTAATCAGGTACGATTACCTATAAAAGATAACCCGAAAGCCTTTTTTTGCCCTAGTTTTAACCTAAACCCTATTGCTTAAATTTACTATTTTAACCCTAATGCTTAATTCCGATTTGTTTAACCCTATTTTTTTGTTGAAACAAATCGGACCCAATCTCCTACTTCCCTATTAACCTTATTTTTTTGTTGAAACAAATCGGACCTAGTCTCCTATTTCCCTATTAACCCTATTTTTTTGTTGAAAAAAATCGGCCAGCTCACAGCTAATCTCCTATTTTCTTGAACAAAACAAATCGGCCCTAATTTTGACAAAATGTTTATTTCAACAAATCACTTTATTTTTTGCTTTTCTCTTGGTTCGCGATATACTACATAGTACATCACTCCTAAATCGCTTTATTTCACATAATCATCTGGTTAGTTAACATACCTTTTTCTTTTCTTTGATTCTTTTCTTTTCATCGCTTTTTTATGTAACTTTAATATTTCCTCCATCTAACTAATTCATGACATACTTCAAATCTCTATTGCTCAAGTAACTCTAATTCTATTTTAGAAAACATGGTCGGCAGAAATATAGAAAATCTTTTGTCGTATCACTGCCTAACTGGTAAACATTTTAACACATATTCCTTTAATCTAATTATTTTTTTCTTCGATTTATACATGACAGAAATTTCACTTTCGTTTTTGATAGGTCCTCTGCTCAAAAACCCAGTTTCAGAATATGACAAGGCAATCAACAAGCTACAAGTGAAGTACAGAACATACATCGTCGAGTACGACTTCGAGACTGTGAGTATACTTTCATTTTCGTTGTACTATATAGTATTTATAATGTTGTTTTTAAAATTATAAACAGATAGTCGTTGAATAGTGTTGTTTGCTATATTTATAGTGTTGTTTGCATATTGTAAATGTTTGTTGTATTTTCAAAACTAAGCGTTTGCTATATATATTGTGCTGTTTTGTATAAATGTTGCTATATATATATAGGTTCTATATATAATTTTAGAAACTAAAATTATAAATGTTTGCTATATGTATAGTGTTGTTTGCTATATATATAGTGTTGTTTATATGTGTAGTGTTGTTTGCAAACCATGGAATTGAGTCATCTTAACCTTTTAAAGTGGTTGAATAGTGCTGTTTGCTATATGTATAGTGTTGTTCTTATCACCTCTTTATGTATGCGCTTCTAGATTAAAATTTTATTTGTCCATAACTTGGTAATTTTTCAAGAGTAATTTGCTCTGTAATCTTTCAGACATGAATATTCCCTGTTATCCTCCTAAAACTGCTATTTTTTTATTCACAAACTTAAAACTGCTATTTAGAAAGTTGTTTTAAGCATTATTTTTGTATACTCCGCAACTTACTGTGGTTCAATAAGTGTCGGTTGTGTGGCTGTTTCTCGCTTTTGTGTGCTGTCTTTAATCTCTATACCTTTTACTGGTGTCTTGATTTTTTTTGAATTTAAAAGGCACATCCGTCAACCACATTGTTCATAAGCCACATATTTGCCTAATCATGGATATTAGTTCTGACCTATTTGTGAGTTTGTATTCAGTGTCCTTTTTTTTTAAAATTACGGTAGGTCTTGCCTGCCATAGTGTGATAAATATTTATAGATCGAATTTTGTTGTTTTCACCAGGGTGCCATATGCTTGCCAAGAATGTTCGGCGGTGATTTTGGAGATCAGATTGGGCGCTTTGCAACATTGACTGATCCAAAGGGCAATCAATTTGAGGTCTTAGTCGATAGCATCAATGGTGACTTTTTTTTTAACAAAGGGATGGAAAGCAATACGCGACTTTTATGGGATTAGTCTAGGAGCTTGGATTACTCTGATTTTTGTTGGTGTTGGACGATTTGATATGAAGCTGATTGATAGGTTTCGCAAGACTATTAACTATCCCGTTTTTGATCCACCCATGCATTTCCTTATTGACAGAACTAATGTGCACACAACTTTCAACCAACATCTCCAACTGAACACATCTTTTCTCTCTTATCGTCACAGTATCAATGACATGATTATAGATTTCGACAAAAAGTTATATCAATGACATGATTATAGATTACTCTGATTTTTGTTAGTTTTTCATTTGCTAAGTTATGATTGCTTCCATTTTGGTTTTTGCATATACTCATTTACACGGGAAATGTTGCGCAAATACTGGATAGTTCTTCTATTAATGTGAAGATTGTGGATGATTGCGGTAACGTATAAGACTGTGACTTAATTTTTGGTACTCTTCCTTACGAACACTGCAGGATAGGTGGGTAGTGGAAGAGGTTTGTGGAGGCTCGCAGGTTGCGTGAAGGTGTCAAAATCAGATTGGGAGCTCCGATGGCAGGAATGAATGATTTCATTTATCTCGATGTTGTTTACAATTAGATCATGTTTATTTAATTGCTTGAGAACCTTGCAAGAAATTGCTTTTATCAGATCCATCGTTTCACAGCCATATTATCAAATTTTTGACATTATTGTAACGGTTGTTTTATGTACTGTTATATCAGTGTAGATGTTGGTTTCTGCAATGTGTTAGGTGTTGGTTTTTGTAGTGTTATTATTAGAGTATAGTGAGAATAAACTAGAGTTACTTAGTGGTAACTATATTAGAAAGTTAGTTAGGGAGTTAGTTACTCTAAGTCACTATAAATAAGCTACACCTATGTACTTTTTCACTATCTTTTATACAATTGTTTCTTAGTGATGACTCCTAGAGAGCATTATGCATTCTATCTTTCCATTGTATGGGACCTTGATATTCAGCATCCTCTGATTCATAATATGGTATCAGAGCGCTATGGAGATAGTGATTTTGATCCAGTTTCTGATGAAGAAGATGATTTCGATGGTGATGAAGAAGATCTTGAAGCTTCCGCATCAGAAAATTCTAGTTCTTCCGCTTCGCAAGAATTCGTTTTTGGTAGTTTTGGCGGTTCCGTTTCCACCACTGTTTCTTCATCGTGGAGTACTTCGTTTCAGCCTGCAGTTGATGGATTCACCATCAAGATCGGTGACGTTCCTTGTTTTCTTGTTGATTCACGTTGCATCGAACGCAACTCTGCTTTTGACGCTTCGGAAAAAAACCAGAAAACACTGATTCTTGATTTGGAGTTGATCGTTTCTGCCAAATCAACGAATTCGAACAATTACGAATCTGAGTTCACAGTTTCTGAAGCCGCAATCAAGAATTTGAAGTATCTCATCATCGATATTGTTTTCTCATGCTCTGGACCTGTTTGCGACGCTTCTGTCTTCGTCGGAAATCAAGCTGAACAACTTGTTTTCACTGTCAACAATGAGCTTCACGTTTTCGAATTACATGACAAATCAATCGTCGATTTCGATCCCGGCGGAAGATTTGGTTCGTGTTCGCTGTTCTTCATTTTCACAGTTCTTCGACAAATTCGATTCCGTTTATGGTGGATACCTTGGGAAAGAGGAAGGAAAACGGTTTCATCTTTCTGCTTGGTTCGATTCAACACTATGGCACCATTGGAAAAGCTTCGAGAGTTGGGAAAGAAGAGAATTCGAGCAGAAGCGCATTATTGGAGAATCAATTTTGCACGCGTTTTGGTTTCGTTCAAAATCGCGTTTGGATTTGTCTCACATCTGAAACTGTTTTTGAAGAATCACAAAATCGTGTTTGAAGCAGTATTTCTCCGTTCCTTGATTAATTCGCTCTTTTTGATATTCATAGCCTCATCTTCCAGAATCGCGTTACAGAAGCACGTTTTGAAGCAGTTGGTTTACATCAGATTCTGGAAAAATGATTTGGAAAAGCGTGTTTGCTATAAGCAGTTTTGGTTTAAAATCGTGTTTTGTTGTTTTTGTGAAGAGAATAGCGTTTTTAAAGAATCAGAAAATCATCACTTGAAGAAGCATAAGAAAATCATCACGTTTTTGGCAATCTCAATTCCTCCAAGCTGACCTAGGCTTCATTAGAATTTTGCATTGGGCCTATGTTACCTCATTTCCTATAATTCTTCTGTCATTTGCTAGTTTTAAGCCCCATTTTACTTAGTTACTTCAGTAAGAATAAATTGTAATTTTCATTGTGTTTCAAACTCAAATTGGTGAGTTTTCCCACTTTGAGTTTGAGGGGGACTATTAGAGTATAGTGAGAATAAACTATAGTTACTTAGTGGTAACTATATTAGAAAGTTAGTTAGGGAGTTAGTTACTCCAAATCACTATAAATAAGCTACACCTAATGTACTATTTCATTATCTTTTATACAATTGTTTCTTAGTGATGACTCCTAGAAAGCATTATGCATTCTATCTTTCCATTGTATGGGACCTTGATACTCGGCATCCTCTGATTCATAATAGTTATAGCAGCATTACATGTTTAATTGCTTTGGATCTTTCACACATTACATGTTTAATTCCATTTGAGTTGAATAGCAGCATCCCCTTTGGTCAGAATTAGCATGACAAAATAACCAAAACATAAATCTTCCAACAAGCAATTGTCATGACATAGTTGACATAGTTGGTATAATTCCAGCGATTGGTATGACTTTCTAGTATTTCACTTGTTAAACTATGAAGGGTTTTTGAAGAAAGGGATCTGTGAGGAAGGAGAGAAATAAAACAAACAAAACCAATAAAATTAGTTGTGTTTATTTCCTTAAAAAAATTGTGTTTATTAATAGCCATTGATTTTCATTAAAAGGAAATGAAGGGTTGAGATTGCTCGACTGGAGAAAACTGAAGGCATTTACACAGGAGACAATCCATTCCCATAATGTATTTAGTCTATATATTGACCAAATACATTAAGTATTTTTTTTTTTTTTGGAAATACCAAATACATTAAGTATTGAATAAATCTAAAAACTGTTTTTTTTTCCTTATAAATATGACCGGAGGAAGTAGTGTACTAGTATTCGGCCCACTCTAACGTGTGCAAGCCTCTCAAATCACGCACCGTGCACTAGTTCGTTTAAAAAATGTTCAATGATTGACCATTAAACTTCACAAAAAAACTACTCCCTCCGGTCACATTTATAAGAAAAAATGTACTTTTTAGGTTCATTGAATACATAATGTATTTAGTCTATTGTTTTATCTTGGTTTTCGGGTGTCAAACATTGATTACGTTTGAACCTTTTTAACCGGTGATATCTCATTTTTTCTTGGGAAGGGAAAAAATAAGCAAAACCCTTGAGAATCGAGGTCCGGGAGTTGTTTTCGCTACGGGAAGGTGTTAGGCACCCATAACGACTATAGTAACCTATAGGAACCGTCTTTACTTTCTACGCGCGCGCTTTATTTTTAAATGCTATTTGGAAAATGATATTTACACCTAAGAGTTTACTAAGTCAATAATTGGAGGGAGAAGAAAGTGTTTTAATTTTTATTTTATTTGAATTGAAGGAATTTTGATTCCTTGCCTACGTACCCGTTTAAGGGATCAAATCCACCGTAGTTCTCTTCCAAAAATGTTTTTGTTTTCGTTGGTTGATTTTAAGCTTAAAAATTGGAATTTGAAGAATGATAGAGAGAGGCCTCAAGGGCATAAGATTGTGAAATTGTGAGGTTTGATTAGTGATTTTTGGGAAAAAAAGGTCAAGTATGATTAACTTTCATTGAAATTTGATTAAGAAAATAAAAGAGAAAATCAATGGGGTTTTGGGCCCCCAAGGTTTATTAAGAAAATTACTTGAGTGATGTTGTTCATGTTTTTTGGAAAATTGATTTTTCTAAATGTTAAATCCTAGGCATTCATCTAAACATTCAATCCTAAACATACATCTAAACATGCATATCCTAGCCATACATCTAAAGTGAGGTGTGTGCATGTGCCGGTGCTTGTGTCGGTGTACATCATTAGAGTCCATTGTCCTTTACATCATGCCCTAGTTTACATGCTATGGTCTTGCAAGAATTAAAATTGCATAAAAGTAAAGTACAAAAAAAAAAATCCTAGGCTTTACATTCTAAGTCTTGGTAAAATTTAAAGTGCAAGAAATAAAGTGAAGGAGGAGATGAAGTATGGAATGCTCATGATGTATGAAACACGAAACAAAGAGATTAGCAATACAAGGTATAATATGGAAAATAAAGCAAGTAGAAATTGCATAACAAAATGAGCAAAACTTAACCAAAAAGTAACAAAAACTTTAGCCAAAAAAATGGGAAAATGGACTTGAAGAATTACCATAACATCAAGGCAAATTTAAGACTTAAAATTCTCATATCAATGGTAATTTTCAAATGGTTCATTTCAGTCACATTATGAGAATCATAAGGACAAATATGAGCCAAGACCTATAGTGCATTTTCAAACCCATTTTACACATTGTTTCTCATGGTAACAATATACATTACTTACGAAACAAGAAATTCACAACTTGCACTTTCAAGACAGCCAAACAAACACAATTTTTTAGAAGTAAACACATCACACGTTTGCATATTAAGTGCCAACATGATGTGGCAAAATATTGGGATCAAAAGCATGCAAAAACTTCACAAAAATTGACGAGAAGTAACATAAAATCACAAAAGAATTTTACGTAAACTCTTATCAATTTTTAACATGCAAGAAAAAACACAAGAATCAAGTCTCATGTATCAATACCAGCCACAAGAATGTTCGTGCAATTTTTTGAAAGTTTTTCACGATTTTTTTACCAAGGTTAAAAACACTAAACTAAACAAGCAATCAATATTTCTACCTATATTTTTCTAAGCAATTTTAACATATGAATCACCTCAAGAATTAACAAAAATATCAAGAAGAACAACTAGAAAAAATTTTAGTAATTTTATCAAGCAATTTTGGTGCAAACAGGGGTGCGAATAGCCAAGAAACAGTTAAAACATGCAAGAAAGGGGGGTGCGCATAGCAAACGGTCAAACAGACATAGCAGTTGGTCTAAAGAGGCGGGTCAGGGCTGGAAACGAGTCGGTTTACTTGAACCGGTTCGGTTCAGCATCACATAAAAGGGTTTGTGCTGGTTTTTCATCTCATTTCACACATACTTCCCTCTCTCTTCTTGTATCACGTTCCTGGACAAATAGAGATAGAAGATGAAGGCTCATCTTCTCCGGCCAACATCATCACTCCGGCGCGGTGGCCGGCCACCCTAGAGTGGCGGCGCCGCCGCCGGAGTTTAGCCAAACACCTCCGTTTTCAACAAACTATATATCAAAATGAAGCTCTTTTCGTCCTCTATACGAATTCAACCTCAAAAATTACCAAAGATCCACACACAATTTCAGATCTACAAAGATAGAACGCGAATAAAACTTACTTTGCTGGACCTTGTTAGGGCCTGGAGACTTTATGCGTAGCTTGAACGATCTGGACTTTCTCTGGTCTCGGATTCCTTCTTGCTTGAATACGAACCTGAGACTTTTGTATGCGATTCCGATATGTTGAATCTTCAGAGCTTGAGCTGGTTTGATTCTTCCCTGCTTCGGTTCGGTTTAGCTCCCTCTTCCTTGAATTCGATTCTGGATTCCTTCTTCTTCTTTCACGTCGTTCTCGATCCGTGATTCCACCTTCCTCCCCGTTGATCGGTTCTGCTTGTACGTTGAGTCCGATTCTGTTTGAATGTTTGTGTGGTAAAGGAAAACGAAAATGGATGTGTTGGTGATGATGATTGTGATTGTGGTTGAGAGTTTGTTATGATGATGATGTGGCACGATCCAAACAGAATATGGAACAAAAGAAATTGTTGGTGTTAGGAATGGATTGAACCGAAAATGAAAAGAAAGGGTTTTTGATTTGAGATGTTAGTGATTTTAACGGTGGTTATGGAGTTTTTTGGTGATGAATGTGGTGGTTGGGGATGAAGATTGAAGGTGGTTATGGTGGAGGAAATTAGTTAGGGTGGTGATGGAGGTGGAGAAGGTTAGTTAGAGGTGAAGGTGGAGGTTGTTGAAGATGAAAGAGGTGGAGGGAAAATGAAAATGTGAATTTGTGGATTTGTGAGAAAATACAATGGTTTCATGAGAAATTGTGAGGTGAGTTGGATTTATAGGTGCCATGCAATAATTCTTGACCAATGGGAGAGTGCCACATGGACTAAGTAGTAACAAACTTTGACCAACTTTGACCTTGACCATAACAAACTCAAAAAGGGTTGAAATGCAAATAACAAAAACTTTAAGGACTAAAATGCAATTATTAGAAATTTTAAGACTAAGACGAAAATTAAAAATAAAATTGAATTAAAATTGGTAAATGGAAAATAACGTAAAGTGAAACGATTAAAAAATGACAAAACGGACTAAAACGAACCAATTACTTAAATGAGGTACTTTAAAGTAACCTCTCTCTGCCGAAATTTCGTGTGAAATGACCAAAATGCCCCTAGGGACTAAAACGACTTAAAATGATTCAGATGCAATTTTAAAATGGTATTTTGACATGGAATTAAAGCAAGAGTTTATACAAGCAAATTAAAAGACTCAGAGACAAATTTTTAGAAATTAAACAGGGTTTTAACATATGAAAAGACTAAAATGCCCCTAGGGGCTAAACTGACTCAAAAATGACTTCAAATGCAATTCTTAATATGGATTTTGACATGGAATTGAAATAAGGACTTATTCAAACCAGTTGAAAAGACTCAAACAATTTTTCAAAGATTGAAAGAAATTTTAACATAGAAAATGACTAAAATGCCCTTTTTCATGAATTTTGCAAATAACATTGAAATAATATGCAGAGAAAAATGCAATTAATCAGAGACAAATTCAAATGACTTGAAATGTAAGAAAAGAAGAATTGAGCTAGTATTTTTAGGTCCAAAATTAGGGTATAACATCTATATATTGACCAAATACATTAAGTATTGAATAAATCTAAAAACTGTTTTTTTTGCTTATAAATATGACCGGAGGGAGTAATGTACTAGTATTCGACCCCTTCTAACATGCGCAAGCTTCTCAAAACACGCACCGTGCACTAGTTCATTTAAAAAATGTTCAATGATTGACCATTAAACTTCACAAAAAAAACTACTCCCTCCGGTCACATTTATAAGGAAAAATGTACTTTTTAGGTTCATTGAATACATAATGTATTTAGTCTATACATTGACCAAATACATTAAGTATTGAATAAATTTAAAAACTGTTTTTTTTTCCTTAGAAATATGACCGGAGAGAGTAGTGTACTAGTATTCGGCCCCCTCTAATGTTCGCAAGCTTCTCAAATCACGCACCGTGCACTAATTCGTTTAAAGGTTAGATTTTGACAGTTCATGTTTATGATGTGCTACACACACTATCTCATCGTTCTCCATCACACTCCGTGTTCTCCTCAATACCGACAAACATCAATTCACCTATGAACTATTAATGGGTCTTTGGCATTTCATAAAGTTTACATTAGAACGATCTAGATAGCCTTGTATTATATTATATACATTTTTTTTATTTATTGTCTTCCATTTTTTTTTTCTTATTTATATTTGTGCTCATCCTTTTTCATGGCACCCAAACTTTAACACACTTTTCCAACTTTTTCTTACAAATTAGGATTCATAAGCAAAATAGTAAAATTAGGGGAGAATGAACGGAAGGTAATTGATGAAATTCCGACGGTGCCACGTGTTGAGATACCCAGACTCGAATTTCTCTCGTCTTCTTAATTTTTTCTGTCATATTTCAAACATCATCTTCTTTACAGAGACTTATGCTCATTTGATCCACATATAGTAATTCAATTGACTTCTTTACAAGTGGAGTTGTAGAAGTTGGAGGGTGGCTTGTTTCGTTTTGTTCCCTTTTGTATGAAATCCCGTTTGAATTTCTTGAGTTTTTTTCTTTGTTCTGACTAGGTATTAGATCAAAATAGTTGTATAAATATCATTTCTTTAAAATAAAATGAGTATGAAAACAATTTAAACGGTATTGTGAACATGAAAATTAAATTAGAAGGAAGTTGCAGATTGCAGTTTTCACGAGGTGCAAGATAGAAAAAAGTAGAATACTAGAAACTCATGGCTATATGCATGGAACAAAATATTAAACATTATAAGGAACCTATATAAACATTTTTTTTTTTGAGAGACTATATAAACATATTTTAAAAAGTATATAAGTTATTTTTAGAAATGACCCCTAGAATAGTTTTATCTTTTTAGCATATAAAAAAAGAGGTATCTTCAAAATGTTTTAGGCCTTTTCAACCGTGGAAAGCATGAAAAAGATGATGATTCCAAGCTTTAGTGTTTGAGAGCCATAAGTGGCGGAGCTAGAAAAAATATCGGGGGTGGGCCAGCAAAATATACTCTAATATATAAATATAAATTTTTCTTTTGTAATAAACGCTAAGCACAAAGTTTCATCAATAAAGTAAACAACATACCTTAGAAAATTAAAATAAGTCGTTACGCGATCCAACTAAAAGAGAGAAAGGAGTGCCGGAGTCGGCGGTGAAGATGGAGGTGACGCGGCTGGAATGAGTGACAACTGACAATCGGCCGCCGGAAATGAAAGGTTATGACTTATGGGTTTGTAGGTCGCGTAACAGAGGAAGAGGAAAGAAGTGAGTATCAAAGAAGTTTTGTTTTGTGTACGTGTAACAGAGGAAGCGTTAAAGTCTGGTGGGCCACTTGAGAAAAATAAAATATGATAAGGGTATTTTTGTAATTTCCCTATAGAAAAAAAAATATTTTTTTGGGGGTGGGCCGTGGCCCATCTTAGGCCATATAAGCCTCCGCCACTGGAGCCATTAATCCATGGCTCTAGTTAGTATCCACAAAGAATTATATGGAATATTAGTGAAAGAATTATATTGATTATTCCATACGTACTTCTTCCATCCTTAATTGATGTGTTTGATCCAAAATTTGAACTAAATACATAAACTTTCATTTGAATCGAAGTGAATAATTTAGTATTTATCTTTTGAACTTTTAAAAATAATGGGAAAAAGACATTTTTTTTATTAATAGTAATGATCATGTAACAAGAGTAGTCTATTTGAACTTTGTCACATGAAATTACAAAGTCAAACTCTTGTCAATGCACTACTGGCATCAACATCACATGGATTATTATTGCAATGAGATAAAAAAAGAAAATTGAAAGGGAAACATATACTTCCTCCGGTCACTATTATAAGTAAAACTTCACTTTTTAGATATATTGAATAATTAATTTGTCCAGTCTATAATAGAGACTAGATACATCAATTATTCAATGTATCTAAAAAGTGAAGTTTTGCTTATAATAATGACCGGAAGAAGTATATGAAATATGTTTAATTTTCAGAATGAACTCTAAACTTTTGAAGAGTGGCAATGAAATTTGCAATGTATTCATTGTGAATATCCTTTGAACTGACAACCTTTCCCATTTCTTTGGCATTGTTCCTGTAAATACTTCCTTCCTCATCCACTATTACCAACCTCAATGTTTTGGCAACAGAGTCCCTAGTAATAGCCCCATCTGGCTCACTCCTTGGTACCTCAACAGCCACTTTCTTTTCTTCTAATACTCTTGCAAACAAACATTGGTCAAGTAAATAAGGCAATGTCACAAGAACATGCCCATGATAAAGCATCTCAATGACTGAACTTGGACCACAATGAGTCATACAACCACCAATTGATTCATGAGTTAAGATCTTAAACTGGGGTGCCCAAGTTTTCCAAACAATTCCGCGTTCTTTTGTTTGTTCCTCGAATCCTTTAGGTAATTCAAGTGTACCCTCTTTAAGATCTTTCAAAGCCCAAAAGAAAGGTAACCTAGAAAGCTCAATTCCATGAGCTAACTCGGTTATATCTTGTTGACTTAACTTCGACTCGCTCCCAAATCCAATGTAAACAATAGAAGATGATTCTTTTGAATCCAACCATTCCTTGATTTTCACCCAGTCAGGATTCTTTTCATCTTCTTCGTCGTCTCTTATCTGCATAGGTGGTGGAAGCAGCCCGACCGGAACCACAGGAACCTTGTATTGGTCAGAAATATAATCTAACCATTCACCTTCAAGTTCTCTAGAGGTTCTGAAAAGAAAAAGGTCAATACTTGCATATAGTTTGTCGGCATCAGAACGATTCAGTTGTTTTCCAGAATCATTCTTCATAGCTGACTTTATTCTCATAATCTCGTAACGTTTGAGATGAATGGTTGTTTGGAAAGGAACCCACTTTGGTGGGCTGTACAAGTCTCTGTCGGTTCGTTCCATTGGTGGATTAAAGAAACCCAAGTTCCAAGCTGCAGCTACGCTGTAATACGCACAAGGAATGTTGAAACTCTTGGCTATCGACGGTAACCAATCCGATACTACATCACAGAAAACCCAATCAGGCTTTAAAGTTTTGAGTATCTCAGTAACATGATCTTGGAAACCATCATAAGCTAACTTTTGGTAACCGGTTAGGTTTAATGGAACATTTTGAGTGCTTTCTGCACCTTCTAGTTCTTCTATGTGTGGTAAAGGCGACTTTACCAAATTGATGAATGGTTGAAGTGTTTTGGGTGTTTTAGGCATTTGATCAATGTTTTTAGGGGCGTTTATGAAGGTGACAGTGTGACCATTTTGAGCAAGAATTTTGGCCAACTCAAAAAAAGGTAGTATGTGTCCCATAGCTAGCCAAGGGACTATTACAATATGAAGAGGCTTGCAATTCTCATTCTCATGATTTACAATTGAAGCCATGGGAAGGGTTTAAAAAATGAGTTAAGGATCGATGTAGTAGCAAGGTTTTGATTGGGATATATATAAGAAGGAAAAGAGAGCTATAAATAACCAATCTCTACACCAGCTCGAGAGTTTCGTGGGTCTCGTTGAGATAGAATATAGTAAAAAATATGTTTATTTCTTTTTGAGTTTTTTTCGATTTTTTGGTTGTCGACCCATTACATTTATTTCTTTGAAACCCCATAGGTCGTTGTATTGTCTCATTCAAAATTAATGGTGTACATAATATTGAAAGAATGTTTATTTCATTGAAGACAGAAGTTTATTTTTTGTTCAACGAAGCAATTTACCACCAAAAACAAATATGGCGCAACATTTCCGCTCCATTGAAAATGTGTGTTGGTATGACTAATATGGCTTTGATGAGATGATTGCCAATTCCCTTTGAAAGTATATATGATTCAAATGGACTAATTTACAATTAAGTAATCCTATGTAGACTCTACTATTTACTATAACCACGGCTGACCTAAGGGTAACCCGACCCAAAACCTCGCTTTAGGCCACCGAATTTTGGACTTAGAATAATTTGGACTTAGAATAAAAGTCTTACAGTAGACAAATAAATTTGTGTATTTTTTTTTGTGGTGGCCGGAGTTTGAACCCATTTTTGTGGTGGCCGGGGTTTGAACCCAGGACCTTGCATATTTTATGCATTGTCCATACCAACTGAGCTAAGCTCACGGGAACAAATTTGTTTATATATACAAACAAATAAAGGCTACACAACAAATAAATTATATAACTTTGTCATGAAACAAAGATGATAGACACGAGGTTTTCTGATGCTTACAACATGGGTTCAACACCTCCTAATAGAGCTTTACAATGCGCACTATTTTTCTGTTGGATGTACTGCTCTTAGAGCACTTCCACTTATATAATGCCATATTTTTTTTCTTTTTAATTGTAATGTTTTCTTATAAAACCTATGAATTTATATTAGTTTCTCTCATTAAAACACTACAAAAAAAAAAGTTTCTCACATTAAAAAACCTCATATTATAGCCTGTTTTAGCCCTCAAAATGTGTTGGGCCGGCACTGTGTATAGCAAACAATAAGGTCAAACAAAGTTCGTGGATGTATAGTCAAAATATTTTTTTTATTGAACTCTTATCTAAAGATAAGGAACCATTTCACCTTGAATATGAAAATTTAAAGTTCATTGTTATGATGTTAAAGTACAAAGATTAAATCACAAAGTTCACTGCTATACCGTCGAAGATATACTATTCTTGAATAAAAATTTATTGAATTATAACTTACTAATGAGAAAGGATAATAAAAGTTATAGGAACAAAAATTAAAAAAATATTCAACAAGCTAAAGCATCAAAACCACAAACTAATGTTCAACATTTTCAATTTCAAAAACAACATATTTCAATAATCTTTAGAATGACTCGGTCATCACACATTCAAATTTTGGAAAAATAAATAACTAATAAATAAAAATATTTTTATATTTATGAGATCAAAAATATAAATCAAATTATAGACACATGAATATTGGTATGGTATACAAGTTCCCTCCTTATACGTCTCTCATTGTGATGATCCAATTGAGTTAACGGAAGAAAAAAAATTAACAAACAAAATAATTTTTTTTCTATGTCATTTCAAATAATTAGCAAAAGGGGCACATTCATATCAATTAAGCATAGAGAAAAAAAAAATACTCCCTCCGTTTCAAAATGAGTGTCGTTTTAGGTGTTTACACACATATTAAGAAATGCAATGATTAAAAGAAAGAGAATGGTTATTTTACCAAATTATCCTTATTAACTATTTGGTTAGTTTTAAAAGTAATATTTTGGAAGTAGTGTACAAAGTATTAATTGGAGGGTACAATTGAAAAGAAAATGTTATTATTGCATTGGAAACTGAAAGCGACACTCATTTTGAAACAAATTTTTTTGGCTAAAGCGACACTCATTTTGAAACGGAGAGAGTACCTTTTTAACAAAGAAATACAAAATTGCAGCCAAAACATAATGATTAACCCCAAGGAACTCCTATAATGCATCTCAAATTAAAACAAACACCATACAACATTTTTCACACATCCACAAATCAATTTAGATACTTTTGTTTCAATCCATTTGACCGTCATAGTATGCATAAATAGGCTTCAAGTTTCAAAGTGTTCATGTGATGTAAATAATAAATAATATAAATATGAATGAATAATAAGCATGTAAATAGCAAAACCTGGAATGAACACATCAAGAATCCACTATGTTAAATCATGCAACAAAAAGAAAATTCGTAGAATGGTTGTAAATGAATAAGCACAAAGCCTTTATAGTTCTTGGGCTAAAAAATTATAGTAAAATTCTAACTCTCTAAGAACAAATATTTGGACATATGTACAAATGGAAAAAATTTGATTGAAGAGTGAGAGCAGAACAACTAATCATCATTAAAGGAAACGGAGAACGAAAGATGAGAAACATGTCGAAGGTGAAGGCAAAATGGGGAAAAAACATAAACCACAAAGAGAAACTTATATTTTTTTAGGAGGGAGAGAGAGAGGGGGGGAGAGAGTGATAGATTAAATTATGATGTCTTGAAAAAGACTGATATCAGGGGAAGAATAATGGTTTTAATTGGGAATCCATGCACCTTTATTGCCCTAATTTCAACCAAGTTTTTTTTTGCATGTCATTCATGATTTGATTGGCTTGGAAGGCAATGATCTTGTTAACTTTATAACATCAACAGGAAACAAGTACGTAACCTATCTATGTATTTCTCTGACTAATATTTTGTCTTTTAATTTTTAAAAGGCTTATATATGGAAATGGTCCCGACAAATATCTGGCGTTTTGGTTTTAGTCCCAATAAAAATATTTTTTGGTTTTAGTCCCTGCAAATATAGAATATTTGGTTTTGGTCCTTGGTATTTTGTTTTAATCCTTGTAAAATCATTTCATATTTAAATTGGTCTCTACAATATTCATTTTAGTCCTCATTTTGAGGGACTAAAATCAAATATTCTACATATTACAAGGACCAAATCCAATATGAATCAATTTTACAAGGACTAAAACAAAATAACAAGGACCAAAACCAAATTTTTTATATTTGCAGGGACTAAAACCAAAAAAATATTTTTACAGGGACTAAAACCAAAATGTCAGATATTTGCAGGGACTATTTTCATATTTAAGCCAATAGAAATCTTCTTACCTATTGTTCTGGACCGACCCAAAAGATCTTTTTGCCCATTAACTTAGGCCCAATATCTTCCAAAGCCCAAACCCCACGTTTGGCAACATTGCTCGCAACATACCTCCTCCCCGCGAGGGGGTGCACGAAGCAAACGAGACCAGTTCAAAAGAACTCCAACGTCTCTTTGCACATTCTGCACGTTCACGCAATAAACTCCCTGGCGGTTACACTTCCCACGATTTCGTAACCGCCAGGGCCAGGTGTGCCACCACAACGGCTCTGCAGCCCTCCACCTCTATAAATAGGGGACTCAATGCAGTCCCCAAGGTAGAACTCCTTCCCTCATTCTCTGAACCTCTACTGACTTGAGCGTCAGAGTGCCTGCAGGTACACACCCCCCATCCACTCTAGGAAGCATTCCAATACATTTTATCACCATAGCAACCACCGCATTCAAAGCACCGGTAGTCACCTTCTGATCAGGTACGATCAGTGGCGCTGTCTGTGGGAACTACATAAGCTCCCCCATTTTTATACTCCTAAAAACCAAAGCTTTCCATAAAAAAAACTACCATGACTACCAACGGTGCTCATTCCCAATTACGGAGTGAGGTGCTCGTCCTCCAACAGGATGGCACGACATCTACACCTTCACCGGTGGAAACAAACAGGGAGGAACCAACTCACATTGTTCCTTTCCAACAAAGGCCTTTACAAGGTCCCCCACGACCTACGGAGACATCCGAGGTTGCCACACCAACCAGTGTCCTAGTCGGTAACCTGATCCGCACGGTTCAGCGGCAGACGTCGTTAATCGGGGAACATAACTGACGCTTGATGGATCTAGAGCAAGCGTGTCTCGTCATCTCAACCAAGCGAACTCCTTCCCCAACACATAGCAGAAGGGGAACGAGCCCTCACAGGCCCCGTTCTAGATCCCCTCGGCGTTCCGTAAGCATTAGATCTCCGAGCTACACTAGGAGGTCAGCAAGGAGGTCACCAAGATCTCTCCTCCCAGGCGATCACCACCCAGACGATCTCCTCCAAGAAGATCCCCGCCTAGACGGAACGGACGCTCTTGGTCTCCCTCCGGGTCCGAGGACACTCGCGATGCTCGTTACGACCGTAACACTTACGGTCCATTTACACGACGCATCCGAGAAGCTTTTATCCCTCGCAGACTGGAGAAACCTCCACAAATGGACTCGTACGATAGGACGACTGATCTCGACGACCACATCGAGAACATCGAGGCAGTTCTCACTTACAGGTCGGTGCGAGGCGCCGTCAAATGTAAGCTCTTCGTCACTACTCTGAGGCGAGGAGCGGTCACCTGGTTCAAGAACTTAAGGAGAAACTCCATCGACTCATGGAGCGACCTCTGCAACGAGTTCACAACCCACTTCACAGCTTCAAGGACGCAACCGAAAATGGTTGCATCCCTTGAAGCCATTGTTCAAGGAAGGAGTGAACCCCTCCGAGACTATATCGAGAGGTTCAACAAAGAAGCAGTCCAAGTACGAGGTGCCAATGAAACAATGAAACTGTACCTCATCGCAAAAGGTTTGCTCGAGGACATCGACGTCAAGAAGGTTGTCCGCTTGGATCGCCCAAGGACTCTCAACGAGTTCCTAGTAATCGCCAAGATCTACATCGCTTATGAAGAGGAGCTGTACGCGGACCGCCTCAATAAATACAGGAAGGAGGAGCCTGCTGCTGAATCCTTCAAAAAGCCCTTCCCCGAGAAAAAGAAGGAAGGCAAAGCTGCTCGGGAAAGCAAAAGACCCAACGGTCACTTCACCGAGTACACTCCTTTGGCCATGTCAAGGGAGAAAATCCTCATCGAGATCGCAGTAGCCGATCTGACAGAAGTTGACATAAAGCCACCAAAGGCTCCATCTCAGGAGAGGAAGGGGATCGACAAAACAAAGTACTGCCCATTCCACAAGTGCCACGGCCACACCACCGATGAATGCATCCATCTTAAGGATGCCCTTGAGCTACTCATTCAGAGAGGCAGGCTCAAACAGTTTATCAAGAACCCGAAGGCAGAAAGAAGGACCGTCGAACTCAAAGATGACGGATCTGAACCGGGTAAAACCATCGCCATGTTCGTGGAACACCTCAGAGATTTCCCTGACAACGTGGAAATCACCTCCTATTCATGCACATGGGAACAGTTTCCCACCGCCAACGTCATTACTGGAGGGGCGCTGAACATTTCCATGGGAAGCATGAAGAGGAAATTCGAGGAGCTCATGAGCGTCAATACCATGGCTCCCTCCTATCGTGGGGGAAGGCCACCTTTGGCGTTCTATGATTCCAAACTACCTGGTGGGGCTTCAAATTCCGCCATTCCTTTGCTCGTACGAGCATCAATGGCCAATGCAGATGTCCGACGAGTCCCGATCGACATAGGGGCCTCGTGCAACATCATGTACACCAGCCTGTTCAAAACTCTTCAATTAATAGAGAAAAACATTTCTCCCTACGTTGGGGGCGAACTATACGGCTTCAACGGCTTATCCACTCAGCCCTGGGGATACGTGGAACTATTGGTCACCTCCGGCGAAAAGGAGGCCAAGAAAACAATAAAGGTCCCATTCTTGGTGATCGACTGCCCGTCTCTCTACAATTGCATTATAGGGAGAACCGGGCTTGCCCAGCTAGGGGTTGCATGTTCAATCGCTCACCTGAAGTTGAAGTACCATGCAAAGGAGCGCATCAACGCCTCTCTCAACGGAGACATCGAAGGTGCAAGGAGATGTTTCCTCCAAGCCAATAAATCCCAAAACTCGGTTTCCCAATCCAGCAAACCTGCTGAAGACAAAGGGAAGCTGCTGCGAGCACTCTGGACGCCAACTTGGTCGAACTTGACCCCAGGTTCACCAAGGAGGACCTGAAGGAACAAAAACGGGAGAAGGGGATCCGCTCAACGCGAAACTTCTTAGACCTATTCCTGATGGTGAGTTCGAGCTGGTCCCTTTCGAAAACGACCCGTCAAAAAATTTCAAAATTGGCAAGGATCTCCTTGAACTCGTCAAGAATCAGCTGATCGCCTGCCTCAGGGAGAACGCCGACCTATTCGCATGGAGCGCTGCTGACATGCCCGGAATCGACCCTAGCGTCGCTTGTCACCAGCTGACAGTAGATCCCGGAGTTAGCGCTGCAACCCATCGATGTAGGAAACAGTCTCCTGAAAAATCAGAGGCTGCGGAAAAAGCTGTAAAAGACCTCCTAGAGGTAAACTTTATTTATGAGGCCAAATACACTACCTGGCTCTCCAATGTTGTACTTGTCAAGAAATCTAACGGAAAATGGCGTATGTGTGTTGACTATACCGATCTTAATAGGGCCTTGCCCTAAAGACGCATATCCCCTTCCTAACATCGATAAACTCGTGGATAATTCCTCCGGCTACAAACTTTTATCCTTCATGGACGCCTATTCTGGGTACAACTAGATACCCATGGCTGAAGAAGATAAAATGAAAACAGCTTTCATGAGCGAATCAGGGAACTATTACTACAATGTAATGCCCTTCGGTCTACGAAACGCGGGGGACTACTTATCAACGTATGATGAACAAAGTTTATGACAAGACACTTTTGGGCGACATTCTCGAGGTTTACATGGACGACATGATCGTAAAATCCCAACAAGTGGTGGATCATGCCGCCCATCTCAAAAGAGGGTTCGAGCAAACTCGGAAATACAACATGCGACTCAACCCAGAAAAATGCACCTTTGGAGTCCAAGCGGGTAAATTCCTTGGCTTCTATCTGACAGAAAGAGGAATCGAGGCGAACCCAGACAAATGCCGCGCATTTACCGAGCTTCCAACACCCCACTCCAAGAAATGCATCCAAACACTCAACGGGATGCTGACTGCCCTCTCCAGATTCGTGGCTAAGTCCGCTCAACATGCACTTACCTTCTTCAAACTCTTGAGGAATGAAACGAAGTTCGATTGGACAGCGGAATGCGAGAATGCTCTGAGGCACTTCAAGGACACCCTATCAGACCGCCCGTACTCTCACGACCCGACCAGGGTGAAACGCTGTACTTGTACCTATCCGTCTCTTCTAACGCGGTAAGGGCCGTGCTCATCAGAGAAACGATGGAAGGACAAAAGCCAGTCTACTTCACCAGCAAAGCCCTACTGGGTCCAGAGATGAGGTACCAGAAGATCGAAAAGATAGCTCTCACATTCCTCACAGCGGCCCGAAGGCTAAGGCAATACTTTTTACCTTACACGGTGGTGGTCCGGACGGACCAACCCATCAGACAAATCTTGGGCAGCCCAGACGTAGCCGGTCGGATGATGAAATGGTCCCTCGAATTATCCGAGTTCGACATACATTACGAATCCAGAAAGGCACTGACGGCTCAAGTGTTCGCGGACTTCCTCGCCGAGATGACTTTCCCATCGGAGGATAGCCCCGAGGATTAGACCGTATTCGTAGATGGATCGTCCAACTCCAAGGGAAGCGGAGCCGGGATAATTGTAGAAGATGACAAAGGTATCGTTGTCGAAATCTCCCTTGCTTTGTCTTTTCCTGTTACCAATAACACTCCAAAGTATGGGGCCTTCTTGGCTGGCTTGCGGACTGCCAAAGCCATGGGAGCCAGAAAGGTGAAAATCTTTACCGACTCGCAACTCGTGGCTTCCCAAGTCACTGGAGAGTTCCAGGTAAAAGAGGACAACCTCCAAAAGTACGTCCAGTTGGTACTAGAGAAAATGAAAGAGTTTGAAACCGTCGAAGTAACTCACGTTCCTCGCGAACAGAATACTCGGGCAGACATTCTTTCAAAACTCGCAAGTACGCGAACTGCGAACGGAAACAAAACAATCATACAGGAGGTTCTCAGCGAACCAAGCATCCAGGATAGAGGAGCTTTCCCTCTTGAGATCAATGCGATCATCGGAATGGAAGATTGGAGGGGACCCATCTCTCGATACATAGAGAACGGGGAACTCCCTTCTGACCCGCAAGAAAGGACAAGGCTGAAGCAAAGGGCCTGCTCATTCACTTTGGTGGAAGGAACTCTATACAAAAGGGGCTTCATCATTCCCCTAATCAAGTGTTTAGGACCCAACGAGACCCAACAAGTCCTTGCCGACATTCATGATGGCATATGAGGACAACACCTTGGTGCCAAAGCTCTCGCAAAAAAGGTCCTACGAGCAGGGTACTATTGGCCCACCATGTTAAAACATGCCCAAGATTACGTAAACCTCTGTGATAAATGCCAGCGACATGGGGACATGCATCTAACACCTCCCGCTGAGCTAACATCTCTGGTTTCTCCTTGGTCTTTTTCTTGGTGGGGCATCGACCTTCTGGGACCGTTCCCTAAAGCCGCCGGACAGCTAAAATATCTCGTAGTCGTCATCGACTACTCAACAAAGTGGATCGAAGCCGAACCACTGGCTAAGATCACAGCTAAAAACGTACTCCGTTTCTTTAAGAGAAACATCTTAGCAAGGTTCGGAGTACCTGCTCTAGTCATATCCGACAATGGTACACAATTCACGGACCAAAGGTTCCAGGGCTACCTAAGGAATATCGACATCAAACAAAGCTTCACCTCCGTCAAACACCCTCAAGCCAACGGCCTAGCCGAGGCTGCCAACAGGGTCATTTTACGGGGGATATGAAGAAGGCTAGACACGGCCAAAACTCAGTGGGCTGAGGAGTCACACGCGGTCCTTTGGGCCTACAGAACTACTCCCCATTCCACGATCGGTGAGTCACCATTTCTACTCACGTACGGGGCAGAGGCAGTCTTACCCATTGAGCTAACCGAACTCACATGGCGTACCGACGCCAACACTGACTTCCCCGCCAACACGACAAATCTACGTGAAGAGCTCGAATTTGTTGATGAAGTCAGGATCGGAGCAACCTTGCGTGAGGCAGCGCTGAAACAAAAGATCGTCGCTCGCCACAGCAAGAAAGTCATAAAAAGAGAATTTGAAGTGGGCGACCTCGTCCTCCGGCGAAACCAAAAGGATTTTGAGGAAGGGAAACTCGTCGCCAACTGGGACGGCCCCTACAGGATCCGGATGAAGACTAGGACGGGGGCTTACGCACTCGAAGATTTCCACCAAAACGCAATTCCAAGGACTTGGAATGCAGAAAAACTCAAAAAGTATTACACTTAGATCGCAAACAACGCCAATTTACTCTAATGTACATACTCAATTCTATACAACGAACTCTTCGCTCTCGAACGAGCAAATAAACGGAGGAGGAAAGTCGTGCCACTCCAAATCCAAAAAGAAAAAGGATGAGAGAAATTTAGACAACAAATCCTCTTACTCCTCAGAATGTACGCTTACCGCTGCGACACCACTTCTCAGCATGTTAGGTAGAACCCCAGCTCGCGATGAGTGATTCACGCCTCAGTGCGTTGAACTTAGAATGGTTTCTTCGTTCATCCGCTGTTACACGTCCATAACTTTGGACACACATTCAGATAAACGATCTCTTGGATGTGCAGTACTTCTAACTAATACTCCGCGTAGACAGTTGGAAGCCTCCTGCCCAAACTCTTCCTTGCAAAACAACGCAAAGGTAAAAACTTTCCAAACAAAGTTACCTGGGAAGAAAACGGCAAAACTTTGATTTCATCAAGTCAAAGTAACAAAAGCCAGGTGGGCATGCTAAACTCTCCAGTCATTAAATAACTTCGTCGAAATAATGACTGCGGGGGGTAGTCCATCCCACCGCAGCAAAATGCACTTCGACTTAAAAAGCTCCACACTTCAAGAGCGAACAACAATACAAGTCGAACAGTTAAAGAGCATACGAATTATTGCAGTCTGTGAAACACACAAGATAGATAGTTCGCTCTCAACAAATACTTCAAACAGTATTAAAAAGTCTCACACAACAAGCAATCAAATTCAAAACATTATACTTGATGTAAAACATACATTTCAGACAAGTGTAATTGAGAATGAAGCAATTATATTATAAAAGTGCTAAAATCACGAAGGGCGCACAATGTCATTACAAGCATAATTGTTGAAGAAATTAATTTCAAGGCCTGATCAGGCCTGGACTTCATCAACATGCCCATTATCTTCCTCGGGATCGGGGGGAGGCCTGATCACCCCATCTTCCACTTCATTGAGGGGATGAATTCCTTCGACGTCCACCAAGCTTTCTTCCAGCTCACCAATCATGTCCACAAGACCAGCACGCCGCAGGACAGTAAGGTCTTCCGCCTCATCCTCTCCAGGGAGGTCCGCCTTCTTCAGAACTTCCTCCAAAGATGCCTTCTCCTCAGCCAGCTTCCGGGAGGAATCGGTTGCTTGCTCAAGAGCAGCCTGAGCCCTAGTAAACTGCTCCTTCAAAGAAGCCAGTTGACGGTCAAGCTCTTCAGCGACGGACCTCTTGCTCCTTTGATCCTCCAAAAGAGCAGCAACCTTGGCGGTCAAAGCATCCCTCTTTCGCACCAAAGCATCAACCTGGACTTTACTCTCCAGCGAAGCGTTGTTCAGTGCGGCGGCGACCTCCAAAGCCTTCATAGTAGCAATAACCCCATCGGTTATTGCCTTACTCCGGCCAGCTGGACCTAGGTCCTGGATGATTTTCAGCTCAGGGTCATCCAAGAAAAAGGGTCGACTGGGGCCGCACAGCTCCGGCTCGGACCACACCTTGGTAAGCTGGAGGAAGTCCCCTCGTTTAGAACAGACGGGAACGGCCTTGATCGGCGTGAGTGGATCCTCGGAGGGCACCCTCACCCTCTGCTTCTTCGCAGAATCCTGCACCAACTCCTCAGAAGGCTCATCACCTTCCAAGTCCACCACAGGACCAGAGGACGAGCCGGGAGCAGAACCAGCAATAAGATGCTCCATAGATTGAACATTTTTCTGCTTCTTCTTGGCAGAGATCTTCTTGCTCGCCGCATTCACGAGGGCTCCCAGATCCTTCATTTCTCCTGCAACACAAAGAAAAGAGAATGTTGTCAGTTTGGCAGAACAAAACAAGAGCTTTGGCAATAAGACAATCAGCAGAAAGACAGAAAGAAAGTAAACTACCAAGGCAGGCTTCAAAATCCTCAGAAGTCGACAACTCATGGGTGTTGAAGAGGCGGGGCTCTGTTATTGGGGTTCCATCCGCACTCATCAAAGGGTTCCCCCGTCTATCAGTCTTAACCCTCTGCGAAAGAGACTCAATAAAAGCCCAGAGTTGTTGACGCAGGCTTTTCTCTTCATCAGTCAGATTGGCAACAGTATGACCGAAATCCCTAAGTTCGTAGACAAAATGGTCCTGAAACCAGCATAAATGAAAGAAAGGACGACGCTTGCGAACACCATCCTCCGCGACCTCCAAAAGGTTATCCAGAGCAGCCACACTCTTTGGTCGAACTAGAAAGAAGCGTTCTTTGAAACTACGAACCTTCCCGACAAAGATCTCAAACATCTTCTAGGTCTGACGGAAAGAAACCCAATCTGCGCCCCGTTGCACGGTGAAGAAGGAGAAGAAGACATTTTTGGAGGCAGTGATGCGAAGATAATCGCATAACAACTCAAAGGCCCTCATAAAGGCGTAGGAGTTGGGATGGATCTGGGTGGGAGAGAGTTTGGTCCAACGAAGCACGTCTCGCTGGAAGTTAGAGAAAGGGTGCCGGAAACCATGTCTTTGAAAACCACTTCATACATGGGAATACATAGTTTTCATACTCCGAACACACCCTGTCAGACGTGCTCGGCAAAACCAGTTCCCAATCTCCCACTTCTCCGATGGTACCAAAGGGGGCTTCCCCCACACCATCAGTAGCAAAAACAGACTCCGTTTCTAAGGGCTCCTCTCCGGGCCGCAAGACAGCAGACGCGGCAACTCCCTCGCTTGCCATGATAGACCTGAAAAAGCAAGAGAAAAAGTGAATCCAACACTCAGATCCACCCTTCCTTCACTCATCAGGTCAGCCACGGCAAGGAAGGGATCAAAATGCTACAACTAGAAAACAAGAGGAACTACATGCTCGACTCACACATCGGGGAGACCAACTCCCGGCGAACAAACTCGAAGCTTTTGGATGAAGCCTAAGCCTGTCACCAATGTTCTTCTAAACACTAATAGAAAACAGACAGCAAATAGTTTCAAAAGTCTTTCTGATGCACGGTGGAAACCACCGTAAACCATGACGGTAACCACCGAGTCAGAAACACTTTTCGCCATAGGAACACACATTCCTACGGTTTCTAAAAGAGAGCAGAAACTAAAGAAGCCACAAACGCAGAAATAAAAGGATGAAGTCATCGGAATGTTACCCGTTACGATGGATGGTTTGGACTTGAAGTAGAAAGTAGAAAGTTGAAAGACTGGAAAGATTTCGCCCTTGAGAAACTCCGAAGAAAACTTCTAACTCTCTGAGAAAATGAAACGAAGTAATATTCCAAACAACATTTGGGCTATTTATACTCGTCTCATAAACCACTCAAAAGTCGCGACTTTCTATCCAATACAGCCCTTCACATACGACTCTACTTCCCTGTAGCATTCCTACGGTCCAAATCCGATCAAACCATTCATCCAAAGGCTCTGATTGTTGGTAGCGGTTCATGGAACGTCAGGATTGAATCAACGGTTATGATGACACCTCAGAAACACAAGCCGAGAACACTATACAGACTATAGGTACTCAAGTACTACAATAGCTTTTACATGTGACATACAGAAACCAAAGGTCATGTCTCTTCAATTTTTCCCTCGAAACGGGAGCATTAATTGCGGAATGACATTCGACCAAACTCTCTAGAGAGGGAATCTTTCCGTCCGATCCTCCGTTCCGAACATCAGGATGCCGAGCACGACTCATCAAAACTGGCAAACTCATTCAAGCACAAGCCGAACATGAATAGGGAAGAACGAGTCCGCTCGTCTTGCCCTACTAACGCTCTGATCGCCCGCGCAAACTACACTCTGAATCAAAAAAGTCTTCAAGTCTGGCGAGCAAGACTCTCTTTACCCTTCGACAGGAAAGATGCTCGACAAAAAAATATCATCCAAGCGGTCGGTCACCAATGATCAAATGCCCGCACTTAAGTCATCACTCTTAGTCAAGAGCAACGACTTGGGGGCTACTGTTCTGGACCGACCCAAAAGATCTTTGGCCCATTAACTTAGGCCCAATATCTTCCAAAGCCCAAACCCCACGTTTGGCAACATTGCTCGCAACATACCTCCTCCCCGCGAGGGGGGTGCACGAAGCAAACGAGACCGGTTCAAAAGAACTCCAACGTCTCTTTGCACATTCTGCACGTTCCTGCAATAAACTCCCTGGCGGCTACACTTCCCACGATTTTGCAACCATCAGGGCCAGGTGTGCCACCACAACGGCTCTGCAGCCCTCCACCTCTATAAATAGGGGACTCAATGTAGTCCCCAAGGTAGAACTCTTTCTTCCTCTAAAACCCTCATTCTCTGAACCTCTACCGACTTGAGCGTCGGAGTGCCTGCAGGCACACACCCCCCATCCGCTCCAAGAAGCATTCCAACACATTCTATCACCGTAGCAACCACCGCATTCAAAGCACCGGTAGTCACCTTCTAATCAGGTACGATCACCTATAAAAGATAACCCGAAAGCCTTTTTTTGCCCTAGTTTTAACCTAAACCCTATTGCTTAAATTTACTATTTTAACCCTAATGCTTAATTCCCATTTGTTTAACCCTATTTTTTTGTTGAAACAAATCGGACCCAATCTCCTACTTCCCTATTAACCTTATTTTTTTGTTGAAACAAATCGGACCTAGTCTCCTATTTCCCTATTAACCCTATTTTTTTGTTGAAAAAAATCGGCCAGCTCACAGCTAATCTCCTATTTTCTTGAACAAAACAAATCGGCCCTAATTTTCACAAAATGTTTATTTCAACAAATCACTTTATTTTTTGCTTTTCTCTTGGTTCGCGATATACTACATAGTACATCACTCCTAAATCGCTTTATTTCACATAATCATCTGGTTAGTTAACATACCTTTTTCTTTTCTTTGATTCTTTTCTTTTCATCGCTTTTTTATGTAACTTTAATATTTCCTCCATCTAACTAATTCATGACATACTTCAAATCTCTATTGCTCAAGTAACTCTAATTCTCTTTTAGAAAACATGGTCGGCAGAAATATAGAAAATCTTTTGTCGTATCACTGCCTAACTGGTAAACATTTTAACACATATTCCTTTAATCTAATTATTTTTTTTCTGCGATTTATACATGACAGAAATTTCACTTTCGTTTTTGATAGGTCCTCTGCTTAAAAACCCAGTTTCAGAATATGACAAGGCAATCAACAAGCTACAAGTGAAGTACAGAACATACATCGTCGAGTACGACTTCGAGACTGTGAGTATACTTTCATTTTCGTTGTACTATATAGTATTTATAATGTTGTTTTTAAAATTATAAACAGATAGTCGTTGAATAGTGTTGTTTGCTATATTTATAGTGTTGTTTGCATATTGTAAATGTTTGTTGTATTTTCAAAACTAAGCGTTTGCTATATATATTGTGCTGTTTTGTATAAATGTTGCTATATATATATATATAGGTTCTATATATAATTTTAGAAACTAAAATTATAAATGTTTGCTATATGTATAGTGTTGTTTGCTATATATATAGTGTTGTTTATATGTGTAGTGTTGTTTGCAAACCATGGAATTGAGTCATCTTAACCTTTTAAAGTGGTTGAATAGTGTTGTTTGCTATATGTATAGTGTTGTTCTTATCACCTCTTTATGTATGCGCTTCTAGATTAAAATTTTATTTGTCCATAACTTGGTAATTTTTCAAGAGTAATTTGCTCTGTAATCTTTCAGACATGAATATTCCCTGTTATCCTCCTAAAACTGCTATTTTTTTATTCACAAACTTAAAACTGCTATTTAGAAAGTTGTTTTAAGCATTATTTTTGTATACTCCGCAACTTACTGTGGTTCAATAAGTGTCGGTTGTGTGGCTGTTTCTCGCTTTTGTGTGCTGTCTTTAATCTCTATACCTTTTACTGGTGTCTTGATTTTTTTGAATTTAAAAGGCACATCCGTCAACCACATTGTTCATAAGCCACATATTTGCCTAAACATGGATATTAGTTCTGACCTATTTGTGAGTTTGTATTCAGTGTCCTTTTTTTTTAAATTACGGTAGGTCTTGCCTGCCATAGTGTGATAAATATTTATAGATCGAATTTTGTTGTTTTCACCAGGGTGCCATATGCTTGCCAAGAATGTTCGGCGGTGATTTTGGAGATCAGATTGGGCGCTTTGCAACATTGACTGATCCAAAGGGCAATCAATTTGAGGTCTTAGTCGACAGCATCAATGGTGACTTTTTTTTTAACAAAGGGATGGAAAGCAATACGCGACTTTTATGGGATTAGTCTAGGAGCTTGGATTACTCTGATTTTTGTTGGTGTTGGACGATTTGATATGAAGCTGATTGATAGGTTTCGCAAGACTATTAACTATCCCGTTTTTGATCCACCCATGCATTTCCTTATTGACAGAACTAATGTGCACACAACTTTCAACCAACATCTCCAACTGAACACATCTCTTCTCTCTTATCGTCACAGTATCAATGACATGATTATAGATTTCGACAAAAAGTTATATCAATATGATGTAACAAAAGCTGCTTTTGTATGATACAATTTTCCGATAAACATCGTTTTTTTGTTAGTTTTTCATTTGCTAAGTTATGATTGCTTCCATTTTGGTTTTTGCATATACTCATTTAGACGGGAAATGTTGCGCAAATACTGGATAGTTCTTCTATTAATGTGAAGATTGTGGATGATTACGGTAACGTATAAGACTGTGACTTAATTTTTGGTACTCTTCCTTACGAACACTGCAGGATAGGTGGGTAATGGAAGAGGTTTGTGGAGGCTCGCAGGTTGCGTGAAGGTGTCAAAATCAGATTGGGAGCTCCGATGGCAGGAATGAATGATTTCATTTATCTCGATGTTGTTTACAATTAGATCATGTTTATTTAATTGCTTGAGAACCTTGCAAGAAATTGCTTTTATCAGATCCATCGTGTTCACAGCCATATTATCAAATTTTTGACATTATTGTAACGGTTGTTTTATGTACTGTTATATCAGTGTAGATGTTGGTTTCTGCAATGTGTTAGGTGTTGGTTTTTGTAGTGTTATTATTAGAGTATAGTGAGAATAAACTAGAGTTACTTAGTGGTAACTATATTAGAAAGTTAGTTAGGGAGTTAGTTACTCTAAGTCACTATAAATAAGCTACACCTATGTACTTTTTCACTATCTTTTATACAATTGTTTCTTAGTGATGACTCCTAGAGAGCATTATGCATTCTATCTTTCCATTGTATGGGACCTTGATATTCAGCATCCTCTGATTCATAATATGGTATCAGAGCGCTATGGAGATAGTGATTTTGATCCAGTTTCTGATGAAGAAGATGATTTCGATGGTGATGAAGAAGATCTTGAAGCTTCCGCAGCAGAAAATTCTAGTTCTTCCGCTTCGCAAGAATTCGTTTTTGGTAGTTTTGGCAGTTCCGTTTCCACCACTGTTTCTTCATCGTGGAGTACTTCGTTTCAGCCTGCAGTTGATGGATTCACCATCAAGATCGGTGACGTTCCTTGTTTTCTTGTTGATTCACGTTGCATCGAACGCAGCTCTGCTTTTGACGCTTCGGAAAAAAACCAGAAAACACTGATTCTTGATTCGGAGTTGATCGTTTCTGCCAAATCAACGAATTCGAACAATTACGAATCTGAGTTCACAGTTTCTGAAGCCGCAATCAAGAATTTGAAGTATCTCATCATCGATATTGTTTTCTCATGCTCTGGACCTGTTTGCGACGCTTCTGTCTTCGTCGGAAAACAAGCTGAACAACTTGTTTTCACTGTCAACAATGAGCTTCACGTTTTCGAATTACATGACAAATCAATCGTCGATTTCGATCCCGGCGGAAGATTTGGTTCGTGTTCGCTGTTCTTCATTTTCACAGTTCTTCGACAAATTCGATTCCGTTTATGGTGGATACCTTGGGAAAGAGGAAGGAAAACGGTTTCATCTTTCTGCTTGGTTCGATTCAACACTATGGCACCATTGGAAAAGCTTCGAGAGTTGGGAAAGAAGAGAATTCGAGCAGAAGCGCATTATTGGAGAATCAATTTTGCACGCGTTTTGGTTTCGTTCAAAATCGCGTTTGGATTTGTCTCACATCTGAAACTGTTTTTGAAGAATCACAAAATCGTGTTTGAAGCAGTATTTCTCCGTTCCTTGATTAATTCGCTCTTTTTGATATTCATAGCCTCATCTTCCAGAATCGCGTTACAGAAGCACGTTTTGAAGCAGTTGGTTTACATCAGATTCTGGAAAAATGATTTGGAAAAGCATGTTTGCTATAAGCAGTTTTGGTTTAAAATCGTGTTTTGTTGTTTTTGTGAAGAGAATAGCGTTTTTAAAGAATCAGAAAATCATCACTTGAAGAAGCATAAGAAAATCATCACGTTTTTGGCAATCTCAATTCCTCCAAGCTGACCTAGGCTTCATTAGAATTTTGCATTGGGCCTATGTTACCTCATTTCCTATAATTCTTCTGTCATTTGCTAGTTTTAAGCCCCATTTTACTTAGTTACTTCAGTAAGAATAAATTGTAATTTTCATTGTGTTTCAAACTCAAATTGGTGAGTTTTCCCACTTTGAGTTTGAGGGGGACTATTAGAGTATAGTGAGAATAAACTATAGTTACTTAGTGGTAACTATATTAGAAAGTTAGTTAGGAAGTTAGTTACTCCAAATCACTATAAATAAGCTACACCTAATGTACTATTTCACTATCTTTTATACAATTGTTTCTTAGTGATGACTCCTAGAAAGCATTATGCATTCTATCTTTCCATTGTATGGGACCTTGATACTCGGCATCCTCTGATTCATAATAGTTATAGCAGCATTACATGTTTAATTGCTTTGGATCTTTCACACATTACATGTTTAATTCCATTTGAGTTGAATAGCAGCATCCCCTTTGGTCAGAATTAGCATGACAAAATAACCAAAACATAACTCTTCCAACAAGCAATTGTCATCACATAGTTGACATAGTTGGTATAATTCCAGCGATTGGTATGACTTTCTAGTATTTCACTTGTTAAACTATGAAGCGTTTTTGAAGAAAGGGATCTGTGAGGAAGGAGAGAAATAAAACAAACAAAACCAATAAAATTAGTTGTGTTTATTTCCTTAAAAAAATTGTGTTTATTAATAGCCATTGATTTTCATTAAAAGGAAATGAAGGGTTGAGATTGCTCGACTGGAGAAAACTGAAGGCATTTACACAGGAGACAATCCATTCCCATAATGTATTTAGTCTATATATTGACCAAATACATTAAGTATTTTTTTTTTTTGGAAATACCAAATACATTAAGTATTGAATAAATCTAAAAACTGTTTTTTTTTCCTTATAAATATGACCGGAGGAAGTAGTGTACTAGTATTCGGCCCACTCTAACGTGTGCAAGCCTCTCAAATCACGCACCGTGCACTAGTTCGTTTAAAAAATGTTCAATGATTGACCATTAAACTTCACAAAAAAACTACTCCCTCCGGTCACATTTATAAGAAAAAATGTACTTTTTAGGTTCATTGAATACATAATGTATTTAGTCTATTGTTTTATCTTGGTTTTCGGGTGTCAAACATTGATTACGTTTGAACCTTTTTAACCGGTGATATCTCATTTTTTCTTGGGAAGGGAAAAAATAAGCAAAACCCTTGAGAATCGAGGTCCGGGAGTTGTTTTCGCTACGGGAAGGTGTTAGGCACCCATAACGACTATAGTAACCTATAGGAACCGTCTTTACTTTCTACGCGCGCGCTTTATTTTTAAATGCTATTTGGAAAATGATATTTACACCTAAGAGTTTACTAAGTCAATAATTGGAGGGAGAAGAAAGTGTTTTAATTTTTATTTTATTTGAATTGAAGGAATTTTGATTCCTTGCCTACGTACCCGTTTAAGGGATCAAATCCACCGTAGTTCTCTTCCAAAAATGTTTTTGTTTTCGTTGGTTGATTAAGCTTAAAAATTGGAATTTGAAGAATGATAGAGAGAGGCCTCAAGGGCATAAGATTGTGAAATTGTGAGGTTTGATTAGTGATTTTTGGGAAAAAAAAGGTCAAGTATGATTAACTTTCATTGAAATTTGATTAAGAAAATAAAAGAGAAAATCAATGGGGTTTTGGGCCCCCAAGGTTTATTAAGAAAATCACTTGAGTGATGTTGTTCATGTTTTTTGGAAAATTGATTTTTCTAAATGTTAAATCCTAGGCATTCATCTAAACATTCAATCCTAAACATACATCTAAACATGCATATCCTAGCCATACATCTAAAGTGAGGTGTGTGCATGTGCCGGTGCTTGTGTCGGTGTACATCATTAGAGTCCATTGTCCTTTACATCATGCCCTAGTTTACATGCTATGGTCTTGCAAGAATTAAAATTGCATAAAAGTAAAGTACAAAAAAAAAATCCTAGGCTTTACATTCTAAGTCTTGGTAAAATTTAAAGTGCAAGAAATAAAGTGAAGGAGGAGATGAAGTATGGAATGCTCATGATGTATGAAACACGAAACAAAGAGATTAGCAATACAAGGTATAATATGGAAAATAAAGCAAGTAGAAATTGCATAACAAAATGAGCAAAACTTAACCAAAAAGTAACAAAAACTTTAGCCAAAAAAATGGGAAAATGGACTAGAAGAATTACCATAACATCAAGGCAAATTTAAGACTTAAAATTCTCATATCAATGGTAATTTTCAAATGGTTCATTTCAGTCACATTATGAGAATCATAAGGACAAATATGAGCCAAGACCTATAGTGCATTTTCAAACCCATTTTACACATTGTTTCTCATGGTAACAATATACATTACTTACGAAACAAGAAATTCACAACTTGCACTTTCAAGACAGCCAAACAAACACAATTTTTTAGAAGTAAACACATCACACGTTTGCATATTAAGTGCCAACATGATGTGGCAAAATATTGGGATCAAAAGCATGCAAAAACTTCACAAAAATTGACGAGAAGTAACATAAAATCACAAAAGAATTTTACGTAAACTCTTATCAATTTTTAACATGCAAGAAAAAACACAAGAATCAAGTCTCATGTATCAATACCAGCCACAAGAATGTTCGTGCAATTTTTTGAAAGTTTTTTCACGATTTTTTTACCAAGGTTAAAAACACTAAACTAAACAAGCAATCAATATTTCTACCTATATTTTTCTAAGCAATTTTAACATATGAATCACCTCAAGAATTAACAAAAATATCAAGAAGAACAACTAGAAAAAATTTTAGCAATTTTATCAAGCAATTTTGGTGCAAACAGGGGTGCGAATAGCCAAGAAACAGTTAAAACATGCAAGAAAGGGGGGTGCGCATAGCAAACGGTCAAACAGACATAGCAGTTGGGCCTAAAGAGGCGGGTCAGGGCTGGAAACGAGTCGGTTTACTTGAACCGGTTCGGTTCAGCATCACATAAAAGGGTTTGTGCTGGTTTTTCATCTCATTTCACACATACTTCCCTCTCTCTTCTTGTATCACGTTCCTGGACAAATAGAGATAGAAGATGAAGGCTCATCTTCTCCGGCCAACATCATCACTCCGGCGCGGTGGCCGGCCACCCTAGAGTGGCGGCGCCGCCGCCGGAGTTTAGCCAAACACCTCCGTTTTCAACAAACTATATATCAAAATGAAGCTCTTTTCGTCCTCTATACGAATTCAACCTCAAAAATTACCAAAGATCCACACACAGTTTCAGATCTACAAAGATAGAACGCGAATAAAATTTACTTTGCTGGACCTTGTTAGGGCCTGGAGACTTTATGCGTAGCTTGAACGATCTGGACTTTCTCTGGTCTCGGATTCCTTCTTGCTTGAATACGAACCTGAGACTTTTGTATGCGATTCCGATATGTTGAATCTTCAGAGTTTGAGCTGGTTTGATTCTTCCCTGCTTCGGTTCGGTTTAGCTCCCTCTTCCTTGAATTCGATTCTGGATTCCTTCTTCTTCTTTCACGTCGTTCTCGATCCGTGATTCCACCTTCCTCCCCTTTGATCGGTTCTGCTTGTACGTTGAGTCCGATTCTGTTTGAATGTTTGTGTGGTAAAGGAAAACGAAAATGGATGTGTTGGTGATGATGATTGTGATTGTGGTTGAGAGTTTGTTATGATGATGATGTGGCACGATCCAAACAGAATATGGAACAAAAGAAATTGTTGGTGTTAGGAATGGATTGAACCGAAAATGAAAAGAAAGGGTTTATGATTTGAGATGTTAGTGATTTTAACGGTGGTTATGGAGTTTTTTGGTGATGAATGTGGTGGTTGGGGATGAAGATTGAAGGTGGTTATGGTGGAGGAAATTAGTTAGGGTGGTGATGGAGGTGGAGAAGGTTAGTTAGAGGTGAAGGTGGAGGTTGTTGAAGATGAAAGAGGTGGAGGGAAAATGAAAATGTGAATTTGTGGATTTGTGAGAAAATACAATGGTTTCATGAGAAATTGTGAGGTGAGTTGGATTTATAGGTGCCATGCAATAATTCTTGACCAATGGGAGAGTGCCACATGGACTAAGTAGTAACAAACTTTGACCAACTTTGACCTTGACCATAACAAACTCAAAAAGGGTTGAAATGCAAATAACAAAAACTTTAAGGACTAAAATGCAATTATTAGAAATTTTAAGACTAAGACGAAAATTAAAAATAAAATTGAATTAAAATTGGTAAATGGAAAATAACGTAAAGTGAAACGATTAAAAAATGACAAAACGGACTAAAACGAACCAATTACTTAAATGAGGTACTTTAAAGTAACCTCTCTCTGCCGAAATTTCGTGTGAAATGACCAAAATGCCCCTAGGGACTAAAACGACTTAAAATGATTCAGATGCATTTTTAAAATGGTATTTTGACATGGAATTAAAGCAAGAGTTTATACAAGCAAATTAAAAGACTCAGAGACAAATTTTTAGAAATTAAACAGGGTTTTAACATATGAAAAGACTAAAATGCCCCTAGGGGCTAAACTGACTCAAAAATGACTTCAAATGCAATTCTTAATATGGATTTTGACATGGAATTGAAATAAGGACTTATTCAAACCAGTTGAAAAGACTCAAACAATTTTTCAAAGATTGAAAGAAATTTTAACATAGGAAATGACTAAAATGCCCTTTTTCATGAATTTTGCAAATAACATTGAAATAATATGCAGAGAAAAATGCAATTAATCAGAGACAAATTCAAATGACTTGAAATGTAAGAAAAGAAGAATTGAGCTAGTATTTTTAGGTCGAAAATTAGGGTATAACATCTATATATTGACCAAATACATTAAGTATTGAATAAATCTAAAAACTGTTTTTTTTGCTTATAAATATGACCGGAGGGAGTAATGTACTAGTATTCGACCCCTTCTAACATGCGCAAGCTTCTCAAAACACGCACCGTGCACTAGTTCATTTAAAAAATGTTCAATGATTGACCATTAAACTTCACAAAAAAAACTACTCCCTCCGGTCACATTTATAAGGAAAAATGTACTTTTTAGGTTCATTGAATACATAATGTATTTAGTCTATATATTGACCAAATACATTAAGTATTGAATAAATTTAAAAACTGTTTTTTTTTCCTTAGAAATATGACCGGAGAGAGTAGTGTACTAGTATTCGGCCCCCTCTAATGTTCGCAAGCTTCTCAAATCACGCACCGTGCACTAGTTCGTTTAAAGGTTAGATTTTGACAGTTCATGTTTATGATGTGCTACACACACTATCTCATCGTTCTCCATCACACTCCGTGTTCTCCTCAATACCGACAAACATCAATTCACCTATGAACTATTAATGGGTCTTTGGCATTTCATAAAGTTTACATTAGAACGATCTAGATAGCCTTGTATTATATTATATACAATTTTTTTATTTATTTTCTTCCATTTTTTTTTTCTTATTTATATCTGTGCTCATCCTTTTTCATGGCACCCAAACTTTAACACACTTTTCCAACTTTTTCTTACAAATTAGGATTCATAAGCAAAATAGTAAAATTAGGGGAGAATGAACGGAAGGTAATTGATGAAATTCCGACGGTGCCACGTGTTGAGATACCCAGACTCGAATTTCTCTCGTCTTCTTAATTTTTTCTGTCATATTTCAAACATCATCTTCTTTACAGAGACTTATGCTCATTTGATCCACATATAGTAATTCAATTGACTTCTTTACAAGTGGAGTTGTTGAAGTTGGAGGGTGGTTTGTTTCGTTTTGTTCCCTTCTGTATGAAATCCCGTTTGAATTTCTTGAGTTTTTTTCTTTGTTCTGACTAGGTATTAGATCAAAATAGTTGTATAAATATCATTTCTTTAAAATAAAATGAGTATGAAAACAATTTAAACGGTATTGTGAACATGAAAATTAAATTAGAAGGAAGTTGCAGATTGCAGTTTTCACGAGGTGCAAGATAGAAAAAAGTAGAATACTAGAAACTCATGGCTATATGCATGGAACAAAATATTAAACATTATAAGGAACCTATATAAACATTTTTTTTTTGAGAGACTATATAAACATATTTTAAAAAGTATATAAGTTATTTTTACAAATGACCCCTAGAATATTTTTATCTTTTTAGCATATAAAAAAAGAGGTATCTTCAAAATGTTTTAGGCCTTTTCAACCGTGGAAAGCATGAAAAAGATGATGATTCCAAGCTTTAGTGTTTGAGAGCCATAAGTGGCGGAGCTAGAAAAAATATCGGCGGTGGGCCAGCAAAATATACTCTAATATATAAATATAAATTTTTCTTTTGTAATAAACGCTAAGCACAAAGTTTCATCAATAAAGTAAACTACATACCTTAGAAAATTAAAATAAGTCGTTACGCGATCCAACTAAAAGAGAGAAAGGAGTGCCGGAGTCGGTGGTGAAGATGGAGGTGACGCGGCCGGAATGAGTGACAACTGACAATCGGCCACCAGATTTGAAAGGTTATGACTTATGGGTTTGTAGGTCGCGTAACAGAGGAAGAGGAAAGAAGTGAGTATCAAAGAAGTTTTGTTTTGTGTACGTGTAACAGAGGAAGCGTTAAAGTCTGGTGGGCCACTTGAGAAAAATAAAATATGATAAGGGTATTTTTGTAATTTCCTATAGGAAAAAAAAAAATTTTAGGGTGGGCCGTGGCCCACCACAGCCCATATAAGCCTCCGCCACTGGAGCCATTAATCCATGGCTCTAGTTAGTATCCACAAAGAATTATATGGAATATTAGTGAAAGAATTATATTGATTATTCCATACGTACTTCTTCCATCCTTAATTGATGTGTTTGATCCAAAATTTGAACTAAATACATAAACTTTCATTTGAATCGAAGTGAATAATTTAGTATTTATCTTTTAATTTAGTATTTACATGTAACAAAAAAAAATAAACAAAGGGAAATTAAGGGACTTTCTAGAGAGAGAAGTTCTAACTTCTCTCTACCTCTCCACCCGAGCTCTGTCTAGGGGTTTCCCTATTCATCTAAGTGGTGGTAGTCCACAGCACCTCCTGGCTTTCCCCAGTACCTCCTGGTCTATCCCAGCATCTCCTGGTTTTTGTTTTTTCCTTTATGTTTACTGTTGTTTTGTGTGGATCTAGACCCAGATCTGGCTGTTGTTGGAGATTTGGAAAAAGTTTGAGTTGTTAATGGAGAAGGCCGTGAGTTTCAAGCTTGGTGCTCTGATGTTGAAGCCTTCCAGCTCTGTCCTTGTGATCTCCTCTACCTCGGCGGAGCGGCCACCACCGGAGCCACCCCCTCAAGCTGTCATGAACATATACGGATAGGATGGCTACTGTTGCGACCCCCCTCCACCTTGCACCGAAAGGCCTCCGCGGAAACCTCCATGGGTGAATTTCGGTTGGGTTGGTTTAGCTTCGATTGAATTCTATTTTTCCATTTGTGTGTTAGTGGTGGTTGTTGTGTGTTTTTTATGTTGTTTTGTGTGTTGTGTTCTGTTTTTATTTTTAGTTGGTTTTTAAGTCTTTGTATCATCTAAGGTTGATTTGATGGTATCACACAAGCTTTATTGTCCTTTATGAGGATGAATCCAAGTTCACTACCTTTGCCCTTTATCAATTGTTTTTTGTCCAGAATGACAAAGTGAAAAAATCTGAGACCAAGTGTAGTCGAATTGAGCGTGATGTGGTTGAAAAAATGATCCGTAACTGGATAGAAAAAAAAGACTCTGTATGAAATTTGGCTTAAATCCTCATACTTGTCGACAAAGTTTATGGGTATTGCAAAGCATGCTTTAGTAGGTTTTTTTCTCTTGTATTGGGTCTTTAAAATTGTTGGGAAATACCCCTTCAATATTAACACTAGTTGTGTGTAATTTTCTCTATTTTATGAAATGATAAGCTCTTGTTTACCGTCAAAAAAAAAAAATGATCATGTAACAAGAGTACTAGTCTATTTGAACTTTGTCACACGAAATTACAAAGTCAAACTCTTGTCAATGCAATACTGGCATCAACATCACTTGGCTTATTATTGCAATGAGATAAAAAAAAAAAAAATTAAAAGGGAAACATATACTTCCTCCGGTCACAATTAGAAGTAAAACTTCACTTTTTAGATATATTGAATAATTAATTTGTCCAGTCTATAATAAAGACTAAATACATCAATTATTCAATGTATCTAAAAAGTGAAGTTTTGCTTATAATAGTGAAGTTTTGCTTATAATAATGACCGGAAGAAGTACATGAAATATGTTTAATTTTCAGAATGAACTCTAAACTTTTGAAGAGTGGCAATGAAATTTGCAATGTATTCATTGTGAATATCCTTTGAACTGACAACCTTTCCCATTTCTTTGGCATTGTTCCTGTAAATACTTCCTTCCTCATCCACTATTACCAACCTCAATGTTTTGGCAACAGAGTCCCTAGTAATAGCCCCATCTGGCTCACTCCTTGGTACCTCAACAGCTACTTTCTTTTCTTCTAGTACTCTTGCAAACAAACATTGGTCAAGTAAATAAGGCAATGTCACAAGAACATGTCCATGATAAAGCATCTCAAAGACTGAACTTGGACCACAATGAGTCATACAACCACCAATTGATTCATGAGTTACGATTTTAAATTGGGGTGCCCAAGTTTTCCAAACAATTCCGCGTTCTTTTGTTCGTTCCTCGAATCCTTTAGGTAATTCAAGTGTACCCTCTTTAAGATCTTTCAAAGCCCAAAAGAAAGGTAACCAAGAAAGCTCAATTCCATTAGCTAACTCGGTTATATCTTGTTGACTTAACTTCGACTCGCTCCCAAATCCAATGTAAACAATAGAAGATGATTCTTTTGAATCCAACCAAGCCTTGATTTTCACCCAGTCAGGATTCTTTTCATCTTCTTCGTCGTCTCTTATCTGCATGGGTGGTGGAAGCAACCCGACCGGAACCACAGGTACCTTGTATTGGTCAGAAATATAATCTAACCATTCACCTTCAAGTTCTCTAGAGGTTCTAAAAAGAAAAAGGTCAACACTCGCGCATAGTTTGTCGGCATCAGAACGAGAAAATTCTCTTCCAGAATCATTCTTAATAGCCGACTGTATTCTCATAACCTCGTAACGTTTGAGATGAATAGTTGTTTGGAAAGGAACCCATTTTGGTGGGCTATACAAGTCTCTGTCGGTTCGTTCCCTTGGTGGATTAAAGAAACCCAAGCTCCAAGCTTGCCCTATGCTGAAATACGCACAAGGAATGTTGAAACTCTTGGCTATCGACGGTAACCAATCTGATACCACATCACAGAATACCCAATCAGGCTTTGAAGTTTTGAGTATCTCGGTAACATGGTCTTGAAACCCATCATAAGCTAACTTAAGGTAACCAGTTAGGTTTAATGGAACATTTTGAGTGCTTTCTGCACCTTGTAGTTCTTCTATGTATGGTAAAGGTGATTTTACCAACTTGATGAATGGTTGAAGTGTTTTGGGTGTTTTAGGCATTTGATCAATGTTTTTAGGGGAGTTTATGAAGGTGACAGTGTGACCATTTTGAGCAAGAATTTTGGCCGACTCAAAAAAAGGTAGTATGTGTCCCATAGCTAGCCATGGGACCATTACAACATGAAGAGGCTTGCAATTCTGATTCTCATGATTGACAATTGAAGCCATGGGAAGGGTTTAAAAAATGAGTTAAGGATCGATGTAGTGGCAAGGTTTTGATTGGGATATATATTAGGGAAGGAGAGCTATAAATAACCAATCTCCACCCCAGCTCGAGAGTCTCGTGGGTCCCGTTGAGATATATAAGAAGGAAAGGAGAGCCATAAATAGCCAATCTCCACACTAGCTCGAGAGTCTCGTGGGTCTCGTTGAGATAGAAAATAGTAAATGTTATAATAAAACATACCTAAATATCTATCTAAATTATCAACTTACAATACCTATAATAATTATCCACTACCTATAGTGATTATCCACTACCTATGTACATCTTAAATTATCCTTCAAAAAAAAAAAAGTACATCTTAAATTAGAATAGTAAAATAAATAATTTGGCACATGTAATAGTAGTAAATTTAGTAGTATAAATATCACACTTTAGTTCATGTAAAAACACACCATTTTTGAGAAATCAAATTATATCATCCTACTTCTTTCTTTCTTGATTTACTTAGTTTGAAAAACTAGTTTCTTCAAAAATATCTAAATCTCTAACAGTAAAATATATGTTTATTTCTTTTTGAGTTTTTTTATTTTTTTTTTTCATTTTTTTTGGTTGTTGACACATTTCATTTATTTCTTTGAATGCCCCATACCCATAGTTCGTTGCAATGTCTCATTCAAAATTAATGGTCTACATAATATTAAAAGACATGTTTCTTAGGTTATTCCTTCCAAGGTTGATATATACTCCCTCCGATCATATTTATAAGCAAAAATATACTTTTTAGGTTCATTGAATACATAATGTATTTGGTCTATGTATTGAATAAATCTAAAAAATGTTTTTTTCTTATAGATGTGACCGGAGGGAGTATGATGCAATATTTCCGCTCCAGTTTTTACGCAAGTTACCTTGTGACTTAGATCGCTGACCGGTGCGACACACGGGTCTGTTGTTTTGGCTTCAAATTTGTGGTTTTGAGAAACAGAGAAATCGTGACACGATTTCATCAACGTGTCACGATTTTGGCTATGCCGAAAGCATGTTTTGCTGGTGTATAATCGTGGCACGATTTTGGGAAAACGTGACACGATTTTCGGCTTGCTGGGCACGTTTTCAGGATAAGGTTGGTCGTACCTTGGGTCGTACGTATCAAACGTGTCACGATTTGGACAAACGTGACACGATTTTGACAGCTGAAGACTGCTATATAAGTGTTTCTTTGCAGATTTTGAAGGAGAGCTTGAAGAGAGAGAAACTTGGATTACAAAGGAGGTAACTTTAGGGTTGAGTGTCTTTGTAGTGAGGATCTCTTGGGTTGGGAAACATTGTAAACACCTTGGGTAGTGAGATTTCACCATTGGAAGGATCAAAAGCTTCCTTTTTGTGTTTTCTCTTAGGATTCATTGTGAGTGTGGGTGACATGAAAATGGGTAGAAATTAGGTCTTGTTCTTTTGTGAGCTTTTAAGCTAATTTCTTGTAACCCATTTGTATCACTTTCATCTTAGTGAATTGGAGGGCTGCTCTCTCCCCCAGAGTAGGTCATATTGGACCGAACTGGGTTACCATCTTGGTGTGTTTGTTCCTTTCTTTCATTGCTTATCTTTATTGCTTTGATTATGCTTGTGGTGTTGCTCTACACTTAGATTTAGATCTGTTTTTGTTGTTGTTGCTTGGAGACACTTTATCTATTGATTACCACTTCCTTTGCTCCACACATCTTTGTTATTCATTGGTGTGATTTTGTCCGAATTCACAACAATTGGCGCCCACCGTGGGGCATAGGCGTGAATTGGTAAAGTTGGTATCATGGGTTCAAAGTGGGACATCGAGAAGTTCACCGGAAGTAATGATTTCGGGTTGTGGAAGGTTAAGATGCAAGCGGTTTTGACACAACAAAAGTGTGTAGAAGCATTGAAGGGTGAAGCGGCGATGCCGGCACATTTGACACAAGCGGAGAAGCGTGAGATGATAGACAAGGCAAAGAGTGCCATTGTTTTATGTCTCGGAGATAAGGTTTTAAGGGATGTCGCGAGGGAGGCTACCGCGGCGTCGATGTGGGCTAAGTTGGAGTCATTGTACATGACGAAATCGTTGGCTCATAGGCAACTCTTGAAACAACAACTCTATTCATTTAGGATGGTGGAGTCTAAAACAATCTCGGAGCAATTGGCGGAATTTAACAAAATTCTTGATGATTTGGCCAACATTGAAGTTAATATGGAAGATGAGGATAAGGCTTTGTTGTTACTTTGTTCATTACCAAAGTCTTTTGAGCATTTCAAGGATACCATCCTTTATGGTAAGGAGGGCACCACTACTTTGGAGGAGGTCCAATCGGCTTTGAGAACCAAGGAATTGACCAAGTTCAAGGACTTGAAGGTTGATGATGGTGGTGAAGGCTTGAATGTTACAAGAGGGAGAAGTGAGCAAAGAGGAAAAGGCAAGGGGAAGTCGAGGTCCAAGTCTAAGTCCAAGGGCTTTGACAAATCAAAGTATAAATGCTTTCTTTGTCATAAGCAAGGTCACTACAAGAAGGATTGCCCGGATAAAGGGGGCAATGGTAGTTCTTCCGTTCAAGTTGCGGTGGCGTCCGATGAAGATGGTTATGAGAGTGCGGGTGCACTAGTGGTCACAAGTTGGGAACCGGAGAAGAGTTGGGTTTTGGACTCGGGATGCTCTTATCACATGTGTCCTAGGAAGGAATATTTTGAGACTTTGGCTCTAAAAGAAGGAGGAGTTGTTCGACTCGGAAATAACAAAGCGTGCAAAGTCCAAGGCATGGGCACCGTTCGTCTAAAGATGTTTGATGGCCGTGAATTCCTTTTAAAGGATGTGAGGTTTGTTCCCGAACTTAAGCGAAATTTAATTTCCCTTAGCATGTTTGATAGTCTAGGTTATAGCACTAGAATTGAGCATGGGGTTTGTAAAATTTCGCATGGTGCATTAATTACGGTTAAAGGGTCTAAAATGAATGGCTTATACATTTTAGATGGTTCCATAGTAATTGGTAATGCATCGGTAGCTAGTGTTGTACCTCATAATAATTCTGAATTGTGGCATTTGAGATTGGGGCATGTTAGTGAAAGAGGTTTAGTTGAACTAGCTAAACAAGGTTTGCTAGGAAAAGATAAATTGGACAAGCTAGAATTTTGTGAGCATTGCATACTAGGCAAGCAACATAGAGTGAAGTTTGGTAGTGGTATGCATCATTCTAGTAGACCTTTTGAGTATGTGCATTCGGACCTTTGGGGTCCTTCCAAGACTCTTACTCATGGAGGGGGTTCCTATTTTCTTTCCATCATTGATGATTATTCTAGGAGAGTGTGGGTCTTTGTTTTGAAAAACAAAAGTGACACATTTGAGAAGTTTAAGGAATGGCACACTCTCATAGAAAATCAAATGGGAACTAAACTAAAAGGTTTGAGAACTGACAATGGCCTGGAGTTTGTTTCAGAGCAATTTAATGAGTTTTGCAGGTTAAAAGGAATCAAGAGGCATAGAACCGTACCGAGAACACCGCAACAAAATGGTCTTGCTGAACGGATGAATAGGACCCTTTTGGAGCGGGTGAGGTGCATGCTTCTAGGAGCTGGGTTACCTAAGAGTTTATGGGGTGAAGCAGTGACAACTGCTGCTTATTTGATCAGTAGATGTCCATCAACGGGAATAGACTTCAAGACACCTATGGAGGTATGGAGTGGGAAACCGGCAGATTACTCCTCTTTGAAGGTTTTCGGAGCTTTGGCATATGCGCATATCAAGCAAGACAAGCTTGAGCCTAGAGCTTTGAAATGTGTCTTCATTGGTTATCCGGAAGGTGTGAAGGGTTACAAGTTGTGGAAATTGGACTCTTGTGGAGGATCAAAAGTCTTGATTAGTAGGGATGTTACCTTTGATGAGACCCGTATGGGGATGAAGTGTAAAGACCTAGAGACTTTAGAACCGGAAACAATGGTGGAGGAAACTCAGTTTGAGGTGGAGCTTCCAAATGAAGAGAAAGATGATGTGGAAGATGAAGCTTCAACATCGGATACAAGTGGAACTCAACCGGTAGTGGATCCCGATTATCTTTTGGCTAGAGATAGAGAAAGGAGGACCATTACGGCACCTAGAAGATATGGTTATGCGGACTTGGTGTGTTTTGCTCTAAATGCGGCTGAAGATGTGCAAGACTCGGAGCCTAGAAACTTCAAGGAGGCATTTGAGAGCAAAGAAAGCAAGTATTGGTTGAAGGCGGTGAATGAAGAGATGGATTCATTGGAAAAGAACCAAACTTGGAAACTTGTGAAGCTACCTAAACACCAAAGGGTAGTTGGATGCAAGTGGATCTTCAAGAAAAAGGAAGGTATTCCGGGAGTTGAAGGTCCTAGGTACAAAGCAAGACTTGTGGCCTAGGGTTTTACTCAAGTGGAGGGGATCGACTACAATGAGATCTTCTCACCGGTGGTGAAACATTGTTCCATAAGGATACTTATGGCTATTGTGAATCAATTCAATCTTGAGTTGGAACAAATGGATGTAAAGACCGCTTTCTTACATGGTGACCTTGAAGAGACAATCTACATGGAGCAACCGGAAGGTTTTGTGGAGGATAAGTCTAAGGTATGTCTTTTGAAGAAATCTTTGTATGGGTTGAAGCAAAGCCCAAGGCAATGGTATCGTCGGTTTGATGAATTTCTTTTGAAGACCGGCTTTGTGAGAAGCGGGTATGATTCTTGTGTGTACATGTTGAAGAGGGGTGAGAAAGTCATTCTCTACCTTCTTCTATATGTGGATGATATCTTGATGGCAAGCTCTAGCAAGGATGAGATTGTGAAGCTCAAAGAAAAGTTAAATGGTGAATTTGAGATGAAAGATCTTGGTCCGGCAAAGAGAGTTCTTGGAATTGATATCTTGAGGAATCGTGACAAAGGTGAACTTTTCTTATCTCAACTTAGTTATTTGAAGAAGGTGGTGGAGCGTTTTAGAATGACAAACTCTAAAACCGTGAGCACTCCCTTGGGTCACCACACAAAGTTGTCCATAAAACAATGTCCTCAATCCGAGGATGAGAAGCAAGCGATGGAAAGTACTCCCTATGCAAGTGGGGTTGGAAGCATCATGTATGGAATGGTTTGTAGTAGGCCGGACTTAGCTTATGCGGTTAGCATTGTGAGTCGGTTTATGGCAAATCCGGGTATTGTGCATTGGCAAGCTTTGAAGTGGGTGTTGAGGTATTTAAACGGGTCTTTGAAGTGCGGTTTGAAATACACAAGAGCAGCTCAAGATGAAGATGCTTTGGAGGGGTATGTTGATGCGGACTATGCGGGCAATGTGGACACAAGAAAATCTCTATCGGGTTTTGTGTTTACTCTTTATGGCACGGCTATTAGTTGGAAGGCAAATCAACAATCCGTGGTGGCATTATCTACCACTCAAGCGGAGTACATTGCCCTTGTTGAAGGGGTGAAAGAGGCCATATGGTTGAAAGGGATGATTGGTGAGTTAGGAATTACTCAAGAATGTGTGAAGATACATTGTGATAGCCAAAGCGACATTCACTTGGCGAATCATCAAGTGTATCATGAGAGGACAAAGCACATTGACATTCGCTTGCACTTTGTTAGAGACATGATTGAAGCAAAAGAGATTGTGGTGGAAAAAGTGGCATCGGAAGAGAATCCGGCGGATGTGTTTACCAAGTCATTGCCTAGATCAAGGTTCAAGCATTGCTTGGACTTGATCAAGTTTGTTGAAGAGTAATTCCCTTTTGGAGAGAGCAGCATGGTGGTTGATGGTTAAACTGACATCATCACCAAATTAGAAGTCAAGGTGGAGAATGTTGTTTTGGCTTCAAATTTGTGGTTTTGAGAAACAGAGAAATCGTGACACGATTTCATCAACGTGTCACGATTTTGGCTATGCCGAAAGCATGTTTTGCTAGTGTATAATCGTGGCACGATTTTGGGAAAACGTGACACGATTTTCGGCTTGCTGGGCACGTTTTCAGGATAAGGTTGGTCGTACCTTGGGTCGTACGTATCAAACGTGTCACGATTTGGACAAACGTGACACGATTTTGACAGCTGAAGACTGCTATATAAGTGTTTCTTTGCAGATTTTGAAGGAGAGCTTGAAGAGAGAGAAACTTGGATTACAAAGGAGGTAACTTTAGGGTTGAGTGTCTTTGTAGTGAGGATCTCTTGGGTTGGGAAACATTGTAAACACCTTGGGTAGTGAGATTTCACCATTGGAAGGATCAAAAGCTTCCTTTTTGTGTTTTCTCTTAGGATTCATTGTGAGTGTGGGTGACATGAAAATGGGTAGAAATTAGGTCTTGTTCTTTTGTGAGCTTTTAAGCTAATTTCTTGTAACCCATTTGTATCACTTTCATCTTAGTGAATTGGAGGGCTGCTCTCTCCCCCAGAGTAGGTCATATTGGACCGAACTGGGTTACCATCTTGGTGTGTTTGTTCCTTTCTTTCATTGCTTATCTTTATTGCTTTGATTATGCTTGTGGTGTTGCTCTACACTTAGATTTAGATCTGTTTTTGTTGTTGTTGCTTGGAGACACTTTATCTATTGATTACCACTTCCTTTGCTCCACACATCTTTGTTATTCATTGGTGTGATTTTGTCCGAATTCACAACAGGGTCCAATGAAAATTTGCGTTAGTCTGATGGAATATAAATTATAGAGTTTCAAAGATTACTATTATTTGTCAAACAATGATTGACTAATATGACTTTGATGAGATGATTGCAACTTCCCTTTGAAAGTATATATGATCCAAATGGACTAATTTACAATTAAGTAATCATGCATTCAAAGTATGTAGACTCTACTATTTACTTATGCATAACCACGGCTGGTCTAAGGGTAACGCGACTAAAGCCCTCGCTTTAGACCACCGAATTTCGGACTTAGAATGAAGGTCTCACATTAAATGCTACACAACAAATAAATTATACAACTTTGTCTTGAAACAAATTAAAGATGATAAACACAAGGCTTTATGATGCTTACAACATGGGTTCAACACCTCCTAATAGAGCTTTACAACGAGCACTATTTTTTTGTCGGATGTACCATACTTAGAGCACTTCCACTTATAAATGCCATATTTGTTTTTCTTTTTAATTGTAATATTTTTTTTTATAAAACATATGAATTTATATTAATTTCTCTCATTAAAAAAAGCCTCATATTATTGCCCCGTTTAAGACCTCAAAATGTGTTGGGCCGGCATTGTGTATAACAAACAAGAAAATTGTTGTTCACGCATGGCATAAGGCTGAAAAACACCAGTAAAAATACCGAAATACCCTCTTGGCAGTTAACTGCGGCGAAAATTAACCAACGGCAATTAACTCCCGCGGAACTTCGGCAGTTAACCACCGCGGAACTTCGGCAGTTAACTTCTGCGAAGCTTCAAACCTGAAATTGCCATTTTTCTTTTGAAGAATAAAAAATGGAATATATTAACAAACACAATGAAATCTCCTTAACACAATGTGTACTAAAGAGACCACCCCAAGAAACAATCAGTCAATCAAAATAATTACAGAAACAAAAGGTCAGTCGATATGCAAACAAAGTAAAGGGTCCGACCACCATCTCTGAAAACCATACACAAACGTGGAATTATTAGCTTTCAGCCACCAAAGCGATCATAAAAATCTATCACCAAATATTTAACACCGTGTTAGGTAGAAAACGCAACCCAAGTTACCACAATCTCGCAATCATTTTCATTACCAGACTCTAATAATTTTAAAGATATTTTGTTTACAATGAAATTCTTTGTGGTAACCATTCCATAATGTAATGAATTTGAAAAAATCCCTTCTTTGAAATCCATAAGATCTAACCAAAAAAAAAAATGGCTTTTAGAAATTGATGTTGAAACCTTCCTCGTGTGCTCAACCACCATGACTTTGAATCCTATGTATCCGATGAATTTATCTACTTTGGATTACCACAGGTATGAGATCCAAACAAATCTCAAAATTTCTTCATTTCAAAGGGAACCAAAGCATCTTAGAGGGATTCCTCAAGCAATTGTGATATTCTCTTGAATAACAACTACGATAAGCAGATCAATACATATAACGAAAAATTAGTATAAATAAGGTTGAGGATTTAGTATTGATGACATACCTGATACTTTATCGATTCACGTTGTGAGAATAGTGATGATTTTTGTGAGATCATCTTCAACTTTGTGTTCACTTTCATCTTCATCTAGTGATATAAATATTGGCCCTAAAAGAAAGAGAAATTGGTTAGCCAAGAAACATTACATATAATTACTTTTGTCAACTTATCAGATCGAGAATATCTTCAAGTCAATGTAGACATCATGAAATCTAACGTAAAATAGATTAAATAAATTCAAATTGAAAACTGAGTTTCTTATGAAGCTGCTAATGAACTAAAGCACGGTTGACATTTTATGTTTTAAAAATGCTTAAAAATTTGAAAATACTCAAGAAAACAAGAAACAAAAAATCAAACAGTATCAAGAAGAAATAACAATAAAAAATAAAGAACAAAAAAGAAGAACATAATGATGATTAAACTTTGAGAAGGAATGGGGAAATGAGATGTAAATTTTTTTTTTTTATAGATTGAGTAACAAAAGAATAACATGACTTTAGAGTTATGAGTAACAAAAGAATAACATGACTTTAGAGTTAGAAAGTTTAGACTTGGGCCTAGCAAACCAAGATCAACAATATATTCTTAATGAAAATTTCTCTTTAGGCCCCTTCAATTCCTCATAAACCCCTTCGAAACCCCAATATGTCCCCTTGGTTCGTAACCCCCGAACCTATCAAATTGTAACTCTCATTCATCTCATAAACCCCTTCAAAACCCCAATATGTCCCCTTGGTTCGTAACCTCTGAACCTATCAAATTGTAACTCTCATTCATTATTGACCAGAGGATAGGGGTTTATGACATTTTTAATTCAAAATTTAGTAAATATATATGACAAACTCCGGTCAAACAAAAAACCCTCATATTGTTAAGTTACATAACACGGGTTGCTACACCACCTTAAGAGGTAGTTGCAGAACAACAAAATCAAGACGCATAACAAAATCAATTAAATATATATAGCAAGCTACAACAAAACAACTTAGAAACTATTTTGGGGTTTTCAACCCCAATTGAATTAAGTTAGGCCGAAATTGATACATTTGTTCAAAGTCATAACAAAAAAATTTATTCACTAAACAAGAATATGTATGACCATACACACTGATTTAAGGCACATATAAAATGAACTAATCACCTGGAACACAATATGAAAAGCTTTACATTACTTGCATATTAAGAATCGGTTTCATGCACCAATGCTCCTTTCAAATCTCATTACTTACTTCCTTCATAATAATGAGAACAATTGTGTAATAAGGAAGTATACACATAATAGAACCTAAAACACAACAGAACAATCAGCAACACAGTAGAACCATGAGACAATTAATCAAAAAAAAACATCAGAAGCTCCTCAAAAACTCGAATTAATCGAAAGTAATTAACCCCACTCTGAAGCACAGAACTGTCCTACCGCACACGACCCTTGAAGAAACCAAACAGCAAAGCTACAACACAGAAGCTGAAAAAAGAACCGCCCGAACAGTAGCAAAAAATATCATCCCTTAAACAGGTATAACTAGAATATACCTACTACTAGCAAAGTAAAGGTGAATTTGACTTCCTCCTCACCTTTAAACGGAATTGGTAAAATTCTGCAATCAATGGAATCAAAATAACTGATTATATTTCATAAGTCTTATACTTATTATGTTTTTCTCTTCAAATTAAACAACACTCCTTTATAGAACAAAGAAAATAACATATACCCAAATCGATGGCATGAACCGAATGATAAAAAAAATCTCAAGAGATAATAAAATTCTATTGTCATACCATAAAAGAAAGACAAATTTCAATGACTATATAACTCTTCTACAAACTGCAAATCTACAACCAACCTCAAGTTAAAACTGTAGAGATATTCACATCCTCAAACAACACAAAAGACACTAATAGTTATGGAACGAAACTGCCATGAATGCAATAATGCCTAATTGAAAATTTACGCTAAAAATGATATGAGACTTACAATACCGGTGCAGCAAGGATATGCGTCTCGGAATCCACGTCAAAAGAAGAGGTTTACATGGGTCCTCCTCCAGGATATACGAAAACAAAATGTGTCTCCTTAGTAAGTCTCTCTATAGTCTCCAATAAGAACCTAGAGCTTGGTTTGCTAAATTTTCACAAGACTATCACCAAGTTTAATTTCTATTCTTGTGCCCATGAATCTTCTTTTTTTTACTTAAAAAACCGATAATAGTATCTGATAGATTTTTAGCAAGTGTACTAAAAATGCATCGAAGTAATAAAATAAATTCGCATCCACGAGGACTGTATTAATCTCAATTTAGCAATAAAGTAAATATTTAGGATTCGGTTACAAAATATGATTTTTATAGATTTGATTTGATTGCATAAAATTAAATAACATAAAATAAAGATTCGGTTAGAAAATATAGATTTGGTTAGAAAATATGAGAGAGATGAGATCAGGTCTTTCGAATCATCTATGTTCCCCTAATTGGTATACTACACCTATTCTAATTATTTTATAGTTCCACGATAGTTAACAAAATAGTCTTAATCAATCCCTTGAGTTAGGACCCTCTTCTCAAACTACAGCCCCTAATTCCTTAGGTGGTCTAATAATCTTTGAAGGTTTAAGCACGTTAACCTAATATCACTAACAAACGATTATCCATTCATACACTAACCATGTTTATTAGAACAATTCAATTAGGTGTAAGTCGAAAGCTATGGTCAGTAGTCATTCGTTCTCAATCATGTTTATATTTGATCAGGATATAAAAAGCATTAAGAACAATTGAATTGAATAAAAACTAGATTGTCACTCACAATAAATAGAGTTTCACAACAACATGGATCAATTAGGGTTACAAAGAATCATCTCAGACTTATCTCTAAGAGATTTAGCTACTCATAATTGAGTTTACAAATAGCATAATCAATGAAAGAATTAAAACATACATAAACTGGTAAAGAATGGAGGAAATCGCCCCGTTCTTCAGTCTCAAGGTCTGCAAATCGCACTTTTCTCTCTCCAATTCGTAACCCTTGTTTTCAGAATAGTCTTCAGCTTAAATAGGCAACAACCGCTCCTAAAATTGTGGCACGAATTAAGTAAATCGTGACACGTTTCTTCCTTGTGTAACAAACCATCCAAATTAGGGTTTCCATAATCGTGTCACGTTTTTGCCATCGTGACACGTTTTCACGAATGTCGAATGCATATTTCTTGAAAGCTCTAAATCGTGACACATTTTTCAGTAATCGTGACATGATGCCCTTTTCAGTTTCTTTTGTTTTTTCTTGCTTTTCTTGCTGCTTAATCTTGCTTGTGAACTCAAAAATATCATGAAAATGACACTAAAAATAGCGAATGAATGACTGTCATCAGTATCTTTGTATCGCTTTTTTATGTTGATACTTGATGAAATAATTATATTTGTGGACTCTGTTTGAATGCAGGAGCTCTAGAATTTCTTGTGTAATTTAACTCAAACACCTGGTTTTTTTATGAAGTCGACCGTATAATTGATGCACAATAGAAATTAGATGTTTTGCATGGTTGGTTATAGTACTCATTACGGTGTTGTTCATCTCTGATTGAACACTTACACTGTAGATTTGAGGCTGCATGTTTTGATTTACACCGGGAGGTGGAATCATAGTACTCATGATGGTGTTGTTCTTCTCCGGTTGAACATTTGCAGGCTATATTTGAGGCTGGAAGTTTTGGTTAACAACAAGAGGAGTTGGAATAATGTTGGCCAGAGACACACCATTCATGTCGGTGTTTTTCCTCAGCTGAGTTCCTGAATTATACAATGGATATAGGTATTAATCCGAAAGATGAGGAGATAAATTATCGAAAATACAGAATTCAATGTAAGGGTAGTTAACCAAACAAATTTTTGTTAGATCTTATGATTTCCAAAGAAGGGATTATCTAAACTTCATTACATTATGGACTGATTAGCACAAATAAAGTTCAATTGTTTAAAAACCATCTTTAAGATTGTGAGATTCTGGTCATGAAATTGATTGTGAGATTCTGTAAAGTTGTGTGGCTTTTTCTACTCGACATGGTGTCAAATATTTGGTGCCAGATATTTCTGATACTTATATAAATGAAGACAAATTTTACAAGCTTGGAGCCTTGTGTGAATTGCCAACAAAGGTATATGAACATACAATTCAAGAATCTCTCATGTTGTTTTGATGTACTTTTCTTGAAAATGAGTTAATCAGGTTGCATGCATTAAAAGAAGTTTCTTTTGGTGATGGTATTGAAAAATGATGCAATCAAAATGTCGTCGTTCAATTGCAAGATGATTGAGAGTTTAAGCATGAAAAAATGTTGGGAGAGGGATAAATTTGATTGTGGTGGAAGTGATGACTTGAGTTTGCAAGATGTTGTTAATAGTTGTAATTTTAGGGATGGTGTATTTGACTATTTGTGACCAATGCTCTTAATCAAACTTATTTCAAGTGTTATGGGAATGCGATTTCTTTTAAAATTGAAATAAGTTATTAGCGATAATTTTTCATTTGAATTCATAGCCAAACTCAAGATCAAACTCTTTTATAAGTAAATATTTTTTTTCATTTTAGAAGAAATCACATTCCCATGGGACTTGAAATAAGTTAGATTAGGAGCATTGATTGATTGCTAATAGTCAAATACATCATACGTAAAATTGCAACTATCTACAACAAGCCTTTTTCAAACTCAACACATCACTTACACCACAATCAAATTTATCGCCCGCCTAACTTTTTTTAATCCTTAAACTCTCAATCATCTTGCAATTGGATAACAAAATTTTTCAATTTCATCAACCAAAGTAAACCTCATTGAATGCATGCTACAATATCAACTCATATTCAAGAAAATTACAAGAAAAAACTTGGCTGATTTTAGGGTTTTATGTTCACTAACCTTTGTTGGTAATCCAAATCCTCATCACTCCTATAAGGATCATAAAAATCTATCGCCAAATATTTAACACCGTGTTGGGTAGAAAAAGAAACACAAGTTACCACAATCTCGCAATCATTTTCATTACCAGACTCTAATAATTTTAAAGATAGTTTTTTAACAACGAAATTTGTTTGTGGTAACCATTCCATAATGTAATGAATTTGAAAAAATCCGTTCTTTGAAATCCATATGATCGAACAAAAAAATGGTTTTAAGAAATTGATGTTGAAACCTTCCTGATGTGCTCGACCACCTTGACTTTGAATCATATGTATCTGATGAATTTATCTCCTTTGGATTACCACAGGTTTGAGATCCAAACAAATCTAAAAATTTCTTCATTTCAATGGGAACCAAAGCACCTTAGTGGGATTCGTCAAGCAATTGTGATATTCTCTTGAATAACAACTACGATATGCACATCAATACATATAACGAAAAATTAATATAAATAAGGTTGAGGATTTGGTATTGATGACATACCTGATACTTTATCGTTTCACGTTGTAAGAATAGTGATGATTTTTGTGAGATAATCTTCAACTTTGTGTTCACTTACATCTCCATCTACTGATATAAATATCAGTCCTGAAAGAATGAGAAATTGGTTAGCCTAGAAACATAACATATAATTACTTTTGTCAACTTATCAGATCGAGAATATCTACAAGTCACTGTAGACATCATGAAATCTAACGTAAAATAGGTTAAATAAATTCAAATTGAAAATTGAGTTTCTTATGAAGCTGCTAATGAACTAAAGCACAGTTGAAATTTTATGTTTTAAAAATGCTTAAAAATTTGAAAATACTCAAGAAAACAAAAAACAGAAAATCAAACAATATTAAGAAGAAATAACAATAAAAAATAAAGAACAAAAAAGGACAACAAAGTAGTGATGATTAAACTTTGAGAAGAAATGGGGAAAATGAGATGCAATTTTTTTTTTTATAGATTGAGTAACAAAAGAATATCATGACTTTAGTGTTAGAAATTTAGACTTGGGCCTAGCAAACCAAATTCAACAAAGTAATCCATGCTTGCTCATATTATTTTCAACCCAAAATGATATGAGACTTACAATACCGGTGCAGCGGATATGCGTCTCGAAATCCAAGTCAAAAGAAGAGGTTTACATGGGTCCTCCTCCAGGATATACGAAAACAAAGTGTGTCTCCTTCCTAAGGCTCCCTATAGTCTCCAATAAGAACCTAGTGTCTCCTTCGTAAGGCTCTCTATAGTCTCCAATAAGAACCTAGAGCTTGGTTTGCTAAATTTTCATAAGACTATCACCAAGTTGAATTTCTATTCTTGTGCCCATGAATCTTCTCTTTTTCATAATAGTATCTATGTATCGCTTCTTTATGTTGATACTTCATGAAATAATTATGATTGTGGACTCTGTTGGATTGCAAGAGCTCTAGAAATTCTTGTGTAGTTTAACTCAAACACCTGGTTTTCTTATGAAGTCGACAGTATAATTCATGTGCAATAGAAATTAGATGTTGCGTGGTTGCTTACAAATTTTAAAATACTCTGGAAAACAAAAGACGAAAAAACAAATAATATCAAGAAGAATAGACAATAAAAACGAAAAAAAAATAGAGGAAAATAATGATAAATAATGTTTGAGAAGGAATGTGAAAAATGAGATGCAATTAGGTTTTCTCTATAGAATGATTAAAACGAGAAGAGCATGATTTTAGGGTTAGAAAGTTTGGGATATGGAAGTTGGGATTTATTAGGTCCAAATACTTCTAATCTGCCCCAAAGAAACTCTATTTTGAAAATAGTAGAACCAATAAGGGAAGCACTATAAACTCAAGACAAGAGTACATTAGTAGGATTGTAAGGAATGACAATTTTTACAATATCACAATCGTTTCCATCAAATATCATCTTTGATACAGTCATCAAACAACTCTGGAATAAAGTAAGGAAACACTAATTCTAAAGATTCACAACATTGTATATTCTATTATACAAAATAAAGGTGGGTGCCAACTTGGCCAAGTCCAATCTGCAAAGAACTATTCTCAAGAATGACCATCAAAACTAAATGAGATTGAAGTACTTTGTATCTTTCTCCACCTACGTCTTAATATTATTGTCTAGACCATAAATATTTGTTAGGAAATTAAAATATGGAGCTTTTCTCACTTATCCCTATCTTTGATGTAATTATATAGTTGTAAATAAGTTTTTATTTTTATGACAAATACATACAACGCAAAGTTTTAAATAGAAAAATTATATGTTATTCAAAAATATCATTAGGGGGGAAATCATATCAATTCAGTAGACAAAGCCATAAAAAAATTATTTTATTAAAAAAATATCACATTCATATCTCTTTCTTCGCTAAGTCTTCCGTAAAAAAAAAAAATAATTGAAAAAGCCAGATACTCTTAAAATTGTGGAAAATCTACATAAGATAAATTTGTTAGAATTTCAAGGTGTTGAAATGTTGGAGTATATAAAAATTTCTTCAGAAATCCCAACAAGGTTCTCATATTCCCTTCCAAATGAGAAAGGTAGATGTGTTTGAATCTCAAAATTATGGTAGTCCATACTATATATCAAATGCTCCAGAAACATTGGAGAATGAGGATAATTCAGGTAGTCAGCTGAAGAAAAACACCGACATGAATGTTGTGGCTCCTGCCGACATTATTCCAACTCCTCTTTTTGTTATCCAAAACTTTCAGCCTCAAATGTTCCCTGCAAAGGTTCAACCAGAGAAGAACAACACCATCATGAGTACTATGATTGCACCTCTCGGTGTAAATCAAAACATGCAGCCTCAAATCTACAATGCAAGTGTTCAACCGGAAAAGAACAACAATGTAATGAGTACTATAACTCCCACTCATTGTGTTAATCAATTCATGGTAGATATCAGGCTGCATGTTTTTATTAACACCGTAAATGGGAGTTATAGTACTCATTATGGTGTTGTTCTTATCACTTACATTTTAGATTTGAGGTTGCATGTTTTGATTTACACCGGGAAGTGGAATCATAGTACTCATGATGGTGTTGTTCTTCTCCGGTTGAATACTGGCAGGGTTTATTTGAGGCTGAAATTTTTGGTTAACAACAAGAGGAGTTTGAATAAGGTTGTAAAGAGACACAACATACATGTAGGTGTTTTTCTTCAGCTGACTTCCTGAATTATACAATGGATAAAGATATTATCGAAAATACAGAATTCAATGTAAGGGTGGTCAAACAAACTAGGAAGGTTGAATCATACTTGCACAACAGTTTTCAAGATCTATTTCTAATAACCAAACAATTTTTTATTAGATCTTATGATTTCCAAAGAAGGGATTATCTCAACTTCATTACATAATGGACTGATTACCACAAATCAAGTTTAATTGTGAGATTCTGGTCATGAAATTGATTGTGAGATTCTGTAAAGTTGTGTGGCTCTTTCTGCTCGACATGGTGTCAAATATTTGGTGCCAGATATTTCTGATACTTATATAAATGAAGAGAAATTTTACAAGCTTGGAGCCTTATGTGAATTGCCAACAAAGGTATATGAACATACAATTCAAGAATCTCTCATGTTGTTTTGATGTACTTTTCTTGAAAATGAGTTGATCAGGTTGCATGCACTAAAAGAAGTTTCTTTTGGTGATGGTATTGAAAAATGATGCAATCAAAATGTCGTCATTCAATTGCAAGATGATTGAGAGTTTAAGCATGAAAAAATGTTGGGAGAGGGATAAATTTGATTGTGGTGGAAGTGATGACTTGAGTTTGAAAAGGCTTGTTGTTAATAGTTGTAATTTTAGGGATGGTGTATTTGACTATTTGTGACCAATGCTCTTAATCTAACTTATTTCAAGTGTTGTGGGAATGTGATTTCTTTTAAAATTGAAATAAGTTATAAGTGATAATTTTTCATTCAAATTCATAGCCAAACTCTTTTATAAGTAAATATTTTTTTTCATTTTAGAAGAAATCGCATTCCCATAGAACTTGAAATAAGTTAGATTAGGAGCATTGATTGATTGCTAATAGTCAAATACACCATACGTAAAATTGCAACTATCTACAACAAGTCTTTTTCAAACTCAACACACCACTTACACCACAACCAAATTTATTACCCACCCAACTTTTTTTAATCCTTAAACTCTCAATCATCTTGCAATTGGATAACAAAATTTGATAGCATCATTTTTCAATTTCATCAACCAAAGCAAACTTCATTGCATGCTACAAGATCAACTCATTTTCAAGAAAATTACAAGAAAAAACTTGGCTGATTTTAGGGTTTTATGTTCACTAACCTTTGTTGGTAATCCAAATCCTCATCACTCCTATAAGGATCATAAATATCTATCACCAAATATTTAACACCGTGTTGGGTAGAAAAAAGCAACAGAAGTTACCACAATTTCAATATTTTAACAATGAAATTTTTTTGTGGTAACCATTCCATAATGTAATGAATTTGAAAAAATCCCTTCTTTGAAATCCATAAGATCTAACAAAAAAAGGTTTTTAGAAATTTTTTTTTGAACAAAAAATGGTTTTTAGAAATTGATGTTCAAACCTTCCTGGTGTGCTCAACCACCATGACTTTGAATCCTATGTATCTGATGAATTTATCTACTTTGGATTACCACAGGTATGAGATCCAAACAAATCTAAAAATTTCTTCATTTCAAAGGGAACCAAAGCACCTTAGAGGGATTCGTCAAGCAATTGTGTTATTCTCTTGAATAACAACTACGATATGCACATCAATACTTATAACAAAAAATTAATATAAATAAGGTTGAGTAGGGGTGGGCATGGTTCGGTTAACCATATTAACCGAACCGAAGTGTTGAAATGGTTCGGAATAACCGAACCGAACCATTTAAGGTTTTGAACTAACCGAACTGAACCAAAGTTATGGTTCGGTTAACCGTTTGCTTGCCTATTAACCGAACCGAACCGAACCAAAACCAAAATTTTGAACCAAAATGTATTTTTTTATCCTTTTGCTAATTTAATTGTGTTTTTTTTGTCCCTTTTAAATTCAATTGCAGGTATTCGAAAAAAACTCACTGTGTTAAAGAACTCGATTGAAGGATTTGTGTAATTAATCTAATTGTTTGTGAAATTACTCTGAAATTTCACCAACTTGATTCATTAGCCATAGAATATAAAAGCAAAGAATTAAAGTTGAATTCAGACAAATATATGTTGCTCGTTCGATTATCAATTTACCATGTTCTCCAAATGAGCTATTTCTACATAAAATTGCAAACAGTTTGATAAAAGGCATAATATGATTCTAGCAATGAGATACAAACAGGAGATTGACTTTCCCACGTATCACAGATCACAAATCAACAAAACAGAAACATTTCGAAGTAATAACCAGATCACAGATCAGTAACCAAAACTTGAGATCAGTAAAAATCCAATGTGAAAGCAACAAAATGGTTCGGTTCGGTTCGGTTTGGATAACTGTGGTTATTAATGGTTCGGTTCAGTTAATGAATTGTTATCAGAATAATGGTTCAGTTCAAAAATTTGTGAAATGGTTCAGTTAATTTTGATATGGTTCGGTTCGGTTCAGTTATTGGTTAATTTTGCCCACCCCTAAGGTTGAGGATTTGGTATTGATGACATACCTGATACTTTATCGATTCACGTTGTGAGAATAGTGATGATTTTTGTGAGATCATCTTCAGCTTTGTGCTCACTTACATCTCCATCAAGTGATATAAATATCGGCCCTGAAAGAATGAGAAATTGGTTAGCCGAGAAACATAACATATAATTACTTCTGTCAACTTATCAGATCGAAAATATCTACAGGTCAATGTAGACATCATGAAACCAAACGTAAAATAGATTAAATAAATTCAAATTGAAAACTGAGTTTCTTATGAAGCTGCTAATGAACTGAAGCACGGTTGAAATTTTATGTTTTAAAAATGCTTAAAAATCTGAAAATACCCGAGAAAACAAGAAATAGAAAATCAAACAATATCAAGAAGAAATAACAATAAAAAATAAAAAACAAAAAAGAAGAACAAAGTAGTGATGATTAAACTTTGAGAAGGATCGGGGAAAATGAGATGCAATTTTCTTATTTTTAATAGATTGAGTAACAAAAGAATATCATCATGACTTTAGGGTTAGAAAGTTTAGGTTTGGGTCTAGCAAACCAAATTCAACAATATATTCTTCATGAAAATTTCTCTTTAGACCCTTTCAATTGCTCATAAACCCCTTCGAAACCCCAAAATGCCCCCTCGGTTCGTAACCTTCCAACCTATCAAATTGTAACTCTCATTCATTGTTGTCTAGAGGATAGAGGTTTATGTTCGAATTATTCATTTTTTGAATGCTCGAACCTTACAAACCGTTTTGATCTTAGGATCCGATCCTCACCTAGATCATACTAAAGAAAAAATTTCAGCGAAACACAATGTTTTTCCTAAATAATTCAAAAACTTAAATCACGAAAAAAAAAAAAGCATTCATTTACCCATAAATCAAGCAAATTGTGAGTGTCTCCTGGAAGGAGAATTAAGAAGTAAGTTACATGGGCAGCTCAAGAAGGGAAATACCTTCTCTAACACATACAAAAATGAATGGAAGGAACACCCCAACCTCAAATGCAGGGTCAGTCTAAGGGTAAGGCCACCAAAGCCCTAACTTTAGGCCTCCCAATAAAAAAAATATTTTTTATTAGATTTTACATGAAAAAAAGCCTCATATTCTAATAAAAAAGGTCTCATACATTCAATCTTGCTTTAGATCCCGTTTATTTTTAAAAATTATTAGGCTGACCCTACTCAAATGGAGCAAAAAGTTTAAACTTAATCCAACTCAAGGGCCTATTCACAATCAACAACAAAAGAACTTCTCAAGTTGAAGAAACTTTAAATCATTTCACGAAGACCACCCAAACTAACAGCTGGCTGTCCCAGATGAAAGTAAGTCAAGAAACATCTCAAAAATAAAAATAAAAATAGGCTTCCACTAAAAACCTTGAGACATAAATTGGTCCAGTTGTCACAATGGATGGCGAGAACATCTGGTGGAGCTTTTGGTGGCAATACTTGTGATAATTTAAAGAAAGAGACATGTAACATGATTAAAATGGGAAGTGGAAGTTCTATTCTAGTGAGAAGTTAAAACAATGAATAAAGGAGAAGAAAAAATTTAAAAACTAATGAAGACATTATCCCAATATCAGGAAGATTTGCAATTTTCCAATTTACAAATGGATTGCACAAGCTTCTTGATGGAAGGGTTGATAATGTTTTAGTATAGTTTGACAAATTGGTACTCCATATTGATTTTATTTATTTATTTTGGATATAGAGGAAAAATACCACTATTTCTCTTTGATGTTTTAGTATGTTCTAACTACCACTAGAACCCTGATATTTAATGTTAAAACATGTTATCTCACCTCTTTAATGGAAGGTCAGGATCACACATGACTAAAAAGTCACAGGAGACAATCATCTCCCGATAAATATTGAATTCATAAAGGTAGTGATCCACTCAACCAATGAGAAAGTGACTTTTAGTATGACTTATGAAGGAAGTGATCATGAAATAACTCATTGCTTTCACATTGGAAGTAAAAACAATTGAGCTTAAAAATTCATAAGTGAAATTCTCATAAACCCTCATAGGTTTCAAAATATCAATCCAACCTAGCTTTCCTATCAACCTATAAACATCATCTCTAAGCTCTAGCACATTCAAAGTGTGAGAATCAGGATATCTAGAAGGATGCAAGGGTTTAGAGATTAGAATTTTATACCTATCCCTTTGTTTGTTATCCTTGAAGTGGATGCCATGATTCTTTGCTTGTGCTTGCCTCTTTGAGGGAGGTCCTCCGGAAGAGCTTACTGGTTCCTTGCCACTTCTCCTTGAAGCCATTGACCTTAGGTTGAATTTGTGTGGTTTGGGGGAAGGTTAGCGTTTTGAAAGATTTTTAGTGGAAAAGGTTGGTTTAGGTTTGGGGTTGATGTTTGAGTAAGATTTATGAGTTTGGGTGCTTAGATTGGTTAAGAATTTGTTGGTTTTTAGGTTAGGGTTAATGGATTAAGGGTTTGGTGAATTATGGGTTTGGGTGGATGAAAGTTGTTTTTGATGGAAGGGTTTTGTTTAGAATGAAGTTTAGAATGATTTGGTGAAAGAATTGAGTGAATTGGTGGAGTGTTGATGGAGATATGAAGGTTTGAAGGTGTATGGTTATGGAGGTTTTAGAGAGAAGTTTAAAAGATTAAAGAGGTTTGTGGTTTAGAATGAGGAAGAAGAAAGAAAATTTTGTGGTGGGCACGGCCGTGCCACTTATTGGCATGGGCCGTGCCAACCTTCTGGAGTTTGGGGTTGGTTTTTGCTTCACAATCTAGCACGGCTGTGCCAGCCTCAGCACAGGCCGTGCCAACCTTCTGGTCCAGGGGCTTCAAAATTTTTCAATTTTCTTGAATCGTATTCAGACAATTACCTACAAAACAACTTAAAACAAAGAAAAACAAACAAAACAAAAGCAATTATATGCGTGGGTTGCCTCCCACGAAGCGCTCGTTTAAAGTCATTAGCTTGACGGTTAGAAAAAGTCCTTAGAATGGATCGAAGAGAACATGTTGTGTAGATGACGCTATGAAGCGTTCTTTCACATTATGATCTTTAAGCAATGCACAAGAATAAGGAGCGGGACCTTTCATAACATTTTCCAACTCAAAGCCTACCATTTTATCACTCACTTGAAAGACAATCCTACCATTTTTAACATCAACTAGAGCTCCCGCAGTCGCGAGGAAAGGTCTACCTAGGATTATAGGGACGTCATCGTCCTCTTCAATGTCAACTACCACAAAATCAGCTGGGATGTATATGCCTTCTATCTTAACGGGTATGTCTTCAACAAAACCAACTAGATTTATAGTAGAGCGATCAGATAACTTCAAGACCAACTCGGTAGGTTTCAACTCTCCTATTCCCATCCTTTTAAAGAGGGACAAAGGTAGCAAACTAACACTAGCTCTTAAATCACATAAGGCTTTGTTAACGGTCTCACTCCCAATCATACAAGGTATGGCAAAACTACCTGGATCTCTAAGCTTAGGGGGTGTCTTTTGGATAATTGCACTAGTGTCCTTAGCTAAAGCTATTGTCTCACTATGCTTTATAGCCCTTTTCTTTGAAAAAATTTCCTTTAAAAACTTAGCATATAGAGGCATCCTAGACAAAGCTTCCGCAAAGGGGATCTTAATGCAAATTTTCTTGAGGATGTTGACAAATTTATTAAATTGACCCTCCAAGTTAAGCTTAGCAAATTTTAAAGGGGAAAGAGCTATGGTCTTATCAAGTGGTTTCTCAGTTTTCTCACCTAAAAGCTTGACACTTTCTTTCTCAATGTTTTTAACCATAGCAATAGTTTCTCCTAACTTACTACCCTCAACAGAAATAGCATTAACATGAGCTTTAGGGTTGGCTTCGGTGTGACCAGGAAAGACTCCTGGTGTTTGCGAAAGGGTAGCCACTTGTTGGGCTATTTGGGAGATTTGTGTTTCAAGCATTTTAGAATGAGTAGAGATAGAATCAACTTTGGTATTGAGCTCGGAAAGAGAATCGTTAAGAAATCTGGTTTGGTTTTTAAGTTCTTGAAGTTGTTTATTTTGGTTGGCAATAGAATTTTCCAACAAAATTTCCAAATTAGATTTCTGAGCGACTCTTTTGTTGATTGCATAGCCAGGTGGTGCTACTTGTCCATAGGGATTTTGATTTTTATAAAAGTTTTGGTTTTGCCTCATCCCTTGGTTGTATTGAGCATAGTTCATTTGCTCAACACCATTAATAGCACTACCTAGTTGGCAATCAACACCAATATGACCAGATATACCACATATTTCACAAGAAGGAGATGCAGAAGTAGAATTGATGGCAGTAACATTTAGACTTTCAAATTATTGGGCTAGTGCATCAATCTTAGCAGTAAGGTGATCATAGTTAGAGACTTCGTACATACCTACCTCCTTTTTGGAGGATGAAGAACTAGTGATGGCTCTCTCGTCGGTCCACTTGTAATGATTTTGAGCCATGTCTTCAATCAAGGTGTATGCCTCCGTATAGTTATTGTTCATTAGAGCTCCACCTGCATCTGCATCAACAGACATCTTAGTAGTATAAGACAAGCCATTATAAAAAGTGTGGACTATGAGCCACTTCTCTAAACCATGGTGGGGACAAAGTTTAAGCATTTCTTTGAAACGCTCCCACGCATCATAAAGAGACTCCCCATCTTTTTGATTGAACCGTGTGATTTGGTCCCTTAGTTTAGCAGTTTTAGAGGGGGGAAAGAATCGGGCAAGGAATGCTTGCCTCATTTGATCCCATGAAGTAATGGAACCGACTTCAAGGGAATGGAACCAAGCGCTAGCTCTATCCCTTAAGGAAAAGGGAAAGAGATGAAGTCTTACAGCCTCTTGGTTCTCCTTTAGGGTTCCACTAATTCGTAGGAAAACAGAGATGTGAAGATTGGGATCCCCGATGGGGGATCCCAAAAACTGATTTTGCTGTACCAAGTTAAGAAGGGCAGGCTTAATTTCAAAGTTGTCATCCTCAACCGTTGGGTACACAATAATAGCTTGTGGCTCAGCCTTAGACGACGTTGCATACTCTTTGAGAGTGCGATCATCCATGGCGGTATTATTTCGTGCGTCTCTCTTTCTTCTATGTAAAAACCTTTCGATCTTGGGAATGAATACTACTCGATTTCTGGTTTTTCGCATAAAAAATTGAGAACCCAAGAAGTTAATGATACAAAAATAAGAAAAGAAAAAGGAAAAGAAAAAGAAAAGAAAAAGAAGAGATTTCAAATCAAAAAGAAAAAGTTAATTAAATTAGTTAACTTCCCGGCAACGGCGCCAAAAACTTGATAGGCCAAACTGTAAGTGCACGGTCTATCGAAGTAATAGTAGTAAAATAGAGTATTTGTTATATCCCGCTCGTCAGCTAATGGAAATTTTATCTGTTAAATGTATCAGAGGACTAAGGTTCATGGAAAGCGAGTATGATGAAAATTTTAGGTACGACGGAAGATAATATTATGTAATATCAGTAAAGCAAGGATTTATATATCAGTGTCAAGCTAAATGCGACCGAGACAAAGGAAATTTAAGTAATTTCGCACAAGGGAGTATATAAGTATGTTTGGGCACCAAATACTCATTTTCCCATTTTATTTCTCTCTCTAGGTTTTGAGGAAATATTTCTCTCCCCCTTCTCTATAGACTTGCGCCCTCCCTCTCTCTTTAAAGGCATCCAAACTTCCTCCAAAACATGATCAGGCATGGATTAAGGTAGCTTATCAAGCAAGAAACAAGTGGAGGAAGAGATTAAATCATGGTTTGGTGGAAAGAGCTAAAGATCAAGAATGAAGAGGAAGCTAGGGTTTGATGCTTGATGCTTGAGAAGTTGCAAGAAACATGTTTAGGTGAGTTCCTAGATAGTTTCTCCTACCTTTGGGTTGTGCAATTCTTGTGAGAAAACATGATTTGTATAAGTATGTAAGTTAGGGTTTTAGTACCCCTTTTGCCATTAGTCATTGAAATTATGTTGTTTGTTGTTATGTATTTGTTCTAAGATGTTTTCTATGTATTCTAAGTGGTTTGTGTGCATTGGAAACTTAATTTTGAGGTTTAGAGGTCAAAATTACGAATTCTGCAGGTCTGGTACTGAAGAACCTCGCTTAAGCGAGATGAATCTCGCTCAAGCGAGATCAAGGCAGAACCGAATTAAAATCTCGATTGGAATCTCGCTCAAGCGTGATGAATCTCGCTCAAGCGAGATTTCACAGCACAACACTTTTTACAAGAAAATTCATGAAATGCAGTGGTTTCGACCAAGCTTTTCCCTGCAGTCTCTTATAACTTTAAACACCCCACAAAGTCAAGTTATCATTGCACATTTCACCTAAGGATATTGGTAAAGAAATGCATTAACAACATCATGAATTTCAATGACGAATAGCACATGAGATGTTATGATAGGCTATGCAATACATCCGGTTATTAATGTATTAAGAGGGGGAATGGAACTAGAGCCTCGACATAGTTGTCGAGAACTAGAATGATGATCATGAATATTTATGTATGTTAAGATGCTAGGAATATGAATGCCTATGAAAGTAAGACGCGAAGTATATTCTCTCCGCACATGACTAAGAATGATATAGTAAGCATGTTAAGTCGTGGATTGATTAACTAATCTCTCCACTATGTTTAAGAATGTACAAGTATGAAATTTACCGCTAATCGGATCGATCAAGGTTCCGAGGTAAACATGTACGCATGAATAGGTTTAACCTTCATGATTAGCAAGACCAAGACTTAAATAACGTTGGTGTCATGTCTCTTGCTATCCACGCCAGGGGGATACAAGGGGTTCTCATGATGAGAATGGTTCAAGCCGTAAGGGACCCGCATGTGACTGAGTAATCAAGATGTAGGTGTTTGTGTCTCTTGTTATCCACGTCAAGGGGATACGAGAGGTTCTCGACCCAAGGGGAACGATTCAAGCCGTAAGGGTGATGTAAGTTTTTCCTACATGTCATATAACTATGTACACGTGAGTATATATAGGATCGTTTCCACAGGGAGTTACGTTAATCATAAGCATTTTCACAATAGTTCACGTTAAGGGTTTGGATATAATTTGTTTGTTTATAACACTATATCCATAGATGACACTAAAGTAAAAACGAGAGGGGATCGAACTATTTCACTTGCGGTATAAGATAACGAGCAAGCATAACAGCAGCAATCTCTCATTCGATTAACAGACTCTAGCTTTATAACCAATATTATTACAATCATTTCTACAATATCCTTCGTGTCCAAAGCGACATCGTTATTTCCAAGTTAACATTTAAACATTCGTGTCCAAATTCCTTAAACGATAACAAAGTCGATCGGATAACTTAATCGACCGTGTCCAGCCTGATTAAGTATCTGAAAGCATTAAAATCTTGATTAAAAGTAATTATCAAAGGTTTACAAACTTGTCAAGAGTGATATAACATAAGATAGATTGTTATTCTAGTTCTAGATTCAAGAGTTTGTGTCCAAATCATCTTGAATCTCTTTGAAAGCATTAAAAGCAAGAATAACAACAATATTGAATCATTAAGCTAGAATCTTATATATTAAAAGATCAAAAGATTACATAATAGCTTGATTGTTACCTCAATACTACAAAGAAGGTGATAGTTACACATAGACATGTAAACTAATGCAAGGAATGAAGGAAAGATGAAGATTCCATGCCAAGATCCTTGATGTCTCAATGAATCTAGGGTTGAATCTACTCCTTAATCACTTGCTTTGTGTTTCTCTCTATGAAATAGCTCTAACCTCTCTCTAGAAATGTATAAAATGTTTCAATGGAATAGTGAATGGTCTAGAGAGAGGGAAAACTTGTATTTAAATGGGCTGAAAACGTGACATCTCGCGTAAGCGAGCTACATCTCGCTTAAGCGAGTTGCATAAATATCTAACTCTGACCAGTAAAGTCTTGCCACGTAGCCCTTATCCCTAATGAACTTGCATCTCGCGTAAGCGACATTAACTCGCGTACGCGAATATGCTTCAATCTTTAAACCGCCTTTGAGTCTGGCTTGAGCGAACTAAAAGCGAGATGAGAAGCGACATGATTAGTTGCTCCCTGGAACTTTCTCGCGTAAGCGACTCATACTCGCGTAAGCGACATGCCAATTTCCATGAGCGATATGAAAGCGAACTGGAAGCAAAATGATAAGATGCTCCCTGGAACTTTCTCGCGTAAGCGAAATGTTCTCGCTTAAGCGAGTTTTGCTTGGCTTAGAAACTTGAGTTTTGGCCCTTGCTTGTCATTTCCTGCATAAATTGGGTAGAATCAGGCATGTAAAGCATAAATGGTATAAATACACAATTGAAAGCTTTTCTGTAGATAACTTGCATAACAAGTCACTAAAAATGCCTCTTTTAACACAAGAAATATATTACTTTTGAGCACTTATCAAAGGGACCCGCACGACACCGAGGGAGTCCGATGTACCCTTGCTAGGTTTCATCGGTCATGTATGGGATTGTTCTTGGGGTTACTCCACCCGGGGCTCTCCGTAAAATGAATCAAGATAATGAATGTTTGTTCAACGCTAACATAATGAATGAACTTATGTATGACCATGTATGTTATGTTTATGCAAGTATGATTTCATGTAAGATTAAGTTAAGAGCAAGAGCATGAGATTCTATAAGACAAGTGCAAGTTATGTATAGAACAAGTAAAGAATGTTATGCCGATGATGATCTTAGGTTTCCCCTAATCGTCCGGTTTAGAATTGTGTCATGATTATGCTATGATTAGGCCTCGATACGTGGTACATATTCTTGGCAATGCGATTTTAGTTTCCCCTTAACCGCCATGACATGTATAGGAAGTGAAGCCTATAACAAGTTGAGATGAGACTATGACGGCCCTAGCATGCACGACCGTCTAGTATGCAATTCCACACACACGTATAATCAACCGTCAGGTTGTATTGTAGACACGAGGTGATCGTAGGTTTCCCCTTGAGGTTGCCTATAGCCTAGGATTTAGGAGAACTCACTGAGACATTATGTCTCATCCCAATCCTTATTTGTTTCAGATAAACAGGTTGGATGGCAAGCTAGTAGCCGAATGGATGTTACGACAAGTGATCGTTCGTACCCGCAGCAGGATGTTAAGGATATTCGAGGATGTAATTATTACACTTTAGAAAAGAAGAGTAGTATTATCATTGTACGAACGCATGATGTTGTATATAATATTCATTCGAAGTTTTTATGTTGTAAATTTTTAATGTATCCAGTACTAAACTAACACACATGCTAGACTTTCTAGATACGTCTTGTATGGGTGTTACAATTTGGTATCAGAGCAGGTCAATTCAGATCGTGCCATGGGTCATTAAATTACAACTAAGGTAGTGAGACCATTGGGTTCCGGGTAAATGTTTTAATTGTCGTTGTTAGTTGAGCCTAATCAACTCAATTTAACATTCGACAGTTAGAACCGATGCCTGAGAGCTGAATAGGACCCATGAGGAACAAAGTATGTGCTGAAGATGAACTGAGAAGTAAGAACTCGGAGCGAGTTATAGTAAGAGTTTTATCGTGCCAATAGGTGGTCGGTGAACTAAGCAAGTATAAGTGTGAGTTCTCCGGGAGTGCAAGGCTACAAGAATAGGAGAAGTCGACATGTGATGATGGAATCAGTAAGCTCTCAGAGATTAAAACATGAGGACGAAGATAAAGATCTATATGTTCAGTGTGAATAAGGTTCTAACAATGAATGATGAATGAGTTGACAGAGAAATAAGTTAAGCTGTTCTTAGCGGATGAAGTTAAGGTTTTATGTGGAAGTTTTATGTTAAGTTCCATGATAAACAAGACATTAGTTTCTAATGTGCCGTGAGTTGAATCGATTGATGTTAATGCTTGCCATGCAAAAGTTATAGAATTGTTTTTATGTAAAATATGATTTCGTGAAAACTAAGCTGAAGAAACTCACCAATAGCGAAATTTTCGCTATTTGCAAAATTACTCCAGAGGATTTCGCTGATAGCGAACCTGGGGCAAAATTTCCAGTTTTTCCGAAAACTGTCATTTCGTCTCTAGGGCCTTAGTAGCTATTGGGGGGTTGTTTTCACAATCTTTTATGCAACAAACACTCTCTATAACATCAAGTATCGAATACACATCACACCCTATGATTTCTAAGGAAGAAAATGCATGGACAAGTATTAACGGAATCAATCCGGTTTAAGATAACATTAGAAGTTAACGTGGCAAGAGCTGACGAAGAGCTTGGGTCAAGAGTTTTAAGGTTTCGGCTTATGGAACGGATAAAGTGGATGCAAAGTCACGAGATGGAAAGTAAATTGGTAAAGAGTTAAGTGAAGTCACAAGATTTTCAGATTTAATGAAGTTATGAGTATTCCCCCAGACCTATGTTTTGTTTAATTGAATTGTTGAAGCTCGTTATGATGATGAATCATAAAGTTTACTCGAGTTTAGAAAGATATATGCATATGGGTGATTGAAATTGATATTTTTGAAATTCAAATGAAAATTTTGTAGGTACTGGTTTGTTACGATTCGCGTAGAGTGGGCTAAACTAACTAGAACCAAGATTTGATGGCACGTATGTGTTATCAACTTGTTCTGTAATTTTAGAGTAACGACTGGGACCTATGTTCGGTATATGTTTATTTATAGTGGAAAATCATCAACGCCAATGATCCGTGTGTTATAACATAAAGTTTTCTTAAAGAAAGAAATTAATGAGCAAGCATTAGTTGATTACGCAAAACATAGTATGCGAGAATACAAGGATGCAATGAAGCAAGATCAAGAAAGGCATGTATAATTTATGATGAATCTACCATGAGAATTCGAGATTACTCGGAAACAAGTTTAGGTATGATAAGTATATGTCATGAGGTAAACCCAACCAGTGGGAATGTGAGGTCTATCCCCAAGTAAAATAATATGGTAATGCGATAAGTCTATCGTGAGATTCAATCTTACAAGGTATTGTGAGGTGCAAGTTTGTGGCAATGGTTGCTACTTGAAAGGTTTTGAGAAAGGTTCAAGAAGATGATGCTCATAGGGGAAATAGAATGTGAAGTTTCAGTCGTCTCAATGGATTAGAATATTGGTTAAAGTCAACTGGTGGAAATCAGAGTGGTGCAATGGAATGTTAATAGATAAAGTTTTCGACAATAACCATGGAACAGGAAACTTGATAGTAAGAGTCTTCTTGAGAAGCAATATGGGACAAGCGAGAAGCTCAAGAAATTTTAAGTAAGCAAAGAGATTAATACGGACAGTGAAGGATATGGCAAAGGTATAATGGATGCGTCGTCACCAAAGTAAGGATAGGAAAGGCTAGAGTCACAACAAATGAAGAGTATGTGCTATGATAAGAGAAATACATGTAAGAGTCGAAAGGTTCCTTTTTGTGACTCAAAGTAATGATGGAATTATCAAGTTTGGAACCGGTATTAAAAGAAGAAGTGTCATGCAGGAGAAGGTAACAATATGTGATCGTAACCGGATATGATGTTTTGAAGATTCAAGTTTATTGTTCTTAGAACGAGGAAATGAGATATTGTTATGAGGGTCAAGGATCCTATATGATTTATGTTATGCAATAATGTGAGTCTCCAAGATATGTATGTAAGTCAAGAAAGTATAAGAAAGAAGTTACTTTTGAAGTTCAAGAATTTCATTATGGAAGGAGATACAAATCATGAGTTATGCACGATGAAGTGCATGCCCTCTTATGTCAAACTTGTTAAATGATCACGATACTTGCTATGAAGATTCCGAACTATGATTTAAAAAAAAAAAGAAAAAAAACTCTTAAATTTAAAATGGGTATTGAGGGACTTGGAAACGAAATTATTTTTTTTTTAACATGACATTTTTCACAAATTCTTTTAAAAGATTATGTCTCTATTCGTTCCAAGGATCCGAATACTCATGTTTAGAAAACTTCTTAAAGCAATATGTTAGAACGAGTATCGTTATTATTTAACAAGAAGCGACATTTGAAAGTATGCGAATGCTATGGAGAGTAAGATGTGTTGAAGTAAACAACAAAGTTTTTCGGAAAGTCTTATGAGGCGCACAAGTATATGTTGAGAGTATTCAAATGCAAGAGGTCTAAGTCGGAAGTTTTAAGAGCATGTAAGCTACAAGATGGGTTGGTGAATGACATATGCATCGGCGTATTTAATCTCACTCCTCCACGACAAGTTATATGAGTCATCCATGATTATACGTGTGTGGGGACTTATACTAGAAAATATGAGAGAGATGAGATCAGGTCTTCCAAATCATCTATGTTCCCCTAATTGGTATACTGCACCTATTCTTATAAATGATTTTATAGTTCCACGATAGTTAACAAAATAGTCCTAATCAATCCCTTGAGTTAGAACCCTCTTCTCAAACTACAGCCCCTAATTCCTTAGGTGGTCTAATAATCTTTGAAGGTTTAAGCATGTTAACCTACTATCACTAACAAACGATTATTCATTCCTAGACTAACCATGTTTATTAGAACAATTCAATTAGGTGTAAGTCGAAAGCTATGGTCAATAGTCATTCATTCTCACTAAATCATGTTTATATTTGATCAGGATATAAAAAACATTAAGAACAATTGAATTGGATAAAAACTAGATTGTCATTCACAATAAATAGAGTTTCACAGCAACATGGATCAATTAGGGTTACAAAGAATCATCTCAGACCTAAACTCTAAGAGATTTAGCTACTCATAATTGAGTTTACAAATAGCATAATAAATGAAAGAATTAAAACATACATAAACTGGTAAAGAATGGAGGAAATCGCCCCGTTCTTCAGTCTCCAGGTCTGCAAATCGCACTTTTCTCTCTCCAATTCGTAACCCTTGTTTTCAGAATAGTCTTCAGCTTAAATAGGCAACAACTGCTCCTAAAATCGTGGCACGATTTAAGTAAATCGTGGCACGTTTCTGCCTTGTGTAACAAACCATCCAAATTAGGGTTTCCATAATCGTGTCACGTTTTTGCCATCGTGACACGTTTTCACCAATGTCGAATGCATATTTCTTGAAAGCTCCAAATCGTGACACGTTTTTCAGTAATCGTGACACGATGCCCTTTTTCAGTTTCTTCAGTTTTTTCTTGCTTTTCATGTTGCTTAATCTTGCTTGTGAACTCAAAAATATAATAAAAATGACACAAAATAGCAAATGACTGACTGTCATCAGTATCTTTGTATCGCTTTTTTATGTTGATACTTGATGAAATAATTATGATTGTGGACTCTGTTTGAATGCAGGAGCTCTAGAAATTCTTGTGTAGTTTAACTCAAACACCTGGTTTTTTTATGAAGTCGACCGTATAATTGATGCACAATAGAAATTAGATGTTGCATGGTTGCTTACAAATTTTAAAATACTCAGGAAAACAAAAGACGAACAAACAAATAATATCAAGAAGAATAGACGATAAAAAAGAAAGAAAAAAAGAGGAAAATAATGATAAATAAAGTTTGAGAAGGAATGTGAAAAATGAGATGCAATTAGGTTTTCTATATAGAATGATTAAAACGAGAAGAGCATGATTTTAGGGTTAGAAAGTTTGGGATTTGGAAGTTGGGATTTATTAGGTCCAAATACTTCTAATCTGCCCTAAAGAAACTCTATTTTGAAAATAGTAGAACAAATAAGGGAAGCACTATAAACTCAAGACAAGAGTACATTAGTAGGATTGGAAGGAATGACAATTTTTACAATATCACAATCGTTTCCATCAAATATCATCTTTGATACAGTCATCAAACAACTCTGGAATAAAGTAAGGAAACACTAATTCTAAAGATTTACAACATTGTATATTCTATTATACAAAAAAAAGGTGGGTGCCAACTTGGCCAAGTCCAATCTGCTAAGAACTATTCTCAAGAATGACCATCAAAACTAAATGAGATTAAAGTACTTTGTATCTTTCTCCACCTACGTCTTAATATTATTGTCTAGACCATAAATATTTGTTAGGAAATTAAAATATGGAGCTTTTCTCACTTATCCCTATCTTTGATGTAATTATATAATTGTAAATAAGTTTTTATTTTTATGACAAATACATACAATGCAAAGTTTTAAATAGAAAAATTATATGTTATTCAAAAATATCATTAGGGGGGAAATCGTATCAATTCAGTAGACAAAGCCATAAAAAAATATCACATTCATATCTCTTTCTTCGCTAAGTCTTCCGTAAAAAAAAAAAAAATTGAAAAAGTCAGATACTCTTAAAATTGTGGAAAATCTACATAAGATAAATTTGTTAGAATCTCAAGGTGTTGAAATGTTGGAGTATATAAAAATTTCTTCAGAAATCCCAACAAGGTTCTCATATTCCCTTCCAAATGAGAAAGGTAGATGTGTTTGAATCTCAAAATTATGGTAGTCCATACTATATATCAAATGCTCCAGAAACATTGGAGAATGAGGATAATTCAGGTAGTCAGCTGAAGAAAAACACCGACATGAATGTTGTGGCTCCTGCCGACATTATTCCAACTCCTCTTTTTGGTATCCAAAACTTTCAGCCTCAAATGTTCCCTGCAAAGGTTCAACCAGAGAAGAACAACACCATCATGAGTACTATGATTGCTCCTCTCGGTGTAAATCAAAACATGCAGCCTCAAATCTACAATGCAAGTGTTCAACCGGAAAAGAACAACATTGTAATGAGTACTATAACTCCCACTCATTGTGTTAATCAATTCATGGTAGATATCAGGCTGCATGTTTTTATTAACACCGTGAATGGGAGTTATAGTACTCATTATGGTGTTGTTCTTATCACTTACATTTTAGATTTGAGGTTGCATGTTTTGATTTACACCGGGAAGTGGAATCATAGTACTCATGATGGTGTTGTTCTTCTCCGGTTGAATACTGGCAGGGTTTATTTGAGGCTGAAATTTTTGGTTAACAACAAGAGGAGTTTGAATAAGGTTGTAAAGAGACACAACATACATGTAGGTGTTTTTCTTCAGCTGACTTCCTGAATTATACAATGGATAAAGATATTATCGAAAATACAGAATTCAATGTAAGGGTGGTCAAACAAACTAGGAAGGTTGAATCATACTTGCACAACAGTTTTCAAGATCTATTTCTAATAACCAAACAAATTTTTATTAGATCTTATGATTTCCAAAGAAGGGATTATCTCAACTTCATTACATAATGGACTGATTACCACAAATCAAGTTTAATTGTGAGATTCTGGTCATGAAATTGATTGTGAGATTCTTTAAAGTTGTGTGGCTCTTTCTGCTCGACATGGTGTCAAATATTTGGTGCCAGATATTTCTGATACTTATATAAATGAAGAGAAATTTTACAAGCTTGGAGCCTTATGTGAATTGCCAACAAAGGTATATGAACATACAATTCAAGAATCTCTCATGTTGTTTTGATGTACTTTTCTTGAAAATGAGTTGATCAGGTTGCATGCACTAAAAGAAGTTTCTTTTGGTGATGGTATTGAAAAATGATGCAATCAAAATGTCGTCATTCAATTGCAAGATGATTAAGAGTTTAAGCATGAAAAAATGTTGGGAGAGGGATAAATTTGATTGTGGTGGAAGTGATGACTTGAGTTTGAAAAGGCTTGTTGTTAATAGTTGTAATTTTAGGGATGGTGTATTTGACTATTTGTGACCAATGCTCTTAATCTAACTTATTTCAAGTGTTGTGGGAATGTGATTTCTTTTAAAATTGAAATAAGTTATAAGTGATAATTTTTCATTCAAATTCATAGCCAAACTCTTTTATAAGTAAATATTTTTTCATTTTAGAAGAAATCACATTCCCATAGAACTTGAAATAAGTTAGATTAGGAGCATTGATTGATTGCTAATAGTCAAATACACCATACGTAAAATTGCAACTATCTACAACAAGTCTTTTTCAAAATCAACACACCACTTACACCACAACCAAATTTATTACCCACCCAACTTTTTTTAATCCTTAAACTCTCAATCATCTTGCAATTGGATAACAAAATTTTGATAGCATCATTTTTCAATTTCATCAACGAAAGCAAACTTCATTGCATGCTACAAGATCAACTCATTTTCAAGAAAATTACAAGAAAAAACTTGGCTGATTTTAGGGTTTTATGTTCACTAACCTTTGTTGGTAATCCAAATCCTCATCACTCCTATAAGGATCATAAATATCTATCACCAAATATTTAACACCGTGTTGGGTAGAAAAAAGCAACAGAAGTTACCACAATTTCAATATTTTAACAATGAAATTTTTTTGTGGTAACCATTCCGTAATGTAATGAATTTGAAAAAATCCCTTCTTTGAAATCCATAAGATCTAACAAAAAAAGGTTTTTAGAAATTTTTTTTTGAACAAAAAATGGTTTTTAGAAATTGATGTTCAAACCTTCCTGGTGTGCTCAACCACCATGACTTTGAATCCTATGTATCTGATGAATTTATCTACTTTGGATTACCACAGGTATGAGATCCAAACAAATCTAAAAATTTCTTCATTTCAAAGGGAACCAAAGCACCTTAGAGGGATTCGTCAAGCAATTGTGTTATTTTCTTGAATAACAACTACGATATGCACATCAATACTTATAACAAAAAATTAATATAAATAAGGTTGAGTAGGGGTGGGCATGGTTCGGTTAACCATATTAACCGAACCGAAGTGTTGAAATGGTTCGGAATAACCGAACCGAACCATTTAAGGTTTTGAACTAACCGAACTGAACCAAAGTTATGGTTCGGTTAACCGTTTGCTTGCCTATTAACCGAACCGAACCGAACCAAAACCAAAATTTTGAACCAAAATGTATTTTTTTATCCTTTTGCTAATTTAATTGTGTTTTTTTTGTCCCTTTTAAATTCAATTGCAGGTATTCGAAAAAAACTCACTGTGTTAAAGAACTCGATTGAAGGATTTGTGTAATTAATCTAATTGTTTGTGAAATTACTCTGAAATTTCACCAACTTGATTCATTAGCCATAGAATATAAAAGCAAAGAATTAAAGTTGAATTCAGACAAATATATGTTGCTCGTTCGATTATCAATTTACCATGTTCTCCAAATGAGCTATTTCTACATAAAATTGCAAACAGTTTGATAAAAGGCATAATATGATTCTAGCAATGAGATACAAACAGGAGATTGACTTTCCCACGTATCACAGATCACAAATCAACAAAACAGAAACATTTCGAAGTAATAACCAGATCACAGATCAGTAACCAAAACTTGAGATCAGTAAAAATCCAATGTGAAAGCAACAAAATGGTTCGGTTCGGTTCGGTTTGGATAACTGTGGTTATTAATGGTTCGGTTCAGTTAATGAATTGTTATCAGAATAATGGTTCAGTTCAAAAATTTGTGAAATGGTTCAGTTAATTTTGATATGGTTCGGTTCGGTTCAGTTATTGATTAATTTTGCCCACCCCTAAGGTTGAGGATTTGGTATTGATGACATACCTGATACTTTATCGATTCACGTTGTGAGAATAGTGATGATTTTTGTGAGATCATCTTCAGCTTTGTGCTCACTTACTTCTCCATCAAGTGATATAAATATCGGCTCTGAAAGAATGAGAAATTGGTTAGCCGAGAAACATAACATATAATTACTTCTGTCAACTTATCAGATCGAAAATATCTACAGGTCAATGTAGACATCATGAAACCTAACGTAAAATAGATTAAATAAATTCAAATTGAAAACTGAGTTTCTTATGAAGCTGCTAATGAACTGAAGCACGGTTGAAATTTTATGTTTTAAAAATGCTTAAAAATCTGAAAATACTCGAGAAAACAAGAAATAGAAAATCAAACAATATCAAGAAGAAATAACAATAAAAAATAAAAAACAAAAAAGAAGAACAAAGTAGTGATGATTAAACTTTGAGAAGGATCGGGGAAAATGAGATGCAATTTTTTTATTTTTAATAGATTGAGTAACAAAAGAATATCATCATGACTTTAGGGTTAGAAAGTTTAGGTTTGGGTCTTGCAAACCAAATTCAACAATATATTCTTCATGAAAATTTCTCTTTAGACCCTTTCAATTGCTCATAAACCCCTTCGAAACCCCAAAATGCCCCCTCGGTTCGTAACCTTCCAACCTATCAAATTGTAACTCTCATTCATTGTTGTCTAGAGGATAGGGGTTTATGTTCGAATTATTCATTTTTTGAATGCTCGAACCTTACAAACCGTTTTGATCTTAGGATCCGATCCTCACCTAGATCATACTAAAGAAAAAATTTCAGCGAAACACAATGTTTTTCCTAAATAATTCAAAAACTTAAATCACGAAAAAAAAAAAAAAGCATAATTCATTTACCCATAAATCAAGCAAATTGTGAGTGTCTCCTGGAAGGAGAATTAAGAAGTAAGTTACATGGGCAGCTCAAGAAGGGAAATACCTTCTCTAACACATACAAAAATGAATGGAAGGAACACCCCAACCTCAAATGCAGGGTCAGTCTAAGGGTAAGGCCACCAAAGCCCTAACTTTAGGCCTCCCAATAAAAAAAATATTTTTTATTAGATTTTACAAGAAAAAAAAGCCTCATATTCTAATAAAAAAGGTCTCATACATTCAATCTTGCTTTAGATCCCGTTTATTTTTTAAAATTATTAGGCTGACCCTACTCAAATGGAGCAAAAAGTTTAAACTTAATCCAACTCAAGGGCCTATTCACAATCAACAACAAAAGAACTTCTCAAGTTGAAGAAACTTTAAATCATTTCACGAAGACCACCCAAACTAACAGCTGGCTGTCCCAGATGAAAGTAAGTCAAGAAACATGTCAAAAATAAAAATAAAAATAGGCTTCCACTAAAAACCTTGAGACATAAATTGGTCCAGTTGTCACAATGGATGGCGAGAACATCTGGTGGAGCTTTTGGTGGCAATACTTGTGATAATTTAAAGAAAGAGACATGTAACATGATTAAAATGGGAAGTGGAAGTTCTATTCAAGTGAGAAGTTAAAACAATGAATAAAGGAGAAGAAAAAATTTAAAAACTAATGAAGACATTATCCCAATATCAGGAAGATTTGCAATTTTCCAATTTACAAATGGATTGCACAAGCTTCTTGATGGAAGGGTTGATAATGTTTTAGTATAGTTTGACAAATTGGTACTCCATATTGATTTTATTTATTTATTTTGGATATAGAGGAAAAATACCACGATTTCTCTTTGATGTTTTAGTATGTTCTAACTACCACTAGAACCCTGATATTTAATGTTAAAACATGTTATCTCACCTCTTTAATGGAGGGTCAGGATCACACATGACTAAAAAGTCACAGGAGACAATCATCTCCCGATAAATATTGAATTCATAAAGGTAGTGATCCACTCAACCAATGAGAAAGTGACTTTTAGTATGACTTATGAAGGAAGTGATCATGAAATAACTCATTTCTTTCACATTGGAAGTAAAAACAATTGAGCTTAAAAATTCATAAGTGAAATTCTCATAACCCCTCATAGGTTTCAAAATATCAGTCCAACCTAGCTTTCCTATCAACCTATAAACATCATCTCTAAGCTCTAGCACATTCAAAGTGTGAGAATCAAGATATCTAGAAGGATGCAAGGGTTTAGAGATTAGAATTTTATACCTATCCCTTTGTTTGTTATCCTTAGAGTGGATGCCATGATTCTTTGCTTGTGCTTGCCTCTTTGAGGGAGGTCCTCCGGAAGAGCTTGCTGGTTCCTTGCCACTTCTCCTTGAAGCCATTGACCTTAGGTTGAATTTGTGTGGTTTGGGGGAAGGTTAGGGTTTAGAAAGATTTTTAGTGGAAAAGGTCGGTTTAGGTTTGGGGTTGATGTTTGAGTAAGATTTATGAGTTTGGGTGCTTAGATTGGTTAAGAATTTGTTGGTTTTTAGGTTAGGGTTAATGGATTAAGGGTTTGGTGAATTATGGGTTTGGGTGGATGAAAGTTGTTTTTGATGGAAGGGTTTTGTTTAGAATGAAGTTTAGAATGATTTGGTGAAAGAATTGAGTGAATTGGTGGAGTGTTGATGGAGATATGAAGGTTTGAAGGTGTATGGTTATGGAGGTTTTAGAGAGAAGTTTAAAAGATTAAAGAGGTTTGTGGTTTAGAATGAGGAAGAAGAAAGAAAATTTTGTGGTTATATTGGTCTAGAAATCGGGCACGGCCGTGCCACCTATTGGCATGGGCCGTGCCAACCTTCTGGAGTTTGGGGTTGGTTTTTGCTTCACAATCTAGCATGGTTGTGCCAGCCTCAGCACAGGCCGTGCCAACCTTCTGGTCCAGGGGCTTCAAAATTTTTCAATTTTCTTGAATCGTATTCGGACAATTACCTACAAAACAACTTAAAACAAACAAAAACAAACAAAACAAAAGCAATTATATGCGTGGGTTGCCTCCCACGAAGCGCTCGTTTAAAGTCATTAGCTTGACGGTTAGAAAAAGTCCTTAGAATGGATTGAATAGATCATGTTGTGTAGATGACGCTATGAAGCGTTCTTTCACATTATGATCTTTAAGCAATGCACAAGAATAAGGAGCGGGACCTTTCATAACATTTTCCAACTCAAAGCCTACCATTTTATCACTCACTTGAAAGACAATCCTACCATTTTTAACATCAACTAGAGCTCCCGCAGTCGCGAGGAAAGGTCTACCTAGGATTATAGGGACGTCATCGTCCTCTTCAATGTCAACTACCACAAAATCAGCTGGGATGTATATGCCTTCTATCTTAACGGGTATGTCTTCAACAAAACCAACTAGATTTATAGTAGAGCGATCAGATAACTTCAAGACCAACTCGGTAGGTTTCAACTCTCCTATTCCCATCCTTTTAAAGAGGGACAAAGGTAGCAAACTAACACCAGCTCTTAAATCACATAAGGCTTTGTTAACGGTCTCACTCCCAATCATACAAGGTATGGCAAAACTACCTGGATCTCTAAGCTTAGAGGGTGTCTTTTGGATAATTGCACTAGTGTCCTTAGCTAAAGCTATTGTCTCACTATGCTTTATAGCCCTTTTCTTTGAAAAAATTTCTTTTAAAAACTTAGCATATAGAGGCATCCTAGACAAAGCTTCCGCAAAGGGGATCTTAATGCAAATTTTCTTGAGGATGTTGACAAATTTATTAAATTAACCCTCCAAGTTAAGCTTAGCAAGTTTTAAAGGGGAAAGAGCTATGGTCTTATCAAGTGGTTTCTCAGTTTTCTCACCTAAAAGCTTGACACTTTCTTTCTCAATGTTTTTAACCATAGCAATAGTTTCTCCTAACTTACTACCCTCAACATAAATAGCATTAACATGAGCTTTAGGGTTGGCTTCGGTGTGACCAGGAAACACTCTTGGTGTTTGCGAAAGGGTAGCCACTTGTTGGGCTATTTGGGAGATTTGTGTTTCAAGCATTTTAGAATGAGTAGAGATAGAATCAACTTTGGTATTGAGCTCGGAAAGAGAATCATTCAGAAATCTGGTTTGGTTTTTAAGTTCTTGAAGTTGTTTATTTTGGTTTGCAATAGAATTTTCCAAAAAAATTTCCAAATTAGATTTCTGAGCGACTCTTTGGTTGATTGCATAGCCAGGTGGTGCTACTTGTCCATAGGGATTTTGATTTTTATAAAAGTTTTGGTTTTGCCTCATCCCTTGGTTGTATTGAGCATAGTTCATTTGCTCAACACCATTAATAGCACTACCTAGTTGGCAATCAACACCAATATGACCAGATATACCACATATTTCACAAGAAGGAGATGCAGAAGTAGAATTGATGGCACTAACATTTAGAGTTTCAAATTATTGGGTTAGTGCATCAATCTTAGCAGTAAGGTGATCATAGTTAGAGACTTCGTACATACCTGCCTCCTTTTTGGAGGATGAAGAACTAGTGATGGCTCTCTCGTCGGTCCACTTGTAATGATTTTGAGCCATGTCTTCAATCAAGGTGTATGCCTCCGTATAGTTATTGTTCATTAGAGCTCCACCTGCATCTGCATCAACAGACATCTTAGTAGTATAAGACAAGCCATTATAAAAAGTGTGGACTATGAGCCACTTCTCTAAACCATGGTGGGGACAAAGTTTAAGCATTTCTTTGAAACGCTCCCACGCATCATAAAGAGACTCCCCATCTTTTTGATTGAACCGTGTGATTTGGTCCCTTAGTTTAGCAGTTTTAGAGGGGGGAAAGAATCGGGCAAGGAATGCTTGCCTCATTTGATCCCATGAAGTAATGGAACCGACTTCAAGGGAATGGAACCAAGCGCTAGCTCTATCCCTTAAGGAAAAGGGAAAGAGATGAAGTCTTACAGCCTCTTGGTTCTCCTTTAGGGTTCCACTAATTCGTAGGAAAACAGAGATGTGAAGATTGGGATCCTCGACGGGGGATCCCAAAAACTGATTTTGCTGCACCAAGTTAAGAAGGGCAGGCTTAATTTCAAAGTTGTCATCCTCAACCTTTCGGTACACAATAATAGCTTGTGGCTCAGCCGTAGACGACGTTGCATACTCTTTGAGAGTGCGATCAGCCATGGCGGTATTATTTCGTGCGTCTCTCTTTCTTCTATGTAAAAACCTTTCGATCTTGGGAATGAATACCACTCGATTTCTGGTTTTTCGCATAAAAAATTGAGAACCCAAGAAGTTAATGATACAAAAATAAGAAAAGAAAAAGGAAAAGAAAAAGAAAAGAAAAAGAAGAGATTTCTAATCAAAAAGAAAAAGTTAATTAAATTAGTTAACTTCCCGGCAACGGCGCCAAAAACTTGATAGGCCAAACTGCAAGGGCACGGTCTATCGAAGTAATAGTAGTAAAATAGAGTATTTTTTATATCCCGCTCGTCAGCTAATGCAAATTTTGTCTGTTAAATGTATCAGAGGACTAAGGTTCATGGAAAGCGAGTATGATGAAAATTTTAGGTACGACGGAAGATAATATTATGTAATATCGGTCAAGTAAGGATTTATGTATCAGTGTCAAGCTAAATGCGACCGAGACAAAGGAAATTTAAGTAATTTCGCACAAGGGAGTATATAAGTATGTTTCGGCACCAAATACTCATTTTCCCATTTTATTTCTCTCTCTAGGTTTTGAGGAAATATTTCTCTCCCCCTTCTCATTAGACTTGCGCCCTCCCTCTCTCTTTAAAGGCTTCCAAACTTCCTCCAAAACATGATCAAGCATGGATTAAGGTAGATTATCAAGCAAGAAACAAGTGGAGGAAGAGATTAAATCATGGTTTGGTGGAAAGAGCTAAAGATCAAGAATGAAGAGGAAGCTAGGGTTTGATGCTTGATGCTTGAGAAGTTGCAAGAAACATGTTTAGGTGAGTTCCTAGATAGTTTTTCCTACCTTTGGGTTGTGCAATTCTTGTGAGAAAACATGATTTGTATAAGTATGTAAGTTAGGGTTTTAGTACCCCTTTTGCCATTAGTCATTGAAATTATGTTGTTTATTGTTATGTATTTGTTCTAAGCTGTTTTCTATGTATTCTAAGTGGTTTGTGTGCATTGGAAACTTAATTTTGAGGTTTAGAGGTCAAAATTACGAATTCTGCAGGTCTGGTACTGAAGAACCTCGCTTAAGCGAGATGAATCTCGCTCAATCGAGATCAAGGCAGAACCGAATTAAAATCTCGCTTGGAATCTCGCTCAAGCGTGATGAATCTCGCTCAAGAGAGATTTCACAGCACAACACTTTTTACAAGAAAATTCATGAAATGCAGTGGTTTCGACCAAGCTTTTCCCTGCAGTCTCTTATAACTTTAAACACCCCTCAAAGTCAAGTTATCATTGCACATTTCACCTAAGGATATTGGTAAAGAAATGCATTAACAACATCATGAATTTCAATGACGAATAGCACATGAGATGTTATGATAGGCTATGCAATACATCCGGTTATTGATGTATTAAGAGGGGGAATGGAACTAGAGCCTCGACATAGTTGTCGAGAGCTAGAATGATGATCATGAATATTTATGTATGTTAAGATGCTAGGAATATGAATGCCTATGAAAGTAAGACGCGAAGTATATTCTCTTCGCACATGACTAAGAATGATATAGTAAGCATGTTAAGTCGTGGATTGATTAACTAATCTCTCCACTATGTTTAAGAATGTACAAGTATGAAATTTACCGCTAATCGGATCGATCAAGGTTCCGAGGTTAACATGTACGCATGAATAGGTTTAACCTTCATGATTAGCAAGACCAAGACTTAAATAACGTAGGTTTCATGTCTCTTGCTATCCACGCCAGGGGGATACAAGGGGTTCTCATGATGAGAATGGTTCAAGCCGTAAGGGACCCGCATGTCACTGAGTAATCAAGATGTAGGTGTTCGTGTCTCTTGTTATCCACGTCAAGGGGATACGAGAGGTTCTCGACCCAAGGGGAACGATTCAAGCCGTAAGGGACCCGCACGACACCGAGGGAGTCTGATGTACCCTTGCTAGGTTTCATCGGTCATGTATGGGATTGTTCTTGGGGTTACTCCACCCGGGGCTCTCCGTAAAATGAATTAAGATAATGAATGTTTGTTCAACGCTAACATAATGAATGAACTTATGTACGACCATGTATGTTATGTTTATGCAAGTATGATTTCATGTAAGATTAAGTTAAGAGCAAGAGCATGAGATTCTATAAGACAAGTGCAAGTTATGTATAGAATAAGTAAAGAATGTTATGCCGATGACGATCTTAGGTTTCCCCTAATCGTCCGATTTAGAATTGTGTCATGATTATGCTATGCTTAGGCCTCGATACGTGGTACATATTCTTGGCAATTCGATTTTAGTTTCCCCTTAACCGCCATGACATGTATAGGAAGTGAAGCCTATAACAAGTTGAGATGAGACTATGACGGCCCTAGCATGCACGACCGTCTAGTATGCAATTCCACACACACGTATAATCAACCGCCAGGTTATATTGTAGACACGAGGTGATCGTAGGTTTCCCCTTGAGGTTGCCTATAGCCTAGGATTTAGGAGAACTCACTGAGACATTATGTCTCATCCCAATCCTTATTTGTTTCAGATAAACAGGTTAGATGGCAAGCTAGTAGCCGAATGGATGTTACGACAAGTGATCGTTCGTACCCGCAGCAGGATGTTAAGGATATTCGAGGATGTAATTATTACACTTTAGAAAAGAAGAGTAGTATTATCATTGTACGAACGCATGATGTTGTATATAATATTCATTCGAAGTTTTTATGTTGTAAATTTTTAATGTATATCCAGTACTAAACTAACACACATGCTAGACTTTCTAGATACGTCTTGTATGGGTGTTACAATTTGGTATCAGAGCAGGTCAATTCAGATCGTGCCATGGGTCATTAAATTACAACTAAGGTAGTGAGACCATTGGGTTCCGGGTAAATGTTTTAATTGTCGTTGTTAGTTGAGCCTGATCAACTCAATTTGACATTCAACAGTTAGAACCGATGCCTGAGAGCTGAATAGGACCCAGGAGGAACAAAGTATGTGCTGAAGAAGAACTGAGAAGTAAGAACTCGGAGCGAGTTATAGTAAGAGTTTTATCGTGCCAATAGGTGGTCGGTGAACTAAGCAAGTATAAGTGTGAGTTCTCCGGGAGTGCAAGGCTACAAGAATAGGAGAAGTCGACATGTGATGATGGAATCAGTAAGCTCTCAGGGATTAAAACATGAGGACGAAGATAAAGATCTATATGTTCAGTGTGAATAAGGTTCTAACAATGAATGATGAATGAGTTGACAGAGAAATAAGTTAAGCCGTTCTTAGCGGATGAAGTTAAGGTTTTATGTGGAAGTTTTATGTTAAGTTCCATGATAAACAAGACATTAGTTTCTAATGTGCCGTGAGTTGAATCGATTGATGTTAATGCTTGCCATGCAAAAGTTATAGAATTGCTTTTATGTAAAATATGATTTCTGGAAAACTAAGCTGAAGAAACTCACCAATAGCGAAATTTTCGCTATTTGCAAAATTACTCCAGAGGATTTCGCTGATAGCGAACCTGGGGCAAAATTTCCAGTTTTTTCGAAAACTGTCATTTCGTCTCTAGGGCCTTAGTAGCTATTAGGGGGTTGTTTTCACAATCTTTTATGCAACAAACACTCTCTATAACATCAAGTATCGAATGCACATCACACCCTATGATTTCTAAGGAAGAAAATGCATGGACAAGTATTAACGGAATCAATCCGGTTGAAGATACCATTAGAAGTTAACGTGGCAAGAGCTGACGAAGAGCTTGGGTCAAGAGTTTTAAGGTTTCGGCTTATGGAACGGATAAAGTGGATGCAAAGTCACGAGATGGAAAGTAAATTGGTAAAGAGTTAAGTGAAGTCACAAGATTTTCAGATTTAATGAAGTTATGAGTATTCCCTCGGACCTATGTTTTGTTTAATTGAATTGTTGAAGCTCGTTATGATGATGAATCATAAAGTTTACTCGAGTTTAGAAAGATATATGCATATGGGTGATTGAAATTGATATTTTTGAAATTCAAATGAAAATTTTGTAGGTACTGGTTTGTTACGATTCGCGTAGAGTGGGCTAAACTAACTAGAACCAAGATTTGATGGCACGTATGTGTTATCAACTTGTTCTGTAATTTTAGAGTATCGACTGGGACCTATGTTCGGTATATGTTTATTTATAGTGGAAAATCATCAACGACAATGATCTGTGTGTTATAACATAAAGTTTTCTTAAAGAAAGAAATTAATGAGCAAGCATTAGTTGATTACGCAAAACATAGTATGCGAGAATACAAGGATGCAATGAAGCAAGATCAAGAAAGGCATGTATAATTTATGATGAATCTACCATGAGAATTCGAGATTACTCGGAAACAAGTTTAGGTATGATAAGTATATGTCATGAGGTAAACCCAACCAGTGGGAATGTGAGGTCTATCCCCAAGTAAAATAATATGGTAATGCGATAAGTCTATCGTGAGATTCAATCTTACAAGGTATTGTGAGGTGCAAGTTTGTGGAAATGGTTGCTACTTGAAAGGTTTTGAGAAAGGTTCAAGAAGATGATGCTCATAAGGGAAATAGAATGTGAAGTTTCAACCGTCTCAATGGATTAGAATATTGGTTAAAGTCAACTGGTGGAAATCAGAGTGGTGCAATGGAATGTTAATAGATAAAGTTTTCGACAATAACCATGGAACAGGAAACTTGATAGTAAGAGTCTTCTTGAGAAGCAATATGGGACAAGCGAGAAGCTCAAGAAATTTTAAGTAAGCAAAGAGATTAATACGGACAGTGAAGGATATGGCAAAGGTATAATGGATGCGTCGTCACCAAAGTAAGGATAGGAAAGGCTAGAGTCACAACAAATTAAGAGTATGTGCTATGATAAGAGAAATACATGTAAGAGTCAAAAGGTTCCTTTTTGTGACTCAAAGTAATGATTGAATTATCAAGTTTCGAACCGGTATTAAAAGGAGAAGTGTCATGCAGGAGAAGGTAACAATATGTGATCGTAACCGGATATGATGTTTTGAAGATTCAAGTTTATTGTTCTTAGAGCGAGGAAATGAGATATTGTTATGAGGGTCAAGGATCCTATATGATTTATGTTATGCAATAATGTGAGTCTCCAAGATATGTATGTAAGTCAAGAAAGTATAAGAAAGAAGTTACTTTCGAAGTTCAAGAATTTCATTATGGAAGGTGTTTTATCTTGGTTTTCGGGTGTCAAACATTGATTACATTTGAACCTTTTTAACCGGTGATATCTTATTTTTTCTTGGGAAGGGAAAAAAGTAAGCAAAACCCTTGAGAATCGAGGTCCGGGAGTTGTTTTCGCTACGGGAAGGTGTTAGGCACCGATAACGACTATAGTAACCTATAAGAACCGTCTTTACTTTCAACGCGCGCGCTTTATTTTTAAATGCTATTTGAAAAGTGATATTTACACCTAAGAGTTTACTAAGTCAAGAATTGGAGGGAGAAGAATGTGTTTGAATTTTTATTTTATTTGAATTGAAGGAATTTTGATTCCTTGCCTACGTACCCGTTTAAGGGATCAAATCCACCGTAGTTCTCTTCCAAAAATATTTTTGTTTTTTTGTTGGTTGATTTTAAGTTTGAAAATGGAATTTTGAAGAATGAGAGAGAGAGGCCTCAAAGGCATAAGATTGTGAAATTGTGAGATTGAATTAGTTATTTTGCAAAATGAAAGTCAAAGTATGGTTAAAATTCATTAAAGTTTGATTAAGAAAATAAAAGGAAAATCAATGGGATTTTGATCCCAAGGTTTATTGTGAAAATGATTTGAGTGATATTGTTCATGTTTAGTTGGAAAATGATTTTTCTAAGTGTAAAGCCTAAGCATTCATCTAAACATACAATCCTAAACATACATCTAAACATGCATATCCTAAGCATATACCTAAAGTCATCTATGTGATGTGTGTGCATGTGTCGGTGCTTGTGTCGGTGTACATTATTAGAGTCCATAGTCCATATTACATCATTGGCCTAGATACATTCTATGGTCTTGCAAGGAATTAAAAAGCATAAGAAAAATATTACAAAAATTCCTAAGTTTTACATTCTAATTCTTGCATGAATTTTAAGGTGTGAGAAGGATAGGGACTAAGAATATAAGATGGAGAATAAAATGCCTTATGGAATGCATGAAACATGGAATGGAGGAGTTAGTAGCACATGATAATATCAAGAAAATAAAGCAAGTAAAGGTTACTATAACAAAGGCAAAGAAATTACCACAAAACATAGCAAAAATGATGCAAAGCATAGCCTAAATTACACCACAAAATACAAGGTCCACATGACTCATAATCCCCACATTTTAGCACATCTTAAAGACATGAATTCAGACTTCAAAATGGGACCAAAAAGATGTGAGAGACCATGTATTTTAATAGTGAACTTAAGCATGTTTTTTCATCATTTATTCACAAACAAAACTTGCAAGCCAAGTAACTAAGCACAAGGCACACACCTATAGCAAAAACACATTCAAACAGCAACAAAACCTCCACAAATCATGTATCATGAATCAAAACCCTCCATCCAGAATTTAGGATCGAAATTGAACAATTTTCATAGGGTTTTTTACACAAAATTTCACAATTAAAGCAAGAAAACATCATACTATTTTTTTTATCAATTTTCAAACACAGCAATGATCATAAAAGGATCACAAAAGATAAAGAAATACGTATGAATTTTTAGAGAATTTTTTAAAAGGTTTTTGGACTACCAGGGGTACAGATAGCAAGATCCAGTTGCAAGGCACAAAACTGGGGGGGTACGCACAGCAAAAGGTCACACAGGCTTGGCAGTTGGGCCTTAAGACAGCAATTGGATCGGGTAGGGTTCAAACCATGGGTTGAACCAGTTTGAGGGCATATATAAGCAAGAACCGGTCCAAACCATCATTCTAGCCCTCCCTTTCTCTCTCTTACGTTCTGCAAACTCTCTCCCTCTCTCTCTAGGACTGGACGAAGAAGATGAACGGAGTGGTTTTCCGGTGTGGTGGCTGCCGGCGCCGCCGCCGCACTGGAAAGCGAAGCTTACTTTCCTTTTAAAAAATTTTATACCAAAATAATCCTCCTCTCTTCCTCTGTTCGAACTTGCAAGTAATTTTTAGAAACAACCACGCAATCGAGCTAGATCTACAATCTAAGTAGCGAAAATTTGAAGAGGAGAAAAAGAGAAAGGAGTACCAAATCGTTTATGCCTTTGAGGAGGTTGTTACGTGGCTACTTCGTTTAACTTCGTGTCGTCTTCTTTGTCTTTTGATTCTCTGGAAATTGCTTAACCCTAACTGCTTCAGCTTTTCGCAGATTCAAGGTTCTTTCCTTGTTAATCTTCGGTTTGAGGCTTGATTCGAAACCCTAGGGTTTTGGATTGGCTCGAATTGGAGTTTGATTCTGTTTTGTTGAACACTTTGTTTCGGTTTTGGTGGAACTGGTTCAATCTTGACGAATCTGTTTCCGTTGAATTTGACTTGATCTTGATGCTGGTTTTCTTGATCCTTTTCTTTTGCTCTTCAATCCTTCTCTTGTGATCGCATTCGTGCTCGAATTGCAAGAGGAAGGTTCGATGATGATGATTCTCGCAGAGAATCACTGAGAACCTTCGTAGCTTCGATCGAATTTGGTCAGAATTTGTTGAATTAGAATCTGGTTTGATGAAATGATTGTTGAAATGAATCTGTTTGTGGTTGAATCGATGAGAATTCGTATGAATTTGAGAGGATTTGGAGGATTTTGTGGTGATCTGATTCGGTTAGGGTTTGAAGATGGTGATGATCTTCATCGTGTTCTTCATATTTGTGGCTTTTTGATCTGTTTTTGTGGAGAGAGAGAAAGTGCAGTGTGTTTGTGTGAGTTGGCAGAAAATGAATGGGTTTTTTGACCTTGACTGATGAGTTGGCTTTTATAGCTGATGACTGGAATTCCTGGACCAATGAGAAAATGACACGTGGCATGACTAACTTTCTGGACAAATGACAAACCGACATGTGTACTGGACTTATAACAAACTTTTGGACCTATTTGCAATTATTAAAAATTGAAGGACTAAAATGCAAAAATAACAAAAGGACTAAAAAATAAAATTGGTAAAAAATGTAATTTGAAAATAACGTAAAGTGAAACGTTTAAAAATGACAAAACGGACTAAAACGAACCAATTACTTAAATGAGGTACTTTAAAGTAACCTCTCTCTGCCGAAATTTCGTGTGAAAAGACCAAAATGCCCCTGGGGACTAAAACGACTCAAGATGACTCAAACGCAATTTTAAAATGGATTTTTAACAGGAAATTAAAGCAAGAGCTTATACAAGCAAAATTAAAAGACTCAGTGACAATTTTTTAGAATTTAAACAGGGTTTTAGCACATGAAAAGACTAAAATGCCCCTAGGGGCTAAACTGACTCAAAATGACTTCAAATGCAATTTTTGAAATGGATTTTGACACAGAATGGAAACAAAGACTTACTCAAACTATCTGAAAGGACTCAAACCATTTTTAAAAGATTGAAAGAAATTTTAACATAGGAAATGACTAAAATACCCTTTCATGTGAATTTTGCAAGTAATATTGAAATAAAATGCAGAGAAAGATGTAACTGATCAGAGACAAATGCAAGATAAGAAGAATTGAGTTAGTATTTTTGGTCCAAAATTAGGGTATAACAGCTGCCCCTATTTAAGTTTCTTTGTCCGAAGAGTCAAGAGACGTAGTCTTTGATTTGACGGGACGAAGATACTTAAATATTAACATTTGCACTGTTTTTGGACATAAAAATACGCTTTCAGATTTTCAAAAATGTGAATGCCATGCAATATTTTGATAATGAATGCAAGACAAACGACTGGAGTCCATGGAGCATGTCATGTCACTGGGGATCCAGGTGGACATTGACAGGGTAGACAAACCAGGGGATAGAAAATAGGGTACAAGTTGTTCTTTGGATCGAACTAGCCACTTGACCAAGGAATACAAAATAAGAAATAGGTACAAGCTGTTCTTGGGATCGAACTTGGCACTTGACCGGAAGCATAGACATATAGGCAGATACAAGCTGTTCTTTGGATCGAACTTGACACTTGATTGAAAATACAAACAGATAGGCAGGCACAAACTGTTCTTTGGATCGAACTGGCTGTTTGGCTGGAGATATAGACAAAAGGGTAGATATAAACTGTTCTTTGGATCGAACTTGCCGTTGAATCATCACCACATCACGTAAGTGGGTGCAAACTGTTCTTTGGATCGAACTTGTCGTTTGACTGACAACAAAGCATAAGCCGGGTACAAACTGTTCTTTGGATCGAACTTGTTGTTTGTCCGGAAATGTAGGTATATAAGCAGGTACAAGTTGTTCTTTGGATCGAACTAGTCACTTGACCGGTAACAAGATACAAATTGGAAGCTTGATTTGGAAAGATACAAATTGAGAGTTAGTTGATATTGATTTGATTTGAAAATAGACATGACCATTATTGTTGGCCCAAGAGCAAATTGAGAGTGGATTAACACTGACACAGACATTGAATTGAAAGTTTGAGATTGAAAGAGAGATTGACAATTGAGATTGATCAGAGACATGGACATAGACATTGAATTGAGAGTTGAAATTGAATTGGATTTGAGATTGAAATTGAGTTGAGTTAGATTGGCATTGAAATTGGATTGAAGGTTGAAATTGAAATGAATTTGACAATTGAAATTGAATTGAATTTGATAGTTGAAATTGGATTGAAAGTTGAAATTGAATTGAATTTGACAGTTGAAATTGAATTGAATTTGACAGTTGAAATTGGATTGAAATTGTGATTGGATTGAAATTGGAGATTGAAATTGAGTTTGACATTTGAAATTTGGATTGAATTGAAATTGAGATTGGATTGAAATTTGGAATTGGATTGAATTTTGAAGATTGAGTTGGTTTGGAAATTGAATGTTGAATTAAATTGAAAATGGAGATTGAACTGAATTGAAAGTGGAAACTGAGTTGGATTGAAAGTTGAAATTGGAAATGCAATATGTATGTATGGTATAACAAGATTATTGAATGTATGAGCACATAAAATGCGTGATTATGCATGTATGAATGCTTGAAATGCATGATTGGTTTGTAGTTTGACAAGGAAGTTTCACAGAGATAGACAAAACATTGGAAGATTGGGCACGTAGTGGCTCGTGCTGCAACATATTCACATAGAAAATCCTCTTTGGTGAGATCGTCGTTGAAAGACGTATCAAAACCATGGCTGAGGGCAATATGAACTTGTAGAGGAGGGAACCTTTGGAAGATTCTTGGATACAGGTCGCCGTTGTTAGGCGTGTCAGTGCTGGGTAAACATTGGATGTTCGTATCTGTGGTCAATGATTTTCATTATTTCATTCTTTCATTTTTCAATCCCATTTTTGCCTGAACCGCCCTTTCGGGTTTTCGATTCAGCGGGGAATGAGATTCTTTTCATTGCCCAATTTTTTCCTGAATTGCATTCATAGGTTGTCAATCAGCGGGGTGCTCATTTTTGCCTAAGCCGCCCTTTCGGGTTTTCAACTTAGCGAGCTTTTCATTTTCATTTTTTCAATTTTTTTTATTTTCATTCTTGCCATTGACCACAGATCATCCTGGGAAGTAACCTGCTTGTAACATGTATTGAAATAGACATTGACACTCATTCATTCATGCACGTTTCATTGAAATGTACCCTATTGCTCAGGTTTGCTTTCAAAATAGACAGGAAAAGATGTTTCAATTTTCAAAAATGTTTGTTTCACACATTGACATCATCAAATAGAAAGGAAGTGTTTTGTATATAGCATTGAAAATAGAAAGAAAATAGAGTTTCAAACAAAAGCACAGACTCAAATTGATGTAGAAGAGTGACAGTCAGCCAAAAGCATGACTTCACGGATTTACAAAGCTTGGAAAGTGGTAATTTTATTGGTTGGTGGTACATTGAACACGATGACCGCTACATTTCATAGAAATTTTGAATTCACAAGTACAGAAGCTTCTGATGAAGATGATCATTGACAGTTGCAGATGCCCAAAGGAGTGATGGTGATTTGCCAGATATAGTTACTTGTCTTTTATTATCAACCTCATTTTTGCATGAACCGCCCTTTCGGGTTTTCGGCTCATCGAGGCGCTCATTCCTGCCTGAGTTGCGTACAATCTCAGCGAGCTTTATCCATATTCATTTTTTTTTTGTCCCTAACTTTTGCCTGGATCGCCCTTTCGGGTTTTCGATCCACCGGGAAGCGCATTTTTGCCTAGGCCGCCCTTTCGGGTTTTCGACCTACCACGCTGTTCTTTTCTTTTTAGACAAAGTATTTCTTGACTATATCGGCATTAACAGGATTTGGGAGTTCAACACCATCCATGTGCGTAAGAATCAAAGCACCACCATAGAAAGCCTTCTTGACAACATAAGGACCTTCATAGTTAGGTGTCCACTTGCCCCTTGGGTCGGGTTGCTGACTTATCCTTCTTTTCAATACAAGCTCGCCTTCCTGGAATTCTCAAGGTCGGACTTTCTTGTCAAAAGCATTCTTCATTCGCACTTGATACAACTGTCCATGAGCCATAGCATCCATACGTTTCTCTTCAATCAGATTCAATTGATCGTACCGACTTTGACACCATTCAGCCTCAGTTAATTTTGCTTCCATGATCACTCGAAGGGATGGAATCTCCACTTCCAGAGGGAGAACTGCTTCCATACCATATACTAAGGAAAAAGGTGTTGCCCCGGTTGAACTGCGCACTGTAGTACGGTAACCATGCAAGGCAAACGGTAGCATCTCATGCCAGTCTTTGTAAGTAGTGACCATCTTTTGAACAATCTTCTTGATGTTCTAGTTAGCGGCCTCAACTGCACCATTCGTCTGAGGTCTGTAAGGAGAAGAGTTATGATGTTCAATTTTGAATTCTTCACATAAAGCTTGCATCATACTATTGTTCAGATTGGAACCATTGTCAGTGATGATCTTGTTGGGAACACCATATCGACAGACGATGTTACTCTTGATAAACTTGACAACCACTTGCTTGGTCTCATTTGCATAGGAGTCAGCTTCAACCCACTTGGTGAAATAGTTAATTGCCACTAGAATGAAGCGATGTCCATTGGAAGCCTTTGGTTCAATTCTTCCGATCATATCAATGCCCCACATAGAGAAAGGCCATGGGGAAGATATAACATTGAGAGCGTGTGGAGGCACATGAATCTTATCAGCATAGATTTAACATTTGTGGCATCTCTTAGCATGTTTGTGGCAATCACGCTCCATAGTTATCCAGTAATAGCCAGCTCTTAGCAGTTTCCTTGACATGGTGTGACCTGAAGCATGGGTTCCAAAGGTACCGTCATGTACATCATGCATCAATTTCTCAGCTTCTTGTTTATCAACACACCTCAATAGGACCATGTCATAGTTCCTCTTGTATAGGATTTCTCCGTCCAGAAGGAATTTACTAGCCCATCGTCTCAAAGTCTTTTTATCCCTGTTGGAAGCACCAGGTGGATATTCGTGGTTCTGCAAGAATTGTTTGATGTTGTAATACCAAGGCTTTTTATCATTCACATCTTCATCAGCTTGATCTCGCATATTTTCAATAGTAAACACATGAGCGGGTCTATGAAGACGTTGTACTTTGATTACGGGCACGTCATTCCAGTGATTCACACGGAACATGGAAGACAACGTAGCAAGGGCATCAACCATCTGGTTTTCATCCCGAGGGATGTGGTGCAGCTCAACCTTGGTAAAGTATGTCAACAGACGTCTTGCATAGTCGCGGTAAGGGATCAACTTTTCATGATGAGTCTCCCATTCACCCTTTATCTGATTAATAACAAGTGCGGAATCTCCATAGATGTCAAGGTGCTTAATTCTCAGATCAATGGCTTCTTCAATGCCCAAGATGCATGCTTCATATTCAGCTATGTTGTTTGTGCATTCAAAAGTTATTCGAGCGGTGAAAGGAATGTGGTGCCCCTGTAGGGTTACAATGATGGCCCCAATTCCTTTACCGTAAGCATTAACAGCACCATCAAACACCAATCCCCACTTGCTATTGGGATCCGGCCCTTCATTGATCAGTGGTTCTTCACAGTCTTTTGCTTTCAGATACATAATCTCTTCATCAGGGAAATCAAACTTAATTGGCTGGTAATCATCGAGAGGTTGACACGCAAGATGCTCAGCAAGGACACTTCCTTTGATTGCTTTCTGAGCTTTGTACACAATATCATATTCAAACAACAACATTTGCCAACGTGCAATCTTTCCAGTAACAGCAGGCTTTTCAAAGATGTATTTGATTGGATCCATTCGGGATATCAACCAAGTTGTATGATTCACCATATAATGACGCAGGCGTTTGGCAGCCCAAGCTAAAGCACAACAAGTCTTTTCAAGCATTGTATACCGAGTCTCACAGTCGGTGAACTTCTTGCTCAGATAGTAGATAACATGCTCTTTCTTTCCAGTCTCATCTTGTTGACCGAGAACACAACCCACGGAATCATCTAACACTGACAGATACATAATCAAAGGCCTTCCTTCCACTGGTGGGACAAGGATAGGTGGTTCTAACAGGTATTCTTTAATGCTATCAAAAGCCTCCTGGCATTCATCATTCCATACAACAGGCTGATTCTTTCTGAGCAATTTGAAAATTGGTCCACAGGTAGTAGTCATGTGAGATATGAATCTTGAAATATAATTCAGACGTCCGAGGAAACCTCTGACTTGCTTCTCAGTTTGAGGGGCCGGCATCTCTCTGATGGCTCGGACTTTGTCAGGATCAACTTCAATGCCTCTTTGACTGACAATGAAACCTAGCAACTTTCCAGATCTTACACCAAATGTGCACTTGTTAGGATTCAACCGCAGCTTGTACTTTCTCAGTCTTTCAAACATCTTTTTCAAATACACAATATGCTGCTCCTCATCACTTTACTTCACAATCATATCATCAACATATACTTCAATCTCTTTGTGAATCATATCATGAAACAGAGTGGTCATACCCCTTTGATAGGTAGCACCAGCATTTATCAATCCAAACGACATCACTTTATAACAGAATGTTCCCCATGGAGTGATGAAGGACGTCTTTTCTCTATCTTCAGGTGACATCTGTATCTGGTTGTAGCCAGAGAAACCATCCATAAAAGAGAACACTTTAGACTAAGCCGTACTGTCAACAAGCACATCAATATGAGGCAATGGGAAATTATCCTTTGGACTGGCTTTATTCAAATCACTATAATCAACACACATTCGAACTTTCCCATCTTTCTTCGGTACTGGTACAATGTTGGCAATCCATTCAGGATATTCAGCTGTCATGAGGAAACCCGCATCAATTTGCTTCTGCACTTCAGCCTTGATCTTAAGAGCCATGTCTGGACGAGACCTTCTCAATTTCTGTTTGACAGGAGGACATTCAGGTCTTGTCGGTATCCGATGTTCCACAATCTTGGGATCTAGACCCGGTATATCTTCATAGGACCATGCAAAGACATCTGGATAATCATGGAGAAGCTGAATAATCTTCTTTTTCACCTCTGGCTCAAGTGTGGCACCAATCTTGATCTCTCGCTTGTTCTCTTCAGTACCCAGGTTGATAAGCTCAATCTCTTCCTGGTGAGGCTGAATGGCTCTTCTTTCTTGCTCAAGTAGTCGAGTGATCTCATACGGTATCCCTTCATCATCCTCCTCATCTTCAGCTTCATATACAGGGAATTCAAAATTTGGAGGAACCATAGGGTCACTGTGTTCAACGGGTTTATTATGGTTCAATCTGCATAATATGATTGGGATGATTTTAGAAAAAATGTTTTCTATGCAGATTTTTGAAATTAATAAGAAAATAACAAACGTTTTGGTTTTTCCTGGCATTACCATTATTTCCAAGAAAAAGGCACTAAAAAGTAAAAAAAAAAAAACAAAGAGTCGTGAGAAAGACGACAACATTTATTGATAACGGCAATGCCGAAACAAACATGCCCTTATAATGATATCACTTTCGCCTTGGGCAGAGCAAAAAGATTGTTATTTTGAAAACAAAGAAAAACATGAGCAACAAGACACATTACATGGAAGCATGCATGACTAAAGGAACATCAATGGCCTCCCAATTTCTCAAAGTGCCTCCCGGTACAACAAATGTAGGCACGTAACTACTTTCAGCAGCACCTTCAGCAATAGCATTGATAAACCCACCACTGTAGAAAGCTCCTGTTGAAATGCCTGAGGTCGGGGCGAATCCAAGGCCCTCTTTACGCTTGTTTTCTAAAATCTGAATCACTTTGCCCCAGCCAGCAGCCTAACCTTCTTGAACAGCCTTCTGGGCGTCTTTCAATGAAGCCATACTAGCACTAGCTCTCCGGGGTTCTGCACTCTCAACGGTCAAGCCTTGAAATGACGTCCCTTCGGCGGACCCTGCTTCAACACAAGAGAAAGATGACACTTGGCTAACCAGATATGCTTCTTCACCATGTACAGTGACAATCTTACCATTCCTCACAAACTTGAACTTTTGGTGCAGAGTAGAAGTTACTGCCCTAGCATCGTGAATCCACGGTCTTCCGAGGAGACAACTGTAAGAAGCATTGATGTCCATGACCTGGAAAGTGATCTGAAATGTCTCCGGACCAATGGTAATTGGCAAGTCTACTTTCCCCAGAACATCCTTACGAGATCCGTCAAAAGCCTTAACCAAATAGCTGCTTCCCCTCAGAGAAATTCCATGATGACTCAACTGTCTTAGTGTAGATTCAGGCATTACATTTAAAGATGATCCAGTGTCCACCAGCACATTGGATATCATGTCAGACTTGCAGTGCACTGAGATATGCAGAGCCAAGTTGTGGTGTTTCCCTGCTTCGGGGAGTTCATCGTCACCAAACCCCAAGTCATTGCAAGCAGTAATGTTACCCACTATTCCATCAAACTGATCCACAGAGACTTCATGATCAACATAGGCCTGTTCCAGTACCTTCATCAACACTTTCCTGTGAGCTTCTAAGCTCAGGAGCAAAGACAAGATGGAGATTTTTGATGGAGTTTGCAGCAGCTGGTCAACAATCTTATAGTCACTATTTTTAATAAGCCTCAGAATTTCATCTAGATTAGACTCGTCAATAGACTGGCCTGATGGGCCGGCGTTCTTGTCAACAGGAGGGGCAACTGGTGGAGTTATTGTAGCAATAGGTGTAACCACCTTCTTTTGGAATAAGGGTGGACGGACCTTCCCGCTTCTCAGAGCTGTAATTTCACTAGCAACATTATCAACTGTAGCCGGAGATATCAGAGGCACTTCCACTCCATTCTCAATCATGGTTGCATTGTACTTGTAAGGGATTGCTTTTGTAGAGGCATAAGGTACGGGACCAGGTAATCTGATCACTAAGGGTTCAACATTCCTTGTCTGGGATGCACCTCCAGCAGGAGAATCATGGAATACTGGCACAATCACACATACATCACTGACAATCAAGTGTTTGCCATCCATTAGGCTCTGTATATCATCTTGCACCATACCACAACCCATAGGATTTTGAAGACATTCTGAACAAGAAGCATGATCGTGACTGAACAAAGAAGCTTGGCAGAGTTTGACATGTAGTGGCACCAAAGGAGTAACAACATTGCAGACATCCAGCATGGGATCCTCTTGAGGAACGGGGATCCTTTCAAAAGCTTCGATCATATTAACAGCAGCATGGTTTGGAAGTGGATTGTCAAGAACATGAGGAACACTATTTTCAAAAGTCAACCGTCCCTTTTCTATCAGGTCTTTTACAATATATTTCAGAGCATAACAACCTTCAACATCGTGACCTTGAGCGCCCTGATGGAATTCACATGTAAGATCCTGTCAGAACCTAGGAGGCAAAGGATTAGGCGGAGGCTTGCCTGGTCTAGTGACGCAGTGCCCCTTAGCAAGTAAAGTTGGGAGCAGCTCAGCATACCGCATACGTATTGGTGGAAAATAAGTCTTGGGCCGAGGACCCTATTGCTGCTGCTGCTGCTGTTGTTGAGCAGGAGGCTGTTGTTGCACTTGTTGAGCAATGGCATTAACGGGCGCTGGTGGTTAACCCGGTGGCAGAGGATATTGCTGATAGAATGGCGGGAAGAAGGGATGTTGAGAGTACTGCATGTATTGATAGGCAAAGGTAATTGAGTAGCAGTTGTAGATGGGTTACCAGATACCATCCCTACTTCGGATTCTTTCCTTTTATGGTGGCCATTACCATACTTCTTTGGTGCGCTGGCCGAAGATTCACCCTTTTCAAGAACAATGATACCCTCTCTGACAGCCTCTTCTAGACGAGTTCCCATGGTAACCATGTCGGAGAAGTTGTTTGGAGCAGAGACTATCATTCTTTCCTTATATTCCTTCTTCAGAGTCTTTAGGAACGTATGTGTCAATTCTTCCTCATCGAGTCGAGGAGAAACACGGGCAGCTACCCCTCTCCATCTCTGGGCATACTCACGGAAGGTTTCATCCGTCTTCTGAGACAAGGACTTAAGAGAGTCCCTATTTGGCTTCAAGCAGGTATTGAACTCATAATGACTTTCAAAAGCAGCTGCAAGTTCTTCAAAAGTATGGATGTTATCTTTGCTCAAACCAGTGTACCAATCTGCCGCATCTTCTGCTAGGCTGTCCTGGAAGCAGTGTATCATCAGAGCATCATTATCTGCATAATTGGCCATCTTCCGGGCGTACCGAATGACATCGCTATGTGGATAGGAAGATCCATTGTACTTATCAAAATCTGGCACCTTGAACTTCTTAGGAACCTCAAATCGGGATTCCAAGCATAGATCACGAGCCTTAGCAGAGACACCATTTCCACGGCTAGCTTTGACCTCACGGAGTTCTCCAGCCAACTCTCTTAACTGTCTTCTCATAGCTTCCATTATAGGGTCTTGTCCACGCGGAGTGTCAACATCAATCACCTGTTGCACATGTGTACAACAGGGTCGGTAACATCAGTAGTCACTTGAGGCATAGAAGTACTTGCACCAGCAAAAGTTGTCATAGGAATTTGTCCTTGACCAGCAAAACCAGAGACACCAGCAGCAGTATTAGGAGAATAGAAAGCTGAGAGCCCATAAGGGCGCCCATTGGGCATAACAAAACGAGCATCAGAAGACACAGTAGACAGTGCGATAGAGGGAATCCCTTCAGTAGAAGCCGGAGCAGACGTGGCTGGTTGTTCTTATGCAGCCATCATGGTGGACATAGCGTCATGAGCCTTAGCCAAGTCTTCTTTCATAGCAGCCAATTCGGCACGGAGCTGAGCATTTTCTTCTTCAAAGTTAGCCATAATTCTTCTCTTGTGAAATCTTGTTTGATGAATTCTATCTGGTTGGTAAACTTTGCGAACACGAGCCACTTTTCAGACTGCGGCGGACAAAACCAGGAGGCAATGAGCACGAGAGAAGTCTTTTGTGACCAATAAATGCATATGATGCATGAAATGTGTTAATGTATATGCAAAAGGACTCTTTTTTGTGTCATCGAAGGGTTTTAGACAAATTAGAAACTTGTAAACATTACTAAACAGCTGAAACATCAAAACCAGACAAAACAAACAAACATCATAGAGTCTTACAAGATGATTCCCTTTGAAATACTAAGCCAAGGGATAGACTTTGAAATGTAAAGCAGTAATAACAACTGGGAATAACAACAGGAAATGGAAATCCTCAAGCATAGGAAGTGGAAGCATCATCCTCAGACTCAGACTCATAGCTGCAGTATTGTGCATAGAAGTCACGGGCACCCCTAGCCCTCTTAGAGTCTCTCATAAGGAACCTATTTTTTTCTTCAATCTCTTTCCTAGCTTTAGCCAACTCTTTCTTCAGTGTCATCACCTCATGAGTCTTCTGTTCATCCTTTCCATCCAAAGTCATGATCAAGTTCTCAGCCTCATAGTATCTAGTCCTCCACTGATGCTTCTCCCGACTCTCCATAGCTAGATGCTCCTGATACATCTCCTGAGTAGGTGGAAGTAGAGGCAAAGGCATGGTAGGAATAGATGCAGACACATATCTCATAGAGGGGTAAGGCATACCAATCTCCTCAGCTTGGTTTATCACCCACTGTGTATAGGCCTCATGAGCAACACCGGACCTTACACCCATATGCTTCACCTCTTTCTTCCGAAGCTTGGACCAAGCTTCCATGAAATCTTCTCTTATTCCTGTGGGAGCATTGGAGTAGTGGAAGAAGTAGGGAGATGTAGCAAGATTGATGGGCTTTTCTTTCATCGGGAAACCAAATTGTCGCAAGGCGAGCTCCGGGTTATAGTTGATTCCACCCCGGGTACCAAGAAGAGGTACATTAAGAAACTTTCCACCACCAAAGATAATTTCCTTGACTCTAGAAGCGGGAGTGAGCCAAACTACTTCATTAGGAGTGAGAGCCATAATCCTCTGTGAAATAGACCAATTCTCCGGATTGTCGTGGAAAGACTCTGGAAGGTGCGAAATAAACCACCTATAGAGGAGAGGCACACAACAAAGAATATATCCACGACCCTTGCCGGAACGATCGTGAATAGCATGGTATGTGTCAGCTAACAAAGTAGGAACCGGATTCTTGGAGTGGAAGATCATGATAGCATTCATGTCCACGAAGTCATCAAGATTCGGAAAGAGAATAAGCCCATAGATGAGAAGTGCAAGAATAGCCTCAAGAATGTCCTGACAAGTGGTATTGAGGTGAGCTTTCTCAAGTAGATACTTCGAAGTGAACCCTCGGATACGAGCCTTAGTAACAAGATTCTTGGAGACATCGGTGGTCTTGAGATAGAGATCTTTAGCAATAACCAATGGAGTAGGAAGGTTCTCAAGTCCCGCGAAGGGTACCCCCTTAGCAATAGATAGACCCATCAAGGAAGAATAAGCCTCTAGAGTAGGCACCAACTGAAAGTCTGGAAAAGTAATGCACCGATAGTCCCGATCATAGAATTGGAGTGTGCACAAGCTTCTCATCCACATTGGTCTGGAGAATAGTAAGTAAAGCCCCGTAACGATGTCGGAAACCAGTCGGATCCTCAATCTTGAGTGCCAAATCTCTCAAACTAGTCAAATCCACTTCCTTGAACTTGTAGGACTTAGTCTTCCCCATTCCTACAATGTTTACAAATTCAATTTGTCTAAGCCCTTCGATAACAATGCATGGAAAAAAGTTTATGCATGTATGCATGTATGCATGAATGCATGATTATGTTCAAGTTCGGAGAAAACATGGTGGGTTGAAATTCAAAGTCAAGGAGTCATGGGTGGACACAGTGTCCGGTGAAACTAGGGCTTTAGGATAATAGTAACCGGGTTCTAAAAAGGTTCCCAAGTTGCAACCTCTCCGACGTACATCACGGTGTCACGAGACAACACTCGCTCCATGATTATACATAAGTAGGTCTAGCTTGAGTGTAGTATCGCGTGACGACTAAAAATCGAGACAACACTCGGTTTAGCCTCCGCACTACGTCCTAGAAAATGGCCATGGATGGGTTCGGTTATCTACAGTTCATAGCGTCATAGAACAATTAGAAGTAAAGTGCCTAAACGCGACAACACGCGCCGACAACATCACCCCCAAAATGCCTCAGCTATGTGGGATTGATCGCATAATCCAATACACGAGGCAACACTCGAAATGAATTGTCGATTATATCCCTCCTAAATCCTAAGTTCACTCAGTCCGGGTGTAGGACTTTTGATATTCTCACCCCACACGTTTGCAAGAATTTAAACATTTATTCACATAGGAAAGCAAGTAAAAGAAACAAATAAAAAGAGCGCAAGTGCGGAAATAAAGACTAGGCGTAACTCTCGAATTCTCCCCAGTGAAGTCGCCAGCTGTTTTATCTTGGTTTTCGGGTGTCAAACATTGATTACATTTGAACCTTTTTAACCGGTGATATCTTATTTTTTCTTGGGAAGGGAAAAAAGTAAGCAAAACCCTTGAGAATCGAGGTCCGGGAGTTGTTTTCGCTACGGGAAGGTGTTAGGCACCCATAACGACTATATTAACCTATAGGAACCGTCTTTACTTTCTACGCGCGCGCTTTATTTTTAAATGCTATTTGAAAAGTGATATTTACACCTAAGAGTTTACTAAGTCAAGAATTGGAGGGAGAAGAATGTGTTTGAATTTTTATTTTATTTGAATTGAATGAATTTTGATTCCTTGCCTACGTACCCGTTTAAGGGATCAAATCCACCGTAGTTCTCTTCCAAAAATATTTTTGTTTTTTTGTTGGTTGATTCTAAGTTTGAAAATGGAATTTTGAAGAATGAGAGAGAGAGAGGCCTCAAGGGCATAAGATTGTGAAATTGTGAGATTGAATTAGTTATTTTGCAAAATGAAAGTCAAAGTATGGTTAAAATTCATTAAAGTTTGATTAAGAAAATAAAAGGAAAATCAATGGGATTTTGATCCCAAGGTTTATTGTGAAAATGATTTGAGTGATATTGTTCATGTTTAGTTGGAAAATGATTTTTCTAAGTGTAAAGCCTAAGCATTCATCTAAACATACAATCCTAAACATACATCTAAACATGCATATCCTAAGCATATACCTAAAGTCATCTATGTGATGTGTGTGCATGTGTCGGTGCTTGTGTCGGTGTACATTATTAGAGTCAATAGTCCATATTACATCATTGGCCTAGATACATTCTATGGTCTTGCAAGGAATTAAAAAGCATAAGAAAAATATTACAAAAATTCCTAAGTTTTACATTCTAATTCTTGCATGAATTTTAAGGTGTGAGAAGGATAGAGACTAAGAATATAAGATAGAGAATAAAATGCCTTATGGAATGCATGAAACATGGAATGGAGGAGTTAGTAGCACATGATAATATCAAGAAAATAAAGCAAGTAAAGCTTACTATAACAAAGGCAAAGAAATTACCACAAAACATAGCAAAAATGATGCAAAGCATAGCCTAAATTACACCACAAAATACAAGGTCCACATGACTCATAATCCCCACATTTTAGCACATCTTAAAGACATGAATTCAGACTTCAAACTGGGACCAAAAAGATGTGAGAGACCATGTATTTTAATAGTGAACTTAAGCATGTTTTTTCATCATTTATTCACAAACAAAACTTGCAAGCCAAGTAACTAAGCACAAGGCACACACCTATAGCAAAAACACATTCAAACAGCAACAAAACCTCCACAAATCATGTATCATAAATCAAAACCCTCCATCCAGAATTTAGGATCGAAATTGAACAATTTTCATAGGGTTTTTTACCCAAAATTTCACAATTAAAGCAAGAAAACATCATACTATTTTTTTTATCAATTTTCAAACACAGCAATGATCATAAAAGGATCACAAAAGATAAAGAAATACGTATGAATTTTAAGAGAATTTTTTAAAAGGTTTTTGGACTACCAGGGGTACAGATAGCAAGATCCAGTTGCAAGGCACAAAACTGGGGGGTACGCACAGCAAAAGGTCACACAGGCTTGGCAGTTGGGCCTTAAGACAGCAATTGGATCGGGTAGGGTTCAAACCATGGGTTGAACCGGTTTGAGGGCATATATAAGCAAGAACTGGTCTAAACCATCATTCTAGCCCTCCCTTTCTCTCTCTTACGTTCTGCAAACTCTCTCCCTCTCTCTCTAGGACTGGACGAAGAAGATGAACGGAGTGGTTTTCCGGTGTGGTGGCTGCCGGCGGCGCCGCCGCACTGGAAAACGAAGCTTACTTTCCTTTTAAAAAATTTTATACCAAAATAATCCTCCTCTCTTCCTCTGTTCGAACTTGCAAGTAATTTTTAGAAACAACCACGCAATCGAGCTAGATCTACAATCTAAGTGGCGAAAATTTGAAGAGGAGAAAAAGAGAAAGGAGTACCAAATCGTTTATGCCTTTGAGGAGGTTGTTACGTGGCTACTTCGTTTAACTTCGTGTCGTCTTCTTTGTCTTTTGATTCTCTGGAAATTGCTTAACCCTAACTGCTTCAGCTTTTCGCAGATTCAAGGTTCTTTCCTTGTTAATCTTCGGTTTGAGGCTTGATTCGAAACCCTAGGGTTTTGGATTGGCTCGAATTGGAGTTTGATTCTGTTTTGTTGTACACTTTGTTTCGATTTTGGTGGAACTGGTTCAATCTTGACGAATCTGTTTCCGTTGAATTTGACTTGATCTTGATGCTGGTTTTCTTGATCCTTTTCTTCTTCTCTTCAATCCTTCTCTTGTGATCGCATTCGTGCTCGAATTGCAAGAGGAAGGTTCGATGATGATGATTCTCGCAGAGAATCACTGAGAACCTTCGTAGCTTCGATCGAATTTGGTCAGAATTTGTTGAATTGGAATCTGGTTTGATGAAACGATTGTTGAAATGAATCTGTTTGTGGTTGAATCGATGAGAATTCGTATGAATTTGAGAGGATTTGGAGGATTTTGTGGTGATCTGATTCGGTTAGGGTTTGAAGATGGTGATGATCTTCATCGTGTTCTTCATATTTGTGGCTTTTTGATCTGTTTTTGTGGAGATAGAGAAAGTGCAGTGTGTTTGTGTGAGTTGGCAGAAAATGAATGGGTTTTTTGACCTTGACTGATGAGTTGGCTTTTATAGCTGATGACTGGAATACCTGGACCAATGAGAAAATGACACGTGGCATGACTAACTTTCTGGACAAATGACAAACCGACATGTGTACTGGACTTATAACAAACTTTTGGACCTATTTGCAATTATTAAAAATTGAAGGACTAAAATGCAAAAATAACAAAAGGACTAAAAAATAAAATTGGTAAAAAATGTAATTTGAAAATAACGTAAAGTGAAACGTTTAAAAATGACAAAACGGACTAAAACGAACCAATTACTTAAATGAGGTACTTTAAAGTAACCTCTCTCTGCCGAAATTTCGTGTGAAAAGACCAAAATGCCCCTGGGGACTAAAACGACTCAAGATGACTCAGACGCAATTTTAAAATGGATTTTTAACAGGAAATTAAAGCAAGAGCTTATACAAGCAAAATTAAAAGACTCAGTGACAATTTTTTAGAATTTAAACAGGGTTTTAGCACATGAAAAGACTAAAATGCCCCTAGGGGCTAAACTGACTCAAAATGACTTCAAATGCAATTTTTGAAATGGATTTTGACATAGAATGGAAACAAAGACTTACTCAAACTATCTGAAAGGACTCAAACCATTTTTAAAAGATTGAAAGAAATTTTAACATAGGAAATGACTAAAATACCCTTTCATGTGAATTTTGCAAGTAATATTGAAATAAAATGCAGAGAAAGATGTAACTGATCAGAGACAAATGCAAGATAAGAAGAATTGAGTTAGTATTTTTGGTCCAAAATTAGGGTATAACAGAAGGAGATACAAATCATGAGTTATGCACGATGAAGTGCATGCCCTCTTATGTCAAACTTGTTAAATGATCGTGATACTTGCTATGAAGATTCCGAACTATGATTTAAAAAAAAAAAAAAAAAACTCTTAAATTTAAAATGGGTATTGAGGGACTTGGAAACGAAATTATTTTTTTTTTAACATGACATTTTTCACAAATTCTTTTAAAAGATTATGTCTCTATTCATTCCAAGGATCCGAATACTCATGTTTAGAAAACTTCTTAAAGCAATATGTTAGAACGAGTATCGTTATTATTTAACAAGAAGCGACATTTGAAAGTATGCGAATGCTATGGAGAGTAAGATGTGTTGAAGTAAACAACAAAGTTTTTCGGAAAGTCTTATGAGGCGCACAAGTATATGTTGAGAGTATTCAAATGCGAGAGGTCTAAGTCGGAAGTTTTAAGAGCATGTAAGCTACAAGATGGGTTGGTGAATGACATATGCATCGGCGTATTTAATCTCACTCCTCCACGACAAGTTATATGAGTTATCCATGATTATACGTGTGTGGGGACTTATACTAGAAAATATGAGAGAGATGAGATCAAGTCTTCCAAATCATCTATGTTCCCCTAATTGGTATACTGCACCTATTCTTATAAATGATTTTATAGTTCCACGATAGTTAACAAAATAGTCTTAATCAATCCCTTGAGTTAGAACCCTCTTCTCAAACTACAGCCCCTAATTCCTTAGGTGGTCTAATAATCTTTGAAGGTTTAAGCATGTTAACCTACTATCACTAACAAACGATTATCCATTCCTAGACTAACCATGTTTATTAGAACAATTCAATTAGGTGTAAGTCGAAAGCTATGGTCAATAGTCATTCATTCTCGCTAAATCATGTTTATATTTGATCAGGATATAAAAAACATTAAGAACAATTGAATTGGATAAAAACTAGATTGTCATTCACAATAAATAGAGTTTCACAGCAACATGGATCAATTAGGGTTACAAAGAATCATCTCAGACCTAAACTCTAAGAGATTTAGCTACTCATAATTGAGTTTACAAATAGCATAATAAATGAAAGAATTAAAACATACATAAACTGGTAAAGAATGGAGGAAATCGCCCCGTTCTTCAGTCTCCAGGTCTGCAAATCGCACTTTTCTCTCTCCAATTCGTAACCCTTGTTTTCAGAATAGTCTTCAGCTTAAATAGGCAACAACTGCTCCTAAAATCGTGGCACGATTTAAGTAAATCGTGGCACGTTTCTGCCTTGTGTAACAAACCATCCAATTTAGGGTTTCCATAATCGTGTCACGTTTTTGCCATCGTGACACGTTTTCACCAATGTCGAATGCATATTTCTTGAAAGCTCCAAATCGTGACACGTTTTTCAGTAATCGTGACACGATGCCCTTTTTCAGTTTCTTCAGTTTTTTCTTGCTTTTCATGTTGCTTAATCTTGCTTGTGAACTCAAAAATATAATGAAAATGACACAAAATAGCAAATGACTGACTGTCATCAGTATCTTTGTATCGCTTTTTTATGTTGATACTTGATGAAATAATTATGATTGTGGACTCTGTTTGAATGCAGGAGCTCTAGAAATTCTTGTGTAGTTTAACTCAAACACCTGGTTTTTTTATGAAGTCGATCGTATAATTGATGCACAATAGAAATTAGATGTTGCATGGTTGCTTACAAATTTTAAAATACTCAGGAAAACAAAAGACGAACAAACAAATAATATCAAGAAGAATAGACGATAAAAAAGAAAGAAAAAAAGAGGAAAATAATGATAAATAAAGTTTGAGAAGGAATGTGATAAATGAGATGCAATTAGGTTTTCTATATAGAATGATTAAAACGAGAAGAGCATGATTTTAGGGTTAGAAAGTTTGGGATATGGAAGTTGGGATTTATTAGGTCCAAATACTTCTAATCTGCCCCAAAGAAACTCTATTTTGAAAATAGTAGAACAAATAAGGGAAGCACTATAAACTCAAGACAAGAGTACATTAGTAGGATTGGAAGGAATGACAATTTTTACAATATCACAATCGTTTCCATCAAATATCATCTTTGATACAGTCATCAAACAACTCTGGAATAAAGTAAGGAAACACTAATTCTAAAGATTTACAATATTGTATATTCTATTATACAAAAAAAAGGTGGGTGCCAACTTGGCCAAGTCCAATCTGCTAAGAACTATTCTCAAGAATGACCATCAAAACTAAATGAGATTGAAGTACTTTGTATCTTTCTCCACCTACGTCTTAATATTATTGTCTAGACCATAAATATTTGTTAGGAAATTAAAATATGGAGCTTTTCTCACTTATCCCTATCTTTGATGTAATTATATAATTGTAAATAAGTTTTTATTTTTATGACAAATACATACAATGCAAAGTTTTAAATAGAAAAATTATATGTTATTCAAAAATATCATTAGGGGGGAAATCATATCAATTCAGTAGACAAAGCCATAAAAAAATATCACATTCATATCTCTTTCTTCGCTAAGTCTTCCGTAAAAAAAAAAAAAATTGAAAAAGTCAGATACTCTTAAAATTGTGGAAAATCTACATAAGATAAATTTGTTAGAATCTCAAGGTGTTGAAATGTTGGAGTATATAAAAATTTCTTCAGAAATCCCAACAAGGTTCTCATATTCCCTTCCAAATGAGAAAGGTAGATGTGTTTGAATCTCAAAATTATGGTAGTCCATACTATATATCAAATGCTCCAGAAACATTGGAGAATGAGGATAATTCAGGTAGTCAGCTGAAGAAAAACACCGACATGAATGTTGTGGCTCCTGCCGACATTATTCCAACTCCTCTTTTTGTTATCCAAAACTTTCAGCCTCAAATGTTCCCTGCAAACTTTCAGCCTCTTTTTGTTATTCCAACTCCCACTCATTGTGTTAATCAATTCATGGTAGATATCAGGCTGCATTATGGTGGGAGTTATAGTACTCATTATGGTGTTGTTCTTATCTGGTTGAACACTTCCATTGTAGATTTGAGGCTGCATGTTTTGATTTACACCGAGAAGTGGAATCATAGTACTCATGATAATGTTGGCCGGAGACACAACATTCATGTCGGTGTTTTTCTTCAGCTGACTTCCTGAATTATACAATGGATAAAGATATTAATCCGATAGATGAGGAGACAATTTATCGAAAATACAGAATTCAATGTGAGGATGGTCAAACAAACTAGGAAGGTTGAAACATACTTGCACAAGAGTTTTCAAGATCTATTTCTAATAACCAAACAAATTTTCGTTAGATCTTATGATTTCCAAAGAAGGGATTATCTCAACTTCATTACATTATGGACTGATTACCACAAATAAAGTTCAATTGTTTAAAAACCATCTTTAAGATTGTGAGATTCTGGTCATGAAATTGATTGTGAGATTATGTAAAGTTGTGTGGCTCTTTCTACTCGACATGGTGTCAAATATTTGGTGCCAGATATTTCTGATACCTATATAAATGAAGAGAAATTTTACAAGCTTGGAGCCTTGTGTGAATTGCCAACAAAGGTATATGAACATACAATTCAAGAATCTCTCATGTTGTTTTGATGTACTTTTCTTGAAAATGAGTTGATCAGGTTGCATGCACTAAAAGAAGTTTCTTTTGGTGATGGTATTGAAAAATGATGCAATCAAAATGTCGTCATTCAATTGCAAGATGATTGAGAGTTTAAGCATGAAAAAATGTTGGGAGAGGGATAAATTTGATTGTGGTGGAAGTGATGACTTGAGTTTGAAAAGGCTTGTTGTTAATAGTTGTAATTTTAGGGATGGTGTATTTGACTATATTTGTGACCAATGCTCTTAATCTAACTTATTTCAAGTGTTGTGGGAATGTGATTTCTTTTAAAATTGAAATAAGTTATTAGCGATAATTTTTCATTCGAATTCATAGCCAAACTCAAGATCAAACTCTTTTATAAGTAAATATTTTTTTTCATTTTAGAAGAAATCACATTCCCATGGGACTTGAAATAAGTTAGATTAGGAGCATTGATTGATTGCTAATAGTCAAATACATTATACGTAAAATTGCAACTATCTACAACAAGCCTTTTTCAAACTCAACACATCACTTACACCACAATCAAATTTATCGCCCGCCTAACTTTTTTTAATCCTTAAACTCTCAATCATCTTGCAATTGGATAACAAAATTTTTCAATTTCATCAACCAAAGTAAACCTCTTTGAATGCAGGCTACAATATCAACTCATATTCAAGAAAATTACAAGAAAAAACTTGGCTGATTTTAGGGTTTTATGTTCACTAACCTTTGTTGGTAATCCAAATCCTCATCACTCCTATAAGGATCATAAAAATCTATCGCCAAATATTTAACACCGTGTTGGGTAGAAAAAGAAACACAAGTTACCACAATCTCGCAATCATTTTCATTACCAGACTCTAATAATTTTAAAGATAGTTTTTTAACAATGAAATTTGTTTGTGGTAACCATTCCATAATGTAATGAATTTGAAAAAATCCGTTCTTTGAAATCCATATGATCTAACAAAAAAATGGTTTTAAGAAATTGATGATGAAACCTTCCTGGTGTGCTCGACCACCATGACTTTGAATCATATGTATCTGATGAATTTATCTCCTTTGGATTACCATTTACCACAGGTATGAGATCCAAACAAATCGAAAAATTTCTTCATTTCAAAGGGAACCAAAGCACCTTAGAGGGATTCGTCAAGCAATTGTGATATTCTCTTGAATAACAACTACGATATGAACATCAATACATATAACGAAAAATTAATATAAATAAGGTTGAGGATTTGGTATTGATGACATACCTGATACTTTATCGATTCACGTTGTGAGAATAGTGATGATTTTTGTGAGATCATCTTCAACTTTGTGCTCACTTACATCTCCATCTAGTGATATAAATATCAGCCCTGAAAGAATGAGAAATTGGTTAGCCTGATATAATTACTTTTGTCAACTTATCAGGTCGAGAATATATACAGGTCAATGTAGACATCATGAAACCTAATGTAAAATAGATTAAATAAATTTAAATTGAAAACTGAGTTTCTTATGAAGATGCTAATGAACTGAAGCACAGTTGAAATTTTATGTTTTAAAAATGCTTAAAAATCTGAAAATACTCAAGAAAACAAGAAACAGAAAATCAAACAATATCAAGAAGAAATAACAAAAAAAAATAAAGAACAAGAAAGGAGAACAAAGTAGTGATGATTAAACTTTGAGAAGGAATGGGGAAAATGAGATACAATTTTTTTTTAATAGATTGGGTAACAAAAGAATATCATGACTTTAGGGTTAGAAAGTTTAGATTTGGGCCTAGCAAACCAAATTCAACAATATATTCTTCATGAAAATTTCTCTTTAGACCCCTTCAATTGCTCATAAACTCCTTAGAAACCCCAAAATGCCCCCTCGGTTCGTAACCTCCGAACCTATCAAATTGTAGCTCTCATTCATTGTTGTCTAGAGGATAGGGGTTTATGTTCGAATTATTCATTTTTTGAATACTCGAACCTTACAAACCGTTTTGATCTTAGGATCCGATCCTCACCTAGATCATACTAAAGAAAAAATTTCAGCGAAACACAATGTTTTTTCCTAAATAATTCAAAAACTTAAATCACGAAAAAAAAAAAAAAAAAGCATTCATTTACCCATAAATAAAGCAAATTGCGAGTGTCTCCTGGAAGGAGACTTAAGAAGTAAGTTACATGGGCAGCTCAAGAAGGGAAATACCTTCTCCAACAGATACAACAAAAATTTTGCTCTCCACCCAGCACGTTTTGGTCGCACCCTGCAAGCCTACCAAAAATACCCTTGCGCAAGTTAACTTGCGCAAGTGTTAATTGTTGCGCAAGTTAACTAACGCTACGTAAGTTAACATGCGCAGCGTTAGTTAACTCACGCTGCGTGCTTTCTTAAGCAAGGCAGAGCACCTCATTTCCTCATTTCTCATCTAAAATCTCAAAAAATCTCAAAAATCTCTCTCAAATCACCCAACTCCAAAATTCCTTCAAGTTCAAATCAAACAACACTCCAATAACAAGTAAGTTCTCATGATCAAACACCGTTAACCTTTTATGTTTGCATGTTAGATTTTTCCTCTTAAATTAGAAATTTTTTAGATTTAGAGTTTGTTTAAATTTTGGTGTTTTTGGAAGAAAATCATACAATGTTAGGATGTAAATGACTTGTGTTGCTTAAAATGTTTAGATGTTTGCATGTTTATGTTTTTAGAAATATTTTTAGAATTAGGGTTTGTTTAAATTTTTATTTTTTTTGCAAGATATGATACAATGTTACATGCAAATGAGTAATATACATGCAAATGAGTAATATTGCTTAATTATTTAGATGTTTGCATGTTTATGTTGTAGTTATCATTTTTAGGGTTTATGTATAATATGCACACCAAGTGTTTGATTAAATGTTTGAATGAGTTTTTCATTGATTATTTTTAATTTCTATGTGTGTAGATTTGAAACAATGGCCGGGTGGATCGACGTTCATGCAACATTCAACGGCGGAGAACCTCAGAGGTTGAAGGTTCGGTGCCTTGATGTATCGTTAAGAGATCTCAAGGATCAACTGAATGAATTCAACCAAGGAGTCAACCCAAGAGACACAAGGAGGGTGCAAAATGTTCGGTATAAACGTCCAAAGCTCGACGAGGGGAGTGTATCATTCACTTGGGTGGAGTTAAAAAACGACGAAAACGTGACGAGTATGTTTTAGGAGCACACCAAGTTCCAGTGGATCGATATGCGGGTGACGTTGCTGAGATCAACTGAACATATCATCAATAGCTTGATTCCACCAGAAGATCGTCATTAGTTAGGGTAAGGTGCATTTCAACTACAACATTTGTCTTACCTCTGAAATGGGGTGATTCAAACTTGCCAAACGGCGAGGACTCAAGCATTTCGCTCGACATTCATGTTTTTCCTTTGAAAAGATTAAATTTTTGTTAGGCTTGCTTAGATGATGGTATTAAGTGTCAAGGAATGGACCTCATTTCGTTGGCACTTGAATACCATCATCTAAATCAAGCCTGACAAAAATTTATTCTTTTCAAAGGAAAGCATGAATGTCGAGCGAAATGCTTGAGTCCTATTGTTTGACAAGTTTGAATTTACCCCATTTCAGAGGTAAGACAGTTTTTGTAGTTGGAATGCACATTCCAACTACAACAATTGTCTTCTACAACATTTTGGTCCTATAACTACGCCAAAAAAATGTGCTGGAATGCTAAAAAACCGTTGTGGTTGGGTACCAGAACGCTTTTGTTGGCGTGGCAAACCGAGGCGTTGTGCTTGCTTTTCGGTACGGTTTTTGTCACTAACGGCAACGGCCAAAAGAAAACCGTAGGATAAAGAATAATTGCAGAACGGTTTTAAAACTTTTATTATGCAAACAGTTTTCGGTTGTTGCACACAAAACCGTAGTTAAATCTCACAATTGAAGAACAGTTATTTCTGGGCTATCAGAACAGCTGCAGACCTTGGAGGTTAATAAAACCGTTCTTATAGACGTACTTTTATAAGCTAACTTCATAAGCTACCACAACGCTTTTTCAGTTCTTATTAAACATGTGGCGTGAAGCATTTTTTTTAAACCTTTTAATCATTATAATTTGACTTAACAGAAAAATAATCTTCATGCAGTATTTTATAAGTAATACTTAAATTAAACAATTATATAACAAAATTAAATACTTGTCAAATATATATATATATATATCTCAAAAATATATATATATATATATATATATATATATATATATATATATATATCAAAATTACATTGTTCAAAATAAAATGTTTGGATCTTTAATGTATAACTTAACATCATTTTTTTATCACAATCAAAATAACATCTTCCTAAGAACCATCAACATCTTTAAAATAAAAACTTCACATGGATATCTTCATCTTTTTTTTTTGAACAAACAAAAAATGGATATCTTCATCTTGTTCTTCCAAATCTTCAAATTCTTCATCGAAATCATCAATATTCATCTACAAAATAAAAGTAAACTGTTCAATAAATAATATATACAAACATCCCCTTGTAAAAAAACAACTTTCAAAATAGGAAATGCATCAAATAACCTGACCACATCAGACACCGCACTAACTTTATTTTTTTTGAAGAAACTAACTCTATTTCTTATTCCCTAATTATTTTTTCTTCAAATTGTGATTCAACCTACTAGTATTTTTTAATATTGGTCAATAAATACTAACGCAGTTATAAAACCAATACATCAAGTCATCAAAAACATCACATAACATTCGTAAAATACATTAAAAACATTGCACGAAAAAAATAAGACTATAAATCATAAAATATAGTTTAATCTTACTTCAATATCATTTAAAGCATGTGTTGATGTAGAATAACGCAAATCACTTTTAGCATCAGCCGCATGAGTTGTTATCAAAGTTGTCAGAGCCTCTCAATCAATCCAATGAGTGGTGTTTTAACTCAACATGGCCTTCATGCAGCAAGAGTAGGCCAAATTTCATTGTGTTTTCTTTATTTGAAACATAGAGATTTATTAAAATTGCATCTTCAAGCACAAGATGAACAAGAGCGAGCACTTAGAAAGATAAAATAACGGGATGTAGCAGGCTGCACAAACAACCCCTGTGACAAACAACACAACCAACAATGCTACGGGTCGGTAGGAAACCCAAAGCAAAAATCAGCCAAAAAATAACAACAAAAGACCTTGTACAAAATTACAAACTAAGCCAGCACAAAATGAAAGTGCAACACTAATTCAAACCTCAATTGTAATCAATTAGCCTATAAACTATTGTTAACAAAAATGTAAAGGACACCAGATCCACTTAATTTTGATTTTCAACTACCTAATGTCAAATACAATATATAAATATCACAAATGTCAAATACAATATATAAATATCACAATATAGATTTGAATGTATATTAAACACAATACTAGTAGGCTACAAATATTCATCATATATACCTAAAGGTAGCAATTAGCATATGCTTGTATATAATATCTCATCACCATTGATTACAACAGAAGTAAAAGGTTGTTCCTAACTGATATATATATTCCCTTAATGGCATATAAACTATAACATTGAGAAATCTATATGCATTTAAGTATGAGTGGCTATAGATTCCCTTATAAAAATAAGATCATTTTTCTCTATTATCTTCTATATTATCCAACATACAATCTTCTATCGACATATTACAATATTCTGAATTGTAGAAAATCTTACCCTTTTAACTAAATCTCATTTCTCAATTGCAATTAAAAAAACAAAAATAATGTGGGAAGACACTAAAAGAGTTTCAGGAACTTTGTTTCTATATGCACAAGAATTTATTCAGATGTCGAACACAAGTACTACCAAATTAACAAACTATAGTGAAGAGTTTGATACAATATAATAACAGATAATGAAAACCAAGTACGAACCACTGCTAGCACAAACAGGAAGTGCCCCCAATAAAAGTATGTACCCCATACCATAGGCAAGGATTATCACCTACAAGACTAAGACAAGAAAAATTACATTAAAGTTCAAATAACTGCGGTACACAACCATAGACAAAACATGGGACTTAAAGATACCTTTCAATTTTATTTTTTTCCAACACAGCTACACTATGTGGCTCTTTCTTTTTCAAGGGAGTCTAGCGACACAGAAACGATGAAAACCTGTAAATAAAAGAGTTAAGTGGAAATTTTATTTAAATTAATCAAGGAGAATCATTCACAACTTAAGAAAAAAACTTCTCACGGATTCATTCATGAAAATCATCACACCAACAACTTCTCTTTAAACAAACTTAACTCAAATTTTTAAGGACTATGAGCACTTTATTATTAAGATAACGCTAATAGTTGAACCTTTATGGCGAGAGAAAAACTCATCATTTCAGCACTAACTTTAATATAATTATAGCAGCAAGGAGTATCCAAATACATGCAAGAAAGTACAAAAAAAACTGCCACGACAGAGCTAGAAAAAAACATAATAAAAGAGGAGTTAAAACACAACCCAAAAACAAAACACTAAAATTGATCTAGAACGAATAAAACTGAACCCAAACCTGTTAGAAGCCAACACCATACATATACATCAAAAAACATAAACAACACAAAACTGCAACTCCAAAATTAAAAAAAGAAACAGCCACCAGACCACAAAAAAATCTCCACAAGCACCACTCTAACTACTAAATTTTTTACCACCAACAAGAGAAAAAGTATTCTAAATATTCCAACTACACAAGCACCATTCTCTAGAACGGAAACCACAAAAAAGTTTGAAACTAGCATAATTATTTTCTATAAAAAAAACCATTTATAAGAATAAAAACAAGAAAAGGCGTAGGTCAAGGGCAGCCAATACAAAGGCAGGAAAACAAATGACAGAGCAGACCCCAAAAAACAGAACAGCAGACTAAATCCAACCCACTACAGCCAGAAAAACATCCCCCAAAATTCAAGCATAACAACAACCTATACTTCCAAAACCAATACCTACATTAAAACGCATAACAGCTGCAACTTGCCAATAAACAAAAGACAACGCAGGAGGAATGAAACAAAAACATTACCGAACAAAACAATCTTCGAAAGTTTATTTGGCTTTATTACGAAACTTCATATCTAAAATCATATAAAACCATTTGTGACCAAGTTCTTTTGTAGTCTAACAATTATACAAAGAAAGAATGAATAAAAGAGAACTCGATGACTTCAGAACCAAAGTCCTATTTCTAAAAAAGATAAAAAGATATTTGAAGGTATAAAAATGAGGTTTTTTTTTTTATTATTTTGGTTGTTATCAAAAGACTTAGATTAAAAGGGATTGGATCATGACATTATATGCTTATACAACCATAGCAAAAACAAGATTACAATAATGGTTGGAAATGATATCATATTTTTATTAAAATAATGAATGTTTCAGCTTCTAACATTCAAAAAAATATATTAAATAAAGATAGTATAACAGGCATTTCATATACTTTTTCTCCCCTCTATCCACATTATTCATTTGACCTTTTCCCCATCTTATACTCTAAAGGTCGAAAATTTCAATTTGGTAAAATGGAATATTCAAATTGGCATGGATTGGACAAGTTTTACATCTTGGACCACTTCAAATTGAAGAAATAAAAAACATGGTTGGAAGATTATGGATTGACAAAAAGTAGCTTACTATAAAGTATCGCAAAACGTTTGATACATGGATTAGATTCCTAATCTTTTCCCCCCCTCATTGGATTAACCATTATATTATGTGGCAACTATCTATAACATAATGTGGCTTCAAGGTATAAATTCAACACCACAAACTAGTAATAATGATCATTATTTATTTTCTTGTTTTCAATATCTACTTTTTTTTTAACAACAAATTTATTAATCGACAACCACACAAGACGTGACCGAAGCGAAAGCGAGCAATACATAGATAAAGGGTGTTGTTGTACACAATAAAACTAAAGCAGCCCCAAAAGAACAAACAGACAGACACAAAGAAACATCTATCATATGAAACTAAAAGCACCTAATTGGCACCCAAAATCAGCCCCAAAGAAAAGGAACACAGCAGCACCTACAGAAGTAGACATGCTACTAATAAGCCAGCTTACACTGTCACCACATCAACTGCACTCACAGACTAAAACCAGGCCAAGTCCACAACCAGCAGCCCAAAAAATCCAGAAACAGTCCCCTACACGCCCTCCTGACAGCACCTAAACCCACCCGTTACAAATTACTTGAAAATGTCTTTCATCTAATACAATTCTAACTCTTATATCACATCCCACTAACTCTTATATCAAAATTGGTAAAATTGATGATCAAATACATAATCCTAATAGCTCAGCACTAACAAAATTGAAATTTAAGCAATAAAAAGACCACAAAAACAAACCAAATTGAATTGAGTGATTGGGAAGAAGACTTACGGTGGTGAGATTGGGAAGTAAACGTAAGCACCAGATTTTCGAACGGGTTCAGCGTGGTTGAAGCTTTTGAGATTTTCGAATGGGTTGAGGGTTTGAGAATGTTGAGGTTCGAACGGGTTCTGAAGTTAGCTTCTGAGGTTCGATCATAAATTTTCTTTTTATTCTTGTTATTAGTTTTTATTAAATAATGGAGTTTGTTTTTTTTTTCAAGAGCAAATTGTTTATTTTTTTTTTCTTTCCAAAGGGCTATTGGGTATTTGTTTTTTAGAACGGAATTTTTTGTTATAGTAAGATTTTTTTTTTTCAATTTTTAAGAACGGTATTTAACAAAGTTGTTACTTCCTTCAAAAAAAAACAAAGTTGTTACTCGTACTTTTATTAAAGATAATTAAAAATTATACCAGAACAGTTCATACATGTTGAAAAAAATAACAAATAAAAATCCGTTCTCGTTTCTTATACCACAACGCTTTTTTTTTTTGTTACAAAAAGTTTAGGTGGGTTCGGCTCCGGTCACCACCAGGGTCAGGGCACGCCTCCGGGCCCAAAGGGCACTTATAGAGGTACTTACAGATCACCCACCAACACTGCCCTCACATCGGCAGAGGGAATCGAACACACAACCTTCTGCAAGGAAGTGGCCCGTTCCTTACCAACTGAGCCAACGTGTGTTGGTTATACCACAACGCTTTTGAGTTGTTACAAATAAATTAAAAAAAAGTATCATACCTTACTAAAACAGAATTAGAAAATCGTTGTCCATGAGACTCTACCAGAACAATTTTTTTACCTTCCAAAATTTAGGCGTTGTCGTAGGGCTAAAATGTTGTAGTACTGGATGGGGTAATTCAAACTAGTTAAATGGCAGGACACCGGCATTCGCCTGGGAGTGTTTTTGTTCCATTCTAAATGTTAATTTCTTGTTGGCTTCGTTTAAATGATGGTATCGAAGTGTCAAGGTCTGGACCTCATTCCGTTGGCACTTAGATACTATCATTTTAAACCAAGACCAACAAGAATTTAACATTTGGAATGGAACAAAAGCACTTCTGGACGAATGCTGGAGTCCTGCTTTTTAGCTAGTTTGAATTGACCCCATTCAGTGGTAAGATAATTGTTGTAGTTGGAAGGTACATTTCCGAATGTAATGTAATGATAGTTGACGTACATGTCTTTTACGTAATGTAATGTAATGATACCACAATGTAATGTAACGTAGATGAAATTATATCTAAATAAAATTGTCTAAGAATTAATGTTGTGTACTTATCGAATTTATTTATTCAAAACGCCAACGCCATTTTTATTTGAATTAATGTTGTGTACTTATTCAAATTTATTTGTTCGAATTTTATTCAAATTTATTTTATTGACTTTATTCTTCTAATTTATTTTATTGAATTCACGCTATCGCAATTTTATTGACTTTATTATAAAAAATATATTGCGTTTATTAAGTCACACTGCGTGACTTAACTAACGCACCATATAAGCTGTGCGTGACTTAACTAACACACCATATAAGCTGTGTGTGACTTAAGTCACGCACGTTATAATCTCTGCGCAAGTTAACCTGCGTAAGTTGGCCGGTTCTAAAAACTGAAGCACAAACGTTTTTTGGACGGTAGTCAATGGTCTTCAATGGTTTTTGCATGTTTTCCTTCACATTTGACCACGTTTTTTGACTCATTAATTGTTATATACCTAATACCCCCTATAAAAACCCTCACATACTTCCTCTTTTCCTCACATTTTCTCATCCCACTCTTTCTCTTCTTCTTGCTCTTCTTCTTTGTTTCTTATTAGTTTCTAGGGTGGTTATACCGCTTTAGGTATATACCAGTGGCTTCTAGGGGAAGTAGTGGTCGGTCCGATCGGGAAAAGGGCATCTTGATGTCGTTTTCCCCAGGGCTGATCACTATTTTCCCCAGGAGCTATTTGACATATACCGAAGAGAGTATCAAATAAGTTTCGACCTCAAGAGGGCATTAAAAAAAAAAGTAAAAAATCAGTCTTATTTGCGCGATATTTAGCATTATTGAAAAAGGTTTCCACCTGGGAGTGTGCTTCTCTCTGGTGCTAATTTGAGGGAGTAAGTTTACCTTCTTAAAAAAAAAAAAAAAAGTTTTCCGCTAAAAACATTGAGACATAAATTGGTCCAGTTGTCACAATGGATGGCGAGAACATATAGTGGAGATTTTTTTTTTTTTTTGAAATAATCTAGTGGAGCTTCTGGTGGCAATACTTGTGATAATTTAAAGAACGAGACATGTAACATTATTAAAATGGGATGGGAAGTGGAAGTATTCTAGGAAGAAAAATTTTAAAAACTAATGAAGATATTATCCCAATATCAGGAAGACTTGCAATTTTTTCCGATATACAAATGGATTGCACAGGCTTCTTGATGGAAAGGTTGAAAATGTTTTAGTATAGTTTGACAAATTGGTACTCAATATTTTTTTTTATTTTTTTTTACTTTTGGATATAGAGGGAAAAAAAACCACGATTTCTCTTGGATTTTTTTAGACCTTTTCTAGCTACTACGGGTGTTCGCGTTGGGGTTCAGTTTTGAGAGTAAAAGTCACCCGAACCGCAAGACAAAAAAGTATGCGGTTTGGTTTAGTTTGATTGACTTTTAAAATAAAATCCAAACCAAACCAAACCAATGTGGTTTGGATTGGATCGGTTGGTGCGGTTTTTTTAGACAATAAATTTTTTTGTTTCCAACATTAAAATCAAATTAAAAAGGTAAAACACAACATATTTTCAGTAATGTTTTAAATTTCATCTAACATTACAATTTTATTATCATATAACATTGTTCTCAACTACGTAGACCAAATTAAAACATTGACAAAAAGTAACCCAATTTTGTAAGAAATACAAAAGACTAAGATTTTATCATTCTCTAAGAGTTCAAGTAGCACATAAATACATTTTCGAAAGAAAAAGAAAATAAGAAACTTAACAAGAGAAAAAATATGTCATTTTATTAAAGTTTCCATTGAATTTCTATGAATATTGGTTTCTGTGATATATATTTAATTAGTATTTTTCTTATATTGCGGTTTGGTTTGGTTTGGTTTGGTTCGGTTGGTAAATTCAAAACCTCAAACCGAACCAAACCATGCGGTTGAGTAAAAAAATGATCTTTATACATCCGAACCAAATGCAGTTCTTTGCGATTTTGGTTTGGATTGGTTCGGTTTACGGTTTTTCTATTAGATTGGTTCGATTTTGAACACCCCTACCTACCACTAGAACCATGATAGATATTGAATTCAGAAAGGTAGCCATCCACTCAAGCAGCCATCCACTCAAGCAATGAGAAAGTGACTTTTAGTATGACTCATGAAGGAAGTGATCATGAAATAACTCATTGCTACTTGGCAAAGGTGAAAGAAGACCATGTGTTGAAAAAAAATTAACGTAAGATGTTATTTGATTGCCTCGATGAATAATTTTGAAATATTAAATTTTTATAATTATTTATTATATGTAATTAAAAATATTAATAGTCAAAGTTGTATATTAATATGCTTGCATTATGTATTTTGAAACAGAGGAGTTTATAACAAAATAAATGTTGATGGTATGTGACATTAGTCCATATATATAAAAATAATTTATTTATAATATTACTTTACTTTTTATAAATAATAAATATTGAATAGTTTAACAAAATGAATGTTGAACGTATGTGACATTAGTCCGTTATATACATATTTTGTTCTGGTTTTAAATAGACCCCGCAAGTGAACAGTGGGATTGGTCCCCTCGAATTAGTCGGTCCTTGTATCGGATATCGAGTTTTCAAAATAATATATATATATATATATATATATATATATATATATATATATATATAGAAATAATTTATTTATAATTGCTTCCTTCAAAAAAATATTATTTATAATAGCTGAGATTCTAACTCATTCTTGACCCGAGTCCACGTACTGGTTTTTAAAAAATTGAATACACATATGTTGATTTAAACCAACATAGACTTAAGCCAGAGATTACCTAGTTACAAAATACAACTAAAAAACAATAAATGAACAATACTCAATTGGCTATATCCATGATGTGTCATCCAGAATATGAAAACAATTCAAATTCTCTAATCATGCATAAACTTATACTGCAAATCTTTCTATTCAAACCCAGTTTGAAAAACTAATTTTATGAGTTACATAATATAAGAACTATTGTCATATTAATAAGTTTCAAAGTGTAATTGATAATACTGAAATTATACTAATCCAAATTCATGTATGACGCCATTCTTCTTCACATTTTCCTTTGAATTTTCAATAGCCTCCACCTTTTCTTCCTTCAGTTGAGCTTCCTCATCCTCATCTTTTGCATTTTCCTTTGCTTTCTCATGTGCCTTTTTCTTTGCAATCTCATGTACCTTTTCTTCCTTTTGAGCAAATTCTTGTTTATCTTCCTCTTCCTTCAGTTGAGCTTCCTCATCCTCATCTTTTGCATTTTCCTTTGCTTTCTCTTTCTCATGTGCCTTTTTCTTTGCATTCTCAAGAGATTGAATCAAATTCTTCAAGCAAGTTTCAAAATCTTCAGCAATTGATTTTGGCATCAAATTTTCAGCAACATCTGCAGGTGTTATATTAGTCTCTCCTATTAACTTTTCAATAATTGGAAACAAACCATCATGAGACTCAACATCCCAATAATTCTTTGCAAGCACTTTGAATGCTTCATAGCTACAATATGACATTTCAATAAAATTCAACAAACCAGAAAGAGTTACTTTATTTTCCTCTATATTAGAGTATTTACCTTTGTGTACATTACCCTTTTTTTCCTTTCTTGTGCCAGTGAGATCAATAGAACAATCAATATCCTCAATCACTATAATTGATTTGCTAGATGTCGCAATCAATAGTCTTTTCAACTCATTGTTATCCTTGATAGTTGTTAATTCAAGATCATACACATCGTAGTTCATGAAATTTGCAATAGCCGATATCATGGTAGATTTTCCGGTTCCTGGAGGACCGTAAAGTAAATAACCGCGTTTCCAAGCCTTTCCTATTTTAGCATAGTACTCTTTACCTGCCTTGAACTTAACAAGATCTTCTATTATCTCTTCTTTCTTCTTTGGATCCATAGCAAGTGTTTCAAACCTTGCAGGGTGATCAAATGTTATGCTGCTCCACTTTCTTTTGTATATCCTCCAATCGTCGCTAGGGTGATCAAACTTCTATTTACAATATGAACATCAATACATATAACAAAAAATTAATATTAGGGTCTTGTTAACCGGTGCCCCCGGGGCACTGGTTAAGGAATCTATAAATAGAAGTTCTGTCTTGAAAATATAAACTGTCACTTTTTATCAAGTAATAATTACATTACTTTTTTAATAAAAACTTACTTCTTTTGGTACTTAACCAATGCCCCGGGGGCACTGGTTAACATTCTCCTATAAAAATAAGGTTGAGGATATGGTATTGATGACATACCTGATACTTTATCGATTCACATTGTGAGAATAGTGATGATTTTTGTGAGATCATCTTCAACTTTGTGCTCACTTACATCTCCATCTAGTGATATAAATATCGGCCCTGAAAGAATGAGAAATTGGTTAGCCTAGAAACATAACATATAATTACTTTTGTCAACTTATCAGATCGAGAATATCTACAAGTCAATGTAGACATCATGAAACCTAACGTAAAATAGTTTAAATAAATTTAAATTGAAAACTGAGTTTCTTATGAAGCTGCTAATGAACTGAAGTACAGTTAAAATTTTATGTTTTAAAAATGATTAAAAATTTGAAAATACTCGAGAAAACAAGAAACAGAAAATCAAACAATATCAAGAAGAAATAACAATAAAAAATAAAGAACAAAAAAGAAGAACAAAGTAGTGATGATTAAACTTTGAGAAGGATCTGGGAAAATGAGATGAAATTTTTTTTTTAAATAGATTGAGTAACAAAAGAATATCATGACTTTAGGGTTAGAAAGTTTAGATTTGGGCCTAGCAAACCAAATTCAACAATATATTCTTAATGAAAATTTCTCTTTAGGCCCTTTCAATTGCTCATAAACCCCTTAGAAACCCCAAAATGCCCCCTAGGTTCGTAACCTCAAATTGTAGCTCTCATTCATTGTTGTCTAGAGGATAGGGGTTTATGTTCGAATTATTCATTTTTTGAATGCTCGAACCTTACAAACCGTTTTGATCTTAGGATCCGATCCTCACCTAGATCATATTAAAGAAAAAATTTCAGCGAAACACAATGTTTTTCCTAAATAATTCAAAAACTTAAATCATGAAAAAAAAAAAAGCATTCATTTACCCATAAATCAAGCAAATTGTGAGTGTCTCCTGGAAGGAGACTTAAGAAGTAAGTTACATGGGCAGCTCAAGAAGGGAAATACCTTCTCTAACAGATACAACAATGCATGGAAGGAACACCCCAACCTCAAATGCTGGGCCTGTCTAAGGGTAAGGCCACCAAAGCCCTAACTTTAGGCCTCCCAATAAAAAAAATATTTTTTATTAGATTTTACAAGAAAAAAAAGCCTCATATTTTAATAAAAAAGGTCTCATACATTCAATCTTGTTTTAGATCCCGTTTATTTTTAAAAATTATTAGGCTGACCCTACTCAAATGGAGCAAAAAGTTTAAACTTAATCCAACTCAAGGGCCTATTCACAATCAACAACAAAAGAACTTCTCAAGTTGAAGAAACTTTAACTCATTTCACGAAGACCACCCAAACTAACAGCTCGCAGTCGCGGATGAAAGTAAGTCAAGAAACATCTCAAAAAAAAAATGAGATTAACCCACTTGGGTTGGCCTAGTGTATTGGCTTGGAACCTGAGAGTATGCTCCTCCTTAAGATCTGAGGTTTAGCTTCTTAAAAAAAAAAAAAAAAAAAGGTTTCCACTAAAAAAGGTTGAGCATTGCTGCGAAAGATTTTTCTCACGAGAATTCACGAATGCATTTTGTTGCTATCTTTCATTATTTTTTTTTTCTCTTTTAGATAGGTTACATATCTTTGTTTCTTTCGTGCATTACTAATAAATAGAAAAGGGAAAAGAAAAAGAGACCACATGTGCTCAAAAAGAGATAATGCCACCGCTTCTCACTTTGCTACATACTGTTACTAGTCACCTTATAAACCACCTCATTAGCTCACTATATTGCAAGCATGTGGTCATATATTATTAGTTTAATCCAGTTAGTTATAGATTCAAAAGCATAAATGAAATTGTTACAATTCTACTGTCATAAAATATGAGTTTAGTATATTCGTGAAATACTCGTGTGATATGTGTGTCGCGATATTTAGCTTTATTGAAAAAGGTTTCCACCTGGGAGTGGGAGTGTGCTTCTCTCTGGTGCTAATTTGAGGGAGTTAGTTTACCTTCTTAAAAAAAAAAAAAGTTTTCCACTAAAAACATTGAGACATAAATTGGTCCAGTTGTCACAATGGACGAGAACATATGGTGGAGCTTTTTTTTTTTTTTTTTGAAATAATCTAGTGGAGCTTTTGGTGGCAATACTTGTGATAATTTAAAGAACGAGACATGTAACATTATTAAAATGGGATGGGAAGTGGAAGTATTCTAGGAAGAAAAATTTTAAAAACTAATGAAGATATTATCCCAATATCAGGAAGACTTGCAATTTTTTCCGATATACAAATGGATTGCACAGGCTTCTTGATGGAAAGGTTGAAAATGTTTTAGTATAGTTTGACAAATTGGTACTCAATATTTATTTTTATTTTTTTTACTTTTGGATATAGAGGAAAAAAACCCACGATTTCTCTTTGATTTTTTTAGACCTTTTCTAGCTACTACGGGTGTTCGCGGTGCGGTTCGGTTTTGAGAGTAAAAGTCATCCGAACCGCAAGACAAAAAAGTATGCAGTTTGGTTTAGTTCGATTGACTTTTAAAATAAAATCTGAACCAAACCACACCAATGCGGTTTGGATTGGATCGGTTGGTGCGGTTTTTTTTAGACAATAAATTTTTTTGTTTCCAACATTAAAATCAAATTAAAAAGGTAAAACACAACATATTTTCAGTAATGTTTTAAATTTCATCTAACATTACAATTTTATTATCATATAACATTGTTCTCAACTACGTAGACCAAATTAAAACATTGACAAAAAGTAACCCAATTTTGTAAGAAATACAAAAGACTAAAATTTTATCATTCTCTAAGAGTTCAAGTAGCACATAAATACATTTTCGAAAGAAAAAGAAAATAAGAAACTTAACAAGTGAAAAAATATGTCATTTTATTAAAGTTTCCATTGAATTTCTATGAATATTGGTTTCTGTGATATATATTTAATTAGTGTTTTTCTTATATTGCGGCTTGGTTTGGTTTGGTTCGGTTGGTAAATTCAAAACCTCAAACCGAACCAAACCATGCGGTTGAGTAAAAAAATGATATGAATACATCCGAACCAAATGCGGTTCTTTGCGGTTTCGGTTTGGATTGGTTTGGTTTACGGTTTTTCTATTGGATTGGTTCGGTTTTGAACACCCCTACCTACCACTAGAACCCTGATAGATATTGAATTCAGAAAGGTAGCCATCCACTCAACCAATGAGAAAGTGACTTTTAGTATGACTCATGAAGGAAGTGATCATGAAATAACTCATTGCTACTTGGCAAAGGTGAAAGAAGACCTTGTGTTGAAAAAAAATTAACGTAAGATGTTATTTGATTGCCTCGATGAATAATTTTGAAATATTAAATTTTTATAATTATTTATTATATGTAATTAAAAATATTAATAGTCAAAGTTGTATATTAATATGCGTGCATTATGTATTTTGAAACATAGTAATTTATAACAAAATAAATGTTGATGGTATGTGACATTAGTCCATTATATATAAAAATAATTTATTTATAATATTACTTTACTTTTTATAAATAATAAATATTGAATAGTTTAACAAAATGAACGTTGAACGTATGTGACATTAGTCCGTTATATACATATTTTGTTCTGGCTTTAAATAGACCCCGCAAGTGAACAGTGGGATTGGTCCCCTCGAATTAGTCGGTCCTTGTATCGGATATCGAGTTTTCAAAATAATATATATATATATATATATATATATATATATAAATAATTTATTTATAATTGCTTCCTTCAAAAAAAAAATTATTTATAATAGCTGAGATTCTAACTCATTCTTGACACGAGTCCACGTACTGGTTTTTAAAAAATTGAATACACATATGTTGATTTAAACCAACATAGACTTAAGCCAGAGATTACCTAGTTACAAAATACAACTAAAAAACAATAAATGAACAATACTCAATTGGCTATATCCATGATGTGTCATCCAGAATATGAAAACAATTCAAATTCTCTAATCATGCATAAACTTATACTGCAAATCTTTCTATTCAAACCCAGTTTGAAAAACTAATTTTATGAGTTACATAATATAAGAACTATTGTCATATTAATAAGTTTCAAAGCCTCCACCTTTTTTCATGTATGACACCATTTTTCATCACATTTTCCTTTGAATTTTCAATAGCCTCCACCTTTTCTTCCTTCAGTTGAGCTTCCTCATCCTCATCTTTTGCATTTTCCTTTGCTTTCTCATGTGCCTTTTTCTTTGCATTCTCAAGAGATTGAATCAAATTCTTCAAGCAAGTTTCAAAATCTTCAGCAATTGATTTTGGCATCAAAATTTCAGCAACATCTGCAGGTGTTATATTAATCTCTCCTATTAACTTTTCAATAATTGGAAACAAACCATCATGAGACTCAACATCCCAATAATTCTTTGCAAGCACTTTGAATGCTTCATAGCTACAATATGACATTTCAATATGCATATCCATCCTTCCCCTCCTAATAAGAGCATGATCAAGTTTGTCCACAAAGTTGGTTGTGAAAATTATGATCCTTTCTCCTCCACACGCCGACCAAATTCCATCAATAAAATTCAACAAACCAGAAAGAGTTACTTTATTTTCCTCTATATTAGAGTATTTACCTTTGTGTACATGATCCTTTTTTTCCTTTCTTGTGCCAGTGAGATCAATAGAACAATCAATATCCTCGATCACTATAATTGATTTGCTAGACGTCGCAATCAATAGTCTTTTCAACTCATTATTGTCCTTGATAGTTGTTAATTCAAGATCATACACGTCGTAGTTCATGAAATTTGCAATAGCCGATATCATGGTAGATTTTCCGGTTCCTGGAGGACCGAAAAGTAAATAACCGCGTTTCCAAGCCTTTCCTACTTTAGCATAGTACTCTTTACCTGCCTTGAACTTGACAAGATCATCTATTATCTCTTCTTTCTTCTCTGGATCCATAGCAAGTGTTTCAAACCTTGCAGGGTGATCAAATGTTATGGAGCTCCACTTTCTTTTGTATATCCTCCAATCGTCGCTAGGGTTGTTGGTGTATAGTTTAAGCTTCCTGTTCTTCATTGTAATAGCTTTTCCTTCTTCCAACACATGTTGTATGTAAGAGGTAGTGATTAAACCACGATACCTTTTGTGGAAGGTTAGTGTTAAGGAACTTTTCTCATCTAAATCTTTTTGAGAGGTGTGATTAGCAACCCACCATACTTTTACTCCATCGAATTTATCAATGATCTCCTCATTGTCACCCATGGTGAGGGCAAGCGGGGTTTGACTATTTTCGACAACTTCAGCATTAAGTCTTTTGGCTCTTTCAGACAATTTTGCACTAAGATATGATTGGATGCATGTATAAGCTTCGTTGCGTCTGAGGTACCTTCCCGATATTAAATCGGGGAAGGTTATATGGATGTAAGGGGACATGAAACATATGAACTTTTGCATGTATTTTGTAACAAATCTATGAAGTTGATGTGAGAAGAATTTCTCAAATATACCAAAAAGAAACTTTATGCTAGCCATAATTGACCGAAATATTTTCTTTAATTTTGGGTAAGTATATTTGATTTTGAGCCTAGTGGTGACCGTATTTTCTCCATGCCTTACTTTGAAATTGAATGAAATGTTTATTTTCTTAGAGAACAATATGGTTTGGTTGTTCTATTATTTTCTTAGAGAACAATACGGTTAGAAATTGGCATGGAGAGATTGTGAGAGACAAGAAAATAATCATGCACTTGAGGCTTGTACCTTATTGACCTGCCTCATTTTCATTTTTTGTATGGTATTTTTCTTAACTATTCATGATTTCTTTAAATTCATACTTTTCTTAAGAGTTTCTTATATCTTATATAAATATAAAAATATATTTTAAATCAAAAATCATACAAAAATTATTGTGAATGTGACCCATGTGATACCACTGTCGAGTGTATGTACTATTTGCATGCATAGGGTGTGTTAACTCTCTCATTTCTTAGCAAAAAAGGATGAAAACAAAGACTAATAAAAAAGTAAGTACAGTGTTTGTTAGCTTGGAGAAGGTTTCTTGGGAATTATTTTGACTGAAGGACAGTGTTTGTTGGTTTGTACCAATAATAAACAAATTATTTTCCATGGTGTGAGGAGATTTCTTTTAATTGTTTGCATTTGTATTTTTAAATATTGATTAGTAATAGGTAAATGATAGTGTTGGACTTTGAGTAAGGACTTAATTTAATTGATTAGTAAACGAATAGGTTTTTTTTTTTCCTTGAAGGATTAGTAAACGAATAGGTGAAGTGATCAAAATATAATTTTTTTTGGTACAAAAATCAAAATATAGTTTTATATGTTGGATTTAATAAATTAGATGAATATGTTGAGTCAACAAATATACTTTTCTTTTTAATTAAATAAAAAAAATCAATATATGTGTTCGCTTGGGATCTTGGAGTGTTATCCTTCTTAAAGTCTCAAATTCGATTCGCTTCGGTATCAATCGGGATGGGTTAGTTTAACTTCTTTAAAAAAAAATCAACATATATTCAAAACCCTAAACCAAAATGGGATGAAATTGTATAGAAAAATCAAAATAAAAAATCAAAATATCGTCATTCACTAACACTATGACCAACCTTATTCACTACCATTATGCCCACCAATTTGACCGCCTCCAACCACCAATGTGACCACCATCCTGACCTACGTCAATCACTATTCTATTAACATTTTGTCACCATTCCTACCACATCCAATTACCACTACAACCATAGTCAACAACCACTTCAATTATCGCCGACCACCACACGAACCACCACCGATCACCATTTCATCCACTTATGATCACTTCAACACTCTAACCATTGATGTAACCATCATTGATCACCATTATATCTATCACAGATCACCAATTTTATCAATATGAACTATCATACTTACCATCACTACAGTCACTGTAATAGTTCAAAATCTTAACAAAACTTTGTAATTAGATTCAATTGAGGACCATGGATAATTTTTTTTAATCGATTTCTAATTGTCTAGAGATACATATCTAACACATTAAGTGGGAAGAAAAAGAGTATTACGGGTCCATTTTACTTCTTTTCGGAGCAAGTGTTGAAATTGGAAGATTGAAAGACTAAACACAAGTCTCACATCAGGTAGAACTAATGTTATGTGAATTGATAAAAGTGAAAGTTGCACATTAGATAGCTCTCACACAATGGTAGTTTTTATATAGTGAGGGGTGTACTCACAAAAAGTATATTTATATATTTTTATTACCTGAAAATGTTATATTAGAAAATAATGTTGTGTGAATTGATAAAAGTAGAAGTCTCACATTGGATAGCTCTCACACAATGGTAGTGTTTATATAGTGAGGGGTGTACTCACAAAAACTATATTTATATATTTTTATTACATGAAAATGTTAAATTAAAAAAATAATTAATTTAAACATTTTTTGATAATAATTTCTTAATCCCCAAGTTTTCTTGAAATATTTTTGTATACACAATCTGAAATATTTTCGTACTTTGATCTGAAATATTTTGATACTCAATACTACCTCCGTACCTAATTATAAGACCCTTTTGAGAATTTTTTTTGTCCCTTTTTATAAGACCCGTTTACTATTTCCAACTACATTAATTATTTCTTTCGATACATGCCCCTATTTATTATACATCTTTTTCTTCAATCAACAATAAATAACATGTTGAAAACATAAACCAACTCTCTCTCTCTCTTAAAGGATAAAATTGTAAAAACAATAATAATTACAAACATATTTAATACAAATATCCACTATCTTAATTCCCGTTATTTTTTCAAAAGGGCCCTATAATTAGGAACGGAGGTAGTATGAGATATTTTATTATTCAATCTTAGATATTGTTATTCAATCTATTAGGTGAGTTACTTGTTTCCAAAGTTAATCACAAGTTGGTTGTGAATTCTCTCTATAAATAAAGAACTCACATAGTTCATTTCAAACACCGAAAAAGGCATCCGAGTTATCAATCATTTTACATCCCTTCTTCTTTTTTTGCTTGTGTTGACAATTTGTTCTTCTATTCATATCTTTTTTTCCCTTCAGACTTAAGAGTGTTGTTAAGTCCATAGTCTCTTTCTAGATATAGTGTTCCTTCAAAATTAAGAATGGTCTTAAGAGCATAGTCACTTCAATAGTTTATCTCCCTTAGGAATAATGAGTATTTTTAAGATCATAATCCCTTTTGAGGTATAATGTACTTTCGGAATTAAAAATGATCTTAAGAGTATATTCCCTTTGATATTTTGGAGAAGAGGTTAGAATGGTACTACGTACCACTGCATTTGAGTGGTCATAATACCAAATCGATATTTTGGAGAAATTAGAATGGTGGTAGCACCATATTTGAGTGGTAAAAATACCATAGTAAAATGGTCATAGTACCATTTTTGGAGAAGTTAGAGGTTAGAATGGTGGTAGAACCATATATGAGTAGTCACAATATCATAATAGTGTGGTCATAGTACCATAATTAATTGGCTTCAATATTAAATTTGAGGGGTCTTAGTACCATATTGAATATGTAAATCTAGAACGGATCCTACAGTCCAGTAGGGCTCCAAAACAGTTGTAAATGTTCTATTTTATCCAAGAGGTGGCGTGGAATATAGTCCGCTTGTATAATTTTGAGAAGTACCACGAAACATCTTAAATAGAGCGACATGGTCGTGACTCAACCCAGTAATAAATTTGGTGGCTAAAAATTCTTCTTCAAAATAGGATTAGAAAATAAAAAATATAACAGTTTGAAAATCCAAAAAACAACAACAATTTTAAGATGTTTCCTTCTACCATATCTACCGAAGAAATTATTGGTTCACGTTCCTTTGTCTATAAATTCAACAAGGATAAAATGACTATATAAATGCATCTTTTTGTTAAACATGATGAAGTGCTTGTTGTTTTAAACAACACCAAAAAAAAAAATTGAACTTTTGATCTGAAATATTTTGGTATTAAATCTGAAATATTTTGGTACTCAATATAAGATATTGTGGTACCCAATCTAATAAGTGAGTTACTTGTTCTCAAAATTACTCATAGAATAGTTGTGAATTCTCTATATAAATAGAGAGCTCACATAGTTCATTTCACACATCAAAAAAGACTTTTCAGTTATCGAGATGTTTTCTTCCTGCCCCCCTTGGTCTTGTATTAACAAGTTATTCTTCTATTCATCTCCTTTTTATGTCCGTTCGAAATTAAGAATAGTCTTAAGAGCATAGTCCTTTAGAGAATTTATGTTCCATCATAATAAAGAGTATTTTTAAAATAATAATCTCATTTGAGGTATAATGTCTCTTTTAAATAATGAATGGTCTTAAAAGTATATTCCCTTCGATATTTTAGAAATTTTAGAGGTTAGAATGGTGGTTGCACTATATTTAAGTGTCGCAGTACCATATTTATATTTTGAAGAAGTTAGTGATTAGAATGAAGGTAACACCATATTTGAGTGGTCACAATATCATAGTAGAGTGTTTGTAGTACTATCATTAAGTAGTTTAAGTATTAGGTTCGTGTGATTTTAGTAACATATTTGGAGTGTAATTCTAGAACTGATCTTATAGTGCAGTAGGGCTTGAAATTGTTGAAAATACGTTCTTTTAACCTGGAGTCGACATGGTTGATAATATTGTTGTATATTTATGGGTACTATCATAAACTTCTTAAAGAGATTGATCTGACTCAGTGTAGTAATAATTTCGGTTGCTTGAAATTCTTTTTCCATATTGATTTTGAAAATCTAAAATGAAACCGTTTGAAAATCCCAAAACAACAATTCTCCAAAAAGACCAATATATAATTTAACATAAAAAAGAAGTTGAATGAAATTTAAACTTAGTATACTTACTAATAAACTAACTAGTAACATATATTAATTATATAAAAATCATGTTAACTTATGCCCTTACGACACATGTTAAGTATTCTATTACTGGTAAATATTTATTACAAAACATTAATTTTCAATCTTTATAAGAATATCTTGAAGTAGCAAGTGTTTATCTAAAGCAAGGGCGTGAGGTTATGATTAAATCCGTTTTACAGGCTATTATGTCGTATGTTATGACTATTTTTCAGCTGCCAACCACTTAAATTGATACAATAGAAAAGATGATGAATTATTTCTGGAGGGGTCATGGAAGAACTACACAACAAGGCATTAATTGGATGAGCTGGGAGAGGTTATCTGCACCCAAGGTACATGGTGGTATGGGTTTTAAGGATCTCTCTGCTTTCAATTTGGCAATGCTAGGTAAACAGGGTTGGAAGTTCCTTACGGAACCTGACTCCCTTGTTTCTCGTATATTTAAAGTGTGGTATTTCCCTTCTTGAAACTATCTCACGACCCAAATTGGCCATAATCCTAGTTATGTGTGGCATAGTATTCTGCGAGCAAGATTTATCGTTCGTGGTGGTGCTCGATGGAGTATTGGCCCTGGTTCGTCTATTTCGATTTTGAATGAACCATGGATGGCTAATGGGGAGTGTATTGATGGTGGCATTACAGGTGTTCACTATGTTTAGAATGTTACCGTCAATAGTTTGATGAATCTCTATGACAAGAGTTGGAACGAAGAGGTGATTCGTCAGGTATTCAGTGTTGATATAGCTAATAAGATTCTTCACACGCCGCTTATTGCTCAGGTACAAGAGGATCGGCTCATTTGGAAAGCTGAAAGGCATGGTCGGTATTCTGTGTGTAGTGCTTACAGGTTATGTGTTGACGAACTCGTTGACTCCTCTCATCTCCGACACCCGGGCTAGTGGTCCGGCATCTGGAAGCTCAAGGTTCCTCCTAAAGTTAAGAATCTAGTGTGGCGTATGTGTCGGGGCTGCCTTCCGACTCGTGTTCATCTTCTTGACAGAGGCGTTCAATGTCCTACAAACTGTGTTAGTTGTCCATCACATCATGAAGATCTTGCTCATGTATTTTTCAATTGCCCTTTTGCTGTCCAAGTTTGGCAAATGACATGAAGATCTTGCTCATGTATTTTTCAATTGCCCTTTTAAGTGTAATATTGATGTTGTGTTTTCCTCTCATCTTAACCATACTGGCATGGGTATTTGTGTTCGGGATTCCGAAGGTACATTTGTCTTGGCTAAGGTTGTTAGTTACCCATGTTTTTATTTTGTGGACGTTTGTGAAGCGTTGGGTCTTCATTCCGCCTTGCAGTGGCTAAGTGACATGCAATTTGACAACGTCGATTTTGAAACGGATTTCAAGCTTACTTGTGATGCCTTTCATGCTAATCGGGACAACACTTCTGAATTTGGGTGCATTATCTCATCATGTCGGTCTCTGTTCAGTTCTTTGTTTACCAACTCTAAGGTGGAGTTTGTTAGGCGACAAGCAAACGGGGTTGCTCATGTTCTTGCAAGAGAAGTCACGTTACTAGCTAGTCCCGTTGTTTATTTTCATATACCCGATTGTATTGAATCTCTTATTATTAATGAAATGATATAAGCATATTTCCTTCAAAAAAAATCTTTATAAGAATAAATTGTAATATCCCGCCTGTCAGTGTTTGAACTGTATCAGTCGATCGTCCCAGAGAACTTATTTTGAAAGAAAGTCTAATGGAGAATATTCATTACGTAATATCAGCCTATTACGGATTAAGTATCAGAGGCGTATATAACACGCTTAAGTCAAGGGTATTTTGGTAATTGCGCACTCAAAGGATATTTATTTTGGAAAAGGCCCAAAATATCTCATTCCACCTTATCCTTTCTCTCTCTTGTCCTTGGAAAAAGGCTTTCTCTCCTCCTTCTCTCCTCTTTCTCACGCCATTCTCTCTTCTTCTTTCCCAAACATTCCTTAAATCTCATCCTATCATGACAAGCCTTTACACTATGTTCCTTTGTGGTCTTTTGAACTTGAGGAAGCTTGGGTTAAGATTCGTTTCTCTACTTCTTCTCTCAAGACATGGATTAAGAAGTTAGGGTTTTGGTCAAGTTAGAAGTTGAAGCTTGATCTTGTGCAAGCTATGGATTCTTTATGGTTAAGAAACAAAGAGAAAGATGGTTTGAAGATTGATTGGTGAGCTAAGGCCTTGGATGTTGGTCAATCAAGAATTAGGGTTGTTGAAAGAAGCTTTGGGTTGGATTTGAGATGAGCTAGCAAGGATGAAGAAGCTTAGGATAGCAAGAAAACAACAAGAATGGAATGGTATGATCAAAGAAAGCAATAAGGACCAAAGCTAGGGTTTTGAGGCATGAAGTGAAGTTGATGCTTGGAAGCTTTTGGGAATCAAGTGTAATCTTTTAGGTGAGTTCCTTAGATAGTTTCCCACCCTTTGGGATTGTGTATTTATCTTGCAAAGATAATATGTATTTTAGGGTTTTTAAAGTATAAGTTAGTTGCCCCTTTTCTTACCATGCTTGCTACACTTGTGTATACTTGTCCCATGACTGTTTTTACAGGTTTCTAATGATCCTAAGGGTCACATAGCACTTGGAGATGCTTGGGTTAAGGTTTTTAAGTCAAAAATATCAATTTTGAGGTTGCAGGACTGTCACAGCTCGCCACGGCGAGCAAATGGCTCGCGAGGCGAGCTAGAGGGCCGAACAGGGGGTCTTGCTCGCCCCCAACTCGCAGCTGCGAGCTGCTGCTCGCCTCCCCAATAACTCTACTCGCCTAGGCGAGTAACACAGTGGGGAAACCCATTGTTTTGTTCGCCTCAGGTCGTTTCGGCGTTTCGCGAGCGTTTTTTCTTGTGCAGTCTTTTTAAGAGAAATAAACCCCTCAAACCAATATCCTAATTGTTAAAGTTTAAAAAGGAGACTTTCTTATAAATGAAACAAGTATTCGGCAAGTAGGGTAAAGCATGGTAAACGAGAGATAATACAAAAGAATCGGGTAGCAAGATAAGCATTCGGGAAGGGAATGAAGTAGAGCCTTGACATAGCTTGTCAAGAAATAGAATAGAAGGCTAGAAATTAGTAGTATGCTTGATAAGTGTATATGGACTTAATGCTCATGCATTCATAGACTAAAGACTTTAATAAAGCTGTGAAACGATTAGTTATCTTTTCACATATAAAGCTTAAACAAGATGTAGTGGTCGTGTCCCTTGTGGCTCACACTAGGTTCAGGAGGTTTCCACTAGGGGAAAATAGGGTTAGCCGTAAGGATCCCGCACGTCACTACAGGAGTGCCGTTGGTTATTCCTTAGATAGGTTCCATCGGATAGATAGGGATTGCGCACGGGGTTACTCCACTCGGGGCTTTCTGTAAAATGAACTCAGATATTATTTGTTTGTTAAACGCTAACTTAATGAACCTGACTATGCATATTTATTAGACATGTTTATATTATGTCTTAGATCCTTGACATAGATCATCAAGAATTAGTAGAGCCTTGGCGTAGATCGTCAAGAACTAGTATGATAGCAAGATAGAATATGTTGTTAGACACGACGTATGTATGCTTAGAGCAATAGAGAAAGTTATACTGATGACGATCTTAGGTTTCCCCTAATCGTCCGGTTTAGAATTGTGTCATGATTATAGTAGGCATAGGCCTAGATGCGTAGAGCGTATTCTTGGCATTGCGGTTTTAGTTTCCCCTTAACCGCCATGACACGTGTAAGATGAGAAGCTTATAACAAGTAAGATAAGCCTATGACGGGTCTAACATGCACTACCGTCTAGGGAAGCAAGACTCCACACATGTATAATCAACCATCGGGTTGTATTATAGACACGTGGCGACGATAGGTTTTCCCCTGAGGTAGCCTATAGCCTAGGGTTAGGTGGAACTCACTGAGACATTATGTCTCATCCCAATCCTTATTTGTTTCAGACATCAGGATGGTTTGCAAGCTAGTAGCCGAATGGATGCTGCGACAAGTGTTGGTCCGTATCCGATGCCGGATGATGTGGATCTTCAAGGATGTATACATTATGTATTAGGAAAGTTTAAGATGTAATCTCTTGTACCAACGCATGATGTAGTATAAACATTCATTTGAACTTTTATTGTTGTAAATTTTAATGTATCCAGTACTAAAGATAACGCACGTGCTAGACTTTCTAGATACGTCTAGTATGGGTGTTACATTTGGTATCAGAGCAGGTCGATTTAGATCGTGCCTTGGGTCATTAAGTTACAACAAAGGTAGCAGGACCATTGGGTTCCGGGTAAATGTTCTAGTTGTTATTGTTAGTTGAGCTTGATCAACACAATATAGCACTCGACGATTAGAACGGATGCCTGAGAGCTGAATAGGACCCTGGAGGGATGAAGTATGTGATGAAGATGCACTGAAAAGTGTGAACTCAGAAGTGAGAACTCGGAATGAGCATTAGTAAGAGTTGATCGTGCCAAAAGGTGGTCGGTGAACTAAGTAGTAGAAGTATGGATCCTCCGGGAATGTAAGATAGTGAAGAGAAGGAACGTTCTGATGGCGTTGGTAGAAAGGAATTGTATTCTGAGATGTAAGCGCAAGGCTTTAAGATAAGGAGAAGTCGACGTATGTGGACGGAGTTAGTAAGCTCTCAAGAAGTGGTTATGTAATGGAAATTAATGACTTGTATGCTCAGAGTGGACAAGGTTCTAGTGCTTGGAAGATTGTATTGAGCAACATGCAGAGAGGGAAGCTACTTGTAGCGGAATAAGTTAAGAATTTAAGCTAGAGTTTTATGTCATCAAGACTAAGGCATTGATTTCCAATGTGCCAAAAACTGTATCGAAGTAGGTTGATGCTTGCCATGCATAAATGATAGAATATATTTTTTTATGATGTTAGGGGTGACTGATGTGCATTGGATTACTTGAGAAATGATAATTGTATGTAAAGTTTACCTTTCGGATAATTGAACTGAAGAAACTCGCCAATAGCAAACCTGGAATGAGATTTCATATTTTCCGAAAATCGTTATTTCATCTCCAGGGTATCTTTGACTATTGGAGGGTTGTTTTCATAATCTTTTTGTATCACAAAAATCTTTTTATGACATCAAGTAATAAATGCATATCACACCCTAAGATCCCCAAGGAAAAAGGCAGGGGCAACCATTAATGAAATTGATTCAGCTTGAGGTAACCTTGAAAGTTAATGCGTCAGAAGTCAAGAATGAGCTTAGACCAAGAATATAGAGGTTCCGGTAATATGATTGGACGTCACGGATGTGAAGACATGAAGTAAGAAGTTAAGTGGCGAAGGGTTACATGAACGCGCAAGGTTCTCATTTTGTGGAACTTACAGTATTCCTCAAGTCTACGTTTTGTTTAATTGACTTGTTAAGGCTCGTTACGATGTGAAAGCGTAAAGTTTATATGATTTTAGAAAGATATATGCATATGGGTGATAGAAGTTGACATTTTCGAAATTCAAAAGAAAATTTTGTAGGTACCAGATTGTTATCGACTTGTTCTATGATTTTTGAGTAACGACTGGGACCTAGATTCAGTATAAATATTATTTAGTGGAAAATTGTCAACGTCAATGACCCGTGTGCTAGTTTATGAAGTTTTCTTTAAAAGAAGGACTAACGAGCAAGCATAAGAATGATTAAACAAAATATAGAATACAAAGATACAAGGTTAGATGTTCGAGGAAGATATGTCGAGAGCAAGAGGAGTCTACCATGGGAAGTCGTGAAGACGACTCATGAGAATAGCAAGTATGTAGTAGCAAGGAGGTACACCAAGAATCAAGATAAGCTCTTTAAGTCAAGGTTGCTCGGAAATAAGTTTCAGAATAATGAGTATATCGGAAGGTAAAAACAACCAGTAAGAACATAAGGTCTATTCCCAAGTAAAGTATAAGAGTATACGATAAGTTTATCGTGAGTTGGTCTTACCAAAACCAGTGGTAAAGATTAGAGAAAGGTTACAACATGGGAGATTTTGAAAGAGTTCAAAAAGATAGAAATCATGAGGTAAACAGGATTGTGGTGTTTCACTCGTCACAACAGAATAGAATATTGGTTTAAGCTAACCAGTGGAAATCATAGTAGCGCAACGGGAATCAATTGGTAGTCATGGAATGCGGATTTGATAAGAAGAATCTTGTGAAGAATGTTTGAGATAGTAATGCAAATTCAGTGAGAAGTATCTAGAAATGAGCAAGGAGTTTTCAATATGATAAGGAAGAGTAGAGATATCACTAGTGAAGTAATCGGTTTGTCCACTTGGTAAATTTGAATGTGTTCAGGAAAAGTATGTACTATGTTAAGAGAAATATGTTTCGCTAAGGAATCAGGTTCCGTGTACTCAGAGCAAAGAAGTGAGTTATGGTCAATGATCTTATGTGATTTATGTATTTAGAGAATGTACCATCTTATACCATACTTGTTAAGTGATAACAATACTTGCTAGAAAAATTTTAAGTCATGATTTCATAGCTTTAAAAGCTGAAATGGGTATTAAGGAACTTGGGAACGATGTTTATTCAAAAATTAAAATATTTCGCATTGTTGAGACCGAGGAGATACGTCCTAAGTGAACAAGCTCACTTAAGACATACAGACTTCAGGACCGACTTGCTATAGTCAAGTATGGGGCGAGATGAAAAACATTTTCCAAATATAGAGACTCGTCCTGTGGTTCTGCGGTACTAGTATAGACTCGGTGTCAAAATGAGATTTTCTTTCAATCAAGTAATTGTTCGTTCCAAGAACCTATGTACCAAAGTTTAGAATTCTAGAAGCAAAATACTAGAACAAGTATCGTTATTAATTAACAAAGAGCGGTATTAAAAGGCGTGCAGATGCAATGGAGATGAGATTTTATGAAGAGACGGCAACGTTCGTGTGAGGCCATTAGTATTTGGGATGCACGTAAATTTCGCCAAGAGTGTTCAAGTACCTGTGCAAATGGACTTGGCAAGTTATTGAATGTTATTGAGTTACCCATGAGTTCGGGTGCGATGAGATTGTAAGTTCTCTTTAAGACTCTGAGAAAAGACAAGAGATTTGTAGCATCTTTAAGGTAAGTAACATAAGTAAGAGGCTTGAGACTCAAAGTACAGTGAGAAAGGTTATGTATGCATGGTAAGATGTGTACATGATAAGATGTTTTGATGCAAAGGAGCACTGCAGGGTAGATCCCGAGTGTTTTAGTTAATGAAGGTTATTCAAATTAACGGTATATGCCAAGTAACTAAGTTGTGGATGCAAGATGACCAAGTTGCATGCAGTAAAGATGTGGTTCAAACGCGATGTTTTGAGATAGCTCAGTGATTTAAGAAAGATAATAAGATTGAGAGATTTTATTCGTTTTAATGCGGATAAAGAAAGAAGTTAAGTTACGTGTTCTAACGAAGAAAGTATACTTCGAGATCTTTAGAGTGGGCTTGGTCAGAATCTGTTATGAGAATTAGTAGGTGGTCTCTAAATTTCGAGGACGAAATTTCTTTAAGGGGGTAGAATGTAATATCCCGCCTGTCAGTGTTTGAACTGTATCAGTCGATCGTCACAGAGAACTTATTTTGAAAGAAAGTCTAATGGAGAATATTCATTACGTAATATCAGCCTATTAAGGATTAAGTATCAGAGGCGTATATAACACGCTTAAGTCAAGGGTATTTTGGTAATTGCGCACTCAAAGGATATTTATTTTGGAAAAGGCCCAAAATATCTCATTCCACCTTATCCTTTCTCTCTCTTGTCCTTGGAAAAAGGCTTTCTCTCCTCCTTCTCTCCTCTTTCTCACGCCATTCTCTCTTCTTCTTTCCCAAACATTCCTTAAATCTCATCCTATCATGACAAGCCTTTACACTATGTTCCTTTGTGGTCTTTTGAACTTGAGGAAGCTTGGGTTAAGATTCGTTTCTCTACTTCTTCTCTCAAGACATGGATTAAGAAGTTAGGGTTTTGGTCAAGTTAGAAGTTGAAGCTTGATCTTGTGCAAGCTATGGATTCTTTATGGTTAAGAAACAAAGAGAAAGATGGTTTGAAGATTGATTGGTGAGCTAAGGCCTTGGATGTTGGTCAATCAAGAATTAGGGTTGTTGAAAGAAGCTTTGGGTTGGATTTGAGATGAGCTAGCAAGGATGAAGAAGCTTAGGATAGCAAGAAAACAACAAGAATGGAATGGTATGATCAAGGAAAGCAATAAGGACCAAAGCTAGGGTTTTGAGGCATGAAGTGAAGTTGATGCTTGGAAGCTTTTGGGAATCAAGTGTAATCTTTTAGGTGAGTTCCTTAGATAGTTTCCAACCCTTTGGGATTGTGTATTTATCTTGCAAAGATAATATGTATTTTAGGGTTTTTAAAGTATAAGTTAGTTGCCCCTTTTCTTACCATGCTTGATACACTTGTGTATACTTGTCCCATGACTATTTTTACAGGTTTCTAATGATCCTAAGGGTCACATAGCACTTGGAGATACTTGGGTTGAGGTTTTTAAGTCAAAAATATCAATTTTGAGGTTGCAGGACTGTCACAGCTCGCCACGGCGAGCAAATGGCTCGCGAGGCGAGCTTGAGGGCCAAACAGGGGGTCCTGCTCGCCCCCAACTCGCAGCTGCGAGCTACTGCTCGCCTCCCCAGTAACTCTACTCGCCTAGGCGAGTAACACAGTGGGGAAACCCATTGTTTTGTTCGCCTCAGGTCGTTTCGGCGTTTCGCGAGCGGTTTTTCTTGTGCAGTCTTTTTAAGAGAAATAAACCCCTCAAACCAATATCCTAATTGTTAAAGTTTAAAAAGGAGACTTTCTTATAAATGAAACAAGTATTCGGCAAGTAGGGTAAAGCATGGTAAACGAGAGATAATACAAAAGAATCGGGTAACAAGATAAGCTTTCGGGAAGGGAATGAAGTAGAGCCTTGACATAGCTTGTCAAGAAATAGAATAAAAGGCTAGAAATTAGTAGTATGCTTGATAAGTGTATATGGACTTAATACTCATGCATTCATAGACTAAAGACTTCAATAAAGCTGTGAAACGATTAGTTATCTTTTCACATATAAAGCTTAAACAAGATGTAGTGGTCGTGTCCCTTGTGGCTCACACTAGATTGGCTCACACTACAACATTTTGGCCCTACGACAACGCCTAAATTTTGGAAGGTAAAAAAACCGTCCTTGTAGAGTCCCATGGACAACGATTTTCTGATTTTGTTGTAGTAGGGTATGATATTTTTTTCAATTTTTTTGTTACGACTCAAAAGCGTTGTGGTATAAGAAACAAGAACGGATTTTTATTTGTTATTTTCGTCAACATGTATTAACTGTTCTGGTATAATTTTTATTTATTTTTAATAAAAGTACGAATAGCACCTTCTTTAAATACCGTTCTTAAAAACTGTAACAAAAAAATCTTAATATAACAAAAAACACACCGTTCTAAAAAAACAAATAACTAGCACTATTTTTTATTTGTCAAGTATTAATAACTAGCACTATTAATATAACAAAAAACAAAAAAGATACCGTTCTAAAAAACAAATAGCACTATTTTTGGTGAAAGATAAATTTCCTCAATAAAACAAACAATTTCTTCTTAAGAAAATCTTGTTAAAAAAAAAAAAACTCCATTAATCAATAAAAACAATAAAAAGGAAAATAAAAAAAACAATTGAATATTCACGTTAATCTCACGAATCCTCAAATTGTCGATAGCTCAGAACCTCAACCTCACCACACAGAAACCTCAATCGAACGCTCAATCTCTCAGAATCCTGAATCGAATCCTCCAACCCACCCACTGAAATCTCTCAGACCTATAGAAACTCTTAATCGAACCCTCTAACTCACCCACTGAAATCTCAATCGAACCCTCAATCTCTCAGAATCCTGAATCAACCTTCAGTCTCAAACTCTCATGTTCAATCACCCTCACCTCACTTAAATCTCAATCGAAGAGGTAAAGATTTTTGTTATTTCATTAGATTTGGGCTTTATGGGTTGTGTGAGCTATCCTTGATTTTTGTTTTTTCAATTGAATGTTTGTTTTGTATAAGTTTACTTATTTTTGTTTTTCCTTGGGATTGAATGCAGTAATTTGTGCAAATATATGTTCAAGACCTGTTCAAATTTAGGCGATTATAGCCTTAAAGTTGAGAAATTTTTGGAGGCATAACAAATTCGTGAGTTCTTTTTCATCATTCTCATTTTATTCTAATGTTAATGGTTTACTTGCTAAATCCAAAATAATGGCTACCTTAATTATATTTAGTTCAAATAATCTAATTTATTTCATCATATTCCATATGGTGAAAGAAATTAAAGTGTTATCTTGGAAACAATGTTTGAGTAGATTAAAAAACTATCCATGATAATTCTATGTAAGTTGTTGGGATCTTAGTAATTGTCTTTTAAGATTGTTTGGGATTAAGGTTGGAGGTGCTTTAGTTCGACGATAACCAATGTTGTGGATACTTTTGAGGTCTATTTTGTAGAAGTTATCAGTTGTTGTTTTTCTGCTGAAACGAGCTGTTTGTTTTGGTTTGTGGGGCTGGTTCTGTTTTTGGGTCAGCCTTGTCAAAATGGGGGTGGGGCTGTTGAACCTGTTGGTGTTCTATAGGGCGTTGATCTTGTTTTTTGAGGTGTTCCGTCTATACGTGGCACCTCTATTTGTATGTCTTGCATTTTGCTAGTTTATGTCTTGTACGAGCTCTGCATTAATATAACATCGTTGATTAAAAAAGAAAATATTCCATGTGGGTTTGTTTCATTATTAGTTAACTGAATAGAAATTTAGGATCTTGAGCTCATTGATGATATATTTTTTTTTTTTAAATCAAATGGGTTTACATTAATAGGCTTAAAGGAATGATTTTATGTGCGGAAATCTAATGGGTATGTACGTTAAAATTCATAACCAGTAAAAGATGCCCATTTTGTTTCTAAACCATTGTATGTTCTATTCCTGAATAGTCATGTTGCCTTGTTATTATTTATTCATTTAAAATTGAATTTGGTGGCATTTGGTTCTCCGTTTTTGTCTACTAACTTAAATAACCTTGACATAGTCCTTGGTTTCCTGTGTTGCTTTGCTACTTTCTTCATCTACTAGGTGAATTATTTGAGTGTATTGAATACTTAATGCTTATTTGTCATTGTACAATTACTATAACTGTCCCAATTTGAAGTTAATTTACGTAATGCTCTTAATGTACAGTGAGTTAAGACTTTTTGTATGCTTATCTTTTTTTTTTTTTCCTGACTATGAACAACTAATAATTCTTGTAGGTGATAATTCTTGACTATGATAGGGGGGTCCATACTTCTATAGGGGGCACTTCACTATATTGTGTTTGGTGGTAGTTGTCTCCAACATCTAAATAAATTATTGCGCATATATAGAAACAAAGTTCCTCCAACTCTTTTTGTGTCTATAAAACATTATTTTTGTTTTTTAATTGAAATTGAGAAATGAGACTTAGTTAAAAGGGTAAGATTTTCTACACGCGTCGGTGTCCGACACTTCTATGACACTTGTATGACACGTGTCGGACAACCAAGATCGGTGTCCTAAATAAAATTGTTTTTTTCTTTACTTCGACACTCCTAGACCGGTGTCCGACAAATGCCTGAAACATATTTTTTTTCTTTCTTTTGATTTTAAACACCGTAGATACAAGAGTTACATATGTGTTGAGAAATGTTGATCAATTAGAGGCTTATAGAAATTAAAGTTGATTACAACATTTTTAGCTTTTTTCATAGTAGATGAATAAATAAAGGTTAGGTACTATGGTATCTAGTTTTCTAACTTTTTTCAATGAAATAAATTGCTCAATTTATATGCTTATGTATGTATTTTGATTTTCATTTTAGACCCTCTATAAATAAATTAATATATATGTGGCGGTGTCGGTGTCCTATAATTTTTACATTAGCGGTGTCGATGTGCCAGTGTTGTGTCAGGTGTCCGTGTTGGAGTCCGTGCTTCATAGGTAGCTACTCATACTCAAATGCTTAAAAGAGAATCTATATCCATTAGGACAACCTTTTACTTTTGTATGTGATTAATGGTGATGAGATATTATACAAGTTTGCTAATGCTACCCTTTTGTTATATATGATTTAATATTAGTAGCCTACTAGTTCAAATTTCTATTAGTATTGTGTTTAATATACGTTCAAATGTATATTGTGTTATTTACATATTGTATTTGATATTAGATAGTTGAGAATCAAGATTAGGTGGATTTAGTGTCCTTTACTTTTTTTTTTTTTTGTAAACAATCTAGTTTATATTAAGTGGATTTGGTGTCCTTTACTTTTTTTTTGTAAACAATCTAGTTTATATGATAATTGATTACAATTAAAGTTTGAATTAGCCCTGCACTTACATTATGTGGTACCAAAGTTTGTAATTCTGTATAAGGGCTATTTTTATTATTTTTTGGCCGATTTTTGCTTTGGATTTCCTACTGCCCTGTAGCGTTGCTGCTTGTGGTGTTTGGTTTTCTGGGTTTAGTTTATGTCTGTCGCAGGGGCTGTTTGTGCAGCATGCTTGCATCCAGCTATTGTATTTTTCTTTGTGCACACTTTTGTAGGTCTAGTGATTGAAGTTGCAATTTAAATAAATTTTGTTTTTTAATAAAAACAAAACACAATCAAATTTGACCTACTCTTGAAGCATTAACATGCCACAAAGTCACTTGCATATAATGTTGCAAATGAATATTAAATTCTTCTACTTCAGTGATATCCTTTTTATTCATTCTTTCTTCGTATAATTGTTAGACTACATAAGGAATTGGTCCCGAATGGTTTTATATGATTTTAGATATGAAGTTTCGTAATAAAGCCAAATAGACTTGCGAAGATTGTTTTGTTAGGTAAAGTTTTTGTTTTCTTCAGTGGATGTACGTTCTGTGTTGTCTTTTGTTTATTGGCAAGTTGTAGTTGTTCTGTGTTTTAATGTAGGTATTGGTTTTGGAATTATAGGCTGCTGTTATGCTTGAATTTCAGGGGAGTTTTTGTGGCTGTAGTGGGTTGGATTTAGTCCGCTGTTATGTTTTTTTTGGGGTCTGTTATGTGATTTGTTGTCCTTCCTTTGAATTGGCTGCTAGATTTATTTTAGTGGACATATTTTTTATTTTTAGGGTCATTTTGGGTTTGGGTTATCCATTTTGGGTTTGAACTATAATTTATGATCTACATTCTTGTTTCTTTCATACAATATGTTTTAAATGTATTATATGAAAATTGTGTTATGTTTTTTAAGACTTGGTGTGTTGGTTGTGTAATTTTGTGTTAGTGTTGAACAATATTACAAATAAAGTACTGATACATTAATGAAACACAATTTGAAGAAAAAATAATGATGGACAAAGAAATAGAGTTAGTGCGGTATTGTGGTGGCAAATGTTGATGGTTGTATTTGTTGGTTGTGTAATTTGATGCATTTATCATTTTAGAAGTTTGTATATATATTTAATGAACACTTTACTTTTATTTTGCAGATAAATAATGATGATATCGATGAACAATTTGAAGATTTGGAAGCACAAGATGAAGAGATATAGATGTGTGTGTGTGTGTATATATAGATATTAATTGTAATCAAAGATTATCTTGATCTATTCATTAAAGATTAACAAAACAATATATTTTGATATATATTTAACAAGTATTTGATTTTGCTATATAGTTGTTTAATTCGACATATTACATATAAAATATTGTATGAATATTATTGTTTAACTTGGATTATAATTATTACAAGGTTTAAAAAAATTCCTTAAAAAAAAAGGTTTAAAAAAAAGTGTGAATCACCGTGCATTTTTTATTTTGACCAAAATAATTGGTCCACAATTTTTTTTAAAAAAAATCCTTTCTTTATTGAAACGGTGAGAAACCGTTGTGGTAGCTTATGAAAATAATTATATAAGAACGGATTTCTAATCCTCCACGTACCAGAACCGTTGCAATTTCCAGTAAAAACCGTTCTCATAATTTAGATTTCACTACGGATTTTTAGTTGCAACGAAGCAAAAGCGTAGCCTTATAGAACTTTAAAAACCGTTCTGCAAAGCTGAGATAAGACTACGGTTATATATCAGCCGTGGCCGTTTTTGACGAAAACCGTAGCAAAAGGCAAGCACAACGCCTCAGTTTGCCACAGCGGTTAAACCGTTCTGGTATCCAAACACAACGGTTTTTTCGCATTTTACAACAGTTTTTTGGCGTTCCCGTATAGCCAAAATGTTGTTGTGTCAGGGGGTTTCTACTAGGGGAAAATGGGGTTAGCTGTAAGGATCCCGCACGTCACTGCAGGAGTACCGTTGGTTATTCCTTAGATAGGTTACATCGGATAGATAGGGATTGCGCTCGGGGTTACTCCACTCGGGGCTTTCCGTAAAATGAACTCAGATATTATTTGTTTGTTAAACGCTAACTTAATGAACCTGACTATGCATATTTATTAGACATGTTTATATTATGTCTTAGATCCTTGACATAGATCGTCAAGAATTAGTAGAGCCTTGGCGTAGATCGTCAAGAACTAGTATGATAGCAAGATAGAATATGTTGTTAGACACGACGTACGTATGCTTAGAGCAATAGAGAAAGTTATACTGATGACGATCTTAGGTTTCCCCTAATCGTCCGGTTTAGAATTGTATCATGATTATAGTAGGCATAGGCCTCGATGCGTAGAGTGTATTCTTGGCATTGCGGTTTTAGTTTCCCCTTAACCGCCATGACACGTGTAAGATGAGAAGCTTATAACAAGTAAGATAAGCCTATGACGGGTCTAGCATGCACTACCGTCTAGGGAAGCAAGACTACACACGTATAATCAACCGTCAGGTTGTATTGTAAACACGTGGCGACGATAGGTTTTCCCCTGAGGTTGCCTATAGCCTAGGGTTAGGTGGAACTCACTGAGACATTATGTCTCATCCCAATCCTTATTTGTTTCAGACATCAGGATGGTTTGCAAGCTAGTAGCCGAATGGATGCTGCGACAAGTGTTGGTCTGTCCCCGATGCCGGATGATGTGGATCTTCAAGGATGTATACATTATGTATTAGGAAAGTTTAAGATGTAATCTCTTGTACGAACGCATGATGTAGTATAAACATTCATTTGAACTTTTATTGTTGTAAATTTTAATGTATCCAGTACTAAAGATAACGCACGTGCTAGACTTTCTAGATACGTCTAGTATGGGTGTTACATAAATTGACACAATTTCTTAAACAAAATTTTCACTTTAAATCATAGTTTTGAAACTCGGCTCGAACCGGCATGTTGGACCGGTCGAACCGTGAATTGGTCCGTAGGCCGTTTGAGCAGGCCTTTGGATCGGCCATTTAATTAGCTCGGCGAGAACCGGTCAAAACCGGTGACTCGGCCGAGTAGTTGGTCAGACCGGTTCTTCTTGTTTTTTTATTTAGGCTTTTAAGTTAAACCTCATAATTAATTCATTTAAGCACGTTTAATACTAATTAATACCAATTAACGCCAATTAGCTATAGTAAATGCGTGCTTTGACTTTTAATATTTGAAGAAAAAATCAGAATTTGATGAAGAAAAAATCAGAATTTGAAAAAAACTAGAAGTTATAAGTTAATATTTGAAGAAAAAATCAGAATTTGATGAAGAAAAAATCAGAATTTGAAAAAAACTAGAAGTTATAAGATAAGTTATGAGATTCGAACCGATAAATTATGAGATTCGAACCGAAAACATTAAAATGATTCAATTGAACCTCAACCACTATAGCAACTAGTGATATTTAGTGAAATTGATTATATATGTAAACATATTGCATCTTCATTTTTTCTATGCAAAAAACACATAGTTTTTTATTTTACTTTCAAAACGAGCACATCATTTTTTAAATATAATATTTACACAATAATAATAATAATAATAATAATAATAATAATAATAATAATAATAATAATAATATCATCTCTCAACTAAAAAATAATATGCATATCTTTTTTTTTTAGAAAATCAACAAATTATATTAATATTAATGGATATGCAAAATAAAATATATTTTCTGCTAACAAAATATATACCTTTTTTAAAAAATATAGCTTTAACATATATTAATATACATATTAGATGTCATTTTTTAGTTTTTAAGTGTCCGAGTCGTCGATTCAATCCGATCTAACCTGGTTCAATACGTATAAAAATTTAATCTTAAGACCGAGTCATCTAACTAAGTTATTCGGTTTGATCCGGTTCAGTCATGCAGTTCAACCGTTGACTCAGTGGTTCGACCATTAACCCAGTGACCCAGCACCCCTACCGAGTCGATGACCGAGCCGAGTTTTAAAATTATGCTTTAAATTCCTTACCATATAACTGAAGGCACAAATTAGCATTTACTATTGTATAAAATTGTATCCCTTAAAATGTGGGAATGTTTTGACACTAGCTAGCTTGTAACATTACACGTATGTATATACCGACAAGGATCTGAATCTACGTGTATCATGTATTGTTTTCGTATTTTTGTATTAATTAATAATAACCATGGCAGGTTAACAATTTCAATTGTATAAGAGAAGAGGCTCAAGAAAAAAGAGAGCCCACAAATTCAGGTTCTCTATGAAAGAAGAAATTTGGCATACAAGACCAACAAAAGAAATTAACACAATACTACGTTCTTTGTTACTGGAATCTAAAGAAAAGGTATGATTTAGTTAATTATCTCCATTCTTCATCATCATCATCATCCTTGACATAATCCTCTATGTTTGATTGATTTACATCTTTCAGAATATTTTTCCATTCTTAATTTTCAAAGTTATTATATTAGGTTTACCTTATCCTTATAAAACCGGTTTATAAAGTGAGAGAAATCACTATTTATAATCTTTTATCAAAAATGATATCATTTTTATGTCGGACTTAGATTTTTCTCAATACATCATCTCATGTTCAACGTTATTAGATTTAATGCATGTATATAAATGATGGATGGTCACAATCGATAAACTATATTATCATATTAGATGTTAAATATTGAATCTAATTCATTCTAAGAAAATATATAGTAGTTGGTTAGAAATTTATTAAACTACTTAGAAATACTTTTTTTTTTTTTGAGGAAACTACTTAGAAATACTTATAGAGTATATAAGTCTCATTTTATATTCTGATGTAATTACTTCTTCTATTCTATCAATACAATTTTAAGTTTCAGTAATCTCTTTTACTGGGCTCTACCATTGTTTCTAATAAAAGCAACCAATTAAGTACTTTGTATTTTTCACTAAGAAAATGCTTTGTTTTGAGATGCATTTCGAAGTTTATTAAGAAGATTGGTTCATCAAGGCTATCATTTTCTTAATTAAATTACGGTTGCATTTGAGTTGTATTTTGTTGTCTAGTCATTTGCTTTGGCTACTTTTTTTCTTCTTTTGATATATTGTTATAATAAGTATATTTTTTTTAATTTTATTCTTCTTTTGGTATAATTTAGTGGTAAGATTATGTTTTCGTAATTTCAAGGCACAAAGTTGAATTTTTTGAGTATAAAAAATGGTTATAAAATAGTCGTTAGTGTTAAAATTTAATTTCTCAATTCTCCATTTTTTAAATATTAAACTACCATATTAATATATACTTAGTTATCAAAACGAGTATATTTGTTTTTTTTTTTTTTTGAGGGGAAAACATGTATATTTGTAAAAATGAGTAGAAATTGAAAAGTAAAAATAATATTACTTTATTTATATATTTATTCGTTTGTTTTGACATTTTCAGACTTTACGGCTTAATTTGTGCGAGCAATGAGAATTGTCGGTTCAAGACTCAAAAATAAAATTGACGGTTAGTCTATTTAATATTAATTATTGAGGAGTTTCATTTATTAAAGTGTTTTCAATCGCAACATAGTGTTGATATATGTTATATTCCCTCTATTTCAAAATATAGGCCGTTTTGGTGAGAAAAAATTTCTCAATCTTTTTTACTCTATTTTTTTAATTCTTCAATTTATTTTTCTCTTACTTATAAACTAACTCATAATATATCCTTTTCATATAAAACTAATTGCATTTTTTAATACGTGTGAAATAGTCACAACGTCATATAATTTGGAACAGATCGAGTATATATATAACAATTTGTTTGAGGAGATATCCATAAAAGATGTATATGAAAAAACATTTATTGAACCCCTTAACTCTAACTAATTAATCTCTTTAAAATACTTAAATAATTAATTTTTGCAATTATGCGTGAATAATTACTTAATTTAATTTATTGAAAAAGGTTTTATGTGCAAGAAAAAGTGGTAATACTATTTTTTCTAATAAAAAAATAAATATTACTGGTAATATATTAAAACCACCGTCAAATTTATAATTATTCCACCGCATAATAAATTGGTAGTATTATCTGTAACAAAAAAAAAATTATTGATAAGTATTATCCATAACATCCAACAAGGACAATATAACTTGAATATTAAATTTATAAAAAAAAAAAAAAAAAAAAAAAAAGAGAGAAACAAAAAACTTGAACATCAAATTTTGGTCCATAACGAGGATGTCTTCTATATTCATGACAAACCAAATTAGTTACAGTATATAATAAATTCCCTATCTTTTCAACATGACACTTGAACCCACATCTACCTTCACAAAAGCTAACTGACCTATACACTTTGTTCACTTTTTAAATTAGGATTTTGAGACAATATAAAAAGAAAAAAGCTGATCAAAAGTACTCATAGATCCTTAATAGCATAGGGCAAAGGAATTATATGAATATTCTTAGAAATCGTGTTGGCCGGGTCTAACATAACGTCACAAAACTGGTTTGTGAGGTGAGTATTGTCCCCACTTAATTATAAACACATTGACAATTCACATCCTACCCGATGTGGGATTCTTAATTAACACACTCCCTCACGACCAACACTATTGGACTGGGTTCGTGGACATAAATGGTGAGTGGCCCGATAGCGGAAACCTGATAGCAGGTAACCCAATAGATCTTGAAGAGGTTATGATATCATCTTAGAAATCGTGGTTAGGCTTAACACAACCCCACAAAACCGGCTTATGAGGTGAGGATTGCCCTCACTTATAAACACATTGACAGGTCATCTCATATGCGATTTAGGACTCTTAACAAATATTGCATGTAGGTAGCTAATAAGTGGAAAATAATTGGATAAATAAATATGGGAGATGACATGAAATAATGTATGTGAAAGCTTCACATCTCAACATGAAGCATACTGTGTGATCATGCTTATAATGAGTTGTTTGCTTGTTTGGTAGCAACAATTGGGTCCATATAATGCGTTGTACATTTTAATTCCCTCAAATCATGCAATCTATCGAAACTATGGTAAAGAATATTTTCATGTTATGTCGGATGTTATGTACAGCTATCTATTTCATGGAATCACAATTTCTATGATGATATTTTTTTTTATACAAATTGTGAGACCAACTGATTAACACCTTTGATTAAATAAAATAAATAATTAAATAAACAAATAAATAAATAATTGACACCACAACTTACCTTGCGGTTTGGGTTGGGGTCTAAATAAACTCTTAGAACTTGTAAGGCACCTAAATCAACAATTGCTTTCAAGTAATGATAGTGGATAAAGATTGTCCATCACTTATAAATATTTGAAATATATCTTATTTAATGTGAGACTTTTTAACACATCTTATTGTAAAAAAAATTAAATAAATAAAAACACGTCTTTTCTATACCCACATCTAGAACATGACCTGGTACTCTTATAAAAGGTGGCCGAGCAAATATTTAAATAGACTTTGATAACATCTTAAAATTTAAAATTAAGGTTGTATATAAGGATAAATCTAAAAAATATAAAGTTTTATAAAAAAAAAAATTAAAATAAGTTGCATCAATACAAAAACTGTTTCGCTTTGCAACCAAAAAAATACAAAAATAACATTCTGTAGAAAAAAAAATAACATTGTTATACCTAAAATTTAAAAATATTTTACCATCTATAATTATGATTGCTTTATCTTACAAATCTCTCTCTCTCTCTCTCTCTCTCTCTCTCTCTCTCTCTCTCTCTCTCTCTCTCTATCTATATATATATATATATATATATATATGTATGTATGTATGTATGTATGTATGTATGTATGTGTAGACATATATATATATATGTATGTATATGTAGACATGTATATATACATACATACATGGGGTTTGCTAGAACACACCCACTAGTTTTTATGTGGGAGTGTTTTAGCAAGTAAATAACTAAAAAGTGGTTAAATACACCCTAAGGTGTATGTTGCTATAACACACCTTCTAACAAAAACAAGTGGGTGTGTTCTAGCAAATCCTATAGGCATTTGCTAGAACACACCCACTAGTTTTTATGTGGGAGTGTTTTAGCAAGTAAATAACTAAAAAGTGGTTAATTACACCCTAAGGTGTAGCTTTGCTAAAACACTCCCACATAAAAACTAGTGGGTGTGTTCTAGCAAACCCCTACATATATATATATATATATATATATATATATATGATTGAATACTTATTCAACAATTTATCTATTATACAATTGGATATTTGATTATTCAGAAAATTCATCACAAAGAAACCTTTCAAACGTTATAATTGTTATATACAATTCAAAATCGAGGTCGACGATAAAAAAAAAAAAATCATTAACACGTATTATTTTAGTTTCTACGAATATTTTCAAAAACAAAATTGTTAGTCTAACACATACCACCAATTTATCAATAGAAGCGTACAAGAGAGGAAATTGGACATACATGAACCTTATCAATACAAGCATTATCCTCTCTATGCATATTAAGGGGAAAAAGAAAATCATAGATCTATCAATCATGACAAATATGCTTTCGTGACAAAATTGTGTGGAACAAATAACATCACATGCATGCATCGGATCCAGAATTAATATAATTCAGCTTGCCACCTGAATAGGTGGTTATGCATGTGTTTGAATGTGAATACATATAGTATATGTGATTTGTTGGAAATTATATGAGAAACATTCATTAGACAAATTGAAGCATGACCGTACGACAGAATTTTATTTTATATACACATCATCAAACTTATTCATATTATTTTCTTTGAATAAAGAGTCACTATATTATTATTACTAGATAAAGGGTCTTGTTAATAAGTGTTTCTGTGACACTTTTGAACGATTCCAAATTAAGAAATTTTTCATTTAAAAAATCAAATGTGTCAATTTTCAATACATCGATTATAAAGATTTTCATAAAAACTTATCATTTAAGATGCTTAAAGAGTGTCTCATAGGCACTCGTTAACATTTCTCTTCCTAATTTTTTCACCTGCACCTGATCTACTTTCATTACTACAAAATTAACAGGTCTTCTTTTTAAATGTTCAAACCACCTAAATCTAGTTTTTACCATCTTTTTTTACTATAGAAGATGCCCTGACTCTCTAATGTTGTCGTTTTAAGTTTATCATGTCTAGTCTTACCACACATCCAATTCAAAAATTCACATCTCTACTACAATTGCTTTTTGTTTGTGTCGGTTTTTACCATCCAACATTGTATTCATACAACATTGTCGGTCCTACCGTTGTACGATATATAAAAAATTTCCTTCAACTTAAGCGATACTTTCGCATGACAAAAACACCTGAGGGACTCCATCATTTCAATCATCCAGCTTGGATTTGATGGTTTACATCTCCTTATATTTCTCTATCATTTTGTATTATAGATCCAATCTATTTAATCCATAAAACTTATGGTTTACATCTCTAAGCTAGAAACGCTTCACCTACCGCTAAATTTATAAATATATAAATATTCAATAGTCAATCTATTTGTTGGAATTAAATAACAATCAATCTATTCAAAGATTAATTAAATGGTACCTATCTGAGTTGATGAGTTCGTGTGGTTTTATCCCATCTAGTTGTTGAGTTGCACCACACTTACAGGTTGGTTAAGGCGTTATACGGTTGTAGGGTCGTAAATCCTAGAGTGGTTTCGTGCGCATTCATTATCATAAATGTTGTCCCATCCATGAATCTTAGAGGTTCATCAATTTACCCTCTCTTGATAGTTCTAATAACCGAGTCAGTTATTGTTTCCTCTACCATTTATCAAGGATGTAAAGGGTCAAATTACTTGTTTTCTTATGTATTTCTATTGTAAATTCATTGCAAAAATCACACCAATAAAACTTGATTTGTGGAGTAAATAAAACCAAGCAATCAAATCAAGTGGGTGTGTGACAATATAATTCAAGCAAAAATAAACAGCAAGTGATAAAGGAAGAAGGATAACACAAAGAATCTGTATACCCAATTCGGTCCAATATTGACCTACTCTGGGGGAGAGAGCAGCTCCCCGTTTCACTATAATGATGAGTTTCTTTAACAAAGAGATATCAGAGGGTTACAAGAATTAGTCTTCAAACCTAATTCTACCCAAGTCCCAATCTCTTCCCGTGACCAAGAAACTCAATCCTAACAGTGTTTTGATCAAGGTAAATCAAAACAATCCCAATCCTAGTGTTTGCCAAGAGAATTTTCTATAAACCCTAGTTTGTTTGTTGGCTTCTAAACCCTGTTTTTCTCCTCAATATTCATCTGATACAAGGTTTATATTTATAGTAAAAGTATCCTTCAAAGAATGGAACGAATCCACGCTGAAATATGTTTCTGTTTTTCTGCATCAGCGTAAAATCGTACTACGATTTCGCCATACCGTGCTACAATTTTTTCCGAATGGGAAGTGCCAATTCTGGTCCAAAAATCGTGCTTCGATTTTGGCAGCTTCCCAAAATTCAATTTTTAGTCACTTTCTACATTTATCCACCTTGACTCTAAATTAGTGATGATGTCAATATAACCGTCATCACCTTGCTGCTCTCTCCATCCTTCATCTACTCTTCAATGAAGTTGATCAAGTCCAAGCAATGCTTGAACCTTGATCTTGGCAATGATTTGGTGAACATGTCTGCTGGATTTTCTTTTGATGCCACTTTCTCCACCATGATCTCCTTTGTTTTTATCATGTTTCTAACAAAGTGCAACCGGATGTCAATGTGTTTTGTTCTTTCATGATATACCTGATGATTTGCCAAATGGATTGCACTCTAGCTATCACAATGTATCTTCACATACCCTTGACTAATCCCCATTTCTCCAATCATACCTTTCAGCCATATGGCTTCCTTGACCCCTTCAACAAGGGCAATATACCCAACTTGAGTTGTTGAAAGTGCTACAGATGATTGTTGATATGCCTTCCAAGTTACTGATGTACGGAACAATGTAAACACAAATCCTGACAAGGATTTTCTAGTGTCTATGTTATCTGCACAGTCCGCATCCACGTATCCCTCCAAAGCATCCCTTCCTGGTTGTGACCTTGTATACTTCAGACCACCTTTCAAAGTTCCATTCAAATATCTCAGAACCCACTTCAAAGCTTTCCAGTGCACTTGACCCAGATTTGCCATAAACCGACTTATCACACTTATTGCATAGGATAAGTCCGGTCTACTACAAACCATACCATACATGATGTTTCCAACCCCAGTTGCATAGGGAGTACCCTCCATCTTTCTTTTCTCTTCATCGGATTGAGGACACTTCTTTATTGATAACTTTGTATGATGACCAAGAGGAGTGCCAACGACCTTAGAATCTTTCATTCTAAGCCGCTCCACCACTTTCCTAAAGTAACCCTGCTGAGATAAGAACAACTCACCTTTGTTTCGGTCCCTCATGATATTCATACCAAATATCCTCTTTGCATTACCAAGATCATTCATCTCAAATTCTTCATTTAATTTCTTCTTGAGCTTTTGAATCTTTTGCCTGTCAGAACTTGCCATAAGAATATCATCTACATAAAGGAGAAGGTAGAGAATGAATTTCTCATTCCTTCTCATCATGTACACACAACTATGATAGTTGTTTCTCACAAAACTAGCCTTTACTAAGAACTCATCAAACCAATGATACCACTGCATTGGACTTTGCTTCAACCCATACAAAGATTTCTTCAACAGACAGACCTTTGAATTATCTTCTACGAAACCTTCTGTTTGTTGTATATAGATAGTTTCTTCCAACTCTCCATGTAGAAATGCGGTCTTCTCATCCATTTGTTCTAACTCAAGATCATACATGTCAACAATCGCCATAAGTATTCTTATTGAACAATGATTTACCATCGGTGAAAAGATTTCGTTGTAATCAATCCCTTCCACCTGAGTAAAACCCGTTGCTACAAGACTTGCTTTATACCTTGGTGCTTTGACCCCTGGTATTCCTTCTTTCTTCTTAAACCCCAACTTGCTTTCCACTACCCTTTGATTCTTAGGTAATGAAACAAGTCTCCAAGTATGGTTCTTTTCCAATGAAAATATTTCCTCATTCATTGCCTTCATCTAGTCCTTGCTTTCTAATGCTTCCCTGAAGTTCTTTGGTTCTGAGTCTTTTCACTTTTTCAGCTGCATTTAAAGCATAACATATAAGGTCAGCATAACCGTATCTATTAGGGGGATTTATTTCTCTCCTTTGCCTATCTATTGCTAGCTAATAGCCAGGATTAATTATTTCTTGGTCTTCACTCTCATCAGGTACTGGAGTATGATCCTTCTCTTCCCTTTCATCAGTGGTAGGCTCCACCTCAAACTGAATTTTTTGTACCCCATTTCTGAGCTTGTTTCCAGGTCTTTGCACTTCATACTCATACGGGTCTCATCAAAAGTAACATCCCTGCTTATAATAAATTTTGATCCTCCAGGTTCAATATTCCACAGTTTGTAACCTTTTACAACTTTAGGATAACCAATGAAAACATACTTCACAACTCTAGCATCAAGTTTGTTCTATTTGACATGACCAAATGCTAAAGCTCTGAAGACTTTCAAATTATAGTAATCTCCCACCCCAAACCTCCATAGATGTCTTGAGATTTATCCCTGTTGATGGACATCTGTTAATCAAATATGTTGCAGTGCTAACAACTTCTCCCCAAAAACTCTTGGACAATCCACCTCCCAACAACATACACCTCACACGCTCTAGAAAGGTCCTATTCATTCTTTCAGCTAGACCATTCTATTAAGGTGTGTATGCCACGATTATGACTCTTTATACCTCGTTTCCTGCAAACACTCATTAAATTGCTTTGAAACAAACTTCAGGCCATTGTCAGTTCTTAACACTTTTCAGTTTAGTTCCAATCTGATTTTCTACAAGTGTATGCCATTCATTAAATTTTCCAAAAGCGTCACTTTTATTCTTCAGAATGTAAACCCATACCATTCAAGAATAATCATCAATAATAGACATGAAATACGAACCTCCCCCGTGAGTTTTAACTGATGTTGGATCCCAAAGATCCGAATGAACATCCTCAAAAGGCCAACTAGATTTATGCACGCCCACCCCAAACTTCACCTTGTGTTGTTTGCCTAACGTGCAATTATCACAAAAATCTAGTTTGTTCAATTTTTCGTTCTCTAGAAAACCTAGTTTAGCCAGCTCAACAAAACCCTTCTCACTAACATGACCTAACCTCAAATGCCACAATTTAGTTGTGTCCAAAGTGTCTACACTAGCAATTGATGCATGAGCTATAACAGTGGAACCTTCTAAAATATGCAAACCTTGTATTTTTGACCCATAGCTATTATTAATGCACATGAGAAATTCTCATCATAGCACGTTTAATTCTAATACAATAACCTAGACCATCAAACATGCTTATAGATATTAATTTTCTCTTAAATTCGGGAATATACCTCACATTTTTCAAAAGGAAACCACGATCATCAAGCATTTAGAGACAGATAGTGCCCATACTTTGAATTTTGCAAGCCTTATTATTATCAAGGCGTACAACTCCACCTTCTTTCAGCTCTAATGTTTCAAAGTACTCTTTTCTCGGACAGATGTGATAAGAGCACTCAAAGTCCAAGTCCCAACCCTTTTTAGGTTCCTAACTTATCGCACTCAGTGCTCCAGCACTCTCACAACCTTCCTCTTCACTTGCAATTTGAACGGATGAACTTCCACTTCCATTGCCCTTTCTCTTAGGACAATCCTTCTTGAAGTGACTTGGAGTGTGACAAATAAAACATTTGTATTTTGTTTTATCACCACCACCCTTCGACCTATATTTCTTGCTATTCTAATTTCCTCTGTTTTCACTTCTCCCCTTGAGACATTCAAGCCTTCTCCACTATCATCAACCTTCAACTCCTTGAATTTGGTTAACTCGTGGTTCTTAAAGTCGATTGTACTTCCTCCGAAGTGATAGTACCCTTTTTGCCATAAAGCATTGTATCCTTGAAATTCTCAAAGGACTTAGGTAAAGCACACAGTATGTGTAAGGCTATATCCTCGTATTCCAGATTCACATCTATGTTCGCAAAATCATCAATAATCTTATTGAACTCCATAAATTGCTCCATTATAGGCTTTGACTTTTCCATTCAGTAAAAGTAGAGTTGCTGTTTCAGACATTGTCTATGTGCCAAGGACTTGGTCATGTACAATGAATCAAGTTTATTTCACATAGACGCATTAGTAATCTCCCTTGCTACCTCTCTCAACACCTTATCCCCAAGACACAGATGATGACACTGACCGCTTTATCATTCATTTCAGTCTTCTTAGCAGGTGTCAGATGCGCAGGCATCCGTGCTTCTTCCTTCAATGCTTCAACACACCTTTGTTGAATTAGAAATGCCCTCATCATTACCTTCCACAACGCTAAGTCGTTACTACCGATAAACTTATCAATATCCAACTTCGAACCCATGATACTTGATTATTGATTTGATCCTTGCCCCACGGTGGGCGCCAATTGTTGTGAACTCGTTGCAAAAATCGCACCAATAAAAACTTGATGTGTGGAGCAAATAAAACCAAGCAATCAAATCAAGTGGGTGACAATATAATTCAAAAAGATAAATAAACAGCAAGCGGTAAAGGAAGAAGGAGAACACAAAGAATTTGTTTACCCAGTTCAGTCCAATATTGACCTACTATGGGGGAGAGAGTAGCTCTCTGTTCCACTATAATGATGAGTTTCTTTTACAAAGAGATAACAGAGGATTACAAGAATTTGTCTTCAAACCTAATTCTACCCAAGTCCCAATCTCTTCCTATGACTAAGAAACTCAATCCTAACAGTGTTTTGTTCATTGTGAATCAAAACAATCCCAAGTCTATTGTTTGCCAAGATAAACCCTAGTTTGTTTGTTGGCTTCTAAACCCTGTTTTTTCTCCTCAATATTCATCTGATACAAGGTTTATATTTATAGTAAAAGTATCCCTAAAAAAATGGAACAAATCCACGCTGAAATACGTTTATGTTTTTCTGCATCAGCGTAAAATCGTACTACGATTTTGCCAGATCGGGCTATTATTTTTTCCGAATGGGAAGTGCCAATTCTAGTCCAAAAAACGTGGTACGATTTTCCAAATCGTGCTACGATTTTGACAGCTTCCCAAACTTCAATTTCGAGTCGCTTTCAACAATTTCAATTTCACTAATTCGGGTGGATTATCTATTGTTATTTTAGATTCTTCCTAATTTGAGTAAGTATTCATTGTTATCTTAGGTATGACACCTCCCTAATTCGAGTGATTGTTACCGTTATCTCAAGTATACCCTAATTCGGGTGAAGGCTTTAAATATTTATCATAAAAAAATTAAATAGGACTCGTAAAATATTTGAATAAAAAGACTTAAATTAAATAGATCTATCAAATAAAATAGAGGTTCATCATAAAATCCTCCCCAATAGACTAAGGATGAAGCTCATAGTGCTTGTCTTCCTCTTGAACCGATTCCTTCCGAATGAGAATTTGTAAATGAGAGGAGTTGTATTTATAGGCATGTTTCTAAGTGGGTTTGGGCTGAAAAATTGGGCTTTTCCACCAAAAAGTAGCAAAAATCAGTTATTTCTCGTAACAGCACACTGGTCCGCGCAGATGACCCAAGGGCGTATGAGTGTATTTTTGCGCACCCAGGGGTGCCTAGATCACACCTTGAGGCGTACATCACTATTTTCTACGCGTAATCACTCGTTTCGTCGTCTTTTGGGGTGTTTTCTTTCCATGGAACTTTGTCTTTGGACTTGGATAGAATTTCTCCTTCTTGTAATGTGTCTTTAGAAGCCTCTTGAGTCTTCGTTCGTTGTCATCCCAAATTCTCATAAGATTCTTTGCTTTTCCGATTTGCATGAATTTGCCTTGACTTACATCAAAAATACCTTGTTTGGTTTTGGAAAATCTAGAATTACATGACTCAAAATAAAAATATTACAAAATGTCACAAAAATTATAGGCAATTGTTCTAAAACTCCTCTAATTTAATAAATATTATTGTGTTTTTTTAACATCGATTGGTTTCATTTTGTTAAAACCTCACTAAAATGTAAATTCTCATAAGCAGTGGCGGAGCCCTTCATGGGCTGGGGTGGGCCAACGATTATAGGTCTATTTTGCGAGATTTTATACAATTTTGTGTCGGTTTTAGGTTTTGGTTGATCTAAATTCCCGCAAAGTGGCATAGTGGCCCACCCAAAAAACTTAAATAATTCAATTATAGGTCTATTTTGCGAGATTTTATACAATTTTATGTCGGTTTTAGGTTTCGGTTGATCCAAATTCCCGCAAAGTGGTGTAGTAGTCCACCCGAAAAATCTAAATAATTCAATTATAGGTCTGTTTTGTGAGGCTTTAAACAACTTTTCAACAGTTAATTTTAGTGGCCACCCTAACTTTTTTTTTTCTCGCTCCGCCATTGCTCATAAGTTAGCTCACTATTTTTCTTTTGGAACAACTCTTCAAGTCTCTCAATATTTTTCCCTCAAATCTCTTTCTATGAGTGAGGATGAGCCCCACTTCTAATTATTTGCTTCAATTGTTTCTCAAGTGCATTAAATGCATCTTGGTCGGTAAATGAAGCAACGTACTTAAAAACTTTGACATTAAGCACCAAGAATAAATTTCTTTTTCAAATGTCTGCACCGCAGTTTGAAAACTGTATAAAATATCCTTTTGCTGGACATGCTTTTCAAGGTCCCACAAGCTGTAGAAAATATTCGCAATTTTAGAAATACTTTTTTTCTTGAATGTTTTTGAAAATGTTATATAGTGATGCTAATGACTGATTTTAGAGCTCTTGTTAAGTTAAAAAATGAAACAAGTGATAAATTTTATGTGCAAAAAGGTTAATTTTTAAAGTTTTAGATGTTTCTCCTCAATTTCCTCAAAAAAAAAAATTTATTTCAAAATAAGTTTTAAGATCTTGAATGCAACATTTCTTATTTTTGAGATAAATTGTTGAATGACTTATTCAATCATCCGGTCCCTTAACTTAATTAATTGTCTCAATTTGGTCCCCTAACTATAATATGTACCAATTTGGTCCTCTATGTTTTGCTTCTTTACTAGTTTTAGTCTTTTCTGGTAGTGTCTCTCAAAAACACGTTAACTTATTTACCAATTCTGTCCCCTATGTTTTGCTCCGTTATTAGTTTTAGTCCTTTCTGTTCATGTTTTTTTGAGAGAAACTAACAAAAAGGGCTAAAACTAGTAACAGAGCAAAACATAGAGGACTAAATTGATACAAATTATAATTAGGAGACCAAATTGAGACAATCAATTAAGTTAAGGGACCAGGTGATTGAATAAACCTAAATTGTTTTTGTTGGATTTCTTAACCAATGTCTTTGTAATTTTTCTAGAGTATATAATAGAAATAGTGTTCTTCTAAAAAAATAGACGTCGGTAGTGTTATGTGATTTTTTTTGAAGAAGAAAAAAGCATTACCTAAAAAGCATCACAAAGAAATAACTAATATAAAAACAATGACTTTCAAGATTAGTTGTTTTTTTATCATATATTATAGAGTAATATTATTTGAACATACAAAAACTAACAATTATTTCATAACTAATATAAAATTTATCATTTAAAATTATTGATGTGACTATAAAAGGGAGAAATAAGTAATTAAAAAATAACTAATATTTTTTTGTCAAATAACTTAGTGGTTAAAAATCCACATTTTGGTGAATAAGTGAGTGTTTAGAGTTCGAATCTCGGTCCAACATATATTATGCATGTTTCATGTTCCTATCAACTGAATTAATTGATAGGACAAATAAAATAGTATCTATATGGTATGTGGTAATGGAGAGTTTGAATTTCTTGTTTCAAATATTTGAACCTTCAAACATAAACAAGTCTGTACTACGCCACACTCCAAATTAGTCTGAGCAATAACCTAACACTCTTTGTTTTTTTGCTTCTCCTTTGTTACCAAATAAAGCTTGTCATGTAAACTGCTAACTATTAAATTTTGAAATAAAAAATGAGAAACTTGTGAATAAATTTCTTATCACTAAATCTAGTAAGTAAAATAGAGATGAAGTTCTCGTATTTCTTCTCTAAACACATCATATCCTTAATTTAATTTTAGTTTTGTTGTTTCATTTGTTTTTTTTCTTAATTCGAGCCGAAATCACCCCAACAATTTTAGATGTGTGGAGCAAATATCTATGACAACTATTAACCAAATAATCTCAAACAACAACAACTGATCTAATCTAGCAACTTATTGTAAAGAAAATCTACAATCAAAACAAGAATAAAAAGATAAAGAAAATAGATGAACAAAGACACAATATTTGATTTGCCAGTTCGACCCTAATTAACCTACGTTTAAGGGAGAGAGTAGCTCCTTGATCCACTATCAAGGATATCCACTAAATTTATATACTTGTTTCCCTCTTACAATCACTCAATAATTTTAACTCTCCTGTTGTTTTCTACCCTTAGAATCTCACTTCAAAAGGCGTCAACCATTTTCAACGAGTCATTTATTTTGATTTCATGCAATTACACAAAAAATTGAGAAAAATCTTTTTTTTTTTTTGACAAAAAAATTGAGAAAAAGCTTAAATAGAAGACAAAAACATAATAATTTTTTGGCACACTCAACAATTTTTGCATACATTTTTCATTAAACAATCAGATTCTACTGAAGATTTGCTTATACAAAATGAGATTCTAGGAGATTTCAACATTGTATCGTAACCTCTTGTCTTTACACCAATTGAGTTATATATACTATGAATTGTGCTTTCACTTATTTTGATTTAACTCACCTTATTGGTGGATTATACAATGGTTGTTATGTTGGAAGCTAATGATAGTGCGTTTAGTTGCTCCTTACGTACATGATCACGATTTTGCATTTATATTCTTCCTTACGTACATGCGTTTAGTTATCATCTTGGTGTGGTTAAGTGTGAAACATGTGGTTATATATGCTTTGTTTTTCAATTAAGAGTGATCTTAATTGAATAATTGGTTTCAACCTCTTGACCCAATCCCCAACATTTTTTTTCTTCTCATATACTAAAAGTTTAAGTGAAATGCTAATTAGTGCTTTGTAAGGAATCAATTGTAGTATTCTATCGGAAGTTGTATAGTAATCTCTTAAAAGCATAAAAGGTGTCATTTTCAACTTCATACTTTCTTATTCTGGTTTCCTTAACCGGTATCCTAGGGGTACCAATTAGCATGACCCAAAGTTTAAAACATAGTGGAGTTCTTGTTATTTGGTTTGGTTCGTAGAGTTCTTGTTACACAAGTCTTTCACGGATTAGTTGTTAATGCTCTCTATAAATAGAGAGTTCATATAGTTTATTTGGTACATCGAAAAAGGCTTCTCGATTCTTTTTCTTTTCTACTCCCTTTGACTTTTGTTAACGAGCTGTTACTTTTTTCCTAACATTTTTTGAGTCTATCGATTTTGAATGGTATACATACCGTATTTGAGTGGCAATATAATAACCATATTTGAAGGTGTAATTCTTGATTGATTTTCTACAAGGTGTAGTAAATTGTACTGTTTTATCCTAAGGTGACGCGGTTGATAGTCTGTCATTCATAACCTTAGGAAGTGTCGCGAAACGTTTAAGCTCATAACTAAACCAGGCAATATTTTCGATGATAATCTTTTCAAGGCATTTTCGAATGCAATAATTAACAAAAGTTTCGTACCCTTAAAATCTCTCCCCCAAAGACATCAACAAAATTTCGCAAGAGTCTCTTCTTTTAATTCCACGAAATTACACAAAAACATAGTGAGAAAAAGCTTAAATAGAGGTCAAAAACTCGTGCCACTCGCATGGCGCATGACTGGACATGCCAACCACATACACTCTCCGGTCACTAATATAAGCAAAAATCCACTTTTTAGATACATTCAATTAATGATGTATGTGACATATAATAAAGACCACATACATCATTAATTGAATGTATCTAAAAAGTGAATTTTTGCTTATATTAGTGACCGGAGGGTGTAACTCGCAACGGGACACGTGCCTTGCGCATGAGGCACAATCAAAATTCTTCCAAAAACACAGATCATGTGCCTAGCTTTTCTAAAATCTTCCCTTTTACATATCGTGAGATTTTAAGTCACATTCAACAATTTTAACATACATTTCTTTAACCAATCAGATTCTACATATAATTAACTTATACAAGAAGAGAATATAGAAGATTTCAACATTGTATTGTAACCTTTTGTCATTACACCAATAAACTTATAGTATGCATTGTGCTTTCACTTATTTTGATTTAACTCACCTTATTGGTTGATTATACAATGGTTGTTATGTTGGAAGTTAAATATGCATATAAATGGATCCTTAAAAAAAGGAACGATAGTGCGTTTAGTTGCTTCTTACGTACATGATCACACGATTTTCCATTTCTATTCTTTGTTATATCATCTTGGTGGTAAAGTGTGCAACATGTGATTATACTATATTCTCTGTTTTTCATTAAGAGTGATCTTAATTGGAGTAGTTGGTTAATCAAACATATGTTTGCCTCTTATATACTAAAAGTTGATTTCCTTTTTTGGTTGGAGAATAAAAAATATGAATTTAAATATGTAGGCTATGAATTGTAAAGTAAGTTTGGTGCCTAGAGTAAATCTCAACCACTAATTAAGGTCTTAAACAATTGGCTTAGGTGCAAACTTTCATCTATATTAAAAGCACAAGTGTTATACCTAGAGTGAATCTCACTATAAACAAATAATTGTGTTGAAGCTTGAGAGGCAAATTTTTGGTTTTTAGCTTTTAATATAATATCACTATATTTTATTTATATTATTGAAATTGACAAGCTATACCATAGCCCATATTCCCATAAGATAGGGTTAGTCAACAATGATTGGTTGGACGTACACACCACTCTTTTTCATCCTATTCAAGCATAATAAAGCTCACACCATATAGTATGAAACCAGAAAAAACAAAAAAGATAAAAACAGTTAAAGTTTTGATATATATTTTATAAAATTTAATTATTTATGGGATTTTTTTTTATTAAATAAAATTATATGCTTGAACATTATTAGATTAGTTTAATATAAAATAGGGTTAATCGTGTTTTAGTCCCTATAAAATTACAAGTTTTTAAGTTTAGTCCATACAAATTTTTATTCATTTTTAGTCCATATTTGCATTTTATAAGGACTATTTTGGAGGACTAAAAATATTTATTTTTTTGTAAATTTTTTAAAAATAAGAATTATTCTTACAAACTATAATATTATATAGGACTAAAATTATCATTAAAATTTTATAGAGATTAAACTTAAAAACTCATGTTTTTATAGGGACTAAAAACATATTTAACCATATCAAATAAAATAAATACGAATTAATAATAATTAGACATATAATAGCAACATGCTGTCTAACACACACTATATAATTAATTGAAATCCAACTAAGAACCACTAAATCATGTAGGACCTTTGAGATGATTCTGAAATATCAAATTTCATAAGTTTGAATGCTAATCATGTTTGGATCTAGTTACACTACTAAAAAAGCAAAAATTAGCGACGGAAATTTTGAGAGGGAAAACATGAAATCCCTCTCTAATTTCGTCACTAAATTTTGCGAACAAAGAATTTGTGAGGAATTTTATTTTTTCCGTCACTAATTTCCCTCTCTAATTTTGCTTTTTCTAGTAGTGTTAAATGGGTTAATTTCTCATAATGTGATTACCATGTTTTAAATTGAAATGTTCATATTTAGTGTTCGACTGTGCCACTACCCGAAATTGAAATGTTCATATTTAGTGTTCAACTGTGCCACTACCCGTGGACTCTAGTGATCTCATGTTCATGGAACAAGTGGGAAAGTAAAAATATCTTGAGTTTGAGAATTCTTGTAAGAAAGTCTACTATGTAGGACCTTTCACAAGACATTGAAATGTGCTAGCTTCACCCGAAATTGAAATGTTCATGTTTAGTGTTCGACTGTGCCACTACCCGTGGACTCTAGTGATCTCATGTTCATGGACCAAGTGGGAAAGTAAAAATATCTTGAGTTTGAGAATTTTTGTAAGAAAGTCTACTATGTAGGACCCTTCACAAGACATTGAAATGTGCTTCCAAAAAGTACTCTCCCTAGATATGTTTTCTGTACTACACCAACCGCACTTTCTTAACGTTTTTTTTTTGGTTACACTTTCTTAAGGGTTTCATTTCACACAATGTACCAAAATAAACTCCAAATAATTTTTGAAACAAAAACAAAAAAACTCCAAATAATTTAACCACTTGCATAATCCAAACCTCAAGTTATACTCCACTTTCCCTAAAAAAAATTATACTTCACTTCATGCATAGAATTTTGTAGATCTATCAAAAAATCTAATGAGTTTAACCTAGAATATTCCACACACAAAAAAGTCCAAAAAATATTAAGTAAAAGTTGAATATACTCACAACCGTATATGAAGCACTTAAAAAAGCTGTGCTGGACCACACTATTATTTTCTAAGCTAAATCAATTCATTGTTTATTTTCCTTTGGAAAAAATTGTGTATTTATTTTATTTTATTTTTGCTTGTGACGAAAAATTCTTTGTTCTTGTTAGTAAAATGTGATTTTATTTGTCCATGTGAGTGTAGCTCAGTTGGTAAGGACAATGCATATTATATACAAGATCTAGAGTTCGAACTCTGGACACCACAAAAAAATATAATTCTAGGGTTCGAACTCTGGACACCGCAAAAAAATGTAATTTTATTTTAGTATTAAAAATATTATATGCAAGATCCAGGGTTCGAACTCAGGATACCACCAAAAAAATGTAATTTTATTTTAACATTAAAAATTTTGATTTAATGTTTTAACACCATATAAAAATAGTTAAGAAAAAGTACTTGTTAACATTTTTCATTTTGATATATAAAAATAGCATCTTATACAAATTAAGTGTTCACATCAATTCTGTAAAAGATAAAAAAAACGTTCACATTAATTTTGAAGTCCACATAATATTTATCATAGAAAATTAACCCAAATTCCTTGTCAACCCATTTTCCTTAACTAATAAATTAACCAGTCTTAATTCTTAATTATAAAAAGTTATATACTTTAATAACTCAAATTTTTTATTCTTCCAAAACCTTTATAAAAAGTGAATTAAATTCCCCAGTCAAAACCTCAATCTTTACAAAAATAAAAAACAGAACATTTATTTTTCCAGCTTCAACTATCATTGTTCTATTGTGTTGTTGCTTTCTCTGAAATCCTCAATCTTTGTCCCACTTACACAAATTTTGTTCCAAATCACTGTTTCTTTTATTATTGTTCTTAATAAATAAACTTTGTTAATTTTTCATGCAAATTTTCAACAGTGATGAAGCAAAGGACACAGAACCACCAACAGGTACACTTTTATTTATGATGTTTCTTTGTTTATACATTTGTTGTTTTTTTTTTTTTTTTTTGGGTTTGTTGATGATGGAAAAGAGAAGAAAATTGCAGAGAAATTGGGCTGAATTGTTGTGTTGTTCATCAATACAGCTTTTCTGGGCAAGAGTGGTGATGCGTAAATGGCTTAATATTGGTAGCAATGAATCTGATTATAGTGCTGATCCTGAAGATGATGATGAGTTTGATGAAAATGATGATGAATATGATGATGAACATGAAGGTTAGTGACTCATCAATTAATGATTCTGTATTTTTTTTTTTTCCATTTTTATGAATTTTTAGTTGTTGAAAGATTCTATTTTGATGATTTTGGAAATGGGTTATGGTTAATTTTGTTAATTTGATTAAATTTGGAAAGTTATTTTTTTAGTAAATATTCAAAGTTGGTGGTTGAAATTGTTGAGCTGTATCAACCTAGGCCTCCAGATTGTAATATTTCAAAATGATCCTTGAAATTGCAAAATGTTAATCAAGTTCGGCCTTTTGTCTGGATCTGTCATCAACGACTCCCTCCGATCTCATATATAAGTAATGAATAGTTAATATACTTGGTTTACAAGTATACCTGGCGATCAAATTCACTTTTATATGTAAGATTGGAGGGAGTACATCCTTGACATTGTTCACTTTTTTTGATTCGGACCATCGCCGGCTACACACGGAGTGTCCCCATGCTGACAACGTAAGACTAATCTCTGCTCACCTGGGGACCAAGTAAAGGTTGGCAAACACATTTTTTAGCTTTACGAGAATCGGCCTGGGAGCACCAGGTTGATCCCCCAAGTCCTAGGGCAGGTTACTCCACTGGGCCAAGCAGTGTTGCTTCTGATATTATTCACTTAGTTTCAAAGTCGTCCTTGATATTACCCACTTAATGTTACTATAGTTCTTACAACTACTAACGGAGGGATGAATTGTAATAAAATTTTGCCACTTTACGTATCATTTTAGAATATCGATAATGTGAGGACTAGATTGATACAGTCCTATAATTTTATGGGCAAATCTGGGTATTCACTCTTTTTTAATTCACCAATAGTATCTCACGGGAAATGACCCTTTCCCCTAAACTATTCTGTTTTAGGCTAGGAGGTAAGTAAAGTCTGATCATCAGTTGTTTTTATCAATAGGGTCGTACTTGGATACTAGTTTGGAAAATTGAGAATTAGGGTGTATTTTGCAATTATCAAATGATTCGAGAACTGAGAGTTGAGATTGTTCCTGTGAATTATAGGCTGTGTTTATAATTCTTGTCATTTGGAATTCGTTGTTGTAGTCTCAATTTGAGTTTGGTGTGTGATGCTTGCAGTGTGGGGAAGAAAGTCACGGTTTATGGACAACAGAGGTTTTGAAGCTCCGTCTGAATCAAATGGTAACATTTTCAATACATGAAGCTCTGATTTATATTTGTTCAATTTCTCCGATGTTTTTTTCTCTATAATTGCTTAAATTTCCTTTTGAATTACAGACTTTGTTCCAAAGTTAAGGAAACAGAAGTCGTCAACTTATAGATCTCAGTACATAAACACAAAGGAACTGAGGTGAGACACTACTCTCATCATGTTTATATAACAAGCGCGAAGAACACAGTTAATATGGTTGTATAGTCGAAGCGTCTCATATCTGGATTATGGTGTTTATCTGACTCCTAGGGTATGTGTCGGGACATGGAATGTTGGAGGAAGACTTCCACCTGATGACCTAGATATTGATGAATGGCTCGGTGTCAATGAACCAGCTGACATCTATGTCCTCGGGTAAGTTCTTCACCGGTTATACTTCTCAAAGTTTTATATCATGCATATCTAGACTTTCCGATTTGTTTGATGAAAGGGATGTTTACACTTGCAGTCTTCAAGAGATTGTACCCTTAAACGCTGGTAATATTTTTGGTTCCGAAGACACTCGTCCTGTTCCAAAATGGGAGAATATTATTCGGGAAGCACTTAATAGAGTCAGACCTTCAGTAACGAAAACAAAATGCTTCAGCGATCCTCCATCTCCGTCAAAATTTAAGCCATCGGAGGATGACCCTGATATAGAAGAAGAAATATTATTCGAAAGTGACAGCGACATTGGCGAAGAAGTTCATCCTTTGGATGAAGAACATATTATTTGTGATGAAAGTACTACAGGCGACAACATCAACACAAGTTTATTGGCTTCCGACGCTGCTGATAGTGCCAGTGTCAACACCAGTGAACCGGTTAAGATTGATTATAAAAGACAGTTTTCTTTTCCGAAGAGGTTTGATTGGCCGCAAAGTCCACCAGAAAACATGGATGCATCAATTTCCCAAAAGGCCAAGACACTAACCAGAATGCTTAGTGGATCTGAAAGGATCGGTTTGAGCTGGCCGGAGCCTCCGCTACATCTGCTCTCTCAGAGAGTATTGGACAGACCAACTTCTTTTAAATCATTCAAATCCTTTAAGTCGTTAAAATCATTCAAAACATATAATTCTTTCAAGTCATTCATGGATGACATGCCGGGAATGGGTTTGCTTCCTGAAATTGACCTTGAAGCCTTAATGAAGCGGAAAAGAAGATCTCCGTATGTAAGGATTGTTAGCAAGCAAATGGTTGGTATTTTCATGACTGTATGGGTTCGTCGGAGCTTACGTAAACATATTCATAATTTGAAGGTTTCAACTGTAGGCGTCGGCATTATGGGCTACATCGGTAACAAAGTATTTTCCCTCTCTTTAGACCATTACTTTTCCCCTCGATATTTATTTTTCCATCTACCGTACCATGTTTTCCTGGCATCATTCATAAAGTTGGTCTCGTCTTTATATTTCAATTTATCATATTTTTAGCAAAAGTTTTTAAACGGGGAAATACCAATATTATCATTGCACGAGCTCATAACAACTTTTTTAATTTTCCAGGGATCAGTATCTGTCAGCATGTCGATATATCAGACACTTTTTTGTTTTATATGCACCCACCTTACTTCTGGCGAAAAGGAAGGAGACGAGCTTAAACGAAATGCTGATGTTCATGAGATCCTTCGCAGAACGCATTTTCATTCCCCTTCTATTATTGGACTTCCTAAAGGAATCCTCGATCACGAGTGAGTGCACGCCTTAATAACCATAGCAAACTGACTTGTTATTTTACATCTTTAGAACTGTTGTAGATTTTTACACACTGAATGTTTGCTTCATGCACTGAAATACTTGTTCTTTGTTTCTTCACCGTATAACTTAATTCTTTTGTTTCTGTTATGTTACTATAATTGTGTCTTTAAATGTTTGTTTTTACAATTGCTTAATCAATTTTAATTTATTTGCAGAAGAATAATTTGGTTGGGTGATTTGAATTACCGTATCAACTTATCATGTGTGGAAGCAAAGGCTCTTATCTTGAAAAAGCAGTGGTCAAAATTGCTTGAAAAGGATCAGGTACCGCAGAAACTATTGCATGTACTGTTCAAGAGCATTCATCTAGAGCACAGCTTATAATGTTAACTCATGTTTTCGACCTGATTGAGTTCAAGCTTCATAGAAAACTTTTCGATCCCTTGTTTATATCGAGCAACTAGTATAAACTTCTTCAAACATGTGCTTTCATTCAAATGATATCTTTTAATCTAACAAGCTATTAATACTTCTAATTATGTGCATTACTTGAATTATAATTTGAGATATGTAGTTATTGCTTCTGGAGCAGATTTGGTTTGAGCATATAATTTTGGAATGCATTCCTTAGACTCATTGGATTGAAGAATTGTTGAGTTGTTCCAGATTGAAATAATAATCTGAGACAGGCCAACATGAATAAATGAGGATAAGTTAGGTGGTATGTATGGAGTGGAAAATGAAAACCGAGTCGGTGGTTTCTGTTTAGAAAATAGTTCCGAGTTAAGGAACTTTGTTTCATTGAAAATAATATTATTTTATACTGCCATAAATATGAATCAACACATTTTGCAGCAAGCGTTTTCTTTCGAAAGCAGAACATTTTCATTTTATATTTAACAATATATCCTTGCTGCACATACATATAATGTAATTTAGAAAACCGTTGGTATCTATATCCATGTCAATATTAGATTTGTTTATCGTATGGTTCCTAACTGGACCAAGTTGGATAACTATGCTCCGTAATACATGTAATTATTCAACTTTGTTCCATGAACTATGAAATGTGAAAAGCTCCAACTTCATAAAATGAACTCAAGTTTTAAGGTCATCTAGCTGATTAGTAAATTGATATTTTACAGCTGATGCGAGAATTAAAAAATGGTGCATTTGGAGGATGGTCAGAAGGGGCGTTAAACTTCCCACCAACGTATAAATATGAGATTAATTCAGACAAGTACTACGGAGCCGATCCCAAGGCTTCAAAGCGTACACCAGCATGGTATGCTTTTTTTTAACCTCAGACTCTTCTTCCATGTTTTCGCATCCTATGCTTTTATTTTTATTTATCTGGTTTCTAAAGAACCACATTTCATGTTTTAAAAGTTCTCGGTAATATCTGAGTTAATCATCATGTGGCCTGCACTTTATGTGCTTCCTGTACAAATCTAATAATTTCTATTAAAAAAAAAAAATACAAATCTATAAGCAAAATTAGATGTTTTAGATTTAGTACTCACTTTGGTCCCTAAAAGTGACATGCGGTGTTTGCTTTTATGGACATGCAATTATATTCCATGATTAGGTTGATGCAAAATATTGTCTGAATATCTTAATTACCATTTTGGATTATAGAAAATGTTTTAACTTCATTGTGTGCTTCAATCTAACTTCAAGGTGTAAGAGTTAGAGGTGTTGATGAAAATTTTCGTTTCAGGTGTGATCGTGTACTTTCATATGGCAAGGGAATGAGATTACTGAGTTACAGACGGACCGAGCTCAAAATATCGGATCACAGACCCGTGACTGCGACATATATCGTTGAAGTTGAGGCATTCTCACCTAGGAAGCTACAGCGAGCCCTAACATTCACTAATGCAGAGATTGAAAATGAAGAAGCCATTACAAGTTTAATAAGTTGGAAATAGCTGCTTAGTTTGAACAAGTGAGTTATACCATATACAAGCATACCTTGCATGCTTGAGCACATGTTTTGATATGAGTTGGGCTACTTTTTCTCGCATTCGAACGCATTATGACTGATATTATAGAAACTATGATCTCTAGATTCTCGTGGACAAGAGTTTTCACCGTTAAAACCAAAGTTTCCATAGGCTGAGTGAACTATTCTCACATATTTTAACACCGTCTTGTCTTGAAATAATTGAGTTTTTTAAGCAATAGCTTATATAAATTGAAATCACTTTTTTTGATTTCTCAGAATCAGCTCGAGTTCATTTCTCATATTTATTTTACTTTGTTTATTGATCATTTATAAAAAAAACAAAAAAAATATGTCCTAATGTAGACTCCTATTCTACCTTATGTGCAGGGATTTGTAAAGGAGATTGAGTGTTTCCAGAATATCAATATCAAGGAGCATCAGTTATAGCTGCTGCAACTTCTAACACACAGATTGCCAACCACTAAATATAGATTCTTTTTTTCTTTATTTTATTTTATTTTATTTTCCACTTCTTTTAAAGTGGAAATAGTTTCATTTTTTTTTGTCTTTCCAATAGGATTTAGGTTCAAATGTTTGAATGGCTGTGCCCTATATATATGTATGTACTTGTGTGATTAAGGTGTGCATGTTTTTTTGGTCCGGAGTCGAAGTGACAAGCAACATCTGAAACCTACACATACAACTGCAAGGTTTCAGATGCGAACCTGGGTGAAGGTGTCCAACCTAACAATATCAACATTGTGAATTTGTCATTTGAGTTCGGTCTTACTGACTGAGGTGTGTATTATATGTAGGTTTCAGATGCGAACCTGGGTGAAGGTGTCCAACCTAACAATATCAACATTGTGAATTTGTCATTTGAGTTCGGTCTTACTGACTGAGGTGTGTATTATATGTAAAATGTTTAAATGAGTGCTCAACATGTTTATAGAAATAAAGGCTTGTTTTCCTTTGACTAAGGTGATCTTCCTGCTTTTGACATTCCTTTTGTTTGCTAATTGCTATATTAATTTATCCTTCTTTGCATTTTCATAAGAGATGTATAAGCTGAATGACTCCTTTTAATTTAATTGGGTGAAAAGTAAGTTTGACCTGGTCCTATATATTATAAAATTCCTTGAAAAATATATATTATAACTTGGCTTTTTTTATCTCAAAACCATGGATTGAGAAGTACAACTTTACTAACTTTGAATGTTTCATTTGATGCTTCTTTAATTTTGTTGGAACTTTTTTTTTGTTTTGTTGAAATTTTAACATGACAACAAAATCATATATACAAGTAATAGCATATAGTCACGACAAGCTTCTCCTTTGAATTTAATTGGAATTTTCACAAATCCTATTACCCTTGCGGCAAGTTTCTCCAACTGTCTATTCGGGAGGCGATTAAAATAGTTAAACGGTTGAGGGCATGATCTCTAATTGGGTTTAGTAGAATGAGTCAACTCTCTTGACAAAAAAAAAGGGGTCAACTCATCATGGTCTTGTTTAGAAACATAATCCAACAAATATTCATCAATTAATTAGTTTTTCTTAGTGAGAGAAACTATACCTTCTCTCTAAGTTCTCATTCTCCTTCGTTCATCGATGATGGATGGTTTTAGGTTATTTTTTAACCTATAATCATCTCTCTGCCTTCTTTTCTATTTCTTTCAATCCAAATAGGTGATTTACTCATATATCTAAGTTTTTTCTTTTATATAATTTTTTTTTTTGTGATTTCGTCATCTGAGTGCGATCTTGTTGTAGTGTTTGTTTGGTTCTTATTGAACGATCAGTTTCAGTCAATTAAAGATTCAATTAATGATTTAGACGTCAACGTTGCATATCTGAAATAATGTGTATTCTGATGACTTGAATTTTATCATATTATTTGTTTTTAGGCATTTTGTTATTGTATGCTATTAACTTAGGTGTTGTGAGTTTGTTAACACATTCACCTTTTACATTTTGAGCGATGTTGAACATGTTATTGTATTTGAACTCTTTAATTTAAACGAATGAATATCGTTTTATTTTTGTAATAAAAAAAACATTATTAACAATAAACTATGATTTTTTTCATCACTCTTAAGTCTTTCAAGTTATTTAATTGCAACAAGGTGCTCCATTAAGTTTTATTCATATCATTTATGTCTTTAAATTATTTAAGTGTAACAATTTGGAGGATTTTAGATCTTAGAAAGTTATGTTAATTCAGTGTATAAAAGTTACAATTAAATAAGTTAAATGACTTAATTGATACGAAAAATACAAATGACTGACTTGTTACACTTAAATTACTTAAAAAAGATGTAAGTGGTTCAAAAGTCGAAAACAACTTTTTTTTAAGAAAAAGTTGAAAACAACTCAAAGACCAACTTATTATAGGGTTAACTAAAATTAAATGATCTCTTGCATAATTTACTAAAAATATAGGGTTAACTAAGTAACTAATCCTAATAAATATTGACAATTTCGTTTTTAGTCTCTAAAAAATATAAAATCACACTTTTTAGTCCTTGTAAATTTTTCCTTTAACTTTTTATAGACCAAAAGTGCTGACAATTTTTTTTTACAGAGATTAAAAATGTTGACAATTTTTTTTACGGGGATTTAAAATGCTGATAATTTTTTTTACAAAAACTAAAAAGTACGATTTTATTTTGTATGGATAAAAAACGAAATTTTGAACATTTCATAGGTACCATTTTTTGTTGGGATTCATAGTACCATTTATTTTGGGATTCATAATGCCATTTATTTTTTGTCAAAAAAAAAAAAATGGTACCTAGTACCATTTATTCTGGGATTCATAGTACCATTTATTTTTTGTCAAAAAAAAATGGTACCATTTATTTATTGAATTAACTAACAAAAATATAATATTTCAATTTCTTGGTAAAAACCGTCGAACATAAACCCTCAGTTACAAACCCCTGCTGCCTCCAACAACATCCCACCACCAACTCTCCCGCCGCTCTCACATCTCCAGCCCTCTCGGCTCCGCCGTTTCCGTGTTCTCAAGCAACAGTAAGTTCTTCTCCACTACAAATCTGCGACCTTGTTTTCTTTCTTCTCCACTCCAATTTTTCTTCACTTCGATTCAATTCATTTGTTCAATATATTAGGTTTCTGTTCGATTTATTTTTCCCTTTTACTCCACTGAAATTGAATTGATTTTTTCCTGGTCAAATAATCTAGTAGAGAGAATCACACACCATAAGGGTACGTTTGGATGATATCATAACATGTTTTTTAAAATCAATTAACGTGATTGAAGTATTATATGATCATTGGGAGATGTTAGCTCATGAAATTGATTTCAGATGAGATTACGGATACTCCTCGGATTAGGCGTGTTTCGGTGTCGGACACGCAGACACGACACCGGCACATACAATTACACACTGAATTATGTGATTTTCTCATATTATTAGAGGTGTTGGGCGTGTCAGTTTCGTATCCGTGTCCGTGTTTCATAGGTATCTGCAGTTGCATTTGTTGTAGGAGGGATACCTTTGGTTTACAATTTTTTTTTGTTAGATGTGAAAATAATCTTTTAGTCCCTGTAGTTATAACGGTTTTTGGTTTTTGTCACAGTATTATTATTTTTTGTTTGGCTTCAGTCTCTACAAATTCAAAATTGCAGGGATTAAAATCATATTTAAACCTATTTTATTATATAGTTTTAGCCTTCCAAAACCACCTTTCAAACATACTCTAAGGGTGTGTTTGGATTGTGGGTTTAGGATGGGAAGGGATAGGAGGGTTTATTTATTTATTTTATTTTTTTTAAATTACGGACAATATAAAATGTTATATTAAAATAAATTAATAATGATTGTATCATTATATGATTATTTATCATGTTATTTAAAAAAAAAATTAAACTTTTTATAGTGTTCGTACTTTAAAAAAGATAAGTAAACCTCCACTTCCTGCCCTCCTAAACCCTCAATCCACAACACATCAGATGTGTCCCTGCAGCTACCAACCGAGTTCTACCTAAGAGACTGTATTGATTGAATTGTTTTTTGGGGTGAAATAGACTAGCCAGTGGAGAAAATCACACACCTTACTTAGTTTTGATGCATTGTATGAATTGCTGGAATCCCCGCAGTCGCCAAAATCCCTTATTCCTGAAGTCCCCATGTCGGTGTTGATGACCATTAGATAGATATTGGACGATGCCGATTTCAAGAAGATGTTTTAATTTTTCAAAAACTAAAACCCCGAGCTTGAAATCCACATGGTTCGATCTCGATCCGATAGTCACCGATGTGGTGCTATGTGAAATGAGAATTTTGACGACTGCAGAGAATCCTATGCTTTTCCGTTGCAAAATTAATTGATTTTTGTGCATATTGAATTGATTTCGTGATCATCTTTGTGTTTATATTACAACTTTAATTTTAGACACAAAATGATATATGTTATTGATTTATGCTTTCTAGTTAATTTTGGCACCCCGAAGATTTTTATTTAAGCTGTGCCAGCGGACGCAACGATGGGGCTTTCGGAGGAAGAGGTAACAAAACTTTACAGAATCCGTAGAACAGTTTTTCAAATGTTAAGAGACAGAAACTACCATGTCCTAGACTCTGAGGTAAACATGTCGAAACAAGAGTTCAAAGCAAAGTTCGGCGAAAACATGGAGAGAAAAGACCTCACTATTCTAAAATCTAATAAAGACGATCCTTCCAACAAAATCTATGTGTTCTTTCGTAATGAAGCCAAACTCGGTGTCAGCACTGTTAAAGCTATCAAAGATTTAATTGTCACTGAGGGGGTCTATAGAGCTATCATTGTTGTTCAGAATGAACTCAAATCCAAAGCACGATCCGAGCTGAACATTTTCTCTGAAGTTCGCATTGAAGACTTTCTGGTAATCATTTATCCCTTTCTTCTAACCCCTAAATCACTACCTAGCTAGATAGTTGTTAAAACAGGGTACTCAAGAATTGTTGAGAGGGAAGCTAAATTGTTATTGAGCTATTTAGTCGTCTAAATTTATGAATTGACATTATAAGTATCTAGCAATTTAGTCTTTTAAATTTAACAAATAGGAAAAGTATCCTTCAATTGAAATTTATAGTCAATTAGTTCATGTCACAAAAATAATCATCCTTTGAAGTAGAGTGTAAATAATTTTTCAATTTTAAAAGATATTTTTGCAATTTCGTAAAACCGGAGAGTAAATTGTTGATCCTTGCAATATTAACGATCAAACTTGTGATTCATTTAACCTAAACTATAAGGTAAGGTAACACTTGTAGTGGTTCTTTCATTATTTAATATTAATCATGGAGATCCCCTGCAAAGTTATATGAATGTATAGAAAATGACAGGAAATAGAGGTGTAAAATTGTGCTGTGACTAGCGAAAGACTTTTTTTGAATGGATAAACTACGGATAGGTGGATTACTAGAGATCCCGTGCGCGATTGCATAGTATAAGGGAAAACAACAGGAAATAGAGATGTGAATTTCTGCCACATTTCATTACTAATTGGGGAAATTTTTTTGTTAGAATAGATGGACGATAGATAAACAAATATATAGAATATATTTCTTTGTGTGTTGGTAGGTTGTCGTTAACGGTTTGATGTATGCGCTGGTGGTGTAGGAGGATGAACTTCTGGTGAACGTAACAGAGCATGTGCTAGTGCCGGAACATCAAGTGCTCACCGCTGCTGAGAAGAAAGACTTGCTCGCAACATACACTGTCAAAGAAACTCAGGTCAGTGTTCTATGCTTTTTTATTTTAACGAATTTTTTGTGTACATCTAATTTTCATATTGACGAGAACTTCTAATATATAGATGAGACCTTTTGATATGCTTGTTAGTTAAGATACTAATTCCGCATTGTAATGCCTTGATACCTGAATTGGAAACTAGCCTCTGTATAATAAGAAAATCTTTCCATTCAGAAATTCAGCTCACATTAAACTCATTGAAATTCTATTTACATGCACCTTGGATTGAACAATGCATGCAAGGACATGGAAAAAAATTGAATGGCACAAAAAATTAATCAAAAGAAATGCCAAATTCTGCAATCCAATTGAATTGGATCTCTTCATGTTAGATGGAACACAACGGATAGAGTAATTCAGCATGTGTGATCTTTCTAAAACAACACAGCATTCTATTACAGTTGTTAATATCATCATTAACAGAAAAGCCTGATCCATTTTCTAGATTAAACAAACAAGGTATCTACCAAGTTTGGACATTATTATTCAAGCATGGTGAAAGTTTAGCTTTGTAATTGTTAGTGTGAACTTCTTCATTCTTCATTCTTCATCTTATAGATGTTTTGGTATTGTATGCATATATCGTCTCCTATTTGCAATTATAATATTCTATGACAAACTTCTGCTGCGGTCAATTATAATCTAATATTTATGGGCTGCTTCACAGCTACCTAGAATGCTGCTGACGGATCCTGTTGCGAAATATTATGGACTAAAGCGTGGACAAGTTGTCCGGATAATCCGGCATAGTGAGACAGCAGGCATATATGTTACATACCGAATTGTTGTTTAAGGATTTCCTTGAGCCCATTTTTGCAGCATGTTACCTGCTAATACTTATGCATTGTTGTATAATGATTTCCTTGAGCTCATAAGCTATGCTACTTTTGCAATATGTAACCTACTAGTGTTTAAGCAGAGCTTGCACATTGACTATATAACCTTTATTTTTGTTTAATTTCATTCGAAACAGTCAATATTATGTTTAGTATTATGCTAGAAGTAAAGATTCAACCCTCAACCTCTTTTATTTTTGTCACTGTAATTATGGCTGTTAAAAAAACCAAACTGAATCAAAGTGCACCAAAAAAACCCAACTGTGGCCGACAGTTTATGAATTGAACTAAGCAGTTTGGTTCAGTTTAGTTGTTTCTGGTGCAGTTTGGTTTAACAATCCGGTTCTGTTTTTGATTTTTTAAGCAGTTCTAATATTCAATTTAGTGTGTGTTTGCCATACCGGTGAAAATGAAAAAAACCACGTTTTGGCTAAAGCTCCAATTTGGAGCTTCTGCTTTTTCACGTTTTTTGTGCATTGGGTAGCGTGAATTGTGCATTGGGAAGTGGTTTCTAGCTTCCAAAAGCCATACCAAACACACACTTAGTTTAGTTTGTAGTTTTTTTAACAATCCTAATTAACAGTTAATAATAGCAATTATGTAGAGCTTGGTTCTCAAAGAATCATGCCGGTTCAAGAAATTATAGTTTGGTGTTTTGTAAAGGTATTTATGTTCGATTCGAAACCATAAAACCGTCTCACTGAATCTTTATATCAGTTAAGTTTGGAACGAACCATGAGCGGTTCGGTTTTATGGAATTGTTGCGACAATTCAGTTTGGTTCGCTTCAAACCATAAACAATCAATGACTCTACAACATTACATATGTTGTTATGGTTGGTAATGTCAGCTATTTACATTGAACTTTGTTTCTTGACATTATAGATCTATAAATTCTATTGCCAAGTTGATAACATCTTTTTTATCTTCCTGGAGTTGTTTTTTTTCCTCTTTGGTAATTAAAGTTTGAGGAGAGGAGATGAAGGTAATATATTTAATCATTTATGTTCATTTTGGTGCTTTGATAATGGTACACATAGGGAAAATACAAAAATACCCTAACGACAGTTATCTGCTGCCAGGGATCAACAACATTTGCCCATGACTAAAAACTATCTTGAAGGGGGAAAAAAAATTAAAAATATCTGTTTGGTGGTTTGAATTTTTAAAATTGTTTTCAAGATAGAAAACTAAAAAAATAGAAAAAACACTTTCCAAGAGTAATAGTACACATAACTTTTTTGTGTCTACCGATAAAGGTTAAACACAATTTAAAACGCACACACAAATTGCAAGATTTTAAATTTAAACATGGATGAAGATGTCAACCTAACGGATTTGGATCCTCTCATGTTCATTCTCTCATGCTGTCCATCCTGCCTTAATCTCAACCATTTGTTAACATTTCTCTCTCTCTCTCTCTCTCTCTCTCTCTCTCTCTCTCTCTCTCTCTCTCTCTCTCTCTCTCTCTCTCTCTCTCTCTCTCTCTCTCCCCTTTATTTATTTCTTCATGTATCAATTAACCATTGATTTGGAGAAGAAGAGAGGGCTGAACCAAAAGGGTCGGAGAGGATCCAAATCCCAACCTAACAATATTGATATTGTTAGTTAAGCTATGTCTTTTTTTTTTTTTGAAACATCAAATAGTATTAGGCAAGGTTCGCGCAAGGAGCATTAAACCCGCAATGGAGGAAAAAGAGTACAAACATGGAGGGCCTTATAACAGACGACCACTCCCCACTGGAACACTCGATAAAAAATCCCCTAGAAACAAAAAAAAAAAGCCAGTACCAGAGAGAAAAACTGCCCTTTACCAACTCCCTAAACCAGCACTTGATCAAAGCATGTCTTACATAAAAAAACCACACTTAGTTAAGCTATGTCTTACATATTACATTTAAGTTATTTCCAGTAACTACACCCTCTTGTTACCCTTGAGCATCTTGGATGTCTGTCATGTCACCTTAGCTTTGAATGAGGTGACTGCAATAAAGGTGTTAACCCTCTTCACATTCACTCTCTTCCTAAGTGTGGCTAAAAGGGATGATCGACCACTCCCAACTCCCCTAGTCGCCATCAACTATACTCCACCAACACTTGATCAAAGCATGAATTGCTTTACATTTAAATTTAAATTCTGAAATTGTTATTCATGAAATATATGTCAACTCCTAGATCTAAATCCTGACCCTTTCTCAAGTTTCAACATTTAGTATGATAAAAAAGCTATGATCGATGTATCATTTATTACGATCATAGAATTGCTATTGCTATTGCTATTATACAAAAAATTTGGAACTTAAGCAAGAGTCTCTAGTAGAAGGTTGAACTTGACATCCTAGTTGATGAATACAAGCTTCAGCTCCGATCGATGGACGTGGCTAAATCGAGATGTGTATGGAAGAGCGGTAACATGAATGGAGGAGTATAGTTGAAAATAACAAAGAGATTTGGGGTGATGACACACATTGTTGTTAAAATCGCGACTACCCAAATTCAGAATTTTGCGACTTTACTTAACTTCAACGACTCAATTCCACAGTAGAATCCCAAAACAAGCAAAATCCTAGCAAAATCGCGAAATCCATTCAAAATCACAGGATTTTAAAGGATTTTTTTTTTTTTTTACATGGGTCAATTTTTGACATGCTTCGTCAAATGACTTGATTTGTACCCATGACACGGTTCGGTAAATATCAAAAAAGGCCAAGTTTTTTTCATTCTTTCACTTCACACCACACTTCCTCATCACGGTTCAGCTGTAAATAAATGTCTTGGTTTTGATTTACTGTTTTTTCATTCTTGAAGTATTTTGTTAGGCATCTAGTCTTTGCCTTGAAACTTAATTCCCACTTACTTATTTACTTATGATCAAGTATTTTGTCAGGCATCTTAGATTTTCCTTTAAGTATTTTGATTAGGTTGTTTAGCATTATTATGACTACTTGGACCATCAATTTCATAATTAATCACTTCGCCTTGTCCCAAGATTCGTGCTTGGGGGGACACCGTCCTCCAGAAGGGCTGAAAGAGCCCAATGCGAGTCCCTCTAACGGCGCCGCCTCAAAGAGCTTTTAGAAGTGCATGAAACGCTCAAAATGCAACTTAGGGTCCAAGTTACTTGCGACCTAAGTCACGAAAAACCAAGCCCAATAAAGGTTATAAATAACCCCCTCGAAAGCATTCCCAAGGCATGACCAAAACAGTTACTAAACCCTAGTTTTTGATATTGTACTCACTGCAACTACACTACTAAAGAATATTTGGCATTTAGGCTTTGAGTGTTTTATGTATATGTATTTTGTGGACTTTGAATTTTGAGTCATTTATGATTATATGCAATTTATAACATATACATAACATTATTTTTGTTTTGGTCGAATCCTCGATTTTGATTGCGATTTTAGGATTTACGATTTTGCTATCTCATATTGATTTCTTATGTAAAAGAGAAAGTTTAAAGGAAGAAAGATTAAGATGAAGAAGGTATGAGGAGAAAGGGATTGAAGAAGGAAGAGGAATGGAGAAGAAAGAGGGAGTTAATGGATGGACTAAGAATTATCACTACCATATATATATATATATATATAGGGTTATGTTACAAGCCACCCTTTGGTGGTGTCTTTTATCAAGTCACACCTTAAGGTGTGATTTTCACTTTTTAGTTATAACTTTGATAAAAGACACCTTCCTAAAAGTAAGTTGGTGTCTTTTCGCAAATGCTCATAGAGTAACTTGATAAAAGACACCTTCATAAAAGGTGTCTTCTATCATAACCCATATATATATATATATATATATATATATATATATATATATATATATATATATATATATATATATATATATATTATATATATATATATAAAATTCAAAATTCGAAAGCTGAAATCTTGTATTAAATATAATGGAAACTTGGAAGACATGCTTTTAATTAATCATCCTCTAAGAGCATCTACGATGGAGATATCCATTTTTAGATATTTAAATGAGTTCCACGTGTACACATCACTTATTTATAATTTTTTAATAATAGTACCTAATATGCACTCAATCCCTCCAACCCAATATTTCATAAATTTTTTGGAAATGATACCCATTAAACAACTATCAATAACTCTATATCATTACATTTTTATTTTTTAATATTAAAAATATGTGCGGTCCAATTAAGATTGAAGTCTTAAGCGCGTCTTTGGGTCTTATAAGCATGCAACAAAAGTTATCCCCAATAGAGATACCTAATAAACACCAAGGTCTTCAACAAGGTTTTCTATTTTGGGTACGTATCAGTCTTTTTATATATGGGAAGAGACAAGTATAACCAATTATGTTGTATATATTCTTAATATATATATGTATGTATGTATATATATATATATATATGTGTATATATATATATGTATATATATATATATATATATATATATATATATATATATATATATATATATATATATATATATATATATATATATATATGGTTAAGATCAAATAACATCAAGATGTCAAATTAAAATATGACACCAAATCTCATCCATTCAATTTATTTAATCTAAAGACTTAAAACAATCACTAGAACAATTAAAGTGATCAAATATTTGTTCCCGTGAGCTTAGTTCAGTTGATAAGGGATAATGCATATTTTATGCAGGGGCCGTGGTTCGAACCCCGGACAACCCACTTATTCACCTTTAAGGTGAATTTCTCTAGTCGCTTGATAAAAAAATAAGTGCTCAAATATTTTTTGATTTGTTTTGCTATATCTTTCCTTTAATGGTGTATTTTGCACTCAACTCTCAATTTATTTTCTCACATATGCCCTTCATTTCAATTTCAAAATACTCATGTATTTCTCTTGCGTCCATCATCACTTATGGTATTTTTTTGCCATTGTTTCTTTTATATCGCATGATTTTCTCAATTTATGTATAGTTATAAGTGTCAGAATCTCAATCCAGTTCTTTACATTGAATGCAAACCGATGGATAGTGAAATTAAATTGAGTGATAAATACATTTCAACAAATTTATCCGAAAAACTTGTGTTATTCAAAAAGAACATTAGCATTGTTGCAAATAAAGTTCCTACAAAATATCAATTTAAAAAATTAAGAAGAGTGGTAGCAATAGATAAATGTGATCAAGGAAGAGTATTTTGAAAATGAAACAAAGGACATATATGAGAAAAAATTCAAAAGAAATAAAAAAGAAATGAAAAAATTGTAAAAGCTCATAAAATTCATCAATTTGCCATCATATTCATCCCTTCAACTTCATATTCACCGTCTATTATCTTAAAAAAACCCATAAACACTTACACATCTACCTCCTCCCTCCCCATCAAATCAACACAACCCATAGATCACAACGCAATTACCTCTCGCACTCTGCGTGTTCATATTCATCCTTTTTCACCCAAATCGAAAACCAAATTCGTTATTCCAAAATCAACACAACCCATAAAATCACAACACAACCCTTTATTCCCAAATTGAGAAACCAAATCGAGAGACAAGTGGGATCCGTTCTTCACCCAAATCATCATCGTTCCAAACAAAATCATCATAGTTCCTTCCTTATTCTTCATCCATATCAAATGATTTCATTTATCACTCATTGATTGGCTTATACATGTGACATCTGAGGTGCCACGTGGGTGTTGACTGGTCAAAATTAGCCACTGACAAAAGGGGTAAAGTTAGGGTAGGGGTTGGATTGTTGTTTTTCTATAGGGGCAAAATCGCTATTTTCACAAAGTTAGGAGACAAAGTGTGTTTTTTTTTTTTGGTTACCAAAAAAAAAAAAAAGAGGTGTGTCTTTTATCGCTCCCTTCTACACCAAGGTTGAAATGGCGACGTTTCACGGACAGAAGCAGAGTTACGTGACGGAGTTTCGAAACTACGAAGACGGTGCTTGGTACACTGTCACGGTTACGTTGCAAGAAAAGGAAACACTCCGAGTTAGTTACGAAGAATTCACAGATGGAGATGATAATTTGTTCCAACCGTTGTCTTTTGATTCGTTGGAAAAGCTTCATGAGTTTGAGAAACGATTCCGGCCTCTTTCCATTCAAGCTCAGGATCACGAGTGTCATCAGCTCGTTCACGGTGTTAGGGTTTGTGCCTCTCTGCGTTCCAACTCTGATGACCTTCGCTTCTATGATGCTGTTGTTGATAGGGTTCGTTCCTTCGTCATTTTCTCACTTTTTTAAAACGCTGTTTTGAGTTTCTTAATGGCTTTCAACGCTGTTTTATTAATACAATCTCCTCTTCTCTTTATTTCATGAACCATAGTTTTGTGAACTCAAAAAAAAAAAAAAAAAATTTGATTTGTGGTTGGGGGAATAAAGTTTAATATTAAACCTAGCTTTAGAAAATCCAGAAGCATTCCATATCAAAAACGTTTTGTATTGCCATTCTTTGGGTAGGGTTAGGACTCAATCATATTATTCAATTTCATTCATGCATCGATGGTTTTGTATGTAAATGCATCTATTAATGGGTAGATCCATGTAAAGATATTTTATGCATTAAGTTTATTACTCCCTCCGTTTCAAAATGAGTGTCACTTTAGCCAAAAAAATTTGTTTCAAAATGAATGTCGCTTTACATTTCCAATACAACTTCAATTTTTTTCTTCCAATTTTACCCTCTCAAACTTTTCTCTCACACAATTTTCAATGCAACTTTAAGTTTGTCTTTTTTCTAATAAAGTAAGGACAGTTTAGTAAAAGCGTTATATCCAATGATTATTTCATTCCATTTCTTAATCTGTGTGCCAAAGCCTAAAGCGACACTCATTTTGAAACGGAGGGAGTATTAAACTTAACTTTGGAAAACCTAGATGCATTCCTTGTTAGGGATTTGGATGCTATTATCTACTATGGATCCGGCTCCTTTAAAGTGTGCAACTCACTTTAGACCGTAAAATGGACAATATCAATTGTTAATTAAATGGGTAGAAGCAGCGTCTAGGATCATAACAAATCATGAGTTTGTTTCTCACTTTACACTTCACTCACTTTAGAGGATCCTTGCCCATCTGTGATAACTGTTGTAGAAGCAGCATCTCGGATCAGGAATTGAAGTTTTAGTAAATTTTACTTTGAATCAGTGTTTGATTGTGAATGTTTATAGGTGGAAAAACACAATCATTCTCGGGAAAAAGACGCAAAGTGCCTGTGTACCTTTATCCTGTCCTGGTTACAAGGGCCAAACGAGGGGAAGTTGTCTGCAGCAGGAATCGGTGACATTTGCATTGTGCAGCCGATAAGAGAGCACGTTCCAGCCGTGGCTTCGTTCGTGGAGATTTCAAGGAGGAGAATAGAATCGCAATCTGGACTAGAATTGGTAGCACACTGCAACAAAGGAACAAAAACTAAGAGCAAAATGGGATTTTTCGAAAGAATGGAAAAGGTGAGTAGTGTATGATTCTTTATATTCGCAAAGTCCTTTCCAGTAGTTTTTTTGTTGAGAAATTTGTATTAATAATAGTATAAGAGTTTTGGATATTTTTTTGTTTTTGACATCATATATTCCTCTCCAGGGAAAACAACGCGCCAAACGATCTGTGTTGGGTTCCTCTTCTCCTGAAGGTTTGTTTCTATCATTCTATGTAATAGTAGAGGTTAATTCTAAAATTTGATTCAACTCATTGGGTTTTTCTTCAGAAATATTTTATGGTTTTATGATATTTGTGTTTTATGGTTCTCTTCATATGATTTCCCTCGTGACTCTAATAGGACCTTGGTAGCCATGGTTGTTAAAATGATTTACTGCCAAATTAGTAGGATTGCATTCAAGTGTAACTTGACATTGATACTATAAAGGCGATAACTATCTGTATTCTATTTTAAGAGACATTTCACGTACATCTCGGTTCAAAATTATTACGTGTTTAATTTATAGATACATTCCTTCTGGTAGAATTTTTGAATTTGGGAACCTGTCTTGTCAATTATTCTCTAACCTTATACATGTTATATAAACAGTTTCAGACCTTGTTTGCTCTCTCCAGCATGCTCTACACTTGTTTATCATATTCGTCAACTTTGGATTTCATTCAGTGTGCAATTGTTTATATTTTTGCGATAAAGTTCTATAATATAAATCTTCAAAACTTTTCCTCAGTTTTTCATATTTTTTTTTATTTAGTCTGCCTTGTAGAAAGCATGGAAGATAAAGAGTTGGAAGGAAAAGGAAATGTGTGTATGATATTGATCGGGAATGTCGATAAAGAACTATGTCCATCAACAGTTGTGGAGTTCTTATACAAACATACCCAAGTATCAGCAAGTATCTTCATTTTTCCAAGTTTATCGTTCGAGATATATACTAGGGGTGCGATTATGTCGAATACTGAACAAGATTTCCAAAAGCTTTGTGACTTTTTGACAGATCAAAACTACATCATCACATCCTCAACTGGCAGGTAGTATAGTTCTTAAACATTGATATATGTGTTATGAATTTTACCGAATAGCATACTTTGGTTTAACCGTGAAAGTGAATGCTTCATTCGTCGACTTAAGTGATTATTTTAACAAGGCTTCCAGGTTGTTTTCGTGGTAATTATTTTTGTAATTTAACCCACAATACTTTGAAAAATCTTATGAATCCGCACGCCTAGGCAAGAGAGTTCTGTATATGTTATCTATGATTGTTTTTATTTGCCATTTAAAACCTCTTTACTGTCTTTTTTTCAGGCCATGGGTGTTGATTGAAAAACAAGTAGGTCTCAAAAATATCAAAGCATCAATAGGAACATTGTTTCCTAAATCCGATGTAAGTTTATACACATTTTTTCAATTTAATGGCAATCTTTTCGATGTGGGAATTCACCTCATAAACCTCTTTTCGAATGAAGAATAATTTAATGGCACGGTAGTAAAGCATGGACGATGGTCATGACTATAGGATCATCAGATAAATCAATTTTACGCTAACACCTCTACTGAAGAGAATGCATTCCTTTAAACATTGTTTTTCAGAATGCATCACAGGAAGGAAAGAATAAAACAAGCAACAATTTGAAGATTGTAAATTCAGGAACTCAAGAATTCAAGATAGCAAGTGCTAAGAGAGTTTTGTTTACAGAATTTGCTGATCATCAAGTGCGACTGCACAAGAAGCTTGCAATTTTGGAGGGAAGTATATCTGAAATCTGAAACTAGTTTTTTCAGTGAGCTTGTTTAATAGTTAACAACATGTCCTTTAAGCTTTAGAGGACAAAATAAGTAGATTCTAATTTACCTTTGATAAGAATCCATGTAGTTTCTTTCAATCGTGACTATTATTTTTCATCTTAAGCATGCGTTGAAACTGAAAGCATAACAAAGTAATGAGTTTTTTGTAAACATGTTATTGGTGTAAGATACCTTATGACTAATCTGTTTTGGATAACTTGATTGGCTGGGTTTAGGGCCAGTTTGTTATAGTTTTTTTTTTTTTAAAAATATATTTATGTACTGTAATATGTTTTTGTTATATTTTTTTAAGAAAGAAATTTTAAGGAAAGTTTCAAATGAAAAATTTGTTTGAATAGCTTATCTTAAAATATTATTTTAAGTATTTCATCATTTTATTATAATTATTTTTGGATACTAAAATTTCGAAAAAAATCTCTAAAAAAAAAGTATTTCAAATAGCTTTTCATAAAAATTATTTTTGAAAGATGTCATTTTAAAAAAATATGTGATTTTTACTATGTTAAATCTCAAACAATTAATATTTAAGTTAGTGAATGTCTCTTTAAAAAATAAAGTTAATAAATGTCAATATCTCTTTTTTAACTTATACCAAATGTGTTTGAAATAATTTCTTGGTGAAGGGAGGTGGGGAGGATTCGGGATGGGGTTGGCGGTGAAGAGGGAGGATGGTTTGAGGAGTGTGTCTCAAGGATGGTGGGTGATGGGGTGGACACATTTTTTTGGTATGATAGGTGGATTGGTGGGGTTTCTCAAAGTGCGTTTTCGTCAGTTGTTTGACTTAGCTGAGAACAAATCCATTACGGTGGCTAATTTGGTTTTTTTAGGTTGGGAAGAGGGGGAGAGGCGTGGAAGTGGCAGCGTCGGTTGCGGGCGTGGGAGGAAGGGTAATTAGAGGAGTGTAGAACATTACCTCATGATGTTTCTTTACAGACTAATTGATCAGATCAGTGGTTATGGCTTCCTGACTTTCAGGGGGATATTCAGTTCGAGGTTTGTATCACTTGTTAACAGCTAAGGAGGCTCCCCTTATGGCAACAGAGTTAATTTGACATAATGAGGTTCCTTTGAAGGTCTGAGTTTTTGCGCGGAGGTTGCTTCACGATAGATTGCCAACAAAATCAAATTTGGTGTCTAGAGGCGTCATTTATTTCTTCAGAAGCTTGCTTGTGTGTCTCCGGCTGTGTGCATGTCGAAATGGCTCAACACTTATTATTATCGTGCACTACCTTTGCTACTCTATGGAAGTTAGTGCGGGACTGGATTGACTTTTCGGGGGTGGACTCTCAGATTATTGCCGATTATTTCTTGCAATTTGCACATTTGACAGGTAGTGGAAAAGCTCGATGCTCGTTTCTACAACTTATATGGCTTCTTTGTGTCTGGGTTGTGTGGAATGAACGTAAATAATTCTGAAACCCCCATTCCCTTCCCTGGTTGTAGGATAAGGTTAAATATATGTCCTTAGGGTGACTGAAAGCTAAGAAAGCCACTTTTGTGTTTGGTACTCATAGGTGGTGGTCGAGCCCTATAACTTGTTTGGGCATCAGCTAATTGTTTTTGTTTTACGGTTTGACATTGTGTATCTTTAGTGGTCTTTTTGACACGTCTTGTGCTAATGGGATTGCTCTGTTTGTGGCTATATAATCCATTTTTGCTTGTTAAAAAAAAACTTTTATTGTTGAGTAAATCTCCAAAAACTTCATTTTTAAAAATACAAAGAAAAATTCATTTAATAAATCTAAAACAAACGGCCCGAAGTTTTCTAGTGAATAACCATTATAATGATTTCTTTTATTTATTTATTTATCTATACTATATCTATACTATATATAAAGAAAACTACCCCCTTTTAGCACACTTTTGGGTAGGATTTTTCTTTCCAAAAATACCCTTAATTTTTAATTTTAATTTTAAATACAAATAACACATGTAACAAATAGATAATAAATAATAATAAATTGAATTTAAGGAGAAAACTTACACACAATTCCTTATGACTGTTCTTATCGTAAGCCAATTATAAAATAACACGTGGATTACTAACCCATGTCACTAGTCGTACCCGTTAACCCTCTTTTACCTCCGTTAACCACAGATCAAACTCACAAAAAACTAGCACAAAACAAAAACTCATGTTACTTTTTTATCAGCCGATTTTATGTTGTACATCTGTGTTGTTCCCCTCAATACAACCGACAAAGATTGCCAAGTATTTTTATATCCCTTCCACAAAAAATATTATTTCCATATTATTTTATTACTTCCACAAAAAACAGTATTTCCATATTATTTTATTAATATAAGTTACTCTTCCTTAGCCTTTAATCGATCGTAACAAAAGTGAGCAAAAAATAATGGTAAAGATTGGACTTTAAATCCTTTAAAAAAAGATTCATAACAAACGTGAGAAAAAAATAATGTTAAAGATTGGACTTTAAATCCTCTAAAAAAAGATTAGGACTCAAAATATTTTAGAAAAATATTTGTTAGTATTATATTAAATATTAATTATCAATCAGTTTCCAGGAGAAGAACATTTGTTGTCATTTGACAAGGTTGAAGGGGATACTCATAACTTATATCAACAAGAATTCCTAAACTCAATTGCTCAAGGAAGTATTCCACCACATATTTTAAAGGTAAAAAAGGTCCACCTTTGATGTTATTGCAAAACATAAACCCTAGATATGGCCTGTGTAATGGGACACGATTGTTATGTCATGGTTTCTTTAAAGAATATGTTGTATGTGGAAATCCTAACAGGAAGCAATGCTGGAAAAAGAGCATTCTTGCCCAGAATTAAATTAAAAACAAATGTGAGTCCAAGACTTCTCTTTGTGTTTAGTAGAAAACAGTTTCCCGTTAGACTAAGTTTTTCTATTACCGTAAATAAGTCACAAGGGCAGATCATTCCCAATGTTGGAATCGATCTTCCACGACATGTTTTCAGCCATGGTTAATTATATGTAGCTTTATCAAGAGGAGTTTCTCAAAATTCAACAAAAGTTCTCATTAAAGAAGGGAAAATAGAAAGAGAAGATGGAGACTTTAAGAAAAATGTAGATTTTAAAGATATTCTTTTATCGTAATCATAGCAATGTTTCTCTTACATAACATGTTATTTATACATTTATGTTATGATGTTACTAATTACTATTAGAATAAACAATAAATGATCATTATTTTATCTTAATTTTATATGCAAGCAAACTAAAATATGTCGAGTTCAAAAATATTTTTGTTAAGGCGTCGTGGAGTCATTTCTTTGGATTCTCAACTGTGTGCTTCAGGTTGCAGTCAAATAGAATCAGCAGACCATTTAATTATTCGTTGTCCTATTTTTGGTTCTCTTTGGCAACACGTTAGAAATTGGCTTGGTGTGTATTTTGTGGATCCCCAATGTGTTCTGGATCATTGTCAACAATTCAGGTTTTCTACAGGTGGGTATTATCCCCGCCGTTCATTCCTTCACATGATTTGACTTTGTTGTATCTGGGTCATATGGAATGAAAGGAATCAAAGGCTGTTTTCTACAAAGTTAAATCAATTGTTCAGCTATTGGAAAAGGTAAAAGTCACTTCTCTTACTTGGTTGAAAGCTAAGAATGTTTGCTTTACTTTTTGTTACTATATGTGGTGGCAGCAACCCCTTGTTTGTTTGGGGATTGGCTGACCGTTTCCACCATTTTGTTGTATCAGGATTGGTTTTTGTAACTTTGTTCTGCTTCTTTTAGCACTCATTGTGCTAGAGAGTAGAATTCTTTGTTAATATATCTCATTTTGGCTTGTTCAAAAAAAAAAATTTGTAAAAATTTGTTATATGCCGTGACAATATTTTTTTTATAAATCAATATATCAATACTTTCCATTAATATTTAAAAATTTAAAAATTTAAATCAAAATTATACAAACAAACATAATAAAATAATCACATGCGTTACCGCAATAGAAAAAGCGGACAGACGGACACGATAGTGTCCGTCTTTCCGCTGGTGTTTGAGGGAAGAAAGAGGTTTTTTGTTTGTTGAATATGATTGTTAGTATTGAATTAATATTATTTTATTTTATATATAGCCGCTGACAATAAAAAAAACAAATTTAGATGTTGTAGTTGAAGTTATTAATTCTTATTCATCATCGATTAGCACTCTTGAAGTTATTAACGTAGTTATTAACGTAGATGAATACTTTGCAAATAAATCAAATTGGAATCCTCCCTTGGAAAATGATTGGACCTTTCCAATTGTAATATGTGTTAAGTATATGATCATGTTCTTTTGAATTACGTTAATTGAACTTAATAACTAATTCCTCATTCTTTCAAAAAAAAAAAAAAAAAACTAATTCCTCATCTCTTGAAAAAAAAAAAAAAACTAATTCCTTATTTGAGAATCTCACAAAAATCAACAAATTAAGCAACATGAAAGAAGGTCCAAGTTCAAATAGCTCGCAATAGTCAAAGTTCCATAGTGAAGTCAAAGAAGATTAATATGTTACTATATGTTTTTGAATAGATACTTTTTTTGAGAAGTTTTTTTTTTTGAGAGAAAAAAAAAAAACTTCTCAAAAAAAGCATCTATTGAAAAATATATAGTAACAAAGAGATGCTTTTTGTGACTTTATAGTTTATACATGTGAATATATTTGTAAAAAAGATAAATTAGTGTCACACTCAAAAATTCATCTCCGAGAACTCATATGTTTACGTATGCATTGTTGGAACAGATTCAAACCTCATTTCCTCGTCATTCTAATTTTCTACATGAGAATAATCAAAATTGCCTAACTTTCATTCTCTCTTTTTATTATGAAGTAGAGAAAATATATATTATTCATAACACAACTACACAAAAGATTATGTATTCGAATTTTTTTTTATGCGGGCTAACAGGCTACCCGCGGCCGATTCGAGCTAGTCCTAACGGGTACCGGAATTTTTAGGGGGATAAAAAGCCCTATAAAAATTCGGGCTCAATATTTAAAGCTCAAGCCCTGTAATTAATTGGGCTAAACGGGCCAACCCATTTTGACAGCTCTAAACACAACTACCTCTCGCACTCTGTGTGTTCATATCCATCCTTACTCATCGAAATTTAAAACCAAATCCTTCACTCCCAAATCGACACAACCCATAAAATCACAAAACAACATCACATAACACAATCCTTTATTCCCAAATCGAAAAACCAAATCGTGAGACGAGGGATCCGTTCCTCACCCAAATCATCACCGTTCCAAAAAATTCATCATCTTCCTTCCTTATTCTTCATTTGAATCAATCGATTTCATTTATCACTAATTAACTGACTTTATAATTTTCTTTTTAAGTGTGTAGGGTGACACATAGGTGTTGACCGGTCCAAATTGGCCATTTGCAAAAAGGGTAAAGTTAAGGAACTCGATTTTTTTTTATAGGGGCCAAAGTTGCTCCCTTCTACACCAAAGTTGAAATGGCGACGCCGACGAAGAAAGTAACGAGTTTAGCCGATCACGAACAGAAGCAGAATTACATGACGGAGTTTCGAAACTACGAAGACGGCGCTTGGTATACTGTCACGGTTACGCTGCAAGAAAAGGAAACACTCCGAGTTAGTTACGAAGAATTCAGCGATGGATACGATAATTTTTTCGAACCATCGTTTATAAATTCATTGGAAAAGCTACATGAGTTTGAGAATCGTTTCCGGCCTCTTTCCATTCAAGCTCAGGATCACGAGTGTCATAAGCTCGTTCACGGTGTTAGGGTTTGCGCCTCGCTGCGTTCCAACTCTGCTGACCTTAGCTTCTATGACGCTGTTGTTGATAGGGTTCGTTCCTTTGTCATTTTCTCACTTTTTTAAAACACTGTTTTGAGTTTTTTTAGGGCTTTGAACGCTGTTTTATTAATACAATTTCCTCTTCTATTTATTTCATGAACCATATTTTGTGTAAATACTTGCATCAATTGATTTGTGGTTGGGGGGATAAAGTTTAATATTAAACCTAGCTTTAGATAATCCAGAAGCATTCCATATCAAAGCTTTGTATTGCCATTCTTTGGTTTGATGAGTTAGGACTCAATCATATTATTCATGATCATTCATGCATCAATGTTTTCGTAAGTAAATGCATGTATTAATGGGTAGATCCATATAAAGATATTTTATGCATTTAGTTTATTATTATTAATGGGTAGAAAACCTAGATGCATTCCTTGCTAGGGCATTGGATGCTATTATCTGCTATGGATCCGGCTCCTTTGAAGTCAGCACCTCACTAAAATTGACAATATCAGTTGTTAATTAAAAAATTAAAGGTAGACATTGTAGGTACGTCATAACAAATCATGAGTTTGTTATAATAATAACCCTTGATTTTCTCACTATACACTTCACTTACTTTAGAGGATCCTTGCCCATCTGATAACTGTTGTAGAAGCAGCATCTAGGATCAGGAATTGAAGTTTTAGATATGAGTTGGTTCTTTTTTAGTAAATTTTACTTTGAATCTGTGTGATTGTGAATGTTTTTATAGGTGGAAGAACACAATCATTCTCGGGAAAAAGACGCAAAGTGCCTGTGTACCTTTATCCTGTCCTGGTTACAAGGGCCAAACGAGGGGAAGTTGTCTGCGGCAGAAATCGCTGACATTTGCATTGTGCAGCCGATAAGAGAGCATGTTCCATCCGTGGCTTCGTTCTTGGAGATTTCAAGGAGGAGATTAGAATCGCAATCTGTACAAGAATTGGTGGCGCACTGCACTAAAGTAACAAAAACTAAGACCAAAATTGGATTTTTCGAAAGAATGGAAAAGGTGAGTAGTGTATGTATTTTTCTATTCGCAAAGTACTTTCCATTAGTTTTTTTGTTGAGAAATTTGTATTAAATCTAATAGTATAAGATTTTTGGATGTTTTTTTTTGTGTTTGACATCAAATATTCCTCTTCAGGGAAAACAACGCGCCAAACGATCTGTGTTGGGTTCCTCTTCTCCGGAAGGTTTGTTTCTACTTTCTATCATTCTATGTAATAGTAGATTTATATTATTTTAGTATTTGTTTACTATACCTGTAGAGTCAATGAGCATAAAGAATTTAGTAACTTTATATATGTTCCTACATAAAAGGCGATAACTATCTGTATTCTATTTCAAGAGATATTTTACCTAAATCTCGGTTCAAAATTACTACATGTTTTATAGACACACAATCCATCCGGTTGAACTTGCGAATTTGGGAACCTTATACATATTCATATAAACAGATTTCAGACCTTGTTTTCTCTCCAGCACGGTCTACACTTGTTTATCATATTCATCAACTTTGGATTTCATTGAGTGTCCAGTTGTTTATATTTTTACGATAATGTCCTATAATATAAATCTTCAAAAGTAATGTGTGTATATTTTTACGATAATGTTCTATAAAATAATCTTTTTCCACGGTTTTTCATTTTTTTGATTTTGTCTGCGTTTGTAGAAAGCATGGAAGATAAAGAGTTGGAAGGAAAAAGAAATGTGTGTATGATATTGATCGGGAATGTCGATAAAGAATTATGCCCATCAACAGCTGCGGAGTTCTTATACAAACATACCCAAGTATCAGCTAGTATCTTCATTTTTCCAAGTTTATTTTTCAGAATGCAATGCATGAAGGAAAGAATAAAACAAGCAACACTTTGAGGATTGTAAATTCAGGAACTGAAGAATTCAAGATAGCAAGTGATAAGAGGGATTACTTCACGGAATTTGCGGATCATCAAGTGCGACTGCACAAGAAGCTTGCATTTCTGGAGGGAAGTGTATCTGAAATCTGAAACTGTTTCATATATAATTTTTTGGGAATTATTACTATAACCTTTCAAACTTGACAATTGTATTTCATCTTAAGCATGCGTTGAAACTGAAAGCATTACAAAGTAATGAGTTTTTTGTAAACATGTTACTATTGTTTTTCCAAATACATTTTTTTCGTAGTGATGAATAACCATTATAATGATTTTTATTTTATTTTATTTTATTTTATTTATTTATGCATGTTTGCGAGGAGAATGAGGTTTTTTGTTTGTTGAATATGATTGTTAGTAATTGACTAATAGTATTGAATTATATTCTTAATTAACAGAAGTTAGTTGAATACTAACAATCATATTCAACAAACCAAAAACTTCTTTCTTCCCTCAAACATTCAATAATCAGGTAGTGCCCTTGTGAGAAACACTTATCTCAAATGTAATGTAGACTTTATGGAACCTTAACTACCTTTTTGTGTGCATGCTTGTAACTTCATGAAATTTGAATTATGTAAAATTATCTGGGTAATTGCCTGCAAATTTGAACGGGTATGGGCGCAAGTACGGTTACCCTAGCGTCCAGGCTCTGATACCATCTTAGAAATCGTGGTTGAGCTTAACACAATCTCACAAAATCGGTTTGGTTTGTGGGCTTGGATGACCCAATAGCAAAAACCTTATAGCAGGTGGTCTAATAGATCTTAGAGAGACGCTGATATCATCTTAAAAATAAAGAAAATATGTATTATTCATATGTAAATCAGTGAATACAATTGTTATTTATACTGATGTTGTACTACAAGGAATTCAAAGGTAGCAGGCAGCAAATCAATGTAATCTAGACTAAGCTTAGTTAATATTGAGTTACTTGGACTCTAAGCTAACACAGTCAACTGTATTGTTTACTTCATTCTTCTCATCATGTAATACTTTTTTTTTACACCATTGAAACAAATTGAAGCCACCATTAGTTTTCATCAGTCAATGATAATGGGAAACCATCTAAAGGTCAAATACACCAATCATAACATGATAACATGTATTTCACCAAAAATTTACTCATTTATCTTTCAATGTCAACTTCCTAAACAATACTCTATTTGTCATCAAAAAAATTTCAAAACATTTTTCAGTAACTCTTAAGGGATATGCTTGCATCGACAAGTTTTTTTTCATCATATTTTAAGGATTTTTAAATACCACCAAAAAACTACGAATTTAAAAGCCCTTCCTATAAAATGTGAATCTTAAACTGGCCCCTGTAACATCTAGAAATAACACTTTTAAGAAAGAATAAAAAAATTGGGGATTTTAGAAATTCAATTAGTTTGATGAGATGCCGATATACTTTATTTTGGTGATGGGCTATGAATCTATTATATGTATATATATAGTCTGGGAGTTACTGTCATTATTTACGTATGAAATCCGTACCCTATCCATATCAACGTGGATAAAGCTACTAAATTATGATTACTACTGAATTATGATTACCATTTGCTACTCATGTTGTATTTGTGTAAAGCTATATACCGTGTAATGTATATACATACATACATGTGCTTTGAGTTACTGCCTTTATATAAAAATATGTTATTCGAATAACAATTACTATTTTGTGATTGAAGTTGATTAATTGATCATATGATTTTGTAAAGCTACTTAATTATAGATGAATTATTTTATAAGATGAGTTATTTTATTAAAATTTACAAAAGTCGAAACATTGAGAGGTAGAGAGGGGCGGTAACCTTACGCTCCGTGTAACACCCCAATTTAGTATTTTTAATTAATTCAGTAATATTGAATAGGTGAAGTTTAATTAATAAGCTAAAATATGCTTTTGATCCCTGCAAATATGGCGAGTATGGGCTTTGGTCCCTGGTAAATTTTTTTTTTGAAATCTATCCCAGCAAAACTTTTTGTTTTTTAAAATAGTCCTTGACCCCCACTTTAATAATGATTTGGCACATTTATGCCTACGTGGCATTCGCTGACTGTGTAAATTTGCACAGTTGGCAGCCACGTGGTAATTATTTTAGTATAATTAATGAAAAACCTTTTTTTAAAAAGAAAAAATATATTTTTGAAATTAAAATAAAACATTAAAAAATACGGAAATTAATTTTTCCAAAATTTTAAAAAAATAAATTGAAATTTATTTTTTTCAAAAAAATTAAATTTTGATTTTCAAAAATTAAATTTTGAATTTATTTTTTTAATTTTTGAAAATTAATTTCCTTATTCTTTTAAACTTTTTTTTTATTTTGAAAAAAATGAAAAAAAAATTTTGTCTTTTTTTTGGTCAAATCTTTTTTGTCTTTCTAATTTTCGGAATTTTTTTTCTTATATTTTTAAAATGTATTTTTAAATTTTTGAAAATAAATAAATTATTTCTAATTTTGAAGATAAATTTCCTATTTTTTTTTAAATTTTAGAAAAATAAGAAAACTTTTTTAAGTTCGAAAAAAAACTGAATATTTTTTTTATTTTGAATTTGTTTTTCTAATTTTCGAAAAATATTTTCTATTTTTTTTGTTTTTAATTTGTAAAATTAAATTCCATATTTTTTATTTAAAAAAATAAACTGATTTATTTTATTAATTTCGTTTTTTCAGTTTTTTTATATCGAAAATTAATTTCCAGATTTTTTATTAATTTCTTTTTTTCAATCTTTTTATTTTTTTCGAAATTATGTTTTTTGTTTTTTAAAAATTGATTTTAAATAATTAAAATGAAATCAGTTACACGTGGCTGCCACATATGCACAATTAAACAGTCAACAAGTGACACCTATGCAAAAATCAGACACATAAGCAAGAAAGTGGGCCCAAAGACCTTTTTAAATAACAAAAAAAAATTGCAAGGATTGATTTCAAAATTTTTTTTTACCAGGGACCAAAATCCAAATTCGCTATATTTGCAGGGACTAAAAACATATTTTAGCCTAATTAATATTATGATTGGTGTTGTTTTGCTTATATATGATGAGTTGTTGTCAAAAAGAGAATAAGATAACAATATTGAGTGAGAAGTCGTTTGAGAAATTAAATGAAACGAAGAGAGAAGTCCAAACAAGATAAATAAGGAGTCAGAGGTGTAGAAAGTAAGATTTAAATAAGTGGGGGAGGGGAGAAGTAAAAGAGTAGCGCGTAGGAAAGGAGGACAACCATAACAAATAGCGAGCCAAGGTATAAATAAGAATAGGCTAAACTACAGTTTTGACCCCCTAAGTTTGCCAATGTTGCGATTTTGACCCCCTAATAAAAAAAATTAAAATTTTGCCCCCTAAGTTTTAGCCCCTTTGCAAAAGTGATCTTTTGGCCAATTTTGACCGGGTCAACGCATAGGTGGCATGCCACGTGTATAATTACTAAATTAAAAAAAATAAAAAATTCCACATAATCATTTTCTAAATTAAATAAATTTAAAAAGAAATTGAAAAAAAATAATAGAAAGGAAAAAAAAAACGTGAGTTCATCTTCAACCATTCAACACCCACAAAATTCATTCAAACCCAGAAAAATCATCAACACTAAAAAATTTTAAACCCTCCTATAACAACTACTGCTACTGTTACAGAGAAGATGAAGTAACAAGCAAAAAAACCAAAAGTTCTTCAATCTTCATCTTCTACAACAACAATATCATCAACAACAACAATCTTAAAAAAGAAAAAAAAAACTCAAAATTAAAGCACTCAAGGAAACAAATCCATAACACATGAAAACTCAAGGAACATGAAGAATTGCAAACGATGAAAACCCAAAACACGAATACAACATAAAAATCGAACACAAAATCCATTTCACAAAGGAGAAAATTGCAGAACTAAAATCCAAAAGTAGGTGGTTCCAATCTTGATGGCATCCATTTCTTGATGACGATGGCTCCAATCTCCCTGACGGAATCTCGAGCAACTTCGATCTCGTTTGTTAAGCCGGTGCTGAATTCTTGTAGATTGCGACAGTAGGTTTCGATTATGGATTTGGATTTGGATTAGGATGCCATGTTTTTGATGAGTCTGCCGAAGTTCCAAGCGTCATCGTTGCCGGAATTGGGTTCTGGTCTACATTGTTGGGTTTAGGTTCAATTCGCATAGGTGGATCTGGGTCGTCGGAGAAAACGAATTTGAAGAAATTCATGAGATAAAAGGAGTAAGGAGAGATTAGAGAGTAAGTGGAGTTAGGGTGTGCAGGTTAATATTGGGTTGGATTGGATTGATATGAAAAGATGAAGAAATGAATTAGGATTTGGGTTTTTTCTTTTAAAAATAATATCTGATTTTTTTCATTTTTTTAATTTCATTTTCATTTATTTAATTTTAAAAATGATTATGTGGATTTTTTATTTTTTTAAAAATCATTAATTACACACGTGGCATGCCACCTATGCGTTGACCCGGTCAAAATTGGCCAAAATGTCACTTTTACAAAGGGGCTAAAACTTAGGGGGCATGTAACACTCATACCAGTATCTAGAAAGTCTAGCACGTGAGTTAAGTTTAGTACTGGATGCATTAAATTATACAACAATAAAATTTCGAATGAATATTATTTACAACAACATGCGTTCGTACAAAGATATACTACTCATCTTTTCTAAAGTATAATAAAATATGTCCTTGAAATCCATCACATCCTGCTGCGGGTACGAACGATCACTTGTTGAAACATCCATTCGGCTACTAGCTTGCCATCCAACCTGTTTATCTGAAACAAATAAGGATTGGGATGAGACATAATGTCTCAGTGAGTTCCCCTAAATCGTAGGCTATAGGAAACCTCAGGGGAAACCTACGGTCACCACGTGTCTACAATACAACCTGATGGTTGATTATACGTGTGTGGTCAGGTTTCCTAGACGATAGTGCACGCTAGACCCGTCATAGGTTCATCTTACTTGTTATAGGCTTCACTTCCTATACGTGTCATGGCGGTCGAGGGGGAAATCTAAGACCGCTTTGCCAAGAATACGCTATACGTATCAAGGCCTAAGCATAACATAATCATGGCACGATTCTAAACCGGACGATCAAGGGAAACCTAAGATCGTCATCGGTATAACATACTTGTCTTGCTATATTACATGTCTTGTACTTGTCTTATAGCATCTAGTGCTCTTGTTCTTGAACATAATCGTGCATGGAATCATTCTTACATAATCATAAACATAACATGCATGGACGTACATAAGTTCATTCATTATTATGTTAGCGTTGAACAAACAATCATTATCTTGATTCATTTTACGGAGAGCCCCGGGTGGAGTAACCCCGAGAACAATCCCATCATGACCGATGTACGTACATCGGACTCCCTCGGTGTCGTGCGGGTCCCTTACGGCTTGAACCGTTCCCCTTGAGTCCAGAACCTCCCGTATCCCCCTGATGTGGATAGCAAGAGACACGAACACCTACGTCTTGTTACTCGGTGACATGCGGGTCCCTTACGGCTTGAATCGTTCTCATTATGAGAACCCCTTGTATCCCCCTGGCGTGGATAGCAAGAGACATGCCACCTACATTAAATTAATCATAGTCTTGTCGTTTATTTAGGTTAAACCTAATCATGCTTACATGTTTACCTCGGAACCTTGATCGATCCGATTAACGGTAAATTCTTACTTATTCATGCTTGTAAATTCTTAATCATGGTGGAGAGATTAATTAATCAAATCACAACCTAACTTGCTTGCTATCTTATCTTTGATCATGTGCGAAGATAATAAACTTCGCGTCTTAACATTCTAGGAATTCTTGCTAACTTGCTAGTTCTCGACTACTATGTCGAGGCTCTAGTTTTTCCCTTGCTTAAGTAATATCTTGCTACCCCGGTTATATCAAATCATACATAACATTCTCTCATGTACCAAGCATCACTAAACATGTTTAATACTTGCTTCATTCATAAGAAAACTCTTTTAGAAAATCATCATATAGGACCTTGGTTTGAGGGGTTTACTTTTATAAAAGACTGCACAAAAAGATTCGGAACGAAAAACACCGAATTTGCCAGAACGAGCAAGCAGTACCAGAAGGCACCACTTGCTCGCCATGGCGAGCAACTTTACTGGGGAGGCGAGTACCTACTCGCCATGGCGAGTAGGAGGCGAGCAGATCATGTGTTCTGCTGCTTCTGCTTGCTGTGGCGAGCAATAGCTCGCCGTGGCGAGTTGTGACAGTCCAGAACCCCTAAAAATGGTATTTTTGACCCAAAAACCTCAAACCAAGTGTCTTTAAGTATTTTGGAACCTATTGGATCATAAAATACCTGTAAAACACTCATATGGCAAGTATTAACACATTTAGTAAGCATGGCAAGAAAAGGGGCAACTAATCATATAACTAAACCCTAGAATTATCATAGTTTTCATATTATTCTTACAAGACATAATCATGATCCCAAAGGGTAGGAACACTAGCTATGGAACTCACCTAAACAAAGCTGCACAAGGTTCTTTAGCTTCCATGCATCACTTCCCTTTCACACCTCAAAACCCTAGCTCTTGATCATTTGTTTTCTTTTGATCATATCACTTCATTCTTGTTGATTTCTTGCAATCTAAGACTCCCTAATCCTTTCTTCCTCATCCATCTTAAAGTTCCTTTCCCAAATCATAGTTTTTACCACCCAAAACCATAATTCTTCATGAACTTCTCTTAAGGAGAAAAAGTGATGAAATCAATCCATTCCAAACTTCGTGTCTCTTCATTGATCAAGGTGAAACCATAACATACACAAACTCAAGCTTCCTCTTTACTAACAAAAAACCCTAGCTTCATGAAGGAGAGGAGAAATAGAGAAATCAAACAAAATCCACACTTCCTTAAGCTTAAGAGATCACAAAGGAACATGGAGTGAAATCTTACCATGAGAGGATGAAGTTTCATGAAAGATTGGTGAAGAGGAGAAGAGAGAGTGGCGTGAGAGAAGAGAGGGAAGGAAGAGAATGTCTTGCCAACACTTAAGAGAGAGAAAGGATAAGGAATAATGGGATATTCCTTGGCCAAAATCATATAAATATCTTTAAAACGTGCAATTACCAAATTGCTCTTGCCTTAAATGTGTTTAATACGACACTGATACTTTATCCGTATTTAGCTGACATCTCATAAGATATTTTCCATTAACTTACTTTTCCATGAATTTAATTCCTCTGGCACGATTAAGGGGTAATATACTGATACTGACAGGCGGGATATTACAGGGCAAAATTTTCATTTTTTTTTATTAGGGGGCCAAAATTGCAACATTGGCAAACTTAGGGGGTCAAAATTGTAGTTTAGCCATAAGAATATTAGGGATTAGAAATCAGTTTTGGTGATAAGAGAAAAGAGAGAAGAGAAGCAGAAGGAGAGAAGCGGAACCCTAGTGCAGCGACATCGAGTCAAACCGAATGTTTCTACGGATTCGAGGTACGCGGGAGAATCTCTTCATCTCTAGGATTTATTTATCTGTTTTTGGGCTTTAGGAATGATTGAGAAGGAGAGATACTAAAAATGTTAGGGTTATTTTTGTGGTTGAAAGATTAAAATTCAAAAACCAAGGTTAGGATAATGGATTTAGAGCCAGTGATGCAATTAGCTAAATGGTGTGAGAAAGTAGTGTTTGGATGATAGGGTAATCTTAGGTAATGTTTCATATCAGTTTCGGATCATAAGGGCTTTGAAAGTGGACATTTTAGGAAACTAAGAAGCATTCACGAAGCTCAAAAACGTAGAACTTGGAAGCATCACAGCGGTGCGCTGCAGTAAGGGCGCCTAACCCCACAACCCGAGCTGGCGCCTCAGATGTCTGTTCCTGACGCCTAACGACCAGTTATGGGTGTTTTTAACCCATTTCTATTCCGAGTTGGGTCTTGGTGTAATCATGAAAGTTAGAGGTATGGATGTTAACTTTCAATTGGCTTTAGTTTGACATCAATCACACATCGACAATGTGACTTATCATCAAAATACCACACATGTGTCAGCACAATCGTGCATCTCTCCTAGCCTTATGAAAATAAACTTTTCTACCACTTTCTCTTCAGAATTTGATTTAGGTTCCTTCATGAAAGATGTAGATATCTATTTTAGCTTTTATTTCCCATTGGTTTGAATCCACTATCACCCCTAGAACTGGAGTTATGATTTAAACACCACGCATGGGTCATGTTGCGTTGTTAATCAGATTTCAGCACAATCCTTCTAGTGGGCTCTTCAACAACTATAAACACAATAGTGATTTTAAGAAAGCCATTAGCGTGTAAAGTAAAAGTAAGGATACCTAAACTACATATATAGATGAGGGAGTGTGTTCGAGTATAAATAGAAGCAGTTGTCGCAAGATAAAAGCAAGTCTAAATATGAACCGAAGATAGTAACCTATGAGAACCTAATGATGTTAATGATGGCCTAGCAATAGGGAGTGAAATAAAATCATAGGAGGAGGGATAAGGGAGAAGTTTAAGATAGACGACTAAGGTAAATATAGGTCCCTCAAATTAGAGATAAGCCTAAAACGGTGAAGTAGTTTAAGTAGTAGAAGGAGAAGTAGAAGATATATAAATGGGTAGTTCACAACAGAGTGATAACCATAAGATTAAGCTATTGGGATATTTTAACGGGTCTAATGTCGCAATTCAATTAAGAGGGTATAAAATATGAAAGGAATAAATTAGTGATAGAGGACGATGATAAGTGGAAATATGAAGTAGGTGTTTTTCGAAGTTAACCATAATCTCTATAAACCAATAACGAGCTTAGGAGTACTGCAAATTGGAGAGTGAGAGGTTCAAGGTAATTAAAGAACTTAAAGAGAATGTTATATAGGAACTTATAAAGTTAAGAAAATGAATAAATAATTTATAAATCGAATTTAAATGATCGTAAACGATGAGAGGGAGGTTAAGACAAAGTGTAAAGGAAGATAGAGAGTTGTATATTAAGTAATGAAAGGTAATAGGAATGATGAGAGTGATGAATGAGACGGGAATTGATTTGAAGAGAGCAAGATGAATAGGAAAGAAACTAAGAGGTAATAGTTATAATGTTTCACGAAAATAATAACAATCGGTATCGAGAGAATAAAACCTTAAACAATAATGAAGTCTTAGTGAGGAAAGTTGCTGACGTTGAAGGTAATGATGATGGTTGGTGTATAGATGATGGCGAATGTGAGAACGAGGTAATAAGATATAAAGTCGCTCCAATGAGGATAATAAGTATGAAAGAGTTAATAACGATGGTGAGGAAGGACCTAGTTGTATAGTAAGGAGACGTTATATGTAATTAAAATGAATATGAGAACATCTTAAGACTAAGAATGAGGAACAAGGTAGGATATTATAGAGAGCCTAGAGTAGATGGGAGAATAGAGTATGTGTGTAAGACGAATAGTAAAATAAAATAGAGGGACATTGCCGTAGAAATGAGTTACACGTAAGGGTTGGATTAATGAAGAGGTAAGGTGATGATATAAACGGTCCACATAGAGTAATGATGGGGAATCCTATAACTGTGACATAGAGTGAAGAGGATCGATGTTATGTGCTTTGTATTTCTATTGGCTGCATTATTGCTAAAACAAATATGCATGTTTGTGTTGTTGGATACTATGTTCCAACATGTTTTAGGCAATTCTGTAAGATGTTGGATATGATGTTCCAACATCCTGGAACGGTTCAGTGTGCCTAGTTTCGTGCCTATTTGTATGCGCGCTTTATCTTTTTAAGGAATCCACGTTCCCATATCTTGCTGACCAAGCAACACGCATATCTGTTCAGAATCAGTTGTGTTATATTCCTAAAGGTGTGAACATATTTTAGGGAATATTTGGATATGTTTAGAAGTTCCTAAAAGTGTTCCTACATATTAGGACTTTCCTTTTTGTCACTGATTATGGTGATGTAGATCAGCTGAACGATCTGCAATTTGTTATGAAGCCCAACAAGGTTATTGAGACCGTATTGCTTCAAGACCAAATTAGGTATTCAAGTCGCCATTCTAAAAGATTAATTTTTTTAGGGTTTTGAGTCGTTTTCTTTGTGTGTCTACTCTTGTATTGTGTTGATGCAAGTTTAGTACTATTTTTTTTATTGTGAGCTTTTTTGTATCACCTTGATACATGTTCATGACTGTTTATTGAGTTGTAACTCGTTGTGCTACACCAAAGCTTTGAAGCAAGGTTGTAGTTTGTGTTTGAAGGTAATTTCACCATTTGTGTGTTTGAATTTCATAATCAAAGGGGTTGTGATTGATTGTAGGATAGTGAGATGTGATCTCAGATCAAGGAGTTCCTAGGTTGAAGTCTAGACAGGTAGGTCCTAGGTCTTAAGTTGTAAACGAGTAGTTTGGTGAGAACTTTAGAATAAGGACTACAATAGTGGATTTCCTTCCCGACTTGGTAGCCCCTAGAGTAGGTGTGTTTGTCACTGAACTGGGTCAACAAACTCACTGTGCCTTTTACCTTCTTGTCTTTTATAATCTTTCTTTTATTTGTTTACTGCATGATGTTAGAACATTAGATCTATGCTTTATGTGTATTTAACGTTGAAACATCGTATAGAATATCTTAAAACAAGTACGCTAGAATTTCAATTGGCATCAGAGCAGGCACCCTACCTGTTTTTAGGGTGAGCTCTAGGGAAGTTTCTTTTTTGCTTGATGGACAAGGAAGGAGGATTTGTTAACATACCACCTCTGTTTGATGGGTTTAACTATAACTGTTGGAAATGACGTATGAGTGCTTTCCTCAAATCTATTGATAGCAGAAATTGGAAAGTAGTTCTAAAAGGCTAGGAACATCTTGTGGCCCTAGACAAAGATGGGAACAAGACATCTATCTTGACACCAGGAGAAGAATGGACAGCCGCTAAAGATGAACTGGCTCTTGGAAATTCTAAAGCATTGAATGCATTCAACGGGGTAGACAAGAACATGTTCAGAATGATCATGCAATGTACAGTTGCCAAGGATGCTTGGGACATTCTCAAAATTGCTCATGAAGGTACAACTAAGGTAAAAAGCGCAAGACTTCAACTGCTTACTACAAAATTTGAGAATCTGAGAACGATGGAGGATGAGAGCATACAAGATTACCACTTGAATATTCTTGATATTGCCAATTCTCTGACTCTCTTCGAGAAAACATCGTTGATGAGAAGCTTGTTAGAAAAATTCTCAGATCCCTACCTAATAGATTTGATATGAAGGTTACTGCTATTGAAGAAGTCCAGGACATCTCCTGTTTGAAAGTAGATGAGCTGATATGATCTCTTCAGAACTTTGAATTAAATATCACTCACAAAACAGGCAAAAATAGCAAAGGTATTGCATTTGCTTCAAATATTGACACTGATGAGATACAAGGAAATCATGTGGATGATGATAGTTTGTCAGAAAGTATCGTGTTATTTGGAAAGCAATTCAGAAGGATCTTGAAACAATTTGATAATAAGCCTAGAACGAATGTTCATAACATTAGGTCCAACATTGACAATAAACATGGGTATGTGAAAAATACAAGAACTGACGAGAAGAACACTCAATCAAAGGGAGTTCAGTGCCATTAATGTGAAGGGTTTGGACACAGAACACAGTGTGCTTCATATCTCAAGAAACAGAAGCAAAGCTTGATTGTTTCATGGTCTGATGTGGATTCAGAAGGAGAAGTGGAAAATGAATATGCAAAAGATGTCACTGCCTTGACTGGAAGATACATGTCTGATACTGAATCATGTGATGAAGATTTGACCTATGAAGAACTGGCTGTCTCATACAAAGATCTATATAGTAAAACTAAAGAAGTTTGTAGGTTACTAGATAAGCAAGAGAAGGTCATCAGTCAATTTTAGACTGAAAGAAGTGATCATCTGAACTCAACAATGAGGTAACTCAATTGAACTCTCAACTTGTGCATTTGAATAAGCAAGTAAAAATGATGACCACATGAACTGATATACTGGAAGAGATCTTAGAAAGTCAAATCAAAGGAAAACCAAATGGTATAGGCTTTGATTCTGAAGGTCAAGGTAAGAAGCAACAAAATAAGAATTTTATTTCTACCTGGAAAGATTTTGGTAAGGTAGAGAAGAAAGAGGTAGTTCAAGATATAAAATTTGTTTCTACTGAAGGAATACAAAATCCCAATATGAACAAATCAATGTTGCACCATCCTGATGAACATCAGTCTAAGAACAAGAAGGTATTAGACCTTGGATTTGTCATTATTTTGTTATTGTGGGAAAAAGGGGTCATATAAGACCATTCTGCTTCGAACTGGATGGATATCCCAATCAATCTAAGTATAAGTTATCTGAATCAGAAGTAAGAAATGTCAAGAAAGATTGGTTATCAAAATCGAACAATGTTGGGTTAATGGTTCACACCTCTCAGAGAGTCTCATCTAGTGAAGACTGGTATTTTGACAATGGTTGTTCCAAACACATGACTAGAGTGAATAGGTTATCTAAAGATGTAAGATCTTGTGATAACAGCTACGTTACCTTTGGTGACGGAGGTAAGGGGAAAATCATGGGTATTGGTAGTTTGGTCAGTGATGAGTTACCAAAGCTTGAGAATGTTTTTTTTTGTTAAAGGACTAGTTTCAAACTTAATTAGCATAAGTCAGTTGTGTGATCACGGGGTGGAAGTTCACTTCGACAAATCTAATTGTCTGATAACTAATAAGAAAGGTGAAGTGTTAATGAAGGGAATTAGATAAAAATAATAATTTCTACAAGTGGGTTCCACAACAAGAAAGTCAGAATGAAAAACAATCTAGAATGTTGCATACAGTGTTGAAACATCAGGAGATCTCTAATCTTCTTGAACTCATACATTCCGGCAGTTTAAATCATAGGAGAAGTGTCTCAGTAAGATGTTCTTCCTCAAGAAATAATCAGATTAATGTTCAACATTATTCTATGAGGGATCTTGATAAAAATAAAATTGTGTTTATGGACGATCCATTGGCTAACAAAAATACAGAAATCTTAGGTATGAAGCAGTTTAAGAAGTTAAGGGACAAATTGGTTATTTCTCAGAATAAGGAGTTACAACAGTTAATGTATGATAGGCGTGCAAAAACCTTATTTGTCTCTCTCCTCTCATTGGTGCACTCTAATTCAAAGTGGGGGTCGTTTCAAGTGAAGGGTTGTGGTGGATATGTGATGAAGAAAATATTAAGATTGAATAGAGTGGCGCTTTGAGAGTGGCATCATAATCATACTCACATATTTCCAGTAAAATCTCTAATGTGAAGGATCTTATTTCGGTTTTGGACAAAAAAGGAGAGGTTACTTTGTTAGGTGAGGATAAAGCGGAGGAACATCATGGTCTTTCGTCTGAATTGCACTCTTTATCTTAGATTCATTCTAGCATTTGTTGGCAATAGTCTCGGTTGAACTGATTTTGGGAAGGGGACGCCAGTTCCAAATATATATATATATATATATATATATATATATATATATATATATATATTCAATGTTTAAACGCATTTTTGATCCCCCTAACTTTATACCCCCCTGCAAGGATGCCGCGTGGCACCATTGTGCACCTCACTTAAGTGAGTACGCTGCCACATGTGTAATTTTGGAATTAAAAAAATATTAAAAGCCAGCTAGTCTTTTACATAATTAAATAAATAAATAAATAATCAAAAAATGTAAAATCTTAGAAAATTCGTTAATTCACCATAATATTTGTCCCCTTCAACATCATATTCATCATCGTTTATCATATTCGTCATCATTTATCTGAAACACGTATCTCCTCCTATCTTCTCCCAACAACTATCAGTACCACCTCCCTCCCCAACCCACCAACTATAAACCCATCAAATCAACATGACCCATAAATCACAACACAACTGCCTCTCGCACTCTTTGTGTTCATATCCATCCTTACTCATCAAAATTAAAAACTAAATCTTTTATTCCCAAATCAACACAACCCATAAAATCAAAAAACAAGCATATCACAATCCTTTATTCCCAAATCGAAAAACCAATTTGAGAGACGAGGGATCCCTTTCACACCCAAATCATCATTGTTCCAAACAAAATCATCATTGTTCCTTCCTTATTCTTCATTTGAATTAATCGGTTTCATTTATCACTAATTAACGGACTTTATAATTTTCTTTTTTAGTTTGTAGGGTGTCACGTAGGTGTTGACCGGTCTAAATTGGCCATTTTCAAAAAGGGTAAATTTTAGGAACTCGGTTTTTTTTAATAGGGGGCCAAAGTTGATCCCTTCTACACCAAAGTTGAGATGGAGATGCCGACGAAGAAAGAAATGAGTTTAACCGATCACGAACATAAGCATAATTATGTGACAGAGTATCAAAACTACGAAGACGACGCTTGGTACGCCGTCATGGTTACGCTGCAAGAAAAGGAAACACTTCAAGTTACTTACAAAAAATTCAATGATGTGTACCACAATTTGTTCCCTTCATCATTATTTGATTCGTTGGAAGAGCTACATGAGTTTCAGAAACGATTTCGGCCAGTTTCTGTTAGAGCTCAGGATCACGAGTGTCATAAACTCGTTCACGGTGTTAGGGTTTGCGCCTCGATACGCTTCAACTATAATGACCTTCGCTTCTATGATGCTGTTGTTGATAAGGTTGGTTTCTTTGTCATTTTCTCACTTTTTTTAAATGTTATTTTGTGAAATTTTTAGAAAACCGAGAAGCATTTCTTATTAGGTCTTTGCACGCTGTTACAGAATCCATAGTTTTGTGTAAATATTAAACCTAGCTTTAGAAAATCTAGAAGCATTCCATATCAAAGCATTGTATTGCCATTCTTTGGGTTGATGGGTTAGGACCATAGTAACATAATTCGCCAGAGTGGGTGGAGAACCATGAATTGGTTCGCGCTAACCGGTTCTTGGTTCTTTTACGAATTGGTTCATCTCAATTTGTAGTCTAATTCGCCAGAAACCAAGTACCAAAGAGAGAATTCGTACGAACCTATCAAGAGACATAAATTGGCCTTTTGAGGATGAAAGAAAGAGTTTTTGTCACTAGATCTTCATTTTCCGTCGACAAATATATGTTTTTCGGTCAGATCTATGTTTTCCGGCCACAACCCCTTGGTTTTCTTGCTCTGTATCCAGTTTTTTGTGTCTACCAGCGGATGTTTGCTCAAAATGTTGAAGGAGACGAGTCAAAAATTAGGTTATAGAAGAATTAAGGCCCAATGCAGCAAATAAAGATACTGAACCCTCAAGTCAAAGAAAAAATATATGAAAAAATATCAAAATTTTACCTCACACCCTTACATCTATACATTTATACCAATTTCGCCCTTTTATATAAACTAAAATCCACCCCATCTTTTTTTTCTCTGGATTTGTTTAGCTTTTCGAGAACAAAATAGAGTAAGTGATAGAATCAGACACCTTTTATTGAGTTTTCTGGATCACAAACTTTATGGAAAAAAATTTAGTAACCTTTCTCCCACTTCCTCTTTTAATCTTCCTCAGTCTCTTTTAAATAATTGTCAATCGTTTCAGCCTTGTAACTTTTTCCTTCTCCGTCAAAAATTCTTCTTCAATCTTTGCCTCCGTTATACTCTATGATTTTCACTTACTCTATGATTTCAAATATTTTATTCCTATGATTGGTTCTTCTTGAATCTAATTAGTGTCTACTTTCTATTCATTTCTATTTCTCTCAAATTTAGTTATAGATTTCAATTTTGAAGTTTGTTCAATTGAGTTGGTAAAACTTAAACAAACCGAATAAATATATCTTATGTCTTCTAGAAGAAAAATAATTCAAACGGAAATAATGTTGTATAAAGTTTTCCGAAAATTGTTACTTTTAGTGTATCGAAAATGTCATTTGGAGTAATTCATCATAGATTCAGAAAAGTTAAAAAGTGAGAGTAAAAAGTTAAAAAGTAGAAAAAGTGAGAGTAAACATTCAAAGTGAAAAACAAGGGTAAAATTGAGATTTTAAGTGTTTTGTAGGGGTGAAGGTACACATGTGAGGGTATGGGAAAAAATTTCCAATAAAAATAAAGTAGTAAAGTAACAAATAAAAAAATTGAGAAAAGGACATGATTAAATAAAAATTATATTATTGAGAAATTAATATTCAATAATTGAGAAATTAATATATTATTGAAAATTGTCAAAGTTGAATTTTACTTATGAAATTAATATTTTTAATCATTTTTTTGTTTATTTAATTATTTTTTTCATAAAGTACCGGTTAATACATTAGCGCGAACCGCTATAGCGTACGGACTATGCATACCCTCCCACGTACCCAATTCTTTGAAGGTTGCGTACCGCGTGTCCGAACCCGTACCACGTACCAAAACGAATTATGAATTATGTGACTATGGTTAGGACTCAATCATATTATTCATGTTCATTCATGCATCGATATTTTTGTAAGTAAATGCATGTATTAATAGGTATATCGTTTTAAACATATTTTATGCATTAAGTTTATTATTATACCTAGGCTTAATTGAACTCCCGGTCTCTTAACTTAATTCTTTTCTTCAAGTTGGTCCCATAGCTGTTAAAATCATCAACTTGGTCCGTCATCTTAGTTTTCGTACATTAATTTGATCCAATATTGATAATTTTAATCCTCTAAAAAAAGAGACCGTTGGATTACGGAGGTCTATCAGATTTTATAGTGATCACCAACACCTAATTTATTTACTATCTTCTTCTTCTCTCCTCATCTTCATCTTCATTCATCCTTCATCATCTTCAAAAAATAAAATAAAAAACTCAAAAAAATCTTTAAATCATTAAAAAAAAATCATCAAAAGTAAACACATCCTTTAATTGTGAAAACAACGAATTCTGCAAATCCATGAAGAACAGCTGCAAATCCATGAATTCTACACATCCTTCCTCTCACATTTCTTCTTAATGATTTCTCTCTCTTCATCTCTCTTAGATAACCTAGAAGCATTTCTTGTATTCTACTATATGAAGTAAGCAACTCACTTTAAAATGTGAAGTGGACAATATCAACTGTTAATTTAAAAATTAAAGCGATATTGTAGGTACGTCATAACAAATCATGAGTTTGTTATAATAACAACCCTTGATTTTCTCACTTTACACTTTACTCACTTTAGAGAATCCTTGCCCATCAACGATAAGATAACTGTTGTAGCAGCAACATCTAGGATCAGGAATTGAAGTTTCATATATGAGTTGGTTCTTTTTCATTAAATTTTACACTGAATCTCTGTTTCATTGTGAATGTTTTTAATAGGTGGAAAAACGCAATCATTCTCAGAAAAAAGACGAAAAGTGCTTGTGTACCTTTAACCTATCATGGTTACAAGGGCCAAATGAGGGGAAGTTGTCTGCAGCAGGAATTGGTGACATTTTCATTGTGCAGCCGATAAGAGAGCACGTTCCAGCTATGGCTTCGTTCTTGCAGATTTCAAGGAGGAGAATAGAATCGAACTCTAGACAAGAAATGGTGGCGCACTGCAAGAAAGGAACAAAAACTAAGACCAAAATGGGATTTTTCGAAAGAATGGAAAAGATGAGTGTATGTATCTTTATATTTGCAAAGTACTTTCCATTAGTTTTTTTGTTGAGAAATTTGTATAAATAGGATAAGAATTTTGGATGTCTTTTTGTTTTTGACATCATACATTCCTCTCCAGCGAAAACAACGCGCTAGACGATCTGTGTTGGGTTCCTCTTCTCTTGAAGGTTTGTTTCTATCATTCTATGTAATAGTAGAGGTTAATTCTAAAATTTGATTCAACTCATTGGGTTTTTCTTCAGAAATATTTTATGCTTCTATGATATTTATGTTTTATGGTTCTCTTCATATGTTAAAATTATATATCAACATTTAGAGATACAAATATAATCTCGGTTCAAAATTATTGTCTTTTATAGATACAAATATAATCCTTCTGGTAGAACTTGCGAATTTTGGAACCTGACTTATAAATTATTCTCGACCCTTATGCATGTTCGTATCAACAGATTCAGACCTTGTTTGCTATCCAACATGCTCTACACTTGTTTATCATATTCGTCAACTTTGGCTTTCATTCAATGTTCAATTGTTTAGATTTTTACGATAATGTTCTGTAATATAAATCTACAGAGCTTTTTCCTAACATTTTCATTTTTGATTTAGTCTGCCATGACAAAAGCATGGAAGATAAAGAGTTGGAAGGAAAAAGAAATGTGTGTATGATTTTGATCGGGAATCTCGATAAAGAATTATGTCCATCAACAGCTGTGGAGTTCTTACACAAACATACTCATGTATCAGCTAGTATCTTCATTTTTCCAAGTTTATCGTTCGAGATAAATACCAGGGGTGCCATTATGTCGCACACAGAACAAGATTTCCAAACGCTTTGTGACTTTTTGACAGATCAAAACTACATCATCACATCCTCAACTGGCAGGTAGCATAGTTCTTAAACATTGATGTATGTGTTATATATTTTGATGAATGGCATACTTTTGTTCAACCGTGAAAAGTGAATGTCTGATTCGTCGACTTAAATTATTATTTTAGCTAGGCTTCCAAATTGTTTCGGTAGTTATTATTTTTGTAGTTTAATCCACAGTATACTTAAAAAAAGAACTATACTACCAAGGCTTGGCGAGAAAATTTTGTATTTGTTATAAATGAGTGTTTTGATTTGCGATTTAAAACCCTTCTTTACCGTCTTTTTCAGGCCATGGGTTGTAATTGAAAAACAAGTAGGTCTCAAAAATATGAAAGCATCAATAGGAACATTGTTTCCTAAATTTGAGGTAAGCTTATACACATTTTTCTTTCCTCCTCTTTACCAACAAAGAATAATTTAACGACACACTATCCTGCCTTTATATTACTAAGTTAGCAGTCCATTATGTTTTATTATATATTCGTTTGTAATCGATGTTATGCTAAGTCATTGATAATATTGAAACTCTAGCCGTCTTTTTTTTTTTTTTTCTCTATTGTACCCAATATTGTTAACAATTCTAACCTTAATACCAACTAGCATTTGATTAGGTGCCTGCAATGATACCTAAATGTAATTCTTTGCATAAATTGTCTTTAACTGCAACACATTTTGTTTTTTCAGAATACACCACAAGAAGGAAAAAATAGAACAAGCAACAATTTGAAGATTGTACATTCTGGAACTCAAGAATTCAAGATAGCCAGTGCTAAGAGAGATTTGTTTATAAAATTTGCTGATCAACAAGAGCAGCTGCACAAGAAGCTTGCATTTATGGAGGGAAGTACATCTGAAATCTAAAATTAGTTCTTTTATTTGATTAATAACCAGCAACATTTCGGATAAGAATCCATGTAGTCTCTTTCAATCATGACTAGTTTTTATCATCTTAACTTTGAAACTGAGTATTACAAACATGTCATTGTTGTTTGGATAACTTGATTGGTGGACTTTAGTGGAGCCTATTCTTCCAGCTACATTTTTTTCTTAGTGAATAAGCATTATTTATTTTTGTTTATTTATTATGTTTGAGCAAAGAAAGCGGGTTTTTTTTTTTTTTTTTTTGAGAGAAAATAGCTTATAGTTTTTCATTAATAATCAAAGTCGAAATACAAAGAGGTGCAACATTAAAATTTTGGGGACTAGCTAAGAAATTGGCCTCTCGAGCAAGTGTGTGAGCGACCTCATTCGCTTGTCTCCGACTAAACTCTACCTTAGAGTTTTCAAAATAAGTAGCACAATTTCTCCAACATTCCTCAACTATTGCTCCAAACTCAGAAATGTCATTATGACCTTTGTTAAAATAATCTACTACTTTCTTCGCATCCAACTCAAAATCCACATTTGTAAGTTGTAAATCATGCACCCAAATAAGAGCATATGAAAGACCCAAGGCTTCTCCAACTTCCGGTGTACAAGCAAGGTTTAACCACATTGTTTTTGCTCTCATAAAATTTCCAGCTTCATCTCGAATGCAAAAACCAAATCCTACACGGTTTAAATTATCCGAGAATGACGCATCTACATTACACTTAAGCCTTCCAATACCCGGTTTCTTCCACCGAATTTGTTCCTGCTGCCCAACACCAATAGCACTTGCAGCCAACTGATATGTAGTGTTTGTGACGGCAGCAACAGCAGCCAGCTGATCTGCTGTATTCGTGACAGCAGCAACATCATCCAGCCCTCCCTACATTCGCTTATTATTTGCAACTCTCCAATTAGTCAACAACTGCCTAGCTCGCTCCAAAATAGTTTGGCATGTCTCCTCAACATTCTGCCATAACTTTAGGTTGCGACTCTTCCACAAACTCCACACAATTGTTGCAAATAACTCAGCTTGACCTTGTGACAGTTCCTGCATCAGTGCAAAAGTGATTTCAGCCGCTGTGTTATTCCTTCGCATCACCGAAATTACCTTGCTGAAAAGTAAACTATCCTGCCAAACCTTTCTTACTCGTGGGCAATCAAACAACACATGGCTCACATCTTCATAGCTTTCTTCACACATGACACACATAGAAGAACAATTCACCCCTTTATCCAATAATCTTGCCCTTGTTGGTAAACATCCCCTACAAACTCTCCATAACATATTCTTTACCTTCGGAGGAACTTTAAGCTTCCAAATGCTAGACCAGTTTCCCGGTCGAGTCAAATGAGAGTTATCGGCTATACTTACCATACACAATCTATATGCACTCTTAACAGAGTATTGCCCATTTTTCTCAACTCTCCAAATCAATTTGTCCTCTTCAACTTGATGAAAAAGAGGAGTTCTAAGAATTTGCTGAACGGTGTCTTGATCAAAATCAAGGTTATCAAAATCGAGACTTTACTTCAAGTCGAAAGGGAGTAGCAAAATCGGGACTCGTAAAATCGCAATCAAAATCGAAGGATTTTACTCAAGGACTTTTGTAGAATCGATGCATGATAGCATAGTCGGGACTCGTAAAATCGCAATCAAAATCGAGGATTCTACCAAAACAAAAATAATGTTAAATATATTTTATAAATTGCATATAGTCATAAATGACTAAAGTTCAAAGTCCACAAAATACATATACATAAATGTGGGGGAAGTGAAAGAAAGAATTTTTTTGGCCTTTTGGGTATTTATAGAACGGGTCATGGATTCAAATCGGGTCAATTTACGAACCGGTCAAAAATTAACCCTTATCAAAAAAATAAACAAAATCCTTCAAAATCCTTCAAAATCCTGCGATTTTGAATGGATTTCACGATTTTATGCGATTTTGTGCGATTTTGATAGGATTTTGCCTGTTTTTGGGACTTTGCTATGGATTTGAGTCGTTGAAGCTACGCAAAGTCGCAAAAACAAGGATTTTGAGACTTAAGTCGGGTTTTTGATAACAATGATCAAAATAATAGTTAATAACATAATCATTCCAACACTTATTATGATCAATAAGAGAGTGCACTCTCGTTTGCTGAATTACCTCACTTGATTGTCCTACACCCGAGATGCTTCCTCCATTCCTTAGCCAAGGCGCGTCAAAAATTGGAATATTTATGCCATTCTCAATTTTCCATCGAACACCTTCACGGACCACTCGTCTAGCACTAAAAATATTACACCACACAAAGCTCGGATTATGTCCTATCTTAGCATCAAGATAATCATTACGAGGGAAGTAATGAGCTTTAAATAATTTCGTAACCAAACACTTCGGTTGAGTTTGAAATTTCCATCCCTGCTTCCCTAGCATCGCCAAATTGAAAGCCGTTAAGTCTCTGAAACCCATCCCTCTCCTTTTGTCTTATGAACCGTGAGCTTATCCCAAGAAAGCCAGTGAATGCCTCTGCTGCTACTACCTCCATTTCCCCACCAGAAGCCATTGAGCATTTTCTCAATAGAATCAATAAGTTTAGTAGGCAATAAGAAAATACTCAAGACATAGGATGGAATTGCTTGCAGCACAGATTTAATCATGACCTCCTTACCAGCCTTCGACAAGCATTTGCTACTCCATGAACTAATCTTTTGCCACACTCTGTCTTTAATATAACTGAAAGTTGCTTGCTTATTCCTACCTATCATAGAAGGCAGCTCCAAATATTTTCCAGTCCCTAGAACAGCCTGAACCCAAGTGTCGAAGTATTCACATTTTGAAGTAATCACAGCCTGAACCCAATGAAGCTAATAGCCTGACCTGAGGCAGCTTCATACATATTTAGAATACTCTTCATTGTGTGCGCCTCCTCTTCCGAGGCCCTGAAAAATAAGAAACAATCATCGGCAAATAAAAGGTGAGTAATAATAGGTGCGTTCCGACATATTTTTGCTCCTTGTAATTCGCCTCTAGCTTCCGCCTGATGTATAAGAGCCAATAGGCCTTTAGCACACAATATAAACAAGTACGGGGACAACGGGTCTCCTTGACGGAGTCCCCTTCCAGGGATAACAGGCCCAACTGAATCTTGATTTACTAACACCGAATAATCCACAGTCTCTATACACATCATAATCCAGTCCACCCATTGCTGGCAAAACCCCATCTTTAACAGCACTTCCTTTAAATACAACCAATCAATCCGGTCATAGGCCTTGCTAATGTCAAGCTTCAAGGTCACATTACCTTGCTTACCTTTAGTTTTCAACTTCATATAGTGAACAACTTCAATAGCAACCACTGCATTATCTGAAATAGATCTCCCTGGAACAAAAGCTGACTGGTTGTCAGAAATACATTTATGCAACACTACCTTTAGCCGATTCGCTAACACCTTCGACAACACTTTGTATAAAACATTACAAAGAGCTATTGGCTGCCAATCTCTCATAGTTCGTTGTTCAGTACCTTTTGGAATGAGTGCAATATTAGTAGCATTTAGGGATGCCGGTAATTGACCATTGGCTAATCAAGAAACACAGTCCCTAAAAATATCAAGACTACAAACCTTCCAAAAATGCTGATAAAATCCCGGATTAAATCCGTCTGGCCCTGGACACTTGTCTGACTGCATTGAAAACATTGCTTCCTTAAATTCCTCTATCTGAAACGGTGCCATAAGTTGAATATTATCCTCATCGGTAATTACATGTTTAACTGCATTCAACACCGGTGTTCTTACACTATCTTTGGCCTGAAACAAGTCATGAAAATAATCTCTAGCTACACTTGCCATCCCAGCTTCATCTGTCACCCTCGTTCCATCATCCTTTTCTAACGAGGTAATTTTATTTACCTTTTTTCTTGTCGTGGGTGAAGCGTGGAAGAACTTTGTGTTGAGATCACCATCCTTGTACCAGTGAGTTTTCGCTCTTTGTCTCCAATACATATCCTCTTGTACTAACAAATGAGTCATTCTTATCTGTAACCCTTCATAATGCACCGTGTCATTCTTCTCTGTAACCCTTCATAAAACGGTTTTTTGTTTGTTGAGTATGATTGTTAGTATTGAATTAATATGATTATATTATACATATAGCCGCTGACAATAAAAAACCAACGGTGATCATGTCATTCTTCCTTATTCTTCGTTCAATCTGTTGTATCTATAGCCTTGTGATTATGTTACTTTTCGCTCAATCTTGTCATTCTTCCATATTCTTCTCTCAATCTGTTATATTTATATCATTCTGATCCTGTCAGTCTTCCTAATTCTTTTCTCATCCTGTTATTCTTTATTATTCTTCGCTCAACCCGTTTTATCTGTAGCTTTCTATCATCCTGTTATTCTTCCTTAGTAGTATGTATACCTGTTTTAATCTATTCTATATTAAAAAAACACAATTATATCCCATTGTGTCAAATTATTAGAATAGGATATAATTGTGTTTTTCATAATATAGAATAGATTAAAATGGGTATACACACTAGTAAGAAAGAAGAGCATGATCACATGGCTACAAATATTACGGGTTGAGTGAAGAACAAGGAAGACTAACAAGATGACAGAAGAATAAGGAAGAACGACAGGATCACAAGGAGCTTATTATTATTCGTTTTCTTAGTGTTGGAACATGTGTGAAAATTGAGTAAAAAGACTAAACACAAATTCCCATGTTGGGTAGAACTAGTGTCCCACCTCGGATGGAACACACACATTAGTAGTGTTTATATAGTGGGGGTGTACCTCTAATTAATGGGGGTACATAAGCACTAGAGAAAAATATATATTGATATATATTTTATTATTTGGAAATGATAAATTAAATAATTAATTTAATCATTATTAGAAAGTGTTTTCTTAGTCCCCAAGTTTTGCTAAAATATTTTGGAACGCAATCTAAAATATTTTGGAACACAATCTGAAATATATTTTGGTACATAATATAATATATTTTTGTACTAAATATAATATATTTTGGTACTCAATTGAGATATTTTTGTACTAGATCTAATATGTGAATTACTTAATGACAAAGTAATGTGTTACTTGTTCCCAAAGTTTCTCACTTATTAGTTGTGAATTTTCCCTATAAATAGAGAACTCACATAGTGCATTCCACACACCAAAGAGTTTCATTGAGTTGTCGGGAACTCTTTCTCTCTGCTCCCTTTCTTGACTTGTGTTGACGAGTCTTTCCTCTCTTCTCCCTCCTTCGACTTGTGTTAACAAGTCCTTCTCCTTTTTCTACTCCTTTCTGTCCCTTCGGAATTAAGAGTGTTCTTAAGACCATAGTCCCTTTTCGGTTTAATGTCCCTTCGGAATTAAGAATGGTCTTAAGTTCATAGTCCCTTCGATAATATATTTTCCTTCAGAATAAAGAGTACTTTTAAGATCATAGTCCCTATTTGGAATAAACAATGTCCCGTCGGAATTAAGAATGATCTTAACGGTATATAAAAATTATTCAATATTTTTATTTGAGGAGAAATGGTGGAAACACCATATTTGAGGTAATAATACCATATTAAAGTGGTTTCAGTATTAAAGAGTGGTCTTAGTACCATATTTGAGGGTGTAATTCTCGAACGATTTTCTACAGTGCAGTAGTTAATCGAACAATTGTAGCTGGACTTGTTTTATCCTGGAGGCGGCGTGGTTGATAGTCTACCTTGCACAACTTTGGGTAGTGCCACGAAACGTCTTAAAGAGAGCGACCTGGTCGTGACTCGACCTAGTAACAACTTCGGTAGATAATAGAATTTGGAAATCCAAAAAACAACACTTAGTTATACTCAATATGGATTTGAATGTTTAAGGGAAAAAAGAGGTTTTTTTTTTGACAAAAGGTTTTTTGTTTGACAAAAGGTTTTTTGTTTGTTGAATATGATTGTTAGTATTGAATTAATATTATTATATTATATTTATAACCGCTAACAATAAAAAACCAACGGTGATCATGTCATTCTTCCTTATTGTTCGCTCAATCCGTTATATCTATAGTTTTGTGAGCATGTTACTCTTTGTTTAGTCCCGTTACTCTTCTTTATTCCTCTCTCAATCTGTGATACTTATAACCTTGTGATCATGTCGTAAGATTTATACACATAGCAGTGAGATGAAGAGAGAAATGTACAGACTACATAAGCTTCATACATAAGGTAATTAAGGAATGGTTGAGTTGTTGAAGCTAAGATCCATACCACATAAAAATACTCATACACCAGAATCGAAACACTTATGTCAAATGTAATGTAGCCTTGTAGTTATGGATTCTTAACTACTTTTTTTGCATGCATGCTTGTAACTGTGCAAGGGAGAAAATATTATACAATTAATATATAAACCATTATTTACACTTGAATAGAAGGCAAGCGGGCAACAAGCTCGCCGCTAGACCTTTTTAGATGGCAAAATCAATCCTCTCGTAAACACAACGTTCATGGCCTTAGAAACATGACATTGTTATGCATGACCTTTTGAACTCTATATAGAAGGTCAACAGCCTATGGTGTTAAGAAACCGATCGAAAGTATCAAAAGAAAGTGGTATATTAAAAGCATGTTGATTGTCAGAACACGCTTTAAGTACAGACATGACTTTGTTAGGGATGTACTTTTTGATATATTCAGACGGGCGGGAGTATCAGTGAAGAAGGAGGCGAATGTGAACTTCATGACTGACCTACTAGATAGAAGATCAACACTCAGGCATGCGGATGTTATGGTGTATGGATGTGTAGGAGGAAAACTTGCATGTATGGACTTGACTAGGGTTTCACCACTTGTGGGATCAGGTGTCGGGCCTTTTACAGTAGGACAGACATCCCTAAAAGCTACGTCAAGCAAAGTAGCCAAACATAAAAAAGCTTGTTCTAATTGCATAGTTTTAATTCAAACACTAATGAGAACAATTGTGAGCGCTCACGAGTATTTATCTCCCATTTGAAACCCATAGAAAGATCAACAAAGAATCACATTTGTTGGATTCATAGGTTCCATAGCTACGACATGGCTGTTCATACAAGGCACATCAGGCATAAAAAAAAAGGTAGAAGACATTGTTAGGCGCCTAACCACGACAATGAATGGCTATAAGAGTTTATTGAAGGTATGTCTCAAAGTCTGACATGTGTTAATGTCTAACATGAACACGAAACTACTCATGTGATTACATTGAATTATATCATTTTCTCAAATTATTATCAACGCCATTCGTGTCCAACATATGTACTTTCACCCCTACAAATATTTAAATATTCCAGTTTCACCCCTTTTGTTATTAACCCTTTTACAATTAATTTACCATTCGGTATGAGTTCACCCCACCGATATAAAGGTTCCAATTTTTTTTTGGAATACTCATGCTAACCTTTCCGAAAATTATTCAATTTTTTTCGGAATTCTTAGAAATCGTGGTTGGGCCTAACACAACCCCACAAAACCGGCTTGTGAGGTGAGGATTGCCCCCACTTATAAACAAATTGTCAGGCCAACTCCTAACCGATGTGGGACTCTTAACACACCCCCTCACGCTCAGGATTACACATCTGAAGCGTGAACATAAATGACGGGTGGCCCGATAACGGAAACCTGACAACAGGTGGCCCAAAATCGTGAAGAGGCTCTGATACCATCTTAGAAATCGTGGTTGGGCCTAACACAACCCCACAAAACCGGCTTGTGAGGTGAGGATTGCCCCCACTTATAAACAAATTGTCAGGCCAACTCCTAACCGATGTGGGACTCTTAACAGGAATACTCATAGTAACCTTTCCAAAAATTATTCAGAATACTCTATGTGTATATTTCCGTAATAATGTGGATCCAATAGTGATAAGGGCGTAGTAGTGACAGAACAATCACTATTGGTTTATTGTTCTTTATGTTCCAAGCAAAAAATAATGGAATGATATTGGTGAGGGATAGAGAAAAGTATGGTAACCAATTTCTTTTGGGTACAGAGCAAGGTAAGTAATTAACCCACCTATTCTTCGAATCAAGTCTTACTAATCTAAATAAAGATGGTAATAATTCCCATTCTTAATTTTAACATTCTGGGAAGAATACTATTTCGGCTGAGGTTTGAGTAACAAAAAATTAAGAACTTAAACAAACAAATTGCTGGAACCAATTTCGGGAAGAATCAACCGAAACGTTTTGCATGTGTTTTTTGGGAATCAATGATTTCGAGATCTATTCCTGCAACCCAGACTACGGTTACGTGAACTATTCTCTCTTGACCCACTCACCACTATTCTCTCGTGACCCACTCATCCAGAAAACGTTGTCAAACCCATAATCCTCAAATAGTGAACGATTAAGAGAATAAACACATGAAAAGATTAAGAGGGTAAATTTGGTAGTTTGTATCAAATATTAGGGTGAAGGTATAAATGTAGGGGTGTGAGGTATAACTTCCCCAAATTTATTATATAAATGTTTTTTATTAGGTTGGGTTATGATAGGTTTTTGGGCCGCTTCGCTTTAAACTAAACAGCAAAAAAGAGCAAGTTGACGAGTTGGCATGCGATATCATTTCGCCTCGCCCTGGTTTTTCAACGCGGAAGTGGATTAGGCCAACTAAAGGAGACAAGTTTGAAACATCGGCTGATCAGTCTATCAAAAATAGCGGGATAAACAAACTGATTCGGCATATCATACCTATTTTGTCACCCTAATTTTTACACTCTCATATCGTTCTTAATTAAGGAATGAAAGTTAAACAATTTCTTATATATAATTTTTATTTTAATGGTTATGGAACAAGGTCATCTCTTTTTCCATTGTCAAAAAAAGAAGAGAAAAAAAAAGTCATCTCTTTTTCCGTAGTTAAATGAAAAGTAGAAGCATCTTGTTTTGAGGAGGAGAATTTTATTTATTCGTTTATTTAATTTTGTAAATTTTTGTGGAGGAAGATAATAGTACTCCAAATGAGAAAAGGATATAGATTCTACACACCAACAATCATAAACACAAGAAAAAGACTTGAGATATTTTACATGTTCCGATTTTTCATTCCATTCGAAAAATATCCAAGGTAAAACAAAACAAAGAAAAAGACACATAAACTTACTCATTCATTGATTACTTTTAAGTTTAGGAACAAAAATCTTAATATCACTCCAACATTCCCTTCACTTGTTGTATCTTTAATTAACTCATCCAAATGTTGCACTCTCACTTACACCACAATCACCAATTTCTCTTCACAAACCTCCCTATTTCAATCACCACACACCATTTTTCTTCATTATCTCCACTTCTCCATTATAATAATTTCCACAAATCCACAATTAATCCTCATACTGTTTCAGCCATTAATCCTTCTCAAGAAGTATTTTTACCGTTGCTAAATAAACTAACCACTGCAAAAGTGGAGTTAAGCCCCATTTTTGATGCTATAGATGACTCTTCTTCAAACCAAGTAACTATCAGTGTTGTCCTCTCCGTAGCTATTGCTGTATTGTTCTTTCCCACTATCCAGCGCAGGATCAAAAGAGCAAAACAATTGGTATATACTCTGCTTTTTTCTTGAAGCAATTCATGTCTAGTTACTAAGAATTTCTGGAAACACTCGCTTTAACAATTTTTAAATTTTTTCTCTTTTTATTGGAAAATTTTATTGAGGTTCTTTTGTTAGGCGTTAGCAACCCTTCTACAAAGAAATTGGTTCATATAAATGTTAGATTTAATTGTAGTTCTGGTCCACATATTTTCACCATTTTATGGAATTGATCATCCTATATTTTAAAATTTGTAAATTTTAATCCAGCCATCAAATAGGATGATATGCATGTTTTGAATAAATTTTTAAGGGGGTTTCCTTACGATTTCACCAATGTTGATATTTACCTATCATCATATCATATATTGCGTCATTTAAAAAATATTAAATCATCAATTTTTTAGTTCAAAAATAAGATAATTTATAATAGGATGACTAAATCTTCAAAATGATGAAAATATGAGGACTAAAATTGCAATTAAACCTAAATATTACTAGCAATATTCACTTTATACTCTCTTTTCAACACATGCTCTCTTATTTGGTAAATTTATGTGGATCCCAGCATTTTTAAACTTTCATGCCCTTGATCATGTATTGATGTATTCGTTCACCTTTACCAAAAAAAAAAATTGGTAGATATTTTACTGAAAGTGGTGCAAATAATATTAATTAGATGATACAATTGAAAAGTAATTAATTTTGTACATCCTCAGGTCACTATTATAAACAAAACTTTGTATTTTAGATTCGTTTATTTAATGATGTATATGATTTTTATTATAGACCACATACATATTCTTTGAATAAGTTATCCTCTTTAGATGATATACAAAGGTACACAGCCTTGCATTTTCAATTGAGTCCACATAATATTCTTTGATGAAATGGATTGGTGATTTTAGAAATATAGGTCTTCTGGAGTGAAGAAGTCATCATTGAATAGCACAAAAGGACTTATGGGATCAACTAAAAAGAAATCTAAGAATCCACCTTCACCAGATAAAGCATTGTTAGGAGCAGTTATGGCTGGTGTTATTGCTGTTATTCTCTATAAGTTCACAACAACTATAGAAGCATCTCTATATCGCCAAACAATTTCAGATAATTTCTCGGTTTGTATATCATATCTTTTCTTGTGTCCTTTTTTATGAATGAATAGTTAAAAATGATCATAATATCTACCATTGTTTATGTTCATATGAGGACCATAAGTCCATAACCCTTTGTTGACACTTTTAATGTCATTTCATTGGAAAATGTGTTTATTTTATCTCTAGGGAGAAAAATTAGGTGCATTTTCTTTGATATGTCTCCATAGGTTTTAACTTAACTCCCTATGATTCCCTTTAATCCATAATGACATGGGGTGATCATTGATGTGGGCCTGCCTCAATCAACATTCCATCAAGATGCGAGTTGGGAATACCAGCAAACACTCTGACGCTTAAGTTAGTATGAGAATGTATTGAATGGTCAGAAGTTGTGTACCTTTGTGTTGTGGTCCTAGGACCTATTTATACAACTAAGGATAGAGTTGTTGGAGTAGTCGCCGAGGGCCGGTTACAAACCGTGGGTATCAATGACGAAATCAGTGATCATTGTAGTGCATTTATATTCGGAAGCAAAAGTTTGACACGGTTGGGTTTGTGATAAGTCTGTTGTGTTCGGGCTTAGCATATAGGGAGTTTTGGGTCTTAGGCCAATCTAGAACACATAATTTTCTAAAACTTAATTGCACTTTTGACCGTCTATCTTTCCAAAACTTGCGGTTACAGCCCCCTAACTAATTTAAATACAAAACAGCCCCCTAAGTATTGAATCTTTGGCAGTTTTGGCCCCCCAAGGCCAAAAAAAAATTAAAAAAATGACACGTGGCACCTCATTTAGGGTGTCACGTCAGCGTTGGGGGCCAAAACTGCCAAAGATTCAATACTTAGGGGGCTGTTTTGTATTTAAATTAGTTAGGGGCTGTAACCGCAAGTTTTGGAAAGATAGGGGGCCAAAAGTGCAATTAAGCCAACTTTGTTCTATACAAATGAAGTGTATTTTAAGTTAAGAATCATACCAAAAGCACTTAAGAAAATGCACATAAGGTTTGTCCGTTGTTATTACTTTTAAAATATAACTTTGTAAAACTTTTATAAAGTGTTGTAACATATAATTATTAAATTCTTTCATCTTGTAGTAAAAAAATAAAAAATAATAATATTCTTTCATCTTAATGGTAGAATTGATTAAGAAGCATAATTTTGAATTTAACACATGAATGTCTTATGCTTTCTCAGGTTCGCCAGATAACAATCACTATAAGGTACCTTCCCTAAACTTATCTCAAATAAGTCCTTAATGTTTTCATTTTTTATGATAAAAGTACATGTAATAATAATTGATATTTATCCCACTACAGAACGGTAATAAATGGTTTATGCTACCTAGCTACATTTGTGTATGGAATAAACTCTTTTGGTTTGTTGCTTTATTCTGGCCAACTTGCACTCAACACCTATGAGAAAGGGTCATCAAGTGGAAAGAAAACTCAAAGCAAAATCATGGAGAATTCATACTTGTCAAATTCATCTAATGAGAATCACACAAATAGCAACAAAAATGAAGATCAAAGTTCAAATAATTCACATTAATGAAAGTCCAATAGTTGCTACTGCTACATGTTGGTTTTTTAATAGGTGCTTAAAGTGTCCTTATACATGAGCATAATGTTTGTAAGTAAATAAATTTAACATTTACACTATAGTACATTTTGTCCATATAATTTAATATTAACACAATATAATATGGTTATTTTATTGACTTATTGGAATTGATAACATTTTTCAATTTAAGTGATATAGTGCTGGATAAGTTATGTATGGATTTCTAATCCATACCTTGTGTTATGTTCCTCATTTAGTGTTTTGTTTTGCCAATTGCTTTAAGAATTGTTTGAATTTTTTAAACTCACATTTTTTCTTCTTGATTACTTTGTCTTAGTAATCTGAAATGTTTATGGGTGCTGACTAAGAATTTGTGGAGGGAAACTATAGAGAGTAATATTGTCAAAATCGGAACTTTACTTTAGGTCGAAAAGGAATAGCAAAATTCGGACTCGTAAAATCGCAATCAAAATCAGAACTTTTGTAGAATCGATATAGAAAATTGTAAAATCGCAATCAAAATCGATGGATTTTACCCAAAAAAATTAATACTAAATATATGTTATAAACGGTATATAGTCATAAATGACTTAGTTTATAAGAAATCGTAAAATCGCAATCAAAATCGATGGATTTTGTCTAGTTTGAGATTCTGTTATGGATTTGAGTCGTTGAAGGTGAAAAAAGTCGCAAAATCCTGAATTTTATGATTTAAGTCAGGATTTTGACAACAATATTAAACAGCATAATGAAGGAAGATTGCTACTATTTTAATTGAATGAGTTACAATGATGGTGAACTCTATTTATAAGCTAACACAAGTCTAAAGCTCGTTATCATAAACTATTGTACTCTACCCATCAACCTAAGATGGCTAGAGTTATCTACGATTATAAGTGGATACCAATTAAAACCATTCATTTGTTTTTCATTATTAGAGTCATATCTATAATATAAATAGTGAAAAATAAATTAATGTTTTTTTATTTGTGCAAACTCAACATATATGAATAATTTTACTCATCTTTCATTAAAATAAAAGGTAATGTCATTGTCAATTTAATTAAAACAACGTCATAAGTCACTACAGAACAGATAACTTTGGTGCTAAGTCAAAGATGTGTCTATCTAATAAATAAAATGAACAATGAAATGTTCCAATGATAAAAAAAAAATGGACAGCTAACTAATTCAATTGTGTTACCCACAGGCAATGAATGAAGCTGCAATTTGTGGACCGTAAGTAAAATCTAACCAGTATGAAATAGACCAATTTTTTTTTTGGTTACAATATGAAATAGACTAATCTGAAGAGAGAGATTTTTTCTTTTTCCAGAAATAATAGAAAAATAAGAGTTTGACAAAATTTCTGAACTGTTTTTTTTATTCAGAATTTCTGAACTTTTGTGACTCCGGTCTATGCCTATGATTACTCAATCATATATGACATATGTCCAGATTCTAGAAGTATGTTCTGATATAAATTACTCTGACTGTATTAACGTTTGTTTTATTGAAAAACAAATTCAATCAAATAAAGAATTCATTCAGAACAACACAAATTTAACGTTGTTAAAAACGAAAAAAAAAATCAGCAAACAACAAATTAGTTTTGCCAAAAAAAAAAAAACAAATTAGTTTTTTGAACAAACAAAAATGGATTATATTAACACCTAAGTTATTGTTTGAATCTTTTAAATTAAATTTATTTAAATAGATAAATATATTTTATTTAGATAGCCAAATGAAAAACATACTTACTCATACAAATTAAAAACTAATTTTTGGGGTAGTCAATGTCTCAATGATACCCTATCCATAACATACGTACAGATGCACCCTTGCTTACAAATAATAACCACATATTCTCTCATGTTTGATGAGCAAAAATCTAATTGATCAAATATCATAATTTGAACTTGTAAAACTATGCAAATTGTTAATAAATTTAATATTACAACCGACTATATTATTTCTTATCATGTAGTCATATATTTAGAGACAAATATATTCATCTCTTTCCTATATTCTCTCCGTCTAACGATAAATGTAACATTTGCATTTTTTTTCTATCTTAAAAAAAATGGAATATTTTTTTGGACAGATTTTACTTACCTCCGAATCAAACACCCTATCTTCTTTTCTCTGAGACCCAGATGGTTAACACCAAAAAAATAACTGTCATTTTAAAATTTTTTTTTTTTGAACAAATCAAAATGAGATTTCAATATAACCATAGTGATTCAACCTGCACAAGGTGTGCAAAGGTCAAACCACCAGAAAGTATTTACAGAGTCATACTGCCATTACCCTGTCATTTTAAAATATTAGCACATCATTTATTTATTTTTCCATTCATATATCTATGTTTATTGAATTTCTGAATATAATAACGCTACACAACACAAGAACCTTCTGTGGCCACCACACATGCATGAAGAGTAACGTTTAGCATCTTCAATTGACCACATCCTACTTTTCATAGATTTGGTGAGAATCATTCCCTTAATTTCACATATTCACATATAACAAAGTAACGGTCAGCTTATATCACCTAAGGACTTTACCCTTTCTCAATCGGTCAACTCAACCCCACAGCACACCACATCAATAATATAAATATATAGTTCACTTCACAACACATTCAAATAAACACAATATACGTCAAAACCCTTACAAAAGAAAAAGTAGCAAACAAAAAAACTCAAAAAAACCCCTTTTCTGAAAAGTGAAATACTTGAATATGGCAAGTGGTGGTTGCAGCAATACTAAAAAGCCAGTGAAGATTGTGATTGTCACTACAGAATATGTTGAAACTGATGCTATGAGTTTTAAGTCTGTGGTGCAGAAGCTAACTGGTAAGCATTCTTCTGACCGTAGTGTTGATGATGAAGCTAGAGATGGTAGAAAAGCTAAGAGGGAAAAGCATGACTTAAGTGGGTTTGATCATGTGCCTGCTAGTGAAAATGTTGATGATGGAAGAAGCACTTTTTTTATAAGTGATTCTTTGTTTAATGAGTATGATATGTTCCTTAGAGAATATATGATGCCAAATGACCACTTTTTGTTTGGGTCACAAATTTAATTAATATATAGCATCTTGATAATTTTATTAAAAAAATGTTATGTTTCCATTCTTGTTTGTATATATTTTTTAACATTGCTTCTTCAAAAAAAAACTTCTATATATTTTTTAACATTAAGATGTTGTTTTGTTTATTGTTGTGTTTTTGGTGATTTTTGGTTAACTGGGAAGTGTGTGAAACCAACCAAAATGAATGCTTAATTAGTGGAATCAAAGGATCTTGAATGAGTTAATTGAACTTGAGTGACTCTATATGCATTTGAGCCTATGTTTAACGAGAGAGAAATAATATTTGTACAAATAAATTTAAACAACTTTTGTGAAATCACTTTCGCCTCTTTTTATTAAAAAAAACAATAAAGAAAAGAAGATGGAGAGAGAATAAAAATACATGTGAGTATAAGGGCGGAACTATCTACTCCCTCCGTTCCAAAATATATATAAGCAAAAATTGGCAACAAAAGTTAATGTATTTGATTCAAAATTTATATCAAATTCCAAAATATAAGTAAAAATTGGTCAACAAAAGTTAATGTATTTGATTCAAAATTTATACCAAATACATCAAGTTATGTTGACTCATTTTTGCTTATATAAAAAAGATTAGTTATCAACACAATTGATGTAAATTCCATGCCAATAACATATATAGTACAATATGCCCCTTAAGCAAATGGTTAAGGATTCAAGCACTTTAAACAAATAGTCAGAATTTCGATCTTTAACTATTGCATAGAAAGAAAACCCCATTGGGAGAGATGAACACACCTGGCGTAAATTGTGATTGTAAGCAAGATTAGACTGTTACTTATGCAGGAAATTAGTCAACTAACTATCACTTTGTTAACTAACCATGAACTAGAGTTATATTTCTAACTAGAATTAGTTAGAGTTATGTAGATAGTAGAAGCTAAAAATAAGGGTAACAACACAATGTGTGATTTAGATTTCTAATTTATTATACAAGTGGTCTGAAAGCACGGCGTAATTTTCGACGGCTCATATGGCTTTTGTACTCTTGGATCTAGTGGATTGAAAGAAATAATAGGTTGTTTAAAAATCTGGAATGCACTAGTTAGTAATTACCAGCTACTTAAAAAAGTAAAATATTATTCTTTGTGGTGGCTGAAAATTAAGCAGGTTGCTTTTGTTTTTGATACTCAGTTATGGTGGTCGAATCCCTAATGTGTTTGGTTATCGGCTAGCTCTGTTTTGTTGTTCCTCATTGGACTGATTGTACTTTTAGTAGTCTGTTTGACACGCCTTGTGCTGAAGGGATTGCTTTCGTTTTATTAATATAATTCATTTTGGTTTGTTAAAAAAAATTGTAATTTAATCAATACAATTATTTAGGTCTAATAATCGAGTTTAAAAGTTTTAGTTTTGGCATGCATTCAACAAAATTCTCCAAGAGAGAGATTAGTCATTTACTAAAGAAGATGAATTATTCATTCATATGATATATTTATAAAAAAATATGATAAAAGAAATAAATTAGTTGACAATTTATATGAATTTATAATTCCTTAAAAAAAAGAATTTATAATTCATAACTATTATTTAAAAAAATAAAATTGTTTGTTCCATATAATTTTGAAGGTCAAAGTGATAGTTCTCAATTTCACGTTACCATAAATAGCAACATTACAAGATTTTTTTTCCTTAAAAAAAACAATACAAGGATTTTACGTGGCCAGTATTCATGTTAGCATATTTGACATTACAAGATTTTTTTTCCTTAAAAAAAACAATACAAGGATTTTACGTGGCCAGTATTCATGTTAGCATATTTGACTGACCACAGCCTACTTTTCATTCCTTTAATTTCACATATAACAAAGCAATGGTCAGCTTATGTCATCCAAGCACTCTTACCTTTCTCAATTGTCAACTCGACCCCACTTCACACCATATCAAATTTCAAATCCATAGAAGAAAAAAATAAAATCCAAAAAGATGAATGATATTTTGATATTTATTTGATGACAACTTTGTTGATAACCTTATTTTTCTCACTTCTTATTGGTCAAAATCAATGGAGAGAGAAAATAACAACATCATGTGATTATGAGAGAGAAAGTTGTCCAAAAATTGTCAAAAGTGGTTGTCAAAATATCATTTCTCATCCAAAAAAGTCCTTTTTGGGATTCAAAAAATCATATTTTCTAGTTTTAACTACCTCAAAAGTCTTTTCAAAAAAAAAAATCTACCTCAAAAGTGAAATATTTGAATATGGAGAGTGGTGGTTGTAGCAATTATATGCCACATTCATAAGGCCAATAGAATTATATGCTTTGTCACATTGTCTAAAAATACCGCTTTATAAATCTCATTCTACACATGCAATTAATCAAACTATCATTTTACCTTTGTTTACCTGCTATTCATTTAACTTATGTTTTCTTAGTTTAGTAGTTCGCAAAAAAAAAAACTTCAAATGTCTTAAGGACACTTGTTAGCATAATCTTTTGAAAAATAGTATAAAAAACCTCACAATCTAGACGCATTTTTTAAGTACTTCTAGCGAAAACTTTTATGACGACATCATCACAATGCTTACAATTTACTAATCTCTACTCCACCTCTTTACTTTCTAACACGCCATGTATTTCATCAATGGAAAGATCCAACAATCCAAATTACAATTTGCGAAGAGCTTGTGATAATTTTCTTCTAGAAATAGCATAACTCGTTCTAGAATAATGTCTATTTGATCATAAAAATAGAATAATGTCTCTTTCCCATTTGCATATTGATTGGGTAACCTTAATTTGAATGGTATACTTCAATAGGTATTTTGAAATTTGAATATTTTTCATAGTTGTATATAAAGGAATAGGTTGAAGTTGAGATTGGGTTCAAAGTACATTCAAAAGTCAATACCCCTTTACTTAAGTGATATATTTTGTTCATTTCTCAATTTTTTCAATTTTCATTACTTCTAAAACTTATAAAATAAAATAAAACCACGTCGTACTACACAACAAATAACTTATGTGCTAAGTCATGTCTATATAACAACGAAATGTTCCCATAATACAAAAAGGGACAGCTACTAATAACTAATCAAGTCAATTGTGACCCACAGGCAATAAATGAAGCTGAAATTTGAAGAAAGAGAGACCTGTTTTTATAAGCTAAAATGCTCGTGGTGTGTATCAAATGCTCATGATGCAGGAGATGCATAGCCCCGATGCAGTAGCTTACGCAGTTTGGCATACAAAGGTTCCTCTGAAGGTTTCAATTTGTGTGTGACATCTTCTTCACAACAAATGGCTTACAAAGGATAATTTGGTGTGTCGCTTTATCATCTCGTTTGACTCTCAATTGTGTGTGTCCGGATGTGGTTCTAATGAATCAGCAGATCATCTCTTAATTCATTGTCCTACTTTCGGTGTGCTATGACAACATTTCAAAACTTGGATTGGTGTGCATTCAGTGGATCCCCAACATATATTGGATCATTTTATTAGTTTGCTTATCCTTCGGGAGGCTTTAAACCCCGTCGATCGTTTTTGCAACTTATTTGGTTTTATAGTGTTTGGGTGAAATGGAATGAAAGGAAATCACAGGATGTTCTCTAATAATGCTAAATCAATTATGCAGCTTATGGAAAAAGTCAAAATTACTTCTTTACAGTGGTTGAAAGATAATAATGTTTGTTTTCTTTTTGGTTACTATATGTGGTGGCAGCAACCTCCTGTCTGTTTGGGCATTGATTGACTGTCTCTTTTGTAATTATTCAAGATACTTTGCTGTATTTTGTTCTGCTCTTCTTTGCACACCTTGTGCTAGAGAGTAGACCTTTTCACTTGTGGTAATATATCTCATTTTTGTTTGTTAAAAAAAAAAAAATTAAATACCGAACAAAACATTATAAAACAAGAAAAAATGGTATAGGACAAGACAAAACTGTACTTGAGAGACATGAATGTATTTTTTAAATTGGAAAATATAAATGATATTTTTATATTTTTTTTATACTCTAAAAATAAATTGTTTCGTGCCTTAGTGAAAGACAAAAATTCAATTTAACATTACCATAAGTAACAATACACAATATTTTTCTGTGGCTAATATTGATGAAGGTTAGCATCTTTGATTGACCACATCCTACTTTTCATTTGGACTCATTCCCTTATTTTTCTCATTTTCACATATAACAAAGTAACGGTCAGCTTATGTCACCTAAGGACTCAAATATAAATAATAATTCACATAACATGCATAATAATAAACACAATACGTCAATACCCAAAGAAGAAGAAAAAAACTTCCAAAAAAACCCTTTTTGGGATTCAAAAAACAAATAATCTTTTCTAGCTTATTTAGAGTGAAATATTTGAATATGGCAAGTGGTGGTTGCAGCAATTCTAAAACGCCAGTGAAGATTGTGATTATAACTACAGAATATGTGGAAACTGATGCTATGAGTTTTAAGTCTGTGGTGCAGAAGCTAACTGGTAAGCATTCTTTTGAAGACCATATTGTTGATGAAGCTACAGAAGCTCTAAAAGTTAAGAGACAAAGATATAATGTTGATGATGGAAGAAGCACTTATTTTATAAGTGATTCTTTGTTTAATGAATATGATATGTTGTTTAGAGAGAAGATGCCGACAAATGACCACTTTTTGTATGAGTCACAAATTTAATTAAGACTCTATATGTGATTATATATTGAAAAAATGTATGTTTCCACTTTCCATTATTGGTTTGTATTTTTAAATACAAAGATTTTGTTTGTTTATCTTTGTTATTTGAAGGGTGTGTTTGGCTGCGTGGTGGAAGAACTAATTTTCATAGAGTTGATTTTGGTTAAAATTGATTATAATTAAAAGTGATTTGTGTTTGAATATATTTATGTAAAAATAATTGTAATTGTAAATTTGTGTGAAAATCAATTTTAAAATCAGAAGCTACAAATTTTAGCTTTTAGTAAAATCAGTTTAGGAAACAAAATCAATTCTATTCAACAATAACCAAACATATCAAAATTAATTTTGCACATCTGATCCCTTTAAAAATGAAACCAATATCAATTTTTAAAAATTAAAACATTTAAAATATATAATATTTTATAATTAAAAATAGGCTAAATTACACTGAGGGTCCCGTAAGTTTGAGGTTTGTAACATATTTGTCCTTTAAATTATTTTGGTCACACATATGTCTTTTAAGTTTGGGGTTTGTAACAGATTGGTCCTTTAAGTTCTTTTGGTCACACATAAATTCTTTAAGTTTGTAAACGTTTTCAATTTAGTCCTTCTATTGTCCAAAACAATGATGTGACAAAAGGACTAAATTGAAAACATTTACAAACTTAAAGGACTTATGTGTGACCAAAATAACTTAAGTCTTAAAGGACCAATTTGTTACAAAACCCAAACTTAAAGGACTTATGTGTGATCAAAATAACTTAAAGGACCAATATGTTACAAACCTCAAACTTAAAGGACTTATGGTGTAATTCAACCTTAAAAATAAAAGACACTGCTGCAAAGATTTCAAACTAACCAATTAGGACAGAGATGATTTTGGAACAACTACAACACTGTATTGTATTGACATCAAATGAGGGAATCCTCACATGCGCTACAAATGTTCAATTGAGAAGTTTCCAATGGGTGCTAGAAATCTAAGAGAAATACTTACGACCATGATAAAAATAAATTTAACCTAATTCAAACTCTTTCCCTTTTTTTTGTTGAATAAAGCTAGTTTAAGTTCTAAGGATGGATACAATATATACCAATCAATCACCCATCATTCTAACAAACTTTTCCTAAAATACATATCGAGAGAAGTCAACTTCTTTACCTCAAATAATTAATCTTTACAATTGTGTATTGACTTATCAGATCAAAAAAAAAAAATAAGAATTCTTTAATATTTTAAAGTTTGTATAAAATTGATTAAACTCACAACATCAATCTTAATAGCATAAAACAGCAAAATATAAATTAATTTAAAATTAATTTTTTTTGAGAGATAAAATTAATTTTTTTGACAAAAATAAATGATATTCATTCATTCAAATTGATAGATTACATCGATACAATACAAATTCACCAAAAATAAAAAAGATGAAATTGTGAACAAACTCACAACATCAATGTTAATAACATAAAACAGCAAAATACAAAAGCCTACACATATTACTATATTCAAGTCTCCTGAATACACATGTCTTCGGATTTCCAACGTTGACGATATCAAATTCATTGATTAGATCTGCATTGGATCGAAGTTAATATGACAATCTGAACCGAACAAATACCTAAATGAAACAAGAAAAGCAAACAGCGCCACACAAAGACGACGAACAAAATAATGTCGCACTAAAATGACGAAATGATGAAAGAAAAACAAAATAGATATGAAAATTACTTATTTCAATAAAAGGGAAAGAGAAAAACAAATTTGATAAATGATTTTAGGTCAAAAGTTGACGCTAAATCACTCATCTTTGATGAATAAGGAAGAAGTAACTAGGATTTTTTTGGTGACGGCTCACGAGAGAGAATTTAAATTTATTTTGTAGAAAATTAAGCAAGGCAGAAAAGAAAAAGAAAAAAAAGAGGAGTGGTGGTAATAGATGCTACGTTGCCTATACAATTTCCACACCTGCAACGCACGTGAGTTTACAATTGCGGTTCAATACAAACACACACACGTCAACCATAAAAAACGGAACATAAAATGAAAAGAAGTGGAACATTGCAGTTACAACTTCAGTTTCACTTCTCCTTTAACATTGTATCTCTCACAATGTTTCTTATCAAGGTTCTTGTCTCTCTCTCTCTCTCTCTCTCTCTCTCTCTCTCTCTTCCTTAATTTCACATTTCATTAACCATGTTTGTTTAATGTTAAATTGTTTGTTTGTGTTTGAACAGACATGGAGACAAACTGCTTTTGGTGTTTATGGTTATATGAATTTCACCAAACCTGCTTTTCTGTATGTAATTTCTTTTTTCTTTTTCCATTTTTAATCAACTATTTTACTATCTCCTCTCCGGTCTTATTTATAAGAGATATTTGGGTCGACCAAAATGGATGTACCTGGTTCAAAATTTTAAACCACATACATCAACTTTTGTTGACCTGACATGTCTCTTTTATTGACCGAAATGTCTCTTATAATTAAGACCGGAGAGAGTGTTTATTAGTTCCTAAAAGATATATAATAATAGTCATATTAACAAATTATTATTATTGTTATTGTTGTTAGGTTCAAAATCATTGAATTTCTTAAGTCAGGTGTAATATGAATTTAGCATATTAATTTAGAGCACAAATATCAATTTAGGATTAAATGTGTTATTAATCTGTATAAAATTTGTTTTACCAACTGGAGTTGGGTTCAGTTGAAGGGGCTACACCTCCACAACCTGATGAATCAATGTTCGAATTTCGACCAGGAGAGGTGACCACATTTAATGTCAGGCCTAGAATAGGATTAGTGAACCTATGGCTATGGGAACAAAAACAAATTTATATCTAGCTTTTTGTTGGGTTTAAGTGTGACCGGTTAGTCCCACATCCACTATGAATGAGTTTAGTGTTGGATATATAAGGGTGGTGACCCATATACTTAATGTCTAAAAGTTTTCGGTTGAGATGTTGCGTCTCCCTCTCTTGTGGTTATGGAGCATTGACCTGTGTTGCTCTCGGGGTTCCCTCGGTCTCCACAACATTCCCACTTTCAGACATGTAGTGATTAAATAGTGGGTAATTCAGATGATTGTAAGTACTAAAAACATAATTAAATATTCAATTTAAGTAAGGGACTTTATCATAGTTGTACAAATATGAAATTTTGTTATCTTTTTCTATTATATTGTTCTGCTGCTATATTATATTGTTCATGGTCTTAGAATTATGATTATGATAATAATTATTGTTATTGGAGATATGTTGACTAATGATATGTGATAGGACAAAAATAGTTGCTATAAGTTGGATATAACTCTCATTGACTAACTTTTGGGGTTATTTTTTGCTTAAATCCAAGTTATAAGACGGTATCGTTAATTTGTTGTTAGACAACCTGTTAATTGGCCACCCATAGATGTTCGGTCCTCCAAACTTTATGTTCCAGATGTTCAATAGTAGGTATGAAGATGTTTATTGGAGATTTCACATTGACTAGTGTTCAAAACAAACATAGATTATGCAATAAATATATAGAGGATCTTACAATGTTGGTAGATTGAGGAAAGAAAGGTTCTGTGTGTGGTTGTGAATCCATGACATCGATGATGTCCAATGGTGGGGGTGTACTTCCATGCACTCCAACGCTCAAGTCAGTATAATGATTGAGGTGGATGAGAGGTTTAAAAAGAGACCTACCTTGATTGATGATGATATGAGACTTATATAAGTTTGAAGGATGTGGTATTGGGATTCGGCAAGCACAAAAGTCCACTTCGGAACAACCAGTAATATGGTGAAGTAGTTAGGTGGTGAATCAGATTTCCAACCCCAAAATATGTGGGTCGGACTTCCAAACCTCATGCTCCAGATATTCAGTCCTATGTGTGTGAGGTGGTGAATCGGATTCGAAGAATGCATGGACAACCCTCCCACAATCTAGCTTTTGGGGTCGAGTTAAGCTGAAATCCAAATTCTAAGAATTATATGAACTGAGTTATAGTGGTTCCTCAAATTCTTGATGCTTATCTTAGAACACAACATTGGTCTGACTTATGCAAAACCAATCCAAAATTCATTCCCTTTTCTTTGAGTGTCTAAAATATATATAAGCTGTGTAAATTCTGTGTCAATTATAATGAGATCACACACATTGTATTTATAATGGTTTTACAATAAGTGCATTGAATGCTTAATTAGTAAGCACTAGCCTAGGAAGTTCTATACTCTAGAAGTAATAACAATCAATCTGGGAAGTTGTAGAATTAAAGAAATATTTAAAGATTGTTAATTTTAACAGAGTGAAAGCAAGTTTATTTTGTTTGTTTATTTTGATTGGTTTTTCCGGTATCAACATTTACTGTGTTGAAACAATCATTTTGAACTAATATTGTCTTTGTTTCATTTATTTTTGAATGTTGAGGAGCTTACGAGATTGAATTGGTGTGTGTGACTGACCCTAGTTTCATGGCGATAACTGCTACTTATTATGTCTATAATCTATACAGTATATTGAAAAGAAGAATGTAGAAAAGTGGTAGTTTTCTGTTAATTCCTTATGTATAAAATTTTATCTTTCACAGCGAGCATTCTAAGAATTTCAAACCAGAGGAAACAGAAACACAAATACCAGGGAAGAATTGCATTGTAACAGGAGCAAACTCTGGAATTGGTTATGCGGCAGCTGAGGGTCTTGCACAGCGGTTTTGACCTTTCTTCCGATGTTTGTTTCTGGAATTTTTATTTCAGTATTTGTAATTATATGCTAATCTGTGGTTAGTGATTTTCGCCAGTGGTGCAAATGTCTATCTTGTATGTCGTAATAAGGAGAGAGGAGAGGTTGCTCTTTCCCAAATTCAGACTAAAACTGGCAATCAAAATGTGTATTTGGAGGTATTGCCGCCAATTCTTTTAGGGCCTGTTTGAATTTACTTACTTTAGCTTATCTGATGACATAATCACTTGTGAAACTGTTTTCAGAACATATGGAAATAACTTACTATAACATATTCATAAATTGTTTTCAGCCGATTTCCATAAGCTCTCTAGGATAATGTATGAAAACAAATAGCTTACATCAAAACAGTTTGACTTCATTTTATCTTTTGTTATAAAAAAGAGGTTACAAAAGCACATATAATAATATACATTTATGTTACAAGCAATTAATTAAGCTATTCGTCCAAACAAGACCGTAACTACCAAAAGCATATTAGACTTTTTAAATTTCATGTATTGAACATAAACTTTTTGTCACTTTTCACAATTTTGTTGATTTGGTAATAGTAAATGCACTGTGATTGTTCATGACTAGCTGATTTTTCTTGCAGATTTGTGATCTGTCATCTGTCAAGGATATCAAGTCACTGGCTTCCAGGTTTTCTGAAAAGAATGTTCCAGTGCACGTGTTGGTAAATTATTAATCATATTGCGAGATGATATAATACATGAAACACTAACACAGACGCGGACACGCGCAATACTGCCACTTACACGTCGACACCAAAAATGAAATAACCGAATACAACCACACGTGTTGGTCTTGGACACTAACACGTGTAGTACACCGAACGTGCTTTTAATCTGAAGTGTCGGAGCTACAATACTTCACTGCAAGATTGAAATTGCTGATAAATTTTAAATAAGAAACTCACGGGACTTTTGTATCTTGCTTTTGGATACTGTTTTATTCAACAAAATAAAAACTATTATATATTTTTTGCAAGACAAATTTAACTGCTGATATGATGATTTTAGTCAATTTATTCTCTTGAAAATCTAATATGGAACAATTTATTGCATCAAGGTTAACAATGCTGGCTTGCTTGAGCAAAATCGAGTTACTACATCAGAAGGGTGAGTCTTTTTTGTTTATTGTAGAAATTAGTTTTTCCTCTATTCTACCTGTAGTGGTCATTGATCTGCTGCTGTCTTATAATCAGTGTTCTCAATTGCATATCACAACAAATAGTTTGTTCAATTTCTGCTATGCTATACTGCCTCTATAGTTTCTATTTGAAAACGCTTTATACCAAATCGTGTTTCGCGAAACAATAGCACTTGTTCAAATCCCGCTATGCTTTAGCCTAAATCGTGCTTTCCGAAACGATAACACTTGTTCAAATCCTGCTATGCTTTAGCCACTATCAGACAAAACTGCTCTTAAGTTTACCTATTCTTGTTCAGGTTTGAGTTGAACTTTGCTGTCAATGTATTAGGCACTTACGCCATGACTGAATTGATGGTACCGTTACTGGAGAAAGCTTCCCCTGATGCACGTGTCATTACTGTTTCTTCTGGTGGAATGTATAGTACTCCCTTGACCAAAGATCTACAGGTAACTGTGTTATGAACATTTCAACTAACTCAATCATTTATAGGATTTCAGTATAATTTATTCTGTTTTCTGTACCAGTATTCCGAGAGCAGCTTTAATGGGACCTTACAGTATGCTCGAAACAAGCGTGTTCAGGTCAGTTATGTTGATCAAATTAGTACTGATATTTTAAATTCAAGGCGTGTCCAGTATCCGAGTATCCAACACTGACACAGATGGTTACAGTCAAATATTCTGTTTTCTCAAATTATGTTGACGTGTCAAGTATCAAGTCTGATGTCAATGTCCGTGCCAGTGTTTCATAGCTATTGATGACTGTTAGAATACAGCTTTTTTTCTTCTCTTGTATTGTTGAACAATTAACAAAAAAATCGCATTGTAGTGGTGACAAATATGTTTTTTGTTAGCGATACCATAATGACTAATGTTGTCAATGACAATGTTGTCAACATACACAAACAAGTATATATAACCTGTGACTGAATAGTGATACAATATCGAGCAATCTGACTCACTTTGAGTCGTGTGAAATTGCTGAACAACATTGTTAAGCTGTTAAACCAAGCCAAGCCTTAGGAGACTAATTGAGGTTGTATAGAGATTTGCAAAGACGAAAAAATAGCCTCGAAGATTCCCCCGAGTTACAAATGTAGGAAGGGGTTTAAATTGTGCAGGCTTATCAAATCGTTGCATTCATATATTTGACAATCCTTATTTCTTGAATAGAGGTTAGGACTTAGGCAACAATTTGAAGAGATAACTGCAGTGATTTCTTTTTTATTTTATTTTGTTTATTTATGCAAATTTTGTGATATATTGGAAATGCCAGGTTGCACTAACAGAAAATTGGGGTGAAACATACAAGAACAAAGGGATAGGATTTTACTCGATGCATCCAGGTTGGGCTGACACTCCTGGTGTTGCAAAAAGTTTGCCAGGCTTCTCAAAATCGTAAGTAATGCTTGTCCTTAACATCATCCGTAGAAAAACTATTGATTATTAAAACCATTCATGGGAAGAAAGCGTCTAACGATCAAGTTGTGTCGACTCTTGCATTGCACTCATTATGTGCCCTAAAGTATCCCACGACATAGACCCTTTGAGTCCATTATGAGTCTATAATCCTTGATTTCGTAGCGGGGCATGTGACTTTTATTTCGTGGGGATGGTCTACCTCCCAAATACACGACTCCAAGAATTGAAGTCAGATTCTTTTCGTGGGGATGGTCTACCTCCCACTTACCAGGGGTGGTCCTAAATCCTAATGATTATGTACTGACCTAATTAATTACAGGCTTGCAGGGAAGCTTAGAACAAGCGAAGAAGGCGCGGACACGGTTATCTGGTTGGCACTACAACCAAAGGAGAAGTTGGTATCTGGTGCATTTTATTTTGATAGAGCTGAAGCTCCCAAACACCTTTCATTTAATGCTACAAGTGGTTCTCATACTGTGATCAACTCTGTCATTGATAGTCTTCGATCCTTGGCATCTCTTTCGGCTTAAATAGGGAGTATACTTCTGCGCTAAACAGTTAGGTTTTTTGTAGTTCGGTTTGAATCAGTTTTGAGATGGAAAATCATCCAATCAAAAGATTAAAATAGAACAGATTTCGTGTGTTTTTTGGTTTTTTTAATCCGGTTTGCAGTTCGTGTTTAGATCTGTTTAGATGTAAACCTTAAATGTTGTAAGTAATCATAGAACCTGTTTCAGGTAATATAGCATTGCCAAAATTAGCGACAGTTATATCAATTGTTTTCGGTAATCATCAATAGCCATGAAGTGTACATTTTCCTAAAGCTGTATATGAATAAGTTTCTATGGGAGAGTTTTGTTTCATAATATGTCACTCCCTTTAAGAAACAGCATCCACAACGGCTTTCACTCTATTGATGCTTACTCGGTGGTTACTCTTTTCCCTTTGGCGCTTCACTCAATCATTACAAAAAGCGCCAATTGATATGACTCATTCTAAATTTCTTCCCATTCGCTCAACTCTAAAACATTATTATCATAATGTTTTAGAAAACACACTGCCATTATTGCTATTGACACCCTTCAGATGTTGATCTCCTCTTGAACTGCAGTGCCGCTTGTTGAGCTGCCGCACGAATATCATCTACTTTGGAGCTTGCTGGCATTGGAAGTTTCTCAATCATATCAGGAAAATTGAGCCTCGCGGAGCGTCCTTTGAGGTGAAAAGCTGCCATATCATATGCTGCTGCTGCCATTTGTGGTTCTTCATAGACCTCTAACCATATTTTGCTTTTCTTCCCTTGATCCTTTTTTGAGGTGAAAAGCTGCCATATCATATGCTGCTGCTGCCATTTGTGGTTCTTCATAGACCTCTAACCATATTTTGCTTTTCTTCCCTTGATCCTTTATTTCTGATGCAAATTTCCCCCATTTGAATTCCGCTCTTTACCCAAACAGTTTTGCTCAGTCCCAAAGTAAATTACTTAAATACCCTTACGCATGTTAACTCTAGCCGCGCAAGTTAACATGCGCCAGTTATAACGGTCACGCAACTTAAGTTGCGCAGCGTGACTTAAGTTGCGCAGCGTTACTTAAGTTGGTTATCAGCAACACAGCAACATAGAACCCTCATTTCCCAACATTTCCAAAGACGAAAATTGCACCCCAAAATTTGAATTTCATCAATCTTGCGCCATTCAAAGCAAATTTCGTCCACAACATCAAGTAAGTGATGATTATCCTAATTCTTTGCATTATTTTGGTTGAAATTTTCGAATTTGTGTAGAAATTGGACATTTTTATGTTTTTTCAAATTTTGCTTGCATGTTAGTTTTGATGATTGTTAGTGACGAATTAACTTACGAACTATTGTTTAGATGTTGTTTAGGGTACAATGTGGTAGTTTAGGGTTTTGAAAATGCTAGATTAAATAGTTGTTTGAAAAATGCACACTACGTGTTCGGTGAAATGTCTCAATGATAATTTTTTTGTTTTATTGGATTGTTAATGATGTAATTAGTTAGAGTTATGTTTGTTAATGTTGATTATAGTTAATTTGAATGCAATGTGGTAGTTTATGCATTCAAATGACACTGTCGACATTATAGTTTATGGCTCAGTTGGTGGTTACATGAGCTTGCTTGTGGTAATATATTTTTCTTCCCTTTTTAAGTTAAACGTAAATGTATAGTTTCTTGTATGAACCTCGTGTGCTGATATAAATTTGTCTCTTTATGTTTGCAGGGATGGGTTAGAGCTCACTTCAGACATGTGGTTCCAAGGTCCAAATATGTAGATTACGACCGGGAGAACCCCTATTTGGGTAGATGGAAACCTAAAAGGGGGTTTGTTGATGCTGACCACTTCAGAGGCTTGTTGGACTCGATGGAGCATTGTCATGTCACCTGGAGGCCGTACGAGCACCGACGAGACGTGACGCCTTTTCAGGACGTGTGCTGGTACTTCGGATGGATCACGGCCGGCAGTCAGAGGATGGTGCGTCCCTTCCCGGAGCGGGTGCTGAGGCAGTACGGACATGTTCAGAAGGTTCCCCGACCTCCTACTGCAGTTATGCCTCTTGCCCCAGCAGATGTGGCTGCTGCCTTCTTGGAGTTTGCTCTGCATCTCGTTCCCCACCACCAGAGGGGTGCCTTGGTCCAAGACGATGAGCCTTGGAACCATTCAGATAGGTACGTTAGGTGGTTCTACCGTGTGTCCCATCCTCTCATCGTCAACCCTGCCCCAGAGCCTGGTATTGTCATGCCGAGACCTGTCTACCAGGATATTCTTGTTGACCAGGCGTGGGCCAGACATCCTCCCGATCCATTGCAGGTCATCGGCAGCATGAGAGAGAGTGGAGCATGCAATGGGGATTCCAGAGGTGGTTTCTAATTCACTCTTCTTTGGCATTTGGGAGGGCCTCCGTACCGACTGTAGCGTGTTTGAGCAGCAGCCGGTTCCGAGGAGGAGGAGGTCTAGGAGTCCACATGAGGACCAGTAGTGTCATATTTTAAGACTACATTTTATGACTTTTTGGATATATTTGTAGTATTTTCTCGACTTTTTGGTTTTTACATTTAGGTCTGGCATTTTGTATGATATTTACATTTGCACGGTTGCGCCTCTTTATGACATTTGCGTTAATTATCGTTAAAATTGCATTTCTAAATTATTATTGAATGAATGCATGTTCTCTAAATTAAGAGTTTTGGTTGAATCAATGAATGCATGTACTGTAAACAGGGAATGAAGGAACAAGACAGTAGCTAGTGCCACTGCCATTCTGTTCTGGTGCCACTGCCAGTCTGTTCTGCTGCGAGCAGTGCACCAGCAGCAGCGTGATTTAAGTCACGCTAGTTTTAGTACTAGCGTGAGTTAAGTTGCGCTAGTGTTAAAACTAGCATGAGTTAAGTCACACAACAGATCCTAGGCATGGGCTTGCTCTCTGAACCATGGTTTACACTAGCGTGACTAAAGACACGCTACGTGACTTAAGTCACGTGATAGTTTGTACTAGCGTAACTTAAGTCATGCTACGTGACTTAAGTTACGTACGTTTTGTACTTGCGCATGTTAAGTTACGTAGGGTCTTATGTGTAATTTACTTTGGGACTGAGCAAAACTGTTTGGGTAAAGAGCAGAATTCCCCCCATTTTCTCTTCCCAATTTATATAGGATGCTGCTGGTGTTGGATGAGGAACATTCACATGTTCTTGCTCTTGCATGATGTTTGATCCTTCTATTGGTTCTAAATAGTTTAGTTGTAATTTGATAGGACATAACAATGAGAGAATGAGTATCATATATATGCAAACAAGTTATTACAAAGATTGTGATTGTGTTTGAAAGGTGAAACAAAAGAGGTAAGCTTCCTCGTAGGAACATATGTTGAAATTTTATAACACCCTAAACTCCATATGCAATAAATCATGCAAAAATTCAATTAAATCAAAAGAGCTCAAGATGCCACAACTTCGTTTTATCAAAACATGCATAAATGTGTTTTCAAAACTCGCAGGGAAAAATCTTCATACAAAAATATCTCAACATGTAATAATCCTCAATACATGAACAAAAAACTCCAACGCCATGTCCCAAGGTCTCAAATACATAATAACATACTCAACCAAAATAAATCCATCAAGGATAAATGACAATAAACATAAATGCCCGACACCCTAATCATAGCCTAACTAGAACGAAAATGAGGTAGCTCCAAGCTAATCCTCAAGCAACTCACAAGCAATAAGTTATCAGTCCTGCACGCCGTCTACCCATTCATACAAATAGGTAGGTGGTCAACCAAACGGCCACTGGGAGTTAAATAATATTTCACACAACAAAATATAATCAACAAGTAGCATTATAGAATTTTCCAGGTAAGATCATGCATATGCATATTTATCATGCACAAATCACCAATTCTATATTATACAATTCACACCATTATATAATATCTTCACCAAAATTCACCATTGCATTATCAAACATCCATACCATTTAACAAGTCATAATCAACAAAAGAGTCATCATCATAAACATCATCGACAATTATCATCCAAAGAAACAACATTGTTTCACAAAGCACATTTCACATAATAGACGGAAAATCAACCACATCATGATAAACAAAATATTAAACACTCAACCATCATTGATTCATTCTTATTTCATCACACTATCATGAATACAAAACCATTTGCAAGTTATTCAACCATGAACCTTCATTTTGACAAAGTTCGTCTATTTTCACAAAATCACCTATTTTCGATTTTTCTCAACAAAAGTAGGATTCCATATTCTTACACATCATCAAGACATCCCTACATATCATCTAACGTCTAGGGTAATCAATCATAGCATATTCGTTTCACAAGGTTCCTTCATTTCTCAAAATTTCTCAAGTTCGTCTCATTGTCTTCATGTTTTGAAATCACTTTCTTTTCTCAAAATAATCTATGTTAATCCAATCAAATAAGCTCAATTAAACTCTAATAAAGTAGGTTTAGATGTTAGGAACTCATAGGGATACCTTTGGAACCTTAAAAGTTTGAAGTCACTTTCTTTTATCAAAATAATCCATGTTAATCCAATCAAATAAGCTCAATTAAACTCTAATCAAGTAGGTTTAGGTGTTAGGATCTCATAGGGATACATTTGGAACCTTAAAAGTACGAAAAAAAAATCCTGTTCCGGACCACCAAGAGAATGTATAGTCCGTGCACTTTCTGAAGCAGACCGTGCGTTTTCCTCTATCCGCAAAATTGCACATTCTCGTGTTTTTCTTGCGCGGGAAGTGTCCTATTTTCGATCCGTTTTCGATTACGATTTCACCGAATTCGTTCCAAACACTCAAACAGTCAATACGGACCCAAAATATTGTTTTCTAACCCAAAACAACTTATTTCAAATCAATCAAAATGACTTATTTTTGAAAAATGCTTAAAACGACTTTTAGCTCAAAAACCCGATTTTCTCCAAAACGATTCCTCACCAAAACATAACAATAAAAAAGAGAAATTATCCTCACTTTAATGCACCATAATAACTTCATTAATCCATTCAAATCCATCAAAATCAAACTTATCCTCTTATGACCCATTTTCTCAAAAATCACCAAAACACAACAACTTAACCAAACATCATACTTAACATCAACAAAACCATGAATTCACAACACCAACATATACCCAACAACATTCATAGCACATAATCATGAATTCATCAACAATCAACAACAATAACATTATTTTCACCAATTTAAGCGAAAACTTCAAAGTAAACAACTTATCATACATCAACAATGAAATTTACGTAACAACAAGTTTTCAACAAATTTCACTTATCCAAAATCACCACTTAATCATGAGCAATAAAATTACACATATAATCATCAAATTTCACAAATCAACCAAAATCATTATGACCCATAAGCTAAAAATGAGATTGAAGGTGAGAAAAACAGAAGGGGGGGGGGGGGGTTGAATTATGTTAGCTTTTTCTTCGTTTTCTCCTAAGCTGAAAACACTTGGTCAGAAGCAGATAGAGTACTGCTTCTGAAGTGATGTTCAGAACTAACTTGCAGCGGATAAAAACAGAGAGAGAGATAATAAAGACACAAAGCAATTATACAGGTTCCTTCCATAAACCGGAATCCCCCTTGCACTTCCAAGGAGAGTTCACTATAAGGTAATATCTGATTACAACTACTCACTGCTACAACTAGCAAGAGACTTCAAACTGCTCAAGCACAACTGCAAGAGACTTCCTTTGCTCCTGAACACAATCAAGAGACTTCTATTGCTCAAGCACAACTGAAAGAGACTTCTAATCAAACAGAATTACAAAGAAAAATGTTTGAGGTTGAACACTTGATATAGAATCAGTGGTGTTCACAATACAAATCAGATACAGACTCTTAAGACTCTAGAATTTCTAAGATATGAAAGTTGATAAGAAATTCTAAGTGAACTTTTGAATGCAGAACAATTTCAGCAGATTTTTGGCACTTGTAAATTGTTGTTGAGTCTTCTACCAATCTCTAAGTCTTCACTCCTTTATATAGAGGTGTGAAAGAGACGTTGTGAAATTGCCAGCACATCAAAAAGAGTCGTTTGAAGCATTGATCAATCACCAATGATCTTTTGCCTGATATGGTAGTTGTCCTATGAAGGATCATTATCAAATTCATTCACATTGTGAAGGAACATCGTTGCAGGCAGAGTTGTTTTTCTTGTCTTGTAGCAGAGACAGAAACAGAGTAGTGGAGGTAGTGGTTGTACACTTCGTACAATTGTACTTTGTCAACGCTTTTTGAAGATAAGCATCCACTGCCTTCAAATCCTCTCAAATTGGCCGTTGCTTTACATTTCCAGTCTTCTGCAATGCTTAGACGAGTTTAAAACCATTGAACAACTCTTGAAGCTTTAAGTCTTGCATCTCCTGATGAACTTCAGCTTCTGGTGATCTTCAGCTTCTGATGAGATGCTTCTGATGAACTTGTTTCTGATGACGTCATCATTTCAGGAGCACTTTGTCTTCAGGAGCACTTTGACTTCAGGAGCACTTCTCTTCAGACGCTTTAAGCTTCTTTTTTGTTGATTCCTTCTCTTTTGTTCATCTAGAACCTACTTAAGATGTCAAATTTTGTCTTTGGTCCTGTACACTTGAACAAATATTAGCTTATCCAATTGACAATTTTTAATACCTTGTTATCATCAAAACTCTCAAAGGTTTATTGTTAAACACATTTTGTTCGAACAGAGATTGTAGATTATTAAGTAGAACGAACCTATCCCCCCTTACCTTGTTTCCTCTAAAACTTAGCTAATCTATAAAAATCTTCACTCCTCTTGTGATTCCTAGATCTCCTCTTCACTCCTCTTCACTTGGGTTCTTCCCTTTCTCTCTATCTTCACTTCTCTCTCAACTCTCTCTAGCAAGGTAATCAGAACCGGACCGGACATTAAACCGGTGTAGGCATGGGTTTAGGGTTTAAAGTTCGGACCGGGGTTCAACCGGAATCAGACCGGTAGTAATTAAATATATAATTTTTATTTCTATAAAAAAAATATATACATAAAAAATCATATTATTTCACACTACTAAAAACTATATCCCATCAACAATTCCTCATACTTATAAAAAAGTTAATTTTGGTCATGCACTAAGTTTCTTTGTTTGGGTTGTTCCTTTCTTAAAAAAATAACTACTTGTTCCAAAACGTATGGTTGACAAAACTTGAAAAATAATGAAATAAAAAAAACTGAAAGATTGTGAGTATATTGGGTCTTGTAACTTAGCTAAGCCCAAATGTATTCGGATATGAATTATGTACTTTACCCAACAGAAATTGCTCGCTCCCAACTGAAAAGACCATATTGCCCTTGCGTTAGTTAACTCGCAGCTTCAGTTAACTCACACTATTTGTGTTTTCTGCGTGAGTTAAGTCTCGCTGCGTGAGTTAATTCACGCTAGTGTTAGTTAGTTAATACGCAATTTTATTCAAAATGCAACTTTATTCAAATTTGTTCAAGCCATACATTCGAAAGGAATGTGGAATAACATTTAAATTTATTACAAGTCATTACATTTAATTATTTCCTTCGTCGCTTAAGTAAATTGGGTTGTCCTCGACAGTCCCTGGGGCACCTGCTTTTGGTTGAGAACCAAAATAACAAGTCCTTCCGCTCATCCTCAACCTGGAATGATTGTACATGGGCACCTTCAAATTGGTTTTTTTTTTTTTTACGAAACCATCACATTCGACTCCGTGCCATGTTAGAGTCGATTTTGCTTTCTTCTTATCACTCTCATTTTTCAATTGAACATCACCTTGATTCTAAGACTTATATCGGAGAAGAAAGAGGAGGAGAGATTGAGGAGGAGAGAATGTGAGAAATGGTGAAGGTTGGAATAGTATTTATAGGGGAAATGCAAGTCTAGGTTGTATCTAACCATTATGGTGGGTCAAAAATGTGTAAAAAACGTGGTAAACCATCTGACCACTGTCCAAACCATCCAAAAAACGTGACAAATGTGGTGCAGAAAGGTATGTGAGTTAACTCACGCCACTGGCCAAAGGTGCGTGAGTTAACTCACCCAGAAATTTACACTAGCGTGACTTAACTCACGCTGCGTGAGTTAAGTTACGCTGTTTGCTGTTTTAAGGCCAGACAGAACCTCATTTTCTCATTTCCAATCTCAAATCTCTCTCAAATTACCCACATCCAAAATTCCTTCAACTTCAAATTAAACAACACTCCAATAACAAGAATGTCATACCCCAATTTTTGACCTAAGATCCCACTGTCACATGTTTTTGACCCGGAATATTCTTTGACTTTTCAAAGAAAATTTCGGCAGAGAGGTATTTTAAAATACCTCATTTTTGGTTCGTTTTCGGGCCTGCTTTTTTTTTTTTAGTCTTTTTATTTTATTTTAGTTTACTTTTATTATTTTTAGTTTTTATTTATTTACTTATTTTATTTTTATCTTTATTTTTTATTTAGGTTATTTCTATTCTTTTTTTATTTATTTACTTAGAGTAAGTCTGAAAACATGTCAAGGGTCTAAAAGGTTTTTCTCACGCCACAATCAGTGGCCAGGTTACAAGAGTCAGCTTTCTTTCATTGCAATTTCACCAGAACGCGTCCAATTCCCATCAAAGCTCATTCAATCCAATTTAAGGCCTTTTAATCAAATTTCCTTTTTAAAAAATGAAAAGCCTTTAAAAAGAACCAAGGAATCAGAGACGAGGGACATAAAAGAAAAAGCTAGAATCACACTGTCAACAACGAAAATCAACAAGAAAAACCACAAAAAAAAATGCTACAAATTCGTGACTGTTAAAAAACCAATCACGAAACCAACACCAAGGATCCAATCACATATCACGAACCAGCAACAAGCCAACTCCAATCCAAACACAATCAAAACCCTCACAAACCAACAAAACCCGAGATCAATATCACGACACAAACACCTCAAAGCTGTATTGTTCTAGAAAACACAAACCTTGCCAAAACAATCACACAAACCGAATCCAGAACACAGAACCAACAACACATCGACGAAACAAACATCAACCGTACCCAAACACAATCAAAGCCGATCCAAATACATAAATAGGTAGTTCTTTTTATATTTCTAGTTCTAGGGCCCTTGGTTTTTTTTTTTGAGTTTTAAGGTGAGAAAAAGAAAGAGGAAAGGAAAAGGGTTTTAAAAAGTAATTTTTTTTAAAAAAGTGTTTTTTTTATTACGGCACAGCAGCGCCGCCCCCTAGGTGGCCGGCCACCGCGCCGGAACTGGAAACCTCGCCGGAGAGCAAGACCGGATTTCTAGAGAGAGGGCAGAGCCTCTCTATAGAAAGAGAGATGAGAGAGAAGGTTTTACAAGACATGAAATTTTTTCAGCAAAAAGACTATTTATATCCTTCTTTCCAGATCAAAGCTGGAACGTTGAGTAAATCAACGGTCCAGATCTAATATGGAAGGCCCATGCGCAGATCTAAACTCCTTGGCCTAAATCTGATTTTTTTTGCTTCCTGCACCCCCCCTGTTTTATTACTTGCATCCCCTCTCCTTTTATTTTTTTTTTACTATTTATTTTCGTGCATTTTATTTAATTATTTTGCATTTCATGTTATTTATATTTATCATCATCATGTGCATTTTTAATTTTGTCATTTATTTATTTGTTTGGATTTAGAATGTACTTAGGACAATTGTAACTATAAAGAAAAAAAAATCATGCATCTGCTTTTATTTTTATTTATTTATTCCGTTTTTATGTATTAAAAGAAAGAATGCAAAAAATTAGGCTAGTTAATTATCCAAGGGAAAGGGGGTTCGTTTTGATCCAATGTCATTACGAAATTTTTAGGCTTTTTAAAAATAATAAATAAAAACAAAAAACATTCAAATAATCAAAAAAACAAATTTCACAAAAAAAAAAAAAGAATTCTTTTTTTCTTTCTAAAAAAACCTTGATTTTCAGTCAAGTGATTTTTCCCGTTTATTTTCTTAACAAAACTTTAATCCATTTTAATCACATTTGAGTCATTTCTTTTAAAATAAAAAACACTAAACAAATTGTGAGTTATTCAAACTTTTCCCCATTTCCCTTGGAAAAAATTAAAGCTCGGTGATGAACCTAAATTTATGAGTCAACGCTAATCAATAGCTTGATCTCCGAAAATCACCGCGACAGAAATGACGACTTCACTGGGGACTTCCCCTAAGAGGATTGAGCCTAACTTGGTTTTATTTATTTTTGCTCTATAATTTTCTAAAAAAAAGAAAATAAATATGTAAATACGTGCCTATGTGTTTTTTTTCTTTTTCGTGAGTGGTCAGATAAGTCCTATACGTGGACCTGAAGGAAACAATAAGATAGGATGGTGGTATAATCAAAGTGCCATACCAAGAGTAGTCTTGGGTTTTGTGTACACATGTGATATAACCCCGCTCAGTGGAGGCCTCTTGAAGGTAATACTATGTCGTCATGAGTAGTCGTGATTGACATTATTTCTTTTTTGAGCGTCCCGTGAAACTGAGGACCTTTAGTGTTACCTTTAACCCATCTTGGCCTTTTAGGGCGTAGTGCGGTGACTAATCAAGAGTAGTCTTGAAATTAGTTGACACCTGAAAGCACACTTAAATGATACTTTCTTGCTAATGTTGTTGGACCAGGAGTCAGTCCTGTAATCTAATAATATCCGGAAGGGGTCAATGACTTTGGGAATTTGGTATAACCCGTGATACAAGTACAAATTTAACCATAGTCCCTACCATATGGCGCATTTACCCATGTTTTCCCTATTTTTTTAGCATAATCATGCATGCATGCATTCATAAAAAAAAATTCTCATTCATATCGAAGGACTTAAATAATTTTTTTTTGTAAACATCACAGATATGGACCCTGTAAAGAGGAGCACAAAGAAATATAACTTCAAGTGCCCTGATTTGTTAAATTTAAGGAAGCTAGGATCTTTAGTAACTAGCCCAGAGGACTTTCGAGTTCGTTATGGAAAACTGCTTAGCATCCTCAAGACAAATGTTGAGGAAGGAATCCTTGATACCTTCCAATTCTATGACCTACTTTATCATTGTTTCACATTCCCCGACTGCTAACTGGTCCCCACCTTAGAAGAATATTCCTACTGGGTTGGTTTGCCAGTATCCGACGAAGTACCCTTCAGCGATCTAGAATTTCCTAAGCCCTCAGTCATCACATCAGTCATTCACTTTGAAACATCCGAGGTAATAGTTAACCTTACTACCAAAGGAGGTCTCCAATGTCTACCTTCCAAATTCCTATTCAATAAAGCCTTCAACTTTGCCGAAGCAGCCAGTACCAATGCTTTTGAGTCTATCCTTGCCCTACTTATCTATGGCCTTATACTATTCCCTAACGATGACGATTTTGTTGATCTTAACACAATCCAAATTTTCCTATCCAAAAATCATGTCCAGTTGTTGATGTCAACTAGCCATGGCGAGTGATTTAGTGGCCATGGCGAGTTGTACAGTGCAGTAGCTCATATTTTGTCGTTTTTAGGATTTTGGGTTGATCCGGACCATTCCAAACTGATTACTTGATGTAGTTAAATGTAAATGAAATTTCTAAAGCTCTATAAACATCAAGTGAATTGAAGTGGACTTAGTTCAGTGATTCGCACCTTAAGCTTTTGAAAAACGCCAAAACATCAAATTTTCCGAAACTTGTTTTTCTTAAGAAAAGGAGGTGGGATTAAGGTTGTATATTGTATTCCCGATTCCAAGAAATGATTGTGAATGATTTCAATGAGGTTTAACTTGGTTTTGCTTTGAAAATGAATCGGTTTTCATTGTTCTTTCTCTCGGCCTCCTTACTTGCTTTCATCTCTTCAAAGTTGGATTGAGTCATTTTCATGAAGCTAACCATGGTTTCTTCAAGAGCTGATGGCTTCCTTTGCTGTGGTTGCTGTTGTTGAGGGTTAGGTAGCAAAGGGTTCAAGGTGTTGTTGTTGGTGTATTTGAGATTAGGATGATTTTCCCAACCTGGGTTGTATCTGTTCGAATATGGGTTTCCCTTCTAATAGTTTCCCATGTAGTTGACTTCCTCACTTGCTCCTTCTTGTACACACTCACCATTGGCATGTCCCTCACCACAAAGATCACACTCTATTGCAGCTACCTGTTGGTTTTGTTTTCCAATGCTTAACCCATAAAATTTCTTAGTAAGAAATTCTAACTGTTTGTTCATGGTTGCTTGGTTTGCTAAGATGGTGGTGTTGTCACTAACCCAAAAATTCCCCTTTTCTTTTTCTCGGCATCATCACAGTACTCATTTTGGGCCATGTTTTCGATTAACGTTTGAACTTCATGATCTGTTTTCACTCTCATGCTACCACCAGCCGGAGCATCTAGAGACATCCTATTGTTGTGTGTCAACCCCTCGGTAAAGACTAGGAGGTATTGTTTGTCGGTAAACTCATGGCCAGGACACCTTTTAAGCAGCAATTTAAATCGCTCCCAGGCATCAAAAAGTGACTCATTCTCTCCTTGCCTAAAGTTTGAGATCTCATGTTTCTTCTCCCAATACTTGGACATAGGGAAAAATCTTTCTAAGAATTTCAGTTCAAGCTTATCCCAAGTTTGGATAGTTCCATTAGGTAAGGTCAACAACCAATCTTTAGCTTTTCCGGTCAAGGTGAAAGGAAACAACCTAAGTTTTTTTTGGTCATCAGTTACAGTTGCTAGGGGTACACAAAACTCACAGGTTTCAGCAAAGTGACTCACGTGCTCATAAGGACTCACATTATCCGACCCATCAAACTGCCTATCTTTCAAGTGATTTTGGAACCATAGTCACCCATCTTAGGTCTCAATGGATCATTAACATCTCCCATTGTGATAGACTTAGGAGATTGGATCGATTCAGGTTCAGTAGGTGTTGGACTAGTGTATCGTGTTCTTGGACTAGGTGGGACTGATTTTGATAACCAGACAGCTTTCCAATTTGCTCTTCCAGTCCTCTCAATCTCAGGGTCGTACTGTAGATCAACTGAACGTCCTCTACCACGTATAAACAACAAAATACCTTAGTAGCACTACACAATACAAATTAGGTTAAACTGCACTTTTCGCCTCCTAATTTTCAAAAAGTTGCGATTTTGGCCCCCTATTTAAAAAAGTGACAATTTTGGCCCCTTTCGTCCCAAAATTGCTGAGAAGACACCACATGTCCCAATAAAGGGGTCATAATCGCAACTCTTTGAGAAGATAAAGGGTCAAAAATCATATTTCCCTTATGTTAAGGGGTCAAAAGAGCATATTTCCCTAAACATAGGGGGTTACTTTTGTCATTTTTTTTCATAGGGGGCAATAATCGCAACTTTTAAAAACTTAAGGGGTGAAAAGTGCACTTTAGCCTACAAATTAAATAGTGAACACTAAAACAATTTAAAAATTTTAAAACACGAAAATAAATTGCTAAATTCCTAAATTATAACGCAATTGCCTTGTTGAAATATTTCAACAGTCCGCGGCAGCGGCGCCAAAAACTTGATAGATATCTGGCAAGTGTACCGAAAACTATCGAAGTAGTAAAGAAAAGATCGTATCCACGAGGACTGTGTTAACTTCAATAAAACAGTAGCGTTATTACTTAGGATGTGTAAAATTTATATTGTTTTGCCCTAGGCAGTTGATTGGTTTGTGGACCGTCATCCCATTCCTAAGGGCATAGGAGCCCTCCAAAGAAGGCTCTAAGCCCTCCAGAGAGACCTGGGCGCCCTCTGGAAAGGCCTGGTCGCCCTCCAGAAGGATCCCTGAGCCCTGGCGCGCCCCCTAAAGGGCGCCGCCTCATTGAACTTCTAGAAGCCTCTAGAAACCGCCCAAAAGCCCCAAAAAATACACAAATACCCCTGTTACTTGGAAACCAAGCAACCGAAGCCCAAGCCCATAGCAGGCTATAAATACCACTCTTGAGAGCATTCTCAAGGCATCTAATCATCAGTCTAAAACCCTAGTATACGATTCTTAGCCCTAGAATCCTTACCGTACTTTTGCAAGTACAGTTTGATTGCATAAGATTTAAATAGCAAAAAGTAAAGATTTGATTAGAAAGTTTGAGAGAGAGAGAGAGAGAGAGAGAGAGAGAGAGAGAGATGAGATTAGGTCTTTCGAATCATCTAAGTTCCCCTAATTGGTATACTGCACCTATTTCTTATGAATGCTTCTCTAGTTTCACGATGGTTAACAAAATAGCCCTAATCAATCCCTTGACTTAGGACCATCTTCTCCGATTACAGCCCCTAATTCCTTAGGTGGTCTAATATTATTTGAAGGTTTTAAGAACGTTAACTCAATATCACAAACAAACAATTATCCATTCCTTGACTGACCATGTTTATTTGAACAATTCAATTAGGTCTAAGTTGAAAGCTATGGTCTGTAGTCATTCATTCTCACTAAATCATGTTTATATTTTATCAGGATATAAAAAGCATTAAAAACAATTGAATTGAATAAAAACTAGATTGTCATTCACAATAGATAGAGTTTCACATCAACATGTTTCAATTAGGGTACAAAGAATCATCTCAGACCTAATCTCTTAGAGATTTAGCTACTCATAATCGAGTTTACAAATAGCATAATCAATATAGGAATTAAAACATACATGAACTGATAGAAGATTGAAGAAATCGGCCTACTAGCCGTCTTTAAGTCTCAAAATCGTACTTTGCTCTTCTCAATTTGTAACCCTTGTTTTCAGAATAGTCTTCAGCTTAAATAGGCTCAGAAATTCACCCAAATCGTGTCACATTTTAAGTAAATCGTGAAACATTTTTAGCTTATGCAACAAACAACTGAATTAGGGTTTCTTGAAATTGTGTCATGTTTTTCCCATCGTGACACATTTTGCCCAATGTCGAGAGCATGCATTTTTAGTTCACAAAATCGTGTCACGTTTTTACCAAATTGTAAGACGTTTTTGCACTTGCTTCAAGTCTTCAATTTTTCCTGTCTTTTGCACTTGAACATGCTCAAACTTGCTGTGAACTCCAATATTCTTCAGAAAATTACATTAAAAATTACGTAATGATGAGATGTCATCAGTGACCGTAGGAGGGGAAAAAGCTTTGTTGGAGAGCCATCTACCGGCTTTCTCTTTTATTAGTGCTGATATTGCTGACGGGACGTCATTCCAAGGACTTTCCTTAGAAGATGAGAACACAAAGAGGAGTGATGCATCCATTTCTTCCCTAAAAGATACACAGAAGGTGATATAAGATGGCGTGTCTACAGGCTGGGGGCAGGTGATAGACTTTCCAGAGAACAACCGTCGAGAGGGGCTGGGTTTCTCTCCATCTGCAGGAACTTCCAAACCAAGTATCGTCATTGAGCCAATAATCAAGGATACTTTCCATAGTGCCGGGTTCATTCATTCCCCACCAAAAGCCATTGCTATTATTAAAGATGATCCTGAAGAAGTGCCGCACAAATTTAAGACATGAGGAGGGATTAGCCACAATTGGGTCGCTGTAGACGTTCCTTACATTACTCACTTGTCCAAGTAATATACTTGTCGTTTTTATGCTTTTAAAAAATCCTTTCGTCCCGCCCGAGGCGAAAGTGAACTTATGTAGGGCTTTTTGCATCAACAAATTACCATCATCAAATAAAAATGTCGTTTTTAATACAAAAACCCAAAAAATAATCATTTCCAAAATATCTGCATTTACTCATTTCCTAAAATCAATCATAAATCATATGTGTAGATTAAACATCAATAAACCCGTTGAACATCATAACCCCATGCTCTCTCCCAACTTTAAGTTCCTTGTGTACGAAGCTGAAGAAGAGGAGGATGAAGAAATTCCCAACGAAATCTCTCGATTGCTCGAGTATGAAAGAAAGACCATTCAACCTCATGGATAAGCATTAAAGGTGATCAACCTAGGTTCCAAGGAGGAAAAGAAAGAAGTCAAAATTGGGGCATCACTTGAAGTGACTATCAAGAAGCGAGTGCTAGAACTTCTCAAAGAGTACATTGATGTATTTGCATGGTCATACCGGGATATTCCAGGATTGGATACTGATATCGTGGTGCACCATTTGTCTTTAAGGCCTGAATGTCCGCCAGCTAAATAGAAGTTGAGAAGAATCTATCCTGACATGGCTCTCAAGATCAAAGAGGAAGTACAAAGGCAAATTGACGCAGGTTTCCTCGTTACATCAGAGTACCCTCAGTGGCTAGCCAATATAGTGTCGGTCCCGAAAAAAGATGGTAAGGTCAGGATGTGTGTTGATTACCGAGACCTGAACAAAGCTAGTCTAAAAGATGATTTTACATTTCCTGTGCAAGGCGATTGCTGACTTTCTTCAACAAAGTGGAGCTGCACCACATCCCTCGTGACGAGAACCAGACGGCAGATGCTCTAGCTACTTTATCTTCTATGATCAAAGTAAATCATCGAAATGATGTTCCATTGATCATTATTAGGTGCCTTGAGAGGCCTGCTTATGTGTTCGCAACCGAAGAAGTTATTGAATGAAAAACTCATCAGTGAGTAGAAATATTAGGGATTGCTGCATTTTAGAGGGAATTTGTTAGGTTAAATTGCTGCTAACCTAATGCAGCATTTTAGAGGGAAATTATTAGGTTAAGTTGCTGCAGAACTAATAAAATTAATAAATAAGGATGATATATCCAAGTTTACATGGAAATTAGGGTAGCCGAGTGTACAAAATATTGTCAAAAAAAGGCATAAGTGTACAAAATATTGTGAAAAAAAAAGGCAAAAGGATAGGAATGAAATTGGTGCGATGCATTTTTTTAGATGAAATTTGTTAGGTTAAATTACTGCTAACCTAATACAGCAAATGAGCGGAAAAATATTAGGTTAAATTGCTGTAGACCTAACAAAATTAATATATAAGGATATATATATATATATATATATATATATATATATATATATATATATATATATATATATATGAGGACATATCATATGAGAATGACATGTTTATACGAGATTGATGAGAATGATTAGGAGCCATCAAATTAAAATGAACGGCTAAGATTAAAAAATCCAATTTAAAGAATATGTGTGATTGTTCCTATCCTATTGTTTCTCTTGAAACCATTTACGATCCAATTCTACCGGCATTTCCAATTCCACCATTGTTGGCTTACGTGAGATGAGAAAACAATAAAAAACAAAGTGATGAAAATTGTAAATGATCTTAAACAAAAAAAACCTCAATCACAGTTGACGATTTTGTGGTTGGAAAACAATAAAAAACAAAGTAATGGAAATTTTAAACAAAGGGATGAGTTTCTTTCAGGGAATCATTGATTCCTTTAAATTTGTTTTTTCTCCTCAATTTATCGATCACAGTTCCTCTTCTCAAATCAATCGTGTTTCTTCATCAATGGAAAAGCTTCTCTTCCTTAAATCTAATCAAACTGTTATTAATTCCTTCAAAGCTAATAGAATTCGTGTTCTTCCTCTCCATATCACCGCCGTCAGGTTTTCCGACGTCCTTGTTCTTGTCAGAACCATTAAACTTCACCTGAGAGAGAGGTGGTGCCGGAATATAGGTGGTCACCGGAATAGAGGTGGCCGTTGGAGAGAAAGAATTTTTATGGTGGGGAGAGAAAAAGGAATTCTGATGGTGGGGAGAGAGAAAGTTTAATGGAAATGAGAAAGGTTGATTGAGTGTGGAAAGACACATGTCTTAATTAAAATATAGCTTTTAATTTGAACCATCTATTTTGATCTGATAGCTCCTAATCATTCTCACCATTCTCATATAGAAATGTCATTCTCATAGTATACGTTCTCTCTCTCTCTCTCTCTCTCTCTCTCTCTCTCTCTCTCTCTCTCTATATATATATATATATATATATATATATATATATATGTATGTATGTATGTAAATCCCACACTAAACGTATCTAGAAAGTTTAGCATGTGCATTATCTTTAGTACTGGATACATTAAAATTTACAACTTGAATACATTCAAATGAATATTTTATACAACAATATGCGTTCATACATTAATAATACATCACTACTCGTCTAAACATAAAGAATACATCCTTGAAATCCATGACATCCTGCAACGGGTACGAACGAGCACTTTCTGAAATATCCATCAGGCTACGAGCCTGCAATACCAACATGTTTATCTGAAACAAACAAGGATTGGGATGAGACATAATGTGTCAGTGAGTTCTACCTAATCCTACGCTATAGGTAACCTCGAGGGAAACCTACGGTTACCACGTGTCTACAATACAACCTGACGGTTGATTATACGTGTGTGGTCATGCTTGCCCAGACGGTCGTGCATACTAGATCCATCGTAGGTTCATCTTAACTTGTCATAGGTCTTGCTTACATCATACGTGTCATGGCGGTTGTAACACCCACGACTGATGAGGGAAGGGGAGTGGTCGCCGATGCACCAGGCACGACAATGAACGGCTCCTGACAGATTCTAGAGGAACCGAATCACACCGGAATGAGAGGGATTCCGAGGCCGTGTAGGTATGGGACTACATGGTTGAAGGAAGACTTATAAGAATTGTTTGGTACTACCTATATCAACCAGATGCATCTCCTTTTTGGTAGCCCATTCCATTAGAACTCCACAGTTAAGGGTGCTTGACTTGAAGTAGTCTTTGGATGGGTGACCTACTGGGAAGTTTCCCGATAAGCGTGCGAGTGAGGACAAAACACGCTGAAAAGACTCGTGTTGGTTTGTAGGGTCAGTCGGCAATCCTAAAAGTAGTCTGGGATGTTACAGCGGTCAAGGGATCCTAGGACCGCTAACTCAAGATACGCTAAACGCATCAAGACTTAACATAACATATTCATGACACGGTCCTAAACCGGACGATTAGGGAAACCTATGAACGTCATCGGTATAACTTCATAACTTGCTCTATTTCATAAACTTTACATGTTTAACATCATATCATAATCATAATCATTTCATGTCATACATAGTCATATTCATTCATTCATTCATTCATTCATTCATTAGATTAGATGTTAGCGTTGAACAAACATTATTATCTTGATTCATTTTACGGAGAGCCCCGGGTGGAGTAACCCCGGGTACAATCCCATACATGACTGATGAAAACCTAGCTAAGGTACATCGGACTCCCTCAGTGACGTGCGGGCCTCCCTTGCGGAGCTTATCCCGTTCCCCTGGCGAGAACCCCTTGTGATCCCAACCTTGCGTGGATCACAAGAGACACGACACCTACATCTTGCTTACTCATTTACCACGGATCCGTGATCGATCCGATTAGCGGTAAACTGCATCTTACATTATAGTCTTGATCTTACATACATGAAGGGTTTAACCTATACATGCTTACTCATTTACCTCGGATCCTTGATCAATCTGATTAGTGGTAAACTACATACTTGTTCATGTGTGAAGAGAATACACTAATCACTTCACGACTTAACATACATAGGGTTCATGCTTAACATTCTAGTTCTCGACAAGCTATGTCGAGGCTCTACATTCATTCCCTTTCTTAAAGATTAGTTTGCTACCCAACCTAAAACATATCATTTCTCTCATATGCCATGCATTACTAAATAAGTTAAATACTTGCTTCATTCCCAAGAAAACCTTTTAAAATATTATCAAAGAGGACCTTGATTTGCGGGGTTTACTTTTATAAAGACAGCATTGAGAAACCAGACACGAAGCTGCCAAGAACTGCCTGGAATGAGCCAACAACACATTTTTGTGATGTCAACTCGCCATGGGTTCAACGCGAGCCCATGGCGAGTAAACCCTGTGTTCTGTGGTCAAACTCGCCATGACGAGTCCTTGCTCGCCTCGCCGAGATATGACAGTTCAGAACCTGTAAAAATGGCATTTTTAGCTCAAAAACCTCAAAACCAAGTGACTCAAAGTATACTTTAACTCTATTGATCATAGGATACTTGAAAAACATTCATATAAAAAGTATTTACATGTTTAGCAAGCATGACATGAAAAGGGAAACTAATCTCAATACATAGAACCCTAGAATTCATGTTTTCCTTTTAAAATTAAACACATAATCCCAAAGGTGGGTTCTATCTAAGAACTCACCTAACATGATCTGCACTTGATTCCCAAGCCTCCAAGCATCACCTTCACTTCACATCATTCAAACCCTAACTTCTTCAATCTTGCCCTTGTGATGAAAAGAGTGAAATCAAACTAGAACTAAGCTTCCATATGCTTATGATATCATGAGGGAACATTGCTTAACTTGAATCAAGGTTGGATCAATCTTTAGGAAGGGTCGGAGAAGAGAGGGAGCACGACACTTAGAGAGAGGGAGGAGAGAATTCCAATTCTCAAAACCTAGAGAGATAAAGAGTTTGTAAATATGAATGAAAATGGCCCTTGTGGCTTAAATAGCCCCTTGTGGCTTTTTACCATTTTTCCTTCTTCTTGATCGTGTTTATACCGACACCGATACTTAACTCGTGCTTGACTGATGTCGTTTAATAAACATTCTCCATCATACTTACTTTCCATGAACATTTGTCCTCTAACACGTTTGACTGGTACTATTCCAATACTGACGAGTGGGATATTACACTCTACCCCCTTAAAAGAAATTTCGTCCTCAAAATTTAGAGATTACTTACCAATCATTGTGATTAAAACCTTCCATCTTCGGTTTCAGTCATACAAAGTGTGATCATACACACTCAAAAGAGTTCGAAGTATACTTTCCTCATCAAAACATGTAATTCATCCTGCTTTTTTTTAATCCGCATATAACCAAATATAGTTCTCTTAGTCTTGATATCCTCCTCAGAATTCGGCATTCTTTTGAAACATCGTGATTGAAACTTACCCTTGCTGCATGTGGACTGGTTATCTCGGATCCATATCTTATCCGCTTAGCATTAACCATTCGTAAAAGTAACTTATCATTAACTGGAACACTCAGGATTTGCCTTTCAACTTGGGTCCTACTGGAATCCAGGTTTGCCATGCAGTGCTTACTTGTGTTTAAAGTATCTTGTTGTGCACACACATAGTTCATACGTAACCTTCCTTACTGTACCTTGAGGCTCATGTCTCTTACTTACGTTGGTTATCCAACGATTCTACAATTCTCTTATCTCGTCTCAGAGTCCTAGGAAACCTTTCGATTTATCCCAATTGCACCTGAGTACTCTTAGCGGGAATCTATACGGTCCTTCGACGAACATTGTTGTTCACTTAGTCAAACCATAACTTCCCTAGTGTTTTACATACTTTCAAGTGCCGCATCCTGTTAGATAATAATGATACTTGTTCTAACATTTTGCTTCAAGAAATCTTCTAAACATTGGTATACGGGTTCTTGGAACGAATGGATGTATGACTTTTAAAAGGACATTGCGAAACTAAGCCCATAACGGTACTGCTGAACCACAGGACGAGTCACTATATTTTTGAAAAAGGTTTACAACTCACCCCAAGATCGCCAATGACGAGTTGGTCCTGAAGTCTGCACGTCTCAAGTGAGCTTACTCGCTTACGACGTGTGTCATCAGTTTTAGAATATAAAGATATCATGTTTTTAGAATAAACATCGTTTCCAAGTCCCTTAACACCCATCTTAACTTTTGGAGTTATAAAATCATCGTTTGACATTATTATATCAAGTATCGTTATCACTTAACAAGAATGGCATAAAAGGGTATGAATCTCATCGTGTAAAATGTGATGGACGTGTCTTCCTTCCTAGAAGCACTCTTATTGTGTCATTGTTTGTTACATCAAGTTCATGTGTTCCCTGCATTATCCTTCTAAATTTGGGTTTAGGGTTACACATCACATTCTTAAGGATTGAGGATTTCCTTTGAATTATATATGATTGCATAGATGAACATGAGGGATGGCACAAAGCATTAGGATAAGTAATTAGAAAATAAATGATAGACATGTACTAACCTGATGTCATCACCTGAATTTCGCTATTGGCGAACTACTACTGGAAATTCTATAAAATTTCGCCATCAGCGAACTTTATCAGATCATCATGTAGAATTTTCATTTTTGAATACTTGGACCTCAGACCTAAGTATGCGTATCAACTCTAATCGCCCAAGACGAATAAAAATCAGAGAAAGGAAATGTATGGTACTTTAAACATGATTCTTACCACTCTTCTAGCTTCATTGCATCTTTGATCATAATCCGGTTAGACCTTACGTATACCTCTCTTGACACACTTAAAAGAGAACATATTCATCATATTCTTTCCACGTCTTTCATCAACTATTCGAGTTTTGTTACCTTGCATCTGATACATCAAACTTCCTAATCTTCTCGTAGTGATTCTTATTTCAATATCCAAGACCTTGTGGACTTAATTAAAACTCTTACCGGCCAAACTTCGGCTGCACTACTCTGATTCCTCATTCGACTTTAGCCGTAAATGTTAACCCTTTGAAACGAGTGAAACTTCACATCCTGGTTACTACATAGTTACCATTTCCATGAATCATTCTTATGATTTTCCATGGAAGACTCTTCATGTACTCGCACATGCCTTCCTTGAACATCCAACATTGCATCTTTGTATTCTCGCATGCTATGCATTGCTTAATCATCCTGGTTACTACTCTACGTGAGTCGTGACGAACCAGGACCTACAGAACCCTTATTTAGTTTAGGTATGCCAACTCCAATCACCCATATGCATGTATTTATTTTCAAATTTTGCAGATATTAAAATCCATCTTTGCAACGAGCCTTAGCAAGTTAATTAGGCAAAACATAAGCTCGAGGAATACCCATAACTTCACATATTCCGGGAATCTTGTGATATCACATAACTCTTTACCCCTTTACTTTTCGTCTCATGTCTTCACATCCGTAACGTCCATTCCGTACGCCGGAACCTCGAAACTACTGATTCATGCCCCTTCTTAACTCTTAACACATTAACTTCTAATGTTACCCTAAGCCGGATCGATTCCGTTAATGATTGTCCATGCATTTTTCCTTTGGAAATCTTAGGATGTAATGTGCATTGGATACTTGATGTCATAAAGGGTTTCTATTGTGCAAAAGATTGTGAAAGATGACCCCCAATAGCCACTGCAGACCCTAGAGACGAACTGACAGCTTCTGTAGAAAACTGAAATTTCGCCCCCAGGTTGGCTATTAGCGAAATGCTGCTGGAGCAATTTCGCTATTAGCGAGATTTTGGCTATTAATGAGTTTCTTCAGCTCAGCTTTTCCAGAAAAGTATCTTACATAAAAAAAATCTTGTTTCACGGTAACCCAATGCACATTGGTCACACTTGCTGTCATAAAAACAATCCATAACATTTGCATGGAAAGCATTAACATCAATCGATACAATACACGGTACATTGGAACTAATGTCTTAATCGTGGTAACACTTAACATAAAACTTTAAATTCGTCCGCTACGAGTGGTTTAAGTTGTTTCTCTACCGACTCACTCAACAACGTCGGAGCACTACATCTTACCTTTAACATCGCCTTGTATCTTCGGAGGAATTAAACTTCGTCTGCTTAGCTCGCTGGCCACCTTCTGGCAAGATTAGATTCCTACCTTCACTTCTCCGAGTTCACACTTCTCAGTTCATCTTCATCACACACTTCATTCCTCCAGGGTCCTATTCAGTTCTCTGGCATCCGTCCTAACTGTCGAGTGTTAAATTGAGTTGATCAGGCTCAACTAACAACAAAAATGGAACCCAATGGTCCCACTACCTTAGTTGAAATTTAATGACCCATGGAACGATCTGAATCGACCTGGTCTAATACCAAATGTAACGCCCACACTAAACGTATCTAGAAAGTTTAGCATGTGTATTATCTTTAGTACTCGATACATTAAAATTTACAACTTGAATACATCCGAATGAATATTTTATACAACAATATGCGTTTGTACATTAATAATACAACACTACTCGTCTAAACGTAAAGAATATATCCTTGAAATCCATGACATCCTACAGCGGGTACGAATAAACACTTGCTGAAATATCCATCTGGCTACGAGCCTGCAATACCAACCTGTTTATCTGAAACAAATAAGGATTGGGATGAGACATAATGTCTGAGTGAGTTCTACCTAATCCTAGGCTATAGGTAACCTCTGGGGAAACCTACGGTCACCACGTGTCTACAATACAACCTGACAGTTAATTATACGTGTGTGGTCATGCTTGCCAAGACGGTCGTGCATACTAGATCCGTCATAGGTTCATCTTAACTTGTCATAGGTCTTGCTTACACCATACGTGTCATGGTGGTCAAGGGATCCTAGGACCACTAACTCAAGATACGATAAACGTGATCATATCATAGGACCACTAACATGCATCATATCATAATCATGATCATATCGTGTCATACATAGTCATATTCATTTATTCATTCATTAGATTAGATGTTAGCGTTGAACAAACTTTATTATCTTGATTCATTTTACGGAGAGCCCCAGGTGGAGTAACCCCGAGTACAATCCCATACATGACCGATGAAAACCTAGCTAAGGTACATCGGACTCCCTCAGTGACATGCGGGCCCCCCTTGCCGAGCTTATCCCGTTCCCCTAGCGAGAACCCCTTGTGATCCCAACCTTACGTGGATTAAAAGAGACACGACACCTACAACTTGCTTACCACGGATCCGTGATCGATCTGATTAGCGGTAAACTACATCTTACATTATAGTCTTGATTATACATACATGAAGGGTTTAACCAATACATGCTTACTCATTTACCTCGGATCCTTGATCGATCCGATTAGTGGTAAACTACATACTTGTTCATGTGTGAAGAGAATACAATAATCACTTCACGACTTAACATACATAGGGTTCATGCTTAACATTCTAGTTCTCGACAAGCTATGTCGAGGCTCTACATTCATTCCCTTTCTTAAAGATTAGTTTGCTACCCAACCTAAAACATATCAATTCTCTCGTATGCCATGCATTACTAAATAATTTAAATACTTGCTTCATTCCCAAGAAAACCTTTTAAAAGATTATCAAGGAGGACCTTGGTTTGAGGGGTTTACTTTAATAAAGACAGCACTGAGAAACCAGACACGAAGCTGCCAAGAACTGCCTGGAATGAGCCAACAACACATTTTTGTGTTGTCAACTCGCCATCGCGAGTTCAAGGCGAGCCCAGGGCAAGTAAACACTGTGTTCTGTGGTCTAACTCGCCATGGAGAGTCCTAGCTCGCCCCGGCGAGATATGACAGTTCAGAACCTGTAAAATGGCATTTTTAGCTCAAAAACCTCAAAACCAACCCAAAGTATATTTTAACTCCATTGATCATAGGATACTTGAAAAACATTCATATAGCAAGTATTTACATGTTTAGCTAGCATGGCATGAAAAGGGCAACTAATCGCAATACATAGAACCCTAGAATTCATGTTTTCTTTACAAGATTAAACACATAATCCCAAAGGTGGGTTCTATCTAAGAACTCACCTAACATGATCTGCACTTGATTCCTAAGCCTCCAAGCATCACATTCACTTCACATCATTCAAACCCTAACTTCTTCAATCTTGCCCTTGTGATGAAAAGAGTGAAATCAAACTAGAACCAAGCTTCCATATGCTTATGATATCATGAGGGAACATTGCTTAACTTGAATCATGGTTGGATTAATCTTTAGGAAGGGTTGGAGAAGAGAGGGAGGACGACACTTAGAGAGAGGGAGGAGAGAATTCCAATTCTCAAATCCTAGAGAGAGAAAGAGTTTGTAAAAATGAATGAAAATGGCCGTTGTGGCCTTAAATAGCCCCTTGTGGCTTTTTGCCATTTTTCCCTTCTTCTTGATCGTGTTTATACCGACACCGATACTTAACTCGTGCTTGACTGATGTCGTTTAATAAACATTCTCCGTCATACTTACTTTCCATGAACATTTGTCCTCTGACACGTTTGACTAGTATTATTCCAATACTGATGAGTGGGATATTACACTCTACCCCCCCTTAAAAGAAATTTCATCCTCGAAATTTATAGATTACTTACCAATCATTGTGACTAAAACCTGCCATCTTTGGTTTCAGTCATACAAAGTCTGATCATACACACTCAAAAGAGTTCGAAGTATACTTTCCTCATCAAAACATGTAATTCATCCTGCTTTTTTTTTAATCCGCATATAACCGAATATAGTTCTCTTAGTCTTCATATTCTACTCAGAATTCGGCTTTCTTTTGAAACATCGTGATTGAAACTTACCCTTGTTGCATGTGGAATGGTTATCTCGGATCCATATCTTATCCGCTTAGCATTAACCGTTCGTAAAAGTAACTTATCATTAACTGGAACACTCAGGATTTGCCTTTCAACTGGGGTCCTACTGGAATCCAGGTTTGCCCTGCAGTGCTTACTCGTGTTTAAAGTATCTTGTTGTGCACACACATAGTCCATACGTAACCTTCCTTACTGTACCTTGAGGCTCATGTCTCTTACTTACATTGGTTATCCAACGATTCTGCAATTCTCTTATCTCGTCTCAGAGTCTTAGGAAACCTTCCGATTTATCCCACTTGCACCTGAGTACTCTTAGCGGGAACCTGTACGATCCTTCGACGAACATTGTCGTTCACTTCGTCAAACCTTAACTTCCATAGTGTTTTACATACTTTCAAGTGCCGCATCCTGTTAGATAATAATGATACTTGTTCTAACATTTTGCTTCAAGAAAGCTTCTAAACATTGGTATACGGGTTCTTGGAACGAATGGATGTATGACTTTTAAAAGGACATTGTGAAACCAAGTCCATAACGGTACTGCTGAACCACAGGACAAGTCACTATATTTTTTCATGTAAAATTATAACCACTTTAACTCATAAATACCCCATCACCTTAGGCACTGCTTTGTGATTCTTTTACTATTTGTTGGTGTTTATTTTATGTGTTTAATTGGTGTTTATTTTATGTGCTATTTTTTCCTCTTTGGTTTGAGAAATAAATCTATTATCTATATATTATAATCCTATCCGATCCTATATATTATAATCCTATTAAGTCCTCTCATATTCCTTCCTTAAAATCCTAATTTTTTTCCTCTTGAACCAAATTAGCGGGTCATTAATTATGCAATTATCTCATAACAATAAAATTCCACTTTATAATTTATACGCGTTGTTTGTCTAAAAAAATTATATGCATTGATATGACCAGACTTTGTTTTCCCATGAATATTCCACTTTCAATTGTGTTTAACAAGTATTATCATTGTACCATGTCCTCAATAAATGCCTAAAAACAAGAAACAATCCACTAACCCAATGAAATGAATGAACTGAAAGTTCTTATTCCACCTCCCTACCGCCCACTAATGTTTCAATTGATCTCTCTCATTTTCTTTTACAATAATTCAATTTCTGTGAATTTTGTTCTCTTTTCTCTCCGTTTTTCTTCCACCTCTTTCTCATCTTTCTATCTCCAGTATCTTTTCTGTTAAGGTAATTGATCATAACTATTATGACAAATAAGAAACTAAAATTTTTAATTAACAGTGGACAGATGACAGTGAAATTATCAAACAATTCATGTTACGAGTAGACCTCAATTGTTTGATAATAATTTGAAAGTAGAAATTAACAACCTTAAGTTTTTTTAAAGGTTATATCGAGAAAATAACATATAAGGGATTCTTCCTCCCATAAATATATAAGAGATTCTCGAAAGAAATACTCAATTGTTGAGTCACGGGTCAACCTCAATTGTTTGATAACCTCAATTTTTTTTGAGAGAAGATAACCTCAATTGTTAATTAACAACTCTCAATATAAATAAAATAAATGAATACTTTTTTTTTTTATATCACGGGTGTGCGATCTAGAATTGATAAACATAACAAAATTAAAATTAAATACGAATAAAATGTAGTTGGCAAGTAAAAAAAGGTGACATGAGTAAACCAAAGGAGTCACATAAACCAAAAAGAAAAAGAGATATTGGTGAATATAAAATATAAAAATGCAAAGTATAATATGTAAGAAAGTTACAAAAGCTGCACATCTAATAGTAAAGAGGCAATCGATGTTTCATGTAGGAGCAACAACGGAAACGCAAAGTAGAGGATAATTTCGGAATTTACAAATGAAATCAAGGATAATATCAAAAATGTAAAGAGTGTTTCTCTTCTCCTCTCTCCTTTATAAAATCCCAATTTTGAAGGGAGCAAAAATACCCTGATTTTCTACGCTTCTTATGCCTCTCCTCCCCTTCTTAAAATTGATTCAAACATATATAATTAAAAATATTATATCACCTATCCTATCCTCCCCTCTGTAACACCCCGTTTTCCCAACATAAAAATTTCATTTAAAATCAGAGTATTTAGTTCATAAACGGAATGTCACATACTACTTAAAAATCTTGAAACAGATAATAATAATTATCCTTCAAATTCAACATCATAAAATCTTAAACTTTGCAGCGGAAAATAGTTCAACATGATAAAGTCTTGGCACGCAGGCCTTATTAGAAAATCTCATAATTTAGTTCATAAAAGACACGTAAGGAATAGAAAGTGAAAGCAAGCCCCCATCCCGTTACGTATCAGAGCACCTAAGGACATCGTGAGAGATAGCCACCCACGACAGCAGCTATCTTGATTACCTGCAAGTTACCCATACGAAGGGCAACATTTTCAAGAGAAGGGGTGAGATTTCACAGTCAATAAATTAAGCATATAATTCATTGAAATGCATCTAACAACATAAAATATATTAAACATTTATCAGTTATAATCATCAAATATCATCATTAGTTCGTAAACAATTATCATCTCTAATTCATAAGCAAAAATCATCATTGAATCATCATTAAATATAAGCTATGACGACTCTACAATGCAACTACAATTTCAATAACAATTTAGACAAACTCAACAACAACTTAGACAACTTCAACAACAACTTAGACAACTTCATCATGCATGTGGTACCACCAGGGCACTAAGCCCCCTTCGCTAAGGTCATATTTGAACCTGTCGGGCATTAAGCCCCCATCGCTAAGGTCATATTTGGACCTGTCGGGCATTAAGCCCCCATCGCTAAGGTCATAAAGGACCTGTCAGGCATTAAGCCCCCATCGCTGACTATGCAACAACACAACTCTAAATGCAACTTGGACAACAACGTGAACATCTTATACAACTCCATTAAAATGGACAACTTCTTACATCATGACAACTTAGACCGACTCATGCAACTTCAAGACATTAACAGTCAACAGCAGCAAGGTATAGCATATAATAGTGCTTGAATGCATTAACATCATTTAAGGAATGAATTATATCAACTTAATTATCATAGGACATCATAAAATCACTTATGCAACATTACTAATAATCTCAGTCATCTAATCAGGCTTCTGGACATTCTGGAAATATCCTAACAACTCTCACTCTTACTCCTAAGATCAACCCACAACTACACGTGCGAAAGAATCGCATGGAACAACAATTTGGGCAACTAACAGTCTAGCTCGCAATGGCGAGTAACTTGGCTCGCAGTGGCGAGCTCAATGGTCTTGCTCGCAATGGTGAGCGATTCTGCTCGCAATGGCGAGCGGTCTGGGTTAGCTCGCAGTTGCGAGCGATGTCAGTTCAGGCTCGGGCAAACACCTAAAAACATCAACTTTTCATCTCTCTTCATGATTCTAACACCAAAACAGCATCTAATTAACACCCTAATGAATATCTAAGGTTTGTACACTAATTTTGCATCAATCTAACATCTTAAAAGCACACATCTTAAAATAACACATCTTTAAATCACACATATTCAAATAACACATCTTTATAAAACACATCTTTAAATCACACATCTTCAAAAATAACATCTTTATAAAACTCATCTTTAAGTCACATATTTATACATATCATCAAATATTTCAGCAATTAAAAATAAGAGTGCGTAAGTTTTACTAAAGTAAGACACTAAGACTACATAATGCTTTATCTTTAATAAAAAGGAACTATAAGTAGTAGGCCAGCATGTCAACAGACCACGTCATTTGTAACGGTTTTATCAGCTTCCCCCTTTTTTTTTTTTAACTTCAGATGTAAAGAATCCTTTTTCTTTAATTATACTAATAGTATAGTATTTGAAGATTATTCCATTCATTAAATTAAATTCAATAAAATAAGTGATTATACTAGTACCATGAACTATATTTTATGGTCCACTATTATTAATGGCAAAGCAATTTTCAAAGGCTATCATGGAATAAGGGCCAATTTCGATGGTCAACCAACAAATAAATTGATTATAACAAACATCCAATAAAACTATATTTTTAGAATTACACCAAGTTGAAGCAAATAACAAGTATTGGATCGAAAATCAAAGGCAGTGAGAATCGTTCAACAACAAAACGTGTAGAAAATTGGATGGATGAAAATACCTAATTTTAATTCATGTGGCCACTCAAAATTACAAAATAGTGTGAGCAAATCCATATGTATATATATATATATATATATATATATATATATATATATATATATATATATATATATATATATATATATATATCGATAATCAAGTAAAATAAACCCATCGATGAATAACAGTCATGATATATATAGAGCATTGGTTAATAAATAAAAATAAATAAAGCCATCGTCGAAAAGAAAATCAACCACAATAGAATCATAAATTTACCACATCAACATCATAAATTCAGAAATAATCACAACAACAAATTACAACACAAATTTAACTTCAATTCAACGGTTTTTCATCACCTAATCATCAATTTTCACTCAAACCCTAATTCCTCATAATCTCACAAACTCATCCTAAAACACGTTAAATTCAATTCTCAGAATCATACCCTTAATAATATTGAAAGTTAGTCCCACCCTTACCTGGTTATTGCAGAAATCGACAGCCCCTTCTTGTTCTTCTCTCTTTCTGACTTTTCTCCCTTTTCTCCCAAAAGCGTTTCCCGTATGTTGTAAAACTTATTCTCTCAACCTAATCCTCTATTTATAATACTCGTATTACTCTTCTCACCACTAAACTCACTCATCTCACAACACAGCCCCACTTGTTAGTAATTTATTTTATTTTTCATATCTTATTTTATTTAATAATAAAATAAGTCACCCAACGTAACAACTTCACAAAATCATATACTCCTCATAATTCATTTATAAATCGTATAAATCACTCAACTTCATGAATCATATAATTCACACATATCAATCATGTAAATCACTTAAATCATAAATCATATAAGCATATATTTATAAATATATTTAAAACCTTGCTAAATTAATTAAATAATTAAGACGGGCGTTACAACTCTCCCCAACTTATAGAATTTTCGTCCTCGAAAATTTACCTCAGATCAAGGATCCTCACTCTCTGTCTGAGTACCAGATAAAGCAAACACCTTACCCCTAGCCAGGGTCTTCTTTGGTTCAGTACACTGAGCAGAAATGTGCCCCTTTCCACCGCAATTGAAACAAATAATGTCGTCGTGCTTGCATTCTGAAATTGTATGCCCCTTGACGCCACAACGGAAACACCCTTTCACCTCATTAGCACCACAAGCATTACTCTTGTGACCTTTTTCTCCACATTTGAAACAAACAATCCCAGCAGGAGTCTCATTCTTCTTAGGCATTCCCTCATTATTCCCCGTTTGCTTGCTCTTATCAGCTGGAGCACGATAAGGCTTCCCACGATCTTGTTGCTACTTACTCTTCCTCTCATTCACAATCTTATAATGAGCCTTTGAATCATCTTTATGGATTCTGCATCTGCTCACCAAAGCAGAAAAGTCACGGATCTGTTGGTAGCCAATGGCTCGCTTAATATCAGTACGCAAACCATTCTCAAACTTGATACATTTAGAAAACTCAGCATTGTCTCCAGTATAGTGTGGATAGAACTGAGCCAGCTCCACAAACTTTGCTGCATACTCTGTCACCGACATGTTTCCTTGCTTCAGCTCAAGGAACTCGATCTCTTTCCTTCCGCGAACATCTTCAGGAAAATATCTGTTTAGGAACTCTCTCCTAAACACAGCCCAAGTAATGACCGCATCACCTTGCTCTAATTCAGGTGAAAGACTCACCCACCAGTCATCAGCTTCCTCAGCTAGCATGTGCGTACCAAAACACACCTTCTGATCATCAGTACATTGCATAACCCTGAAGACCCTCTCAATCTCCTTGAGCCACGCCTGTGCTCCATCAGGGTCGTACCTTCCTTTGAAAGTGGGAGGATGATTTCTCAGAAAGGCCTCCAACATTCTTACGCCAGCATTAACACCAGCACCAGCATTTTGTTGTTGTCCTATAGCTTGGGCCATAGCTTCCAATGCAGCAGCCACCGCAGCATCGTTTCTTCCAGCCATTCTGGTTCTCTTATAACAGATAAAATTTGCAGCCTCCAGTTCTCTTCTCTGTACAACACACAACAATTAGAATAACATAATAATGGTATTCCAACTGCTAAAAGACACAACTCGACTCACTACTTGGCCGGATGGACCAACCTGCTCTGATACCAATTGTAACACCCCGTTTTCCCAACATAAAAATTTCATTTAAAATCAGAGTATTTAGTTCATAAACGGAATGTCACATACTACTTAAAAATCTTGAAACAGATAATAATAATTATCCTTCAAATTCAACATCATAAAATCTTAAACTTTGCAGCAGAAAATAGTTCAACATGATAAAGTCTTGGCACGCAGGCCTTATTAGAAAATCTCATAATTTAGTTCATAAAAGACACGTAAGGAATAGAAAGTGAAAGCAAGCCCCCATCCCGTTACGTATTAGAGCACCTAAGGACACCGTGAGAGATAGCCACCCACGACAGCAGCTATCTTGATTACCTGCAAGTTACCCATACGAAGGGCAACATTTTCAAGAGAAGGGGTGAGATTTCACAGTCAATAAATTAAGCATATAATTCATTGAAATGCATCTAACAACATAAAATATATTAAACATTTATCAGTTATAATCATCAAATATCATCATTAGTTCGTAAACAATTATCATCTCTAATTCATAAGCAAAAATCATCATTGAATCATCATTAAATATAAGTTATGACGACTCTACAATGCAACTACAATTTCAATAACAATTTAGACAAACTCAACAACAACTTAGACAACTTCAACAACAACTTAGACAACTTCATCATGCATGTGGTACCACCAGGGCATTAAGCCCCCTTCGCTAAGGTCATATTTGGACCTGTCGGGCATTAAGCCCCCATCGCTAAGGTCATAAAGGACCTGTCAGGCATTAAGCCCCCATCGCTGACTATGCAACAACACAACTCTAAATGCAACTTGGACAACAACGTGAACATCTTATACAACTCCATTAAAATGGACAACTTCTTACATCATGACAACTTAGACCGACTCATGCAACTTCAAGACATTAACAGTCAACAGCAGTAAACAGCAGCAAGGTATAGCATATAATAGTGCTTGAATGCATTAACATCATTTAAGGAATGAATTATATCAACTTAATTATCATAGGACATCATAAAATCACTTATGCAACATTACTAATAATCTCAGTCATCTAATCAGGCTTCTGGACATTCTGGAAATATCCTAACAACTCTCACTCTTACTCCTAAGATCAACCCACAACTACACGTGCGAAAGAATCGCATGGAACAACAATTTGGGCAACTAACAGTCTAGCTCGCAATGGCGAGTAACTTGGCTCGCAGTGGCGAGCTCAATGGTCTTGCTCGCAATGGTGAGCGATTCTGCTCGCAATGGCGAGCGGTCTGGGTTAGCTCGCAGTTGCGAGCGATGTCAGTTCAGGCTCGGGCAGACACCTAAAAACTTCAACTTTTCATCTCTCTTCATGATTCTAACACCAAAACAGCATCTAATTAACACCCTAATGAATATCTAAGGTTTGTACACTAATTTTGCATCAATCTAACATCTTAAAAGCACACATCTTAAAATAACACATCTTTAAATCACACATATTCAAATAACACATCTTTAAATCACACATCTTCAAAAATAACATCTTTATAAAACACATCTTTAAGTCACATATTTATACATATCATCAAATATTTCAGCAATTAAAAATAAGAGTGCGTAAGTTTTACTAAAGTAAGACACTAAGACTACATAATGCTTTATCTTTAATAAAAAGGAACTATAAGTAGTAGGCCAGCATGTCAACAGAGCACGTCATTTGTAACGGTTTTATCAGCTTCCCTTTTTTTTTTTTTTAACTTCAGATGTAAAGAATCCTTTTTCTTTAATTATACTAATAGTATAGTATTTGAAGATTATTCCATTCATTAAATTAAATTCAATAAAATAAGTGATTATACTAGTACCATGAACTATATTTTATGGTCCACTATTATTAATGGCAAAGCAATTTTCAAAGGCTATCATGGAATAAGGGCCAATTTCGATGGTCAACCAACAAATAAATTGATTATAACAAACATCCAATAAAACTATATTTTTAGAATTACACCAAGTTGAAGCAAATAACAAGTATTGGATCGAAAATCAAAGGCAGTGAGAATCGTTCAACAACAAAACGTGTAGAAAATTGGATGGATGAAAATACCTAATTTTAATTCATGTGGCCACTCAAATTTACAAAATAGTGTGAGCAAATCCATATGTATATATATATATATATATATATATATATATATATATATATATATGTATATATATATATCGATAATCAAGTAAAATAAACCCATCGATGAATAACAGTCATGATATATATAGAGCATCGGTTAATAAATAAAAATAAATAAAGCCATCGTCGAAAAGAAAATCAACCACAATAGAATCATAAATTTACCACATCAACATCATAAATTCAGAAATAATCACAACAATAAATTACAACACAAATTTAACTTCAATTCAACGGTTTTTCATCACCTAATCATCAATTTTCACTCAAACCCTAATTCCTCATAATCTCACAAACTCATCCTAAAACACGTTAAATTCAATTCTCAGAATCATACCCTTAATAATATTGAAAGTTAGTCCCACCCTTACCTGGTTATTGCAGAAATCGACAGCCCCTTCTTGTTCTTGTCTCTTTCTGACTTTTCTCCCTTTTCTCCCGAAAGCGTTTCCCGTATGTTGTAAAACTTATTCTCTCAACCTAATCCTCTATTTATAATACTCGTATTACTCTTCTCACCACTAAACTCACTCATCTCACAACACAGCCCCACTTGTTAGTAATTTATTTTATTTTTCATATCTTATTTTATTTAATAATAAAATAAGTCACCCAACGTAACAACTTCACAAAATCATATACTCCTCATAATTCATTTATAAATCGTATAAATCACTCAACTTCATGAATCATATAATTCACACATATCAATCATGTAAATCACTTAAATCATAAATCATATAAGCATATATTTATAAATATATTTAAAACCTTGCTAAATTAATTAAATAATTAAGACGGGCGTTACAACTCTCCCCAACTTATAGAATTTTCGTCCTCGAAAATTTACCTCAGATCAAGGATCCTCACTCTCTGTCTGAGTACCAGATAAAGCAAACACCTTACCCCTAGCCAGGGTCTTCTTTGGTTCAGTACACTGAGCAGAAATGTGCCCCTTTCCACCGCAATTGAAACAAATAATGTCGTCGTGCTTGCATTCTGAAATTGTATGCCCCTTGACGCCACAACGGAAACACCCTTTCACCTCATTAGCACCACAAGCATTACTCTTGTGACCTTTTTCTCCACATTTGAAACAAACAATCCCAGCAGGAGTCTCATTCTTCTTAGGCATTCCCTCATTATTCCCCGTTTGCTTGCTCTTATCAGCTGGAGCACGATAAGGCTTCCCACGATCTTGTTGCTGCTTACTCTTCCTCTCATTCACAATCTTATAATGAGCCTTTGAATCATCTTTATGGATTCTGCATCTGCTCACCAAAGCAGAAAAGTCACGGATCTGTTGGTAGCCAATGGCTCGCTTAATATCAGTACGCAAACCATTCTCAAACTTGATACATTTAGAAAACTCAGCATTGTCTCCAGTATAGTGTGGATAGAACTGAGCCAGCTCCACAAACTTTGCTGCATACTCTGTCACCGACATGTTTCCTTGCTTCAGCTCAAGGAACTCGATCTCTTTCCTTCCGCGAACATCTTCAGGAAAATATCTGTTTAGGAACTCTCTCCTAAACACAGCCCAAGTAATGACCGCATCACCTTGCTCTAATTCAGGTGAAAGACTCACCCACCAGTCATCAGCTTCCTCAGCTAGCATGTGCGTACCAAAACGCACCTTCTGATCATCAGTACATTGCATAACCCTGAAGACCCTCTCAATCTCCTTGAGCCACGCCTGTGCTCCATCAGGGTCGTACCTTCCTTTGAAAGTGGGAGGATGATTTCTCAGAAAGGCCTCCAACATTCTTACGTCAGCATTAACACCAGCACCAGCATTTTGTTGTTGTCCTATAGCTTGGGCCATAGCTTCCAATGCAGCAGCCACCGCAACATCGTTTCTTCCAGCCATTCTGGTTCTCTTATAACAGATAAAATTTGCAGCCTCCAGTTCTCTTCTCTGTACAACACACAACAATTAGAATAACATAATAATGGTATTCCAACTGCTAAAGGACACAACTCGACTCACTACTTGGCCGGATGGACCAACCTGCTCTGATACCAATTGTAACACCCCGTTTTCCCAACATAAAAATTTCATTTAAAATCAGAGTATTTAGTTCATAAACGGAATGTCACATACTACTTAAAAATCTTGAAACAGATAATAATAATTATCCTTCAAATTCAACATCATAAAATCTTAAACTTTGCAGCAGAAAATAGTTCAACATGATAAAGTCTTGGCACGCAGGCCTTATTAGAAAATCTCATAATTTAGTTCATAAAAGACACGTAAGGAATAGAAAGTGAAAGCAAGCCCCCATCCCGTTACGTATCAGAGCACCTAAGGACACCGTGAGAGATAGCCACCCACGACAGCAGCTATCTTGATTACCTGCAAGTTACCCATACGAAGGGCAACATTTTCAAGAGAAGGGGTGAGATTTCACAGTCAATAAATTAAGCATATAATTCATTGAAATGCATCTAACAACATAAAATATATTAAACATTTATCAGTTATAATCATCAAATATCATCATTAGTTCGTAAACAATTATCATCTCTAATTCATAAGCAAAAATCATCATTGAATCATCATTAAATATAAGTTATGACGACTCTACAATGCAACTACAATTTCAATAACAATTTAGACAAACTCAACAACAACTTAGACAACTTCAACAACAACTTAGACAACTTCATCATGCATGTGGTACCACCAGGGCATTAAGCCCCCTTCGCTAAGGTCATATTTGAACCTGTCGGGCATTAAGCCCCCATTGCTAAGGTCATATTTGGACCTGTCGGGCATTAAGCCCCCATCGCTAAGGTCATAAAGGACCTGTCAGGCATTAAGCCCCCATCGCTGACTATGCAACAACACAACTCTAAATGCAACTTGGACAACAACGTGAACATCTTATACAACTCCATTAAAATGGACAACTTCTTACATCATGACAACTTAGACCGACTCATGCAACTTCAAGACATTAACAGTCAACAGCAGTAAACAGCAGCAAGGTATAGCATATAATAGTGCTTGAATGCATTAACATCATTTAAGGAATGAATTATATCAACTTAATTATCATAGGACATCATAAAATCACTTATGCAACATTACTAATAATCTCAGTCATCTAATCAGGCTTCTGGACATTCTGGAAATATCCTAACAACTCTCACTCTTACTCCTAAGATCAACCCACAACTACACGTGCGAAAGAATCGCATGGAACAACAATTTGGGCAACTAACAGTCTAGCTCGCAATGGCGAGTAACTTGGCTCGCAGTGGCGAGCTCAACGGTCTTGCTCGCAATGGTGAGCGATTCTGCTCGCAGTGGCGAGCGGTCTGGGTTAGCTCGCAGTTGCGAGCGATGTCAGTTCAGGCTCGGGCAGACACCTAAAAACTTCAACTTTTCATCTCTCTTCATGATTCTAACACCAAAACAGCATCTAATTAACACCCTAATGAATATCTAAGGTTTGTACACTAATTTTGCATCAATTTAACATCTTAAAAGCACACATCTTAAAATAACACATCTTTAAATCACACATATTCAAATAACACATCTTTATAAAACACATCTTTAAATCACACATCTTCAAAAATAACATCTTTATAAAACACATCTTTAAGTCACATATTTATACATATCATCAAATATTTCAGCAATTAAAAATAAGAGTGCGTAAGTTTTACTAAAGTAAGACACTAAGACTACATAATGCTTTATCTTTAATAAAAAGGAACTATAAGTAGTAGGCCAGCATGTCAACAGAGCACGTCATTTGTAACGGTTTTATCAGCTTCCCCTTTTTTTTTTTAACTTCAGATGTAAAGAATCCTTTTTCTTTAATTATACTAATAGTATAGTATTTGAAGATTATTCCATTCATTAAATTAAATTCAATAAAATAAGTGATTATACTAGTACCATGAACTATATTTTATGGTCCACTATTATTAATGGCAAAGCAATTTTCAAAGGCTATCATGGAATAAGGGCCAATTTCGATGGTCAACCAACAAATAAATTGATTATAACAAACATCCAATAAAACTATATTTTTAGAATTACACCAAGTTGAAGCAAATAACAAGTATTGGATCGAAAATCAAAGGCAGTGAGAATCGTTCAACAACAAAACGTGTAGAAAATTGGATGGATGAAAATACCTAATTTTAATTCATGTGGCCACTCAAATTTACAAAATAGTGTGAGCAAATCCATATGTATATATATATATATATATCGATAATCAAGTAAAATAAACCCATCGATGAATAACAGTCATGATATATATAGAGCATCGGTTAATAAATAAAAATAAATAAAGCCATCGTCGAAAAGAAAATCAACCACAATAGAATCATAAATTTACCACATCAACATCATAAATTCAGAAATAATCACAACAACAAATTACAACACAAATTTAACTTCAATTCAACGGTTTTTCATCACCTAATCATCAATTTTCACTCAAACCCTAATTCCTCATAATCTCACAAACTCATCCTAAAACACGTTACATTCAATTCTCAGAATCATACCCTTAATAATATTGAAAGTTAGTCCCACCCTTACCTGGTTATTGCAGAAATCGACAGCCCCTTCTTGTTCTTCTCTCTTTCTGACTTTTCTCCCTTTTCTCCCAAAAGCGTTTCCCGTATGTTGTAAAACTTATTCTCTCAACCTAATCCTCTATTTATAATACTCGTATTACTCTTCTCACCACTAAACTCACTCATCTCACAACACAGCCCCACTTGTTAGTAATTTATTTTATTTTTCATATCTTATTTTATTTAATAATAAAATAAGTCACCCAACGTAACAACTTCACAAAATCATATACTCCTCATAATTCATTTATAAATCGTATAAATCACTCAACTTCATGAATCATATAATTCACACATATCAATCATGTAAATCACTTAAATCATAAATCATATAAGCATATATTTATAAATATATTTAAAACCTTGCTAAATTAATTAAATAATTAAGACGGGCGTTACACCCTCCATCTACCCCGAACGAAACAGACCCTCATAGAAGGGAGGAACTTGTAATTTACTCCATAAACAAAAAAGAGAAAATAAAATATGAAAAGAAATTGATAAAGAAAATGGAAAATGGACATTATAAGTTAAAATTCATTTATTTATTATTGAGTTTATTGTCTTGTGTTGAGTCTCACATAACATACAAATCATTATTTTACAATGTTACGAGCCTCCAATTCTTAAACATTATGGGCAATCCTTGTTGACGCAGCAGCGACAATTTTTCCACCTACAATGATTATAGCAAATGAAAAATTCACAGTGTTCCTTGCACTTCATCTTACACTCATGACAATATTGGTCGGAGCTTTCTTCAGTACCAACATCTAGAGATCGAGTTGCGTCACACACTTGAGTCAGAACGAGCATAATCACTAAAATCATCATCATCATGGTGATACCTTTCTTCAGCTTGTTCACTGCCATAGCTCTTCTCAATGTTTATATTTCCTAGCTATCTATTCACTGTTTTCACATAACTTATTTATAGCCATAAATTAGTAAATGACATTTATTATTGATATGTATGATTTGACTCAATGTTCATATTTCCCAGATCTATTCAATGTTTCCATGGGTCAATATTTATATTTCCTATAACTCAATGTTTGACTGAATAAATATGTATATATTGATATAAAACTAAAGAAATAGAACTCAATTTCAAACAAACATTTTATATCCAACATAATACATTTAAAACTTTTTTTATAACTAGACCACCGACCAGTGTGACGCACGAGTCTTATGTGCTAATATAAGTTACAATAAATAAAGATTTTTTTTTGAAAACATATCAACACGAAAAACAGTATATTAAAAATTGAAAAAAATATACATTATCTATATTAGCCAAATTCAAAGAGAACTTTTGAAAAAAAATGGAATATGTTTCAAACTCACATACCATAGACCAATGTCGACAGAAAATTGAAGGGAGAATGGTCATGTCACCGCATTTTTTTGAGTTTATAGATATTTAAGAATAAGAAATACTGAAGATTAATACAATAGCGTCATTGTACATTGAAGGTATGCGCTATGACATCACAATGTTTTTTTTTTCTAAGGAAGCATAACATCCAAGAATTTTATAGATATTTTTTTCTTGATTAATTCTACCGTAGTAGCCCACATAAAATCCACGTTAAAAATGGTATACTCAAGTATAAGCGTAACCTTCCCTATTTGATTTGGAATTATCCAATTGAATTTGGGCTATTATATATAAGCAAAAATTATTGATGTTAGGTGTGTATTGTCAACTGAAACTGCAAATTGAAGTATAATTTTTTGTTTTTAATACTAATATTTCATTCTTAAGCAATTGAATATATCCATTTAATCAATTCAATGTTATTGTCTCTCCATTATTGAAACGTTTGTTTTCATTCTTTACCTTATGGACATGATGAGCTCAATATGATTTTATTGAGAGTGAGAGGACAAAATTGGAATTAGGTTGTAAAAATAAGGGTAAAATAGACAAATTGAGTATTGGGGGTTAGAGAATAGGGTTTAGAGACTTAGTAGGAAAATAAACTGTTATGTGATAATCGAAAGAAAAAAAAAATAGGCTTAAGTGCATTTTTGACACCTTAACTTTTAAATAGTTGGGATTTTGGCCACTTAACAAAAAAATAGCAACTTTGGCCCCTTTCGTCCCAAAATAGCTGAGAAGACGCCACATGTTCCCAAAAAGGGGCCATAATAACAACTCTTTGTAAAGATAAGGGGCCAAAATAGCATATTTCCCATATGATAGAGGGTCAAAAGAGCATATTTTCCTAAACATGGGGGTCACTTTTGCCATTTTTTTAAAAGGGGGCCAAAATCGCTACTATTACAAACTTAGGGGGTGAATAGTGGGTTTAAGCCAAAAAAATAATAATGAAAAGAAACCGTTTTGTGGTAATTGAAAGAAAAAGTAATAATGAAAAGGAACTACTATATAAAAAAAGGAATTGCAGTGGCGTTAGTGACTTAAAAAATATAAGAACTTTTCATGTGCTACCTCATTCGATTCTCTGCAGTCCTTTTTTTCATAAAAATTAATTAGGTCCGCCAAAAAGGGCGGGGTTATGGTTCAATTGCATGATGGTGAGAAATGATTTAAGGATTGTGAGATTGAAAGAAATAGGACCCAAGATTTGTGTTGCATACATAACATTGAAGCAATCACATGTCATCAAAAACACCAGTACCCTGTTGGTAATAGTTGTGAATTGGAAGCAAGTTGTACCTGGTTTGATCTCTGGCAGAATTTTTTTTCCATAAAAGGAGGGAAAAAAGTTGGGTTTAGGGATAAAATTGGAATTAAGTTGTAAAAAGATGGGTAAAATAGACAAATTGAGAATTAGGGTTTGGGAATAGGGTTTGGAGACTTATTATATATATATATATATATATATATATATATATATATATATATACACACACACACTAGATCTCCTACCCGTGCTTTCGCACGGGGCATATATGGTATGAATTTAAATGAAAACAATACAATAGCATAAGATTTATGTTGTTATTGATCAAATAAGAGTGATGTAACACCCGTCTTAATTATTTAATTAATTTAGCGAGGTTTTAAATATATTTATAAATATATGCTTATATGATTTATGATTTAAGTGATTTACATGATTGATACGTGTGAAGTATATGATTATATGTTGTTGAGTGATTTGTAAGAATTATAAATGAATTATGAGGAGTATATGATTTTGTGAAGTTGTTACGTCGGGTGACTTATTTTATTATTAAATAAAATAAGATATGAAAAATAAAATAAATTACTAACAAGTGGGGTTGTGTTGTGAGGTGAGTAAGTTTAGTGGTGAGAAGAGTAATTCAAGTATTATAAATAGAAGGAGTTAGGTTGAGAAAAGTTTTTTAGGCAGAACGTACGTTTTTGGAGAAAAAGGGAGAAAAGTCAGAAAAGAGGAGAACAAGAGGGAGGCCATCGATTTTCATCTATAACCAGGTAAGGGTGAGACTAACTTTCAATATTATTAAGAGTATGATTCTGAAAGATGGATTTAGCATGATTAGGTTGAGTTTTGTGAGAATTGATGAATTAGGGTTTGAGGGAGTTTGAGGATTAATTGATGAAAAGTTGTTAGATTGATGAAGAGACTGTAATTAGACCTTAGATAATCCCCATAATGATTATCAGAAGTAATTTTGAAGCTAAAACTATGTGATTAGATGAGATATCAGTGAGTTAAGAATTAGGGTTGTGAGGTTTTGGAAAACGATTTTTTTTGAGTGGTTTAAACTTGAATTTTTCTGTAGAATATGATAGAGCTTAGTGTCAGGAGCGCGTAGGCGAAAACGGCATCGAAAACGGATTAACGGTTTAGGTTTTACACATGAAAACGTGAAAGGTAGAAAATCTGATGTTGTCTGTCGAACTATGAACGTGCCACGATGGAAGCCCAACGTGCCACGATTTTTCCAGAACCGAAACCATTTTTAGGCTGTCCAAACGTGCCACGATGGTACCTCAACGTGCCACGATGCAGTGTTGACTTAAACTATATTTGACCCATTTTTATGCCTCTAAAGGGTTCCTAAGATGTACAGTACGACCCCAAATCAATAAGCTTAATGAGAGGGATTTAATTAAGGGTTATAGCAGTAGTTCCTTGCCATAATGTAACCCACCTTGCGAGTAAGTGATGTTTAGTTGCCTTGATTAGCTTCCTTGCGATCCTTTCGCACACGTAGTCTTGAAATGACCTTGTGGTAGGGATGAAAGTTGTTCATGAGATTATAAAGTATCCAGAGAGCTTAAGTTAAGATGATTTTATGTTAATAGAAGATGATGAATGATAATAATATATGATTAATATGTGATTTATAAAGATGTTTATAATGCTGTTTCTCATTGAATGATATTGCTATTTTATGATGCTGATTATGTGCTGCTATGTTACTATTACTATTGAATTATGATGATTAATGAGACGATTAGTGTGTTAATGCTATATGATTATTATGTGACTTATGTGTGATGTTTATGATGTTGTTGCCTATTGATTGATGTTCATTATTATGATATTCCTGAGTTATCATGTTGCTGTTGAGTTTTAGCGAAGATGTATAAGTCGGTCTAAGTTGTCATGATTTAAGAAGTTGTCCATTTTAATGGAATTGCATAAGATGTTCACGTTGTTGTCCAAGTTGTTGCATTTAGAGTTGTGTTGTTGCATAGTTAGCGATGGGGGCTTAATGCCTGACAGGTCCTTTATGACCTTAGCGATGGGGGCTTAATGCCCGACAGGTCCTATATGACCTTAGCGATGGGGGCTTAATGCCCGACAGGTCCAAATGTGACCTTAGCGAAGGGGGCTTAATGCCCTGGTGGTACCACATGCATGTTGAAGTTGTCTAAGTTGTTGTTGAAGTTGTCTAAGTTGTTGTCGAAGTTGTCTAAGTTGTTGTTGCATTGTAGAGTCGTCGTAATTTATATTTAATGATGATCTAATGATTTGATGATGATGGTTGTTTATGTTTTGATGATGATGTTTGATGATGATGTTGTTTATGATTGATGAAGATAATAATATGATACTGAATGAATTACGAACTAAGGATGATATCAGATGATAATAATTAATTATGAATTGATATGATGCTAAGTGATAAATGTTTAATATGTTAGAGATGTTTTATGTTGTTAAATGCATTTTGATGAATTATATGCTTAATTTGTTGACTGTGAAATCTCACCCCTTCTGCGTATATGTTGCCTCGACCGTGGGTAATGTGCAGGTATTAAAGATTAGAAGTGTTCGTGAGAGGACTCCTCACTTGTGTCTAGGTGCTCTGATACGTAACGGGATGGGGCTTGCTTTCTTATCTATTCCTTACGTGTCTTTATGAACTTTTTACGAATAAGTATTGAATCAAATTATTAGATTTTCTGATAAGGCCTGCGTGCCAAGACTTTGTTCATGTTGAACTATTTCCGCTGCGTATTTCCATACTTTTATGATGTTGAACCTGGAAGGATATTTATTAATATCTATTTTATGACTTAAAAGTAATATATGACATTCCGTTTATGAATTAAATACTCTGATTTTAAATGAAATTTTCAAGTTGGGAAAACGGGGTGTTACAAATGACACATTATTACCAAAAAGCTGTCATTTAACAAAATGTCTAATATGATATTTCATCAAAATGTCACCATGTTGGGTAAAAAAAGTGGTTATACATTTTGGAATACTTCTTTGTAGACAATATTGGCTGTGTTGTCAATGCAATCGCCATTTTCATCCCTTGATGTGACCCTGGAAATTGCAACATACAATTGGCCGTGAGAGAAAACTGATTGTGGTAGGTAGATTCCAACATGTTTCAGCGACTGACCTTGACTTTTGTTAATTGTCATACCAAAACAAACCGTAATAGGGAATTGCCTCCGTTGGAATTTGAATGGTATTCTGGTGTCCGATGGTTGCAGTGATAGTTGAGGCACATAAACCATGTCGCCAATATTGCTTCCTGATATTACTCTTCCTTCTAAAACATATCTCCCCATTCTAATCACCAAACGTGTTCCATTGCATAGGCCAACAGTAATGTCAAGGTTCCTCAATTGCATAACAGGAACTCCTACTTTCAATGTGATCTTGTGATTTGGAAGACCAGATGCGTTAATTGTGTTCAGAAACTCTGGTGTGTGCATATCATCAGGTCTATTTGCTATGGTGCTTCTAGGGCAAGGTGTATCACAACTCACAGAAAATTTTTCTTCACCAGGTATCATAGACATAACATAATTATTAATCTCATCCACGATAACATTTTTTGGTGTCAAAATTGCTCTATCTCTAAAATAATCAGAATCATGCATATTTTGAAGAATGGAAGGATAAATGCACTCTACAATTGATGCAATATGATCACCTGAACTGTGAATAAGCAAGTCATTGGGAATTTGTACGTTAATCCTATCATCAGAAACATCCCCAACAACACCATCGCCAATTCCCAACACCCATTCGCCAAAATTCTTTAATTCGTCGACATCATTAATCGAACAACCATGCAAAAGTCTCATGTTGGTGGTTAGAGTTAATACCTCACATTGGCGCCAAAGCCGTGATGAATTAATGCTTGCGCATATGATGTCCTATCTATTACCTTTAGGAACAACTGGCAGAATTTGACGAAATTCACCACCGAGGACAACAACTATGCCTCCAAATGGAATATCAATCCTACCATTGTTGCGCACTTTACACACATCTCTTAAACTCTGATCAACAGCTTCAAAACAATGTTTGTGCATCATAGGAGCTTCATCCCATATTATGAGCTTTGCACGCAATATCAATTATCCTAAATGGCTCCCTGGATCAATGGTGCAAGTAGAGTACTCATCAACGATAAATGGAATATGGAACCTAGAATGAGCTGTTCTTCCACCTGGTATAAAAAGAGCTGCTATACCACTTGAAGCAATAGTCAAAACAATATCCCCTCTAGATCTCAATGCAGATGACATTGCCCTCCATATAAAAGTTTTACCTGTTCCACCATATCCATACAAAAAAAAACAACCCCGGCATGTTTGCCTCTACTCGAGCCATGATTGTGTCGTAAATATTTCTTTGTTCCATAGTCATTGTTACCATCAGACGTTCATGTTCCTCTTTCAATATATCTCCGTTATATCTCAACTCTTCATAAATCAACATGTTTTGACCATCATTGTTCATGGACACATCAGTTCTGGGCATAGTCGGGTAATGCTCCTTCATATTCTTTCCATAATATAGCAGTAGTTTTTCAATTTCTGCTAACGCATAACTTTTTATCTGGTCGTCATTCAGCTACATATCTGTTGATGAACACATGAAATAGTTTAACAATCAAAACAAAAAAAAATGAAAGTGAAGATTCCTGGTGACGAAAAGTTAAACCAACATGTGAAATTGGTTTCTTTTATTACATACAGTAGTTTTGTGTGTGAATTATACATATAAATTGTGTGGTAACTATTTTGCGTGGCAACTAAGTGGAAGCAGCATATATGTAGCAGAGTGAAGAATACAGAAGTATAAGTAAGTATACATGTTATTACCGTAATAACATTAAACATCAGATGACAGATATTAACGACTTCTATGTAAATTGTGCAGTAGGTACAGCGTTCCAGTAGATGAATATGGAAATTAATAACTTCTAATTAAATAATTGCGATTTAAAATTCTAGAAGACCGTTAATAAGAACAATACAGGAAAACAACCAAAGACATTTGTTGTGATACAGAGGACCGATTTCTCTTGGTTTGTAATGTGCGCATTATAGTGCAGATATTCGACTACTTTTTTTGTTTAACATGGATATGTCAACCTTAAAATAGTTATCAGCAAAAAACAATTAAATTCATAACAGTCATGTTCTATATAAATTATTGATGCATGATTAATACAATAGTGGTACCTGGAACTCGCAAGATGCGCCTTTGACGATACAAAATATCATCGCTCAGGTTCTGCCATGTTTTATCCCACACAACATCTGGCTGTGAAAACTGATTTGTTACTAACAAAGTAACAAACAACTTTCCCATAAATTCAGCGGTCACCCAGTGTGATGCTTGATTAATGGCATCAATGAACTCTTTGTCATCCTCAAGTAATCCCAAAGCAAAGCACGCCTCTTTGAATGAGTTGTACTTAAAGTTATTGATAGTTTTAATTTCATCATAAGAAGTTGGTCCCTTCACATAATTCAGTAAGGTTCGCAGATAAAACTTCTCCCCGGATCCAGTGGAACAAAGTGTATCCTGCCTACTGAAGTCCCTCTTTGTCTTGGGGACCATTTCCACTAGGTAGCCTTCCAAGTGAATTACAAGGGAAATTCTCCATAAGTAAGTTCCTTTGCCTCTGGATATTTCTTGTTTGCATCCATCCACGCTAAGAATTTAGTGTCACGGATATGAGGTTTGTTAAGAACATCCTCCAGGTCTTCGTCATCTTCGAAAACAACAGGCTCTTCCCCTTCTAGATGAAAGTTCAACCGCTCAACAGCAGGATCTCTGTAGTTGATGTCAAAAGAGAAAATTCTCCATACCGCCTCACATGCAGAAAGGTATCGATAGTCATAATACATTTTTATTTCATCATAGCATTCAGCACCAACGCTATAGAAAGAAGCGGTAACACGATTGTGACCCTTGTTAACATACTTAAACAAATATTTGATAGACCTCGATTGATTGCACCATTCTATATTAATATGTGCATTAAATTTCAGCATCAATTGTGGATTGTAAGGGACGACGTACCTATTATCGAAAAAAGATTCACCGTTTTGAATAGTCACTTCATTATCTCTTCTTCAATAAACTGGATAACCATCAGCATCAATAACAGTGCTATCAACAAACTTCTTGGGGAAATATTTGGTGCACTTCCCTTTTAGCATGCACGGTGAACTAGTGTTTTGATCCCCACATGGTCCATGTATCATAAGAGATGAAACAATTTTGTAAAGATCTGGTAATTCCTCTTTGTCTGGTATTTCCGCGCATATTATCTTGTCAATATTACTTGGATTAACAATCTGGAAATCCGGATGGAGAAAAACCAGTATATGGGCATGAGGTAACCCTCTTTTTTGGAATTCAATTGTATAAATGACTGCATGACATTAACATAGCAAAATTAGTAAAATAGAATGGCATATATAAAAAAGTATGTATAGTGCTTATACACAATTAAATCGTAACGTTACCTGCTTTTACTTTTCCAAATACCCTTCCTCTTCGTATCTCTTTAATCAAATGATTGAGTTTAATCTTGAAAATTCTACTAACCAAGTCAGGCTTGTCTTCTGGCTTCAAATTCTGTTTCTTTAAATATGAAACCAGCTCCGACCATTTGTGATTGCACATAAATGTAATAAAAAGATGAGGATATCCAACTCATGCACATATTGCCATCGCATCTTGATAATTCTGAATCATGTAGCATGCACCGCCGACAAACCGTGACGGTAACACGATCCTCTTCCCAACAGAAGCGGAATTATTTTCTCCTCTAAGCACTGCTTCGTATAGTCCCTTGTACATATCGGTTCTAACTTCCTTTTGGTGATCACGGTACCATTTTAACCGCCAAGCTTCAATCATACTAAACCCGTCAACAAAAAACTGTTGGCATAATTTTCTGGAAAACAATAATGCCGATGTGTCATTTACTCTCTGTGTATTTTGCAAGCAAACCACTCTTTCATTGATACAAAAATCTTTTTAATAGGGGCCTTTGATGGCCTTTCAGTAAATCGAATATCACGTCGAAAACCATCTTCACCACGAGAGAAAATTAGGGGATACTGAAGTGGCAGATATGTTGTTTCAAAAACCGAGATACGCTTGAGCAGACCAGATACGCACTCAACAACAATATCCCTATCGAAATCTGCTGCATCATAGTCACCAACAACCAAGGCTGCAACCTCTGATGCAGTTGGCAGATTGTAACGACGTCCATCATAACCTCTTTTGCCCAAAATTCGAAGCCTAATTGTAGGAGTGTCTGACTGTGCCAATTTGTCTCTCACCAATCTATATGACTTTACAAAAAAGTTTGAAGAATCAAGCATATTCCTTAACTCTTCAACGATACTCGACTTCAAAGCATTCCTATCGTCATCCATTCTAAACAGGAAAAAATAAACATACAGTTATTTAGTGAAAATGTTTCATAAGACAACATGGTACATTTTTCAAAAAGGACAAATTATTATCTAAATTTGTTACCCTTTATACTGCAAATTAAGCATACTAAAGCATATATTTTCAGATAATGAGCTGGCAAGAAAACTTTAAAAAATATCGAACAGTCGTCATCCAACACACTTAATGCACACAACTTAAAAAAATACAGTTATTGCATGATGATACGATAGAAATCTTACCCACCATAATTCATTCGGTTGCAAATCTCATTATCGATGTCATATATATATAATTGCGCGAACTTTGGTTGACTACCTGGGCTAGGAAGCAAACTTCCAATCTGGTGGTAATTCTCTCCATTCATTACAAAAACGGGTGTTGCTTTGCCATTGTTTTTGGTACTGTCAATTTTCACCCTAATGGATGTTAATGCGAACATACTGTTAAAGGATCTAATGTTTTCCAAAAAATACTTGCTCTTCCTGTCATTTTTAAAATATAAATCATGCAACGACTATGGGAGACATGCGAATGGTGCTATCTCTATCCTCCCTTGCATGCAACATATCCCAAAGTCTGGTGTCGCGGTATTTCGGTTCTTGTCCGATCTTTCTTCATACCACTTTATTGCCTTGCAATATTTACAAACAAAACTCGGTTCTCCCACGTCGTAATTATGTACCCAAATCATTATCTGGCACATCATATTGCTCCCCATTCTCCGCGCAATCCAACGTTTGTTCTGGTATAAAATACTCTTCCAAATTTGATTCATCTGAACATGGTTCGTCCATATCCACATCAGTATGGTCATCTGCAAAGGTAAGCAAACAATTGATCTCAAACTATGAAAAACAGACCACGTCGAAGACACATAATTTTATAAACAGAAAAATAGAAAAGCAATGAACAAACCGTTCTCACCGTAAATGCTCCAGCCATATTCCGCGTTTGGTGTAGTCTTAGGCAAATATGTGACATTGTTTAAAAACCTGTTGCCATCTTTCTGATTTGAAACATGCCTCAGTACATGTTTTCCAGGAGGTATAGGTTTGAGATATCCAGTTTGCGGTTGCACGTCTGTTTGGATATTATGTGATGTAGTAGCCACTAATATTTATAAAAAAAAAAGTTAATTAGAGAGGACCTTACTACTATAACATCATTTAGATGCATATGAAATTAGTATTGATAGACAGACAAAGTTATCGCTTGCAACTTACCATTTTTAATATCTTTAAACGGAAATCTCTGCTTCAACACCTTACGTCTCTTGTTCTGTTTCATACTGAACAACCAAAAAAACGCGCACTAGATACCTGTAGCTGCTATGAACTTGAGGAAAGTTAGCTTTAAAGAGTCATGTTAATACTCTCAGGATATATAGGTGCTCAATACACAACCATGGATAGTTAGGTTGCACGCCACCATAGGTGCATTTAACACACATATGAAACCAATGAAGATGAATACATTGGTTGATTTATAAATATACATTGAGCATCGCAACACAGAAAAAAAAATATATCACAATCATTTTATCGGTACCAATCAATCATTAAATGACATAAAATGATCTGCAGGGACATAGCACTCATGGTTATTTATGTATTGACTTCATTACAGTTGAACAAACAAAAATTCTCATGAAATTTACTTTATAAATGTGAAATAACAGTGCTGTTAAACTTCCTTAGTCTAAATGAATTGGAGGGACACATCACTCAGATTAGTATACTCTAAACATCATTAAAACAGCTGACAATTTCAGAATCATACTAAAAGTCTAATTATAAAGTAGTGTAACCATGACATTTTGATCAATTCAATACACAATAGCAGTACTTTGTACTTCTGAATAGCTCAGAATGTAGTTATAAAGTAGTTTAACCATGACATTTTGATCAATTCAATACACAATAGCAGTACTTTGTACTTCTGAATAGCTCATAATGTCTAGCATAATTTGTGCTCCAAAAGTAGTGGCAGATTATTGTAGTTAATATTTATCCAAAGACGATATGTTTCATTTTTTAAGGAACCTTGCTGGTCAAGCTAGTTATTCCATCGTACCATGAATATTGCGCTATATGTACCAGCAACCATTTTATTGATGCATTTTCAAATGGATAAACTACAACAAAATAGGTTATATCGCGTTTGGTTGGTTCTTTATCAGGAAAACACTAATCTATATTATTTTGTGGCATTTTTACTAAATCAAACTAATTGTTTGGTACCCTTTGTATCAAATGAAGTGTGATTAACATATGAATGTAAACATCAAACACCTACTGATTAACATACAATAAAATGCATAAGATTAGGATAGAAATTATAATTTATTAAGACAGAGTCAGAAATGCAAAACATAGCCATAATCGACATACAAATCCCAACAACCAATGGAGCAAAAGCATTATTCAAAAACTAAAGACATCTTCAATCTAATTTCTCAGTCTTAATCTTTGTTATTTTCTTATTGGTCTGGGTAGTAGACAAATTGCCTTGCTCGACGTCAATGATAGAAACATCCATATCTTTAGCTGATCTTTTTCCTGCTAACTTGCTGTAGGGCGTGCTACTTTCCCCTGTAAGGTTCGGCTGACTATTGGTAGAATCCCTAGACTCAAGAAGCAGCTTCTGTATCAAAATTCAATAAAATTAGCATAAGCGCTTAAGTAGAAATAGTTGTACTCAATATTATAATCGAGGTAACATTTAAAATAATACCTCCAATGGTGCAGAATTAGCAAGGGTCTGCAAAGGCTCAGTTGGCTGATCATCAGAAACATCATCATATGTGATTGAATGCAGATTTACACATGGCTACAAAGTCATATTGTGTTCGAAATGACATTAAATTGTACATTTGAAATGGTTTCTATGTCAGCACCTGGACATTATTCAGATCTTCGAAGCGGCCAATTAAATCTTTTTCATTTGATGTCCGTTTAACTGCATAATTACACCAACCATGCAATAGGTTACCTTCTGTAACTTCCACCTTGGATAGCATTTCTTTCCCTATTAAAACATCAAGTTATGAGGGATAAGCTCTGCTGCTATTACCCTACAAAGAATTTATCAAACTATCTTAGTCGGCACACATATACCTAATATGCAAAACTCTGCTCATGTTAAACTGCAAACGACATTCAACACCAAATTTATAACATTTTTGGAATGCTACCTGATTCCGTCTGTCTATAAGATCTTGCACGCTGTTGCCAACATAATTTTGCACATTGCTGTCAAAAATGATGAAGCTTGTCGACCCGGTAAGATCAATCACCTGCACATGGACTTTGTACCTATACCAAAAAAAAGATTTTAAATAATTATTTTCATTAAGATCATCAAGTTTGTAAAATACAGCAAAGATTCGGAACCACATTATCTTGGCAATGCATTCCGACCTTGTTTGCATCTACCACACCACATCCGACCAGCAACAATTTTAACCCTTCCCGCGCACTTGGTACATGCCTCATAGTACCAACCGTGTTCTTCCTCAATTCCACATATGGTTCCGAGAACGACTCCTTGACATTTATATATATATGACGTTTATAAAAAAAAAAATAGAAATAGCTACTGCTACTAAATTACACTTTAATGCACACAACCAACAGTATAAAAATCCGTAAAAATTAACCTCATTAGCCTCAATCAAATCTTCAATTGTCATCATTCGAGATTGAAGATCATCGGGCAATGGTAGAGAGTGATCCTGACGCCTGACTAATCCTTTGGGTAACTTGAATGTCAGCTCCATGAATCCTGGTCGAAAATAATGAAAATTAATCAGAAACAGTGAATTACATCAAGGCAAAACTTTGATAGCAGAATTAATTGGATACAAAAGTTGTTCCTTTTGCGGTACTCAATTATATCCGGAAGCTCTTTATCAAGCAACAACTTCGTCCCATTGAACGTGTTACAGACACCCATGGCTCCGTAATATCTTTTTATTTTACCGAATTGTATAACAACAACTGGGGGAGACTCTTGATCTTTGGATGCAAGAAATTCACTTATTTTCAATGCATATTCACCTCAAAGAGAACAGTGCACTCGGTTGCCGCTGAATAAACGTACCAATTAAAACTTAACAATCCCACAATTATTGCATCAAAAACTGCAAATCATTACAAAAAACATTTAAATTTCAAAAACACTTACTCTGCATCTTCCAAAGTAAGGTCGATCAGCTTGCTGGTTCTACCATTGACCTGCTTGTCTTTCGTTTCGTCAAACTCAACAACGTGACCAATAACATCTGTAAAACAGTTAAAAAGGTATTACCACACAAAATGTCAATTCTATATACATAGTAACTTTTATTATCCAACAACACTCATCTTACCAACGTACTGCCCTTCGTTTTCAGATGCCAGAATATCTTTGAAGTTAGGAAAGTCAAAAAGGTTAGCAGGTATAACATTATCATCCATAATTTTCCAAGAAGTATTCGGAAGCAAAAGCAGCTTAAATCTATGGCGGGTGGTCTGGTATTTGGAATCATTGTGGGTTACCAAAACATTGTCCAACTCATAGGTTGCTCCCTCGGTCACCTTTGTCTTAACAGAAGGAATCAACTCTTTTTAGTTGATGCATGTATCTTCCCGTTCTGCTTAGTGGTAATGAAATCATAAAAGTGAAATTCATACCTATTTTACAGAGGTTTTATATCGAACAAATAAAAAGTTTTAAAAAAATCATTACCTTTTCATCAATCAGCAACATATGAAGGAAACATTCTTCATTAGGCATGTTGAAATCTGGTACAGTCCATAAGTGAACCACGCGGACTTTGAGCTTCAGCTTGATCTTGCCTGCAACAATTGCTGAAACAGGGGTGTATATCGGAGCCATTTCTATTTTCTCAAACTTTTGTTCAATAATCTGCAAGGAGAGAGGCACAACAGATCCTTGGGTGAGCAACAATATTTATAAGAGCACCACATACATCAAGGGTCCTTTCATCTGTTGGTGGATATTAATTAATTTCACTGAAGTTAATGTGATGTGCATATAACCAATGCAGAATGAATGTGTTTAATGCTGCTTGTTCCAATACTTTTTCATAAGAATGCACTATATTCCCACTAATTGTTATAAATCGAATAGAAATAAGATATTTTGTTTGAAAAATAGTGACCTTCCATCTTTTGTTTTTACGTATTCTAGGAAAGTCATTAAACCATTCATAGCACAACAATCATATTAACGTTTCAAAAAGGTGAATCATTGTTTATTTTAAATTCTGGCGGCACAATGGTTGCAGATATTTAAACTTGAAAATAATAGTGTGAACTATACATTACACCTTAATCAGTTTCATTTTTTATGATGTGTCTAATGTAATTCACTCTTGCAAGTATCAGCTTGAATTTTAATAAAACTACAGTCACAAATGAACCTCGATTGGATGATTTAACATTAGAAAGCCATCACATATACAATAATAAACATCTATAACGATTCCTCGAAGTTACAAACAAATAGCACCTATGAATACGTATAAACAAACACTTTATACATACAGTATACATACACTGGCTGACATACTTGAGAAAATGTATAGTTACACACTCAACATCTTTAAGGATTTGGAATAAAGTGTTTGAAATAGTGGTATGTAACATATTAGTACACTAAACATCTATAAGTTTAGGAATTGAATTATTTGTAAACGTGGTATGTAACATATTCAATCAACCACAATTGTTAATATTAAGCACATTCACACTATATCGGATTTTTTCAAATTATGCAGCGTCTAAATAATACAGTTCGTCCACATTGTAATATGTTGATTTAAGATTCATGCATACCATATATAAAACCAATAGCATGAGCTGGATACCTTAAGATTTCATCATTACTGATTTAACAGTCCGAGTATATTGTAATTGATTTTCGTGTTTCAAACAATTGACTTATGAATATAAGTAAAATGAAATATTAAACAATAGGTAAAGAAGGCAAGAGTTGGATCTCTTTTGTAACATGACAAAGGATATAATTAACCACATTTCATTGATTCCCAAAAGTCTCATTCAAAAAGTACATGACCATTCGACATATCTTACAAAAACAGAACTGCAAGCATAATCTGCTCCAAAACCAACTGACACATTATTGGAAAATAACGTAATATAAAAACAGGAAATAAAATAGCGCTCGAATCCCAGAAACACATCCAATTCCTCAGACAGCTGCAACCACCAAAGTATTAATGACGAATCACGCAAAAGAAGAGAGTCAGATTCAATCCCATTCTTGGAGCACCAACAACCACACGAACACCTTCCTTGATCCTTTGACCCTTAACCATTCGTTCCCATCCACCACCAATTCTGAAGCTTGCATAAGGAGTTTCCGAAAACAGGAGACTACAGTTCCAGACATTGCCATTTTCATCAACCAAATCAATAGCCGTAGTTTCTCTATCCAAAGCCATATGAGCAAAACCGAACTCAGCAAGTTCCTATAGAATCAAAACATCAGATCAGTAATTATAGCAAAATTCAGCATGGTAAGTGAAATATAATATCAAAAATGTTACAAATTTACCAAATATCCATCAGTAACATCAGAAAGGCCAAGCTTCTTTTCATAAGTCAGTTGAAAATTAAATACATCGTGCACAAATGGGAGAGGGACAACCCAGTCAGGGTTGACTGGCATAGCAATACGATGAACCCTAAACTCCATTGGTGGCTCAAAGGTTGGATACCGAATCCTCTTACCAAACCTATTTCTGATCCTAATGTCGAACCTGCTGTTTCCCATAAAGACAATAGTCACCCACGAACCAAATTGTACCTTGTAGAAATCACGAATAGCATGCCACCCCTTAGTCAGATAAATTCCCTGGTTATTTCTTTCCACCAATACCTCAATACGATTGTTGTTTGGATCAGTTAGGGTTGCATACTGATGTATCTGGTCCCCAAAATCATGCGAAAACATCATTGGCAGCATTACAGATCCCTGAGTAAAAAAGTTGTCACTATTAAATAACAGTAATGAATATAATCTGCACATATATATTAAGTAGACCACATACGTATTCCACATCCATCTCAACCATGTATGTCCGGTACTTCACATGAATCTCGTTGATCCTCCTCTCCATATCAGAAGTTGGAATGGGGATCAAAGGTGCTAGAAAAAAAATTAAATGGTTAAGGGTCGAATAAATGGCGACTCAATGCAAATACAAAAATAGAAAAAATTATGGAATATTCACCGATTAACATGTGATAGGAAAGCATTGCCTGAACGTTGTGGTGGTGAGCCATCGCTGAAAATGAAGCATGGACACCATTCTTGAAAGCTTGAATATATATAAGGCAGAAACCTTTGATATGAAGCCATAATCCCTTGGAAAAATTGGAGGCATTCAATAACGTTTTGGAAACCAATAGTTGAGGGAGTTTGGAATACAATAACCGCCATTTAATCAATGCTTTGAAACTAATCAGCAAGGTATATAGAGTAGAAGTTGTATCATTGTATTGTGAATTGTGATATCATTAATTACGCCGTCCAACAAAAAAACTATGGCATAACGTTTCCAAAAAAATAGCAACAGCAAGGCGCCAATTTTAGTGGAATTAGGGTTGGCACACTTTGTTAGCAATGTTATTCATATTAGAAATAAGTGTATATATATATATATATATATATATATATATATATATATATATATATATATATAGGCCAAATACCTCCCCGGGTCCTTTAAGTTTCATGTTTGTTTCAGATAGATCCTTTAAGTTTCTAAGGTTTCAGATAGGTCCTTTAAGTTTGAAATTTGTTTCGGATAGATCCTTTAAGTTTTTAAGGTTTCAGATAGGTCCTTTAAGTTTCGAGTTTGTTTCAGATAGGTCCTTTCTATCAACCTCCGTTAAGCCAAAGTTGATTTGATAGAAAGGACCTATCTGAAACAAACTCGAAACTTAAAGGACCTATCTGAAAGCTTAGAAACTTAAAGGACCTATCTGAAACAAATGTGAAACTTAAAGGACCCACGGAGGTATTTGGCCTATATATATATATATATATATATATATATATATATATATATATATATATATATATATATATATATATATATATATATATATATATAAACTTGTTATAGAGAAACTCAGAGTACCAAATTTTAAAGATAGAACTTATTTTGGTGCTATCTTATCAGAGATCTGCTTGCTTAGTGGTCAATTAGATGATTGTAGATTGAAATTCACACATAGGCATGGCAATCACGTGGCTCGCTCTTTAGGCCAAATTGCTCATGATAAGCCCAATAACATATGGTGGGAGTCTGTTCCCATACAAGCCCAACCTATGTACATTCATGATCTTATCAATTAATTAATTAGTCTTTTATTAAAAAAAAATCAAGTGAGAGGAGTAGTTATAATGAGAGGATGAGAGGAATCAATTTGGACCATTGGATCAAAATCAACGCTTCAGATTTAATTGCTCTTTAAAAAGGGTCATGCACCATAACCTCCACCTTTCATTTTCTTCATTCTCGCCCACCCTCATCTTCCTCTGCTTCTACGTCTTTTCCTGTCATCAATATCAAAAAAATAAATTTAAGAATCACCTTCTGCATTTATCTATAGTGTGTTAATGCTGCAACTTTTTCCAATTTGGACCTTTTAAATTCTTGGGCAAGGCTTATTCGATGAATTTGTTCAGTTTTTTTCATTGAGAAAGAATCACTTAATTAGAAAAGCATTTGCAGAAAGGGAAAAAGTATTGTGAAGTAATAATAACCAATAGATCTACTTAATTAGAAGTATTGTGAAATCATTCTTAAAAAAAAAGTATTGTGAAATCATGAAACTTTGAAAGAATATAAAACGACCAATTACTGAAACTCTCATGTTCAATCTTACTTCCCATTGTTGTATGTGTAAGCTCTGATATACAAATTTCTCAGATTCGAAGGAAGTAGATGAAGCGGTTACCAATGGAAGGCAGATAAAGTAAAACGAAATTGGTTTGAACAAATAAAAACTGAAAATTATTAAAAGAAGTTCAATCAGTTTGAATGAAAATTATTAAAAAAACTGCAAATTGTAAGTTTTTAATTTTATGAGAACCCAACATCTTCCTGTGAGGCTGTGACTCGGGTATAGATCTGCATGTTTGTTTGATTGAATTTTATAAATTCCGTGAATGCAAGTTTTAATTTTCCTTTGACTTAAAAAACCAAAAAAAGGGTCTTTTGATTACAATGATGGTGACAGTGAGGCTTTGACCAACTGATGAAATTAAATCCATGAGAAGAAGAAGAAACACATAAAGTGTAGAAATTACTTGTGAGAGAAAGAGAACGAAAGAGTGGAGAAGATGAAAGGTGGATGTTGTAGTGCATTGAATTTGATCTAATGGTTCAAATTAATTTCTCTCATTATAACTACTCATCTCATTTGATATGACATATATATATATATATATATATATATATATATATATGTCATATCAAATGAGATGGAAATTGCAGAGAGCCTTTCAGATTTTTTGGAGATGACAAAGAGTGATGAAGATGAAAAGATAATTGGGTAGAGGGAAAATAATACAATAAAGAAATGCACATGTGTTGTTTAAATTGATGTTTTTAATCTCCACCATCTAAATTTAATCTAATGGCTGCAATTCATTCTCACCATTCTCACATACAAAAGCCATTCTCATGTGATATGCTCCCTATATATATGGGGTTTGCTAACTTACTCCCACTCTTTTGTCAAGAAAACAAAACTTACTCCCACTCAAAATCTTGAATAAGTTAGCAAGCCTACTCCCACTTGGTTTTGACAAAAAAACCATTTTAACTATTTGAAACCAGTTTTAAATTGAAGGTTAGTTTTGTAAATTTCAATTTTCTTAATTTAAAAACAAATATATATCCATTCCTTCCTTTCTCTTTGCCTTGTTTCTCGGGATTTTGCATGCGTTTTTTTCTCCACTTTTTGTTTCCCGTTTTTTTTTCTTCACAAGTTTCCAGTTTTTTTCTACACTCCAAAAAAGTTTCCACCGAATTAAAGAATTTTTTTTACAATAATAATGCCAGATTAGTGTCTTCATGATTAGCAATTCATAAACTCGAATTTTTCATTAAAATTGGTATTTTATGATTAGCAATTGGTAGTTGGGAATTTTCACCGTGTTTGCTAATTCTCGTGAAAAAAAAAAAAACTTCAGTAATGTTGGTATGAAAAAAAAAAACCTTCAGTAATGTTGGTATGAAATTATGTGAAGATAGATTGTAAAAAAAAAAAATTAAGTGAAGATAGTGTTAAAAGCTTCCGTAATCTATATATCTTTGTAAAGGAAACTTAAGTTGCTCTCATGCAAACTTTTTTTATTGATATAATGTTCATTCGTCTAATTTTATTTTATTTTTATCTTTCTTTCATTATTTTTTTTATCATTTAATATGGATATGCCTATTTTTCATGTGGATGAGGAGAAAAGGACAAAGCATGCATCATTGCCGCCCAAGAAGCCTATAAAATGACAGGTTGTATATGTATATATCTTTTATTCTAATATTTGTATCAATTAATTTATGATTTATAATATTGTTATATCAACTATTTTGTATGGATAAAATATAATATTTTTTAAATAAAATTGAATTTAAATTAATTATTTTTAATTTTAAAGTTTCTTTATATTAGTGAAGTGTTAATTGTTATACGTTTATTTCCACCTCTATATTTTCAATGTATTTTATATACTTATCTATTTTATATTTCTGTGATGTAAATTTATTTATTCAATTATTTATTTTGTTGATTTTGAGTTATAGGTCATGCCTTCTTTCAAAAAAGAAAGATATAAGCACTACTTTGAAGTTTCATTATGAATTAAGAAGAAATTAATGTTGGAAGCCTTTTATCAAAAGAGAACAATCCGATGAATTTAGAAATTTAGAAATATAAATATGTGTCTCATTCTTGATGCTATGTTATCTACAACATGTTTATGATCTCATGAGGATGATAATATTGATAAAACTTAATTAAAAATCGTTTATTAAGTATAATTTTTTCTATAGATATTTATACCATAAAATATATAGTCCCTTGAAGACAAAAAAAACTTAAAAAAGTATAGATAAGTGGAAAAATGTCATGGGTTTTTGCATAACTTTTTTGTTTGTGCCTTTTATGGATGTGTCTTTCTTTGGTTCTGTTTTATTTTTAATGGCTGAAAAATATGATTTATTTGTCTATGTTATATATCATTCGGATTGAAGCAAAAATGAATGACATTGGAGTTCAAGTCAATGGTAGTGAATTAGAGAAAATGTTCAAAATGCCGATGTTCATTATTGAAAGTATAATGTTAATGTTTCAATTTTGGATGGAAACAGTGGTTTGGTTAGTGGAAATTACAAAGAATTTTTTTGTTGTTTTCATGTTGTTAAGTTGTTATTGATTAATTATGATTTGTATGATTTCTTGACAAATCTATTGTAGCATTTTCCTCAACGTTTGCTGAGAGTGGTTTGTATATCAATTAATCTAAAATTCTCCTTTTCGATGAAGAAACTGGTAAATCTTATGACTATGATGTTCACACCGCGTCAAGAACCTTGCATAAAAAATACATCGGGAGAGGATGGAACGACTTTATTCTTGAAAAGGGCCTAAAAGTTGGTGACGTTATTTTGTTCACGGTCAATAATCATCCTAATAGGATGTATGCTACCGTCGTTAATTGAGACTGATTCTATGATCAAATGTGGTGGCTCAAGGTTGTGTGTATGATTGTCAAATTTTAATGTAATATTTAAGTTGTGGAAGGTTTGGCAAAAAATGAATGTCCTATTTTTTGAAGTTAAATTTTAATTGTTTTTATGTTAAGTTCGGTTAATGGTCGAAGTAATGAATTGAAGTTTATGTTAAACTATCTACGTTGAAGGTATGGTTTACATTTTCTAATATAACTGAAGGTAACAATATTTTGAAGGTAAAAATTCTATACCGCGGACTTAAATCCAATAATCAGAAGATAAGACCAAATTCAATGATTTTAAAACTAAGTACAATAAGGGACTAAAACTACAATTAAATCTAAATATTTTAACTGAAATTTTGTTGAGTACTTTATGTAAAGCCACTATTTGAATTCTAAAACTAACTTTATAGTAAATTACAATTAAATGTCACGATAATTCATTAAGAAAATGATTATAACAATCATCTCTAAATATAATTCATTAAGAAAATAGCTTCAATTATTTAGGGACATAATTAGGGAACGTAAAAGAAAATTTATCTCCACAAAAATTAATTTTTCAATGAATATAAGAGAACTTAAGTAAGATATAAGAGCTTCAAAACAGAATTCCAACAAGAATAAATTTGGTGCGCAGACATGTTCTTCAACCTGATAAATGTGGAGTCATAGAGACGACGGATCATTTGTTCGTTGGTTGTTGTGTTTTTGGGACGTTTTGGCAGTTAATTTGTAAATGGCTTGGTATCTCATTTGTTTCTCCAGGGTCGATCAATGACCACTTTTTACAGTTTATTCACTTGGCGGGAATGCCGCGATCATCTCATATTTATTTTAAGGTTATTTGGCTTGCTTCTACTTGGGCAATTTGGAAGGATAGAAACAACCGCGTCTTTACTAATGAGGTTATTGATATTCACAACATCTTCGAAAAAGTGAAGCGCAATTCATTCTTATGGATTTATTCGAACATAACTCCAATTGCTGTTGATTTTCATGATTGGTGGAGACACCCACTTTTGTGTATGGGTGTCATGTAATTTTGTTTTGGCTTAATTGCATGTTTGGTCCCTTATGTTTATTTTAGTTTTCAAGTTGGTCCCTTACGTTTTGAAAGTTTCAAGTTGGTCCCTTACGTTTTAAAAGTTTCAAGTTGGTCCAAAACGTTGCTCATGTTGGAATAAGTTAGTCTCTTATGTTTATTTTAGTTTTCAAGTTGGTCCCTTATGTTTATTTTAGTTTTCAAGTTGGTCCCTTATGTTTTGGACCGACTTGAAAACTAAAATAAACATAAGGGACTAACTTGAAACTTTCAAAACGTAAGGGACCAACTTGAAAACTTTTAAAACGTAAGGGACCAACTTGAAACTTTCAAAACGTAAGGGACCAACTTGAAAACTAAAATAAACATAAGGGACCAAACATGCAATGAAGCCTTTTGTTTTTATTTGTTGGTGGTGGCATCCGTTGGTTGGGTGCCTTTTTTCTTTTTGTATCAGATATTGGGTGTTTCATCATTATTAGCACACCTTGTGCGGGGTGAATCACCTTTCCTTTGAGGAATATATTCCATTTTGATTTGTTCAAAAAAAAGATATAAGAAATTAAAAGTGAGAAGTTGATACATGTAAAGGTTAATTTTCTTCAATTTCATAAAGAAATAATATTTGGGATTTAACATATTGTCCATGACAAAATCAAACAATAAAAATAATAATATTTAACATAATTTTAATGAAACCTGTGCAACGCATGGGTTGAATTCCTAGTTTTCAGTAATGATGATATAAAAAAAAAAAAAAAACTGCTTCAGCAATGATTGTATGAAAAAAGCTTCATTAGTTTTCAAGGTTTTTGCCAAAGCTTCACAATTTTTTTTTTTTAAACTAATGAAAGGATAGTTACAAAATTACCCTTACATTTAAGGCTTAATTGCACTTTTGGCCCCCTATCTTTTCAAAAGTTGCGATTTTGGACCCCTAACTAATTAAAATACAAAACTGCCCCCTATGTATTGGATCTTTGGCAGTTTTGGCCCCTAAGACCAATTTTGACTTTGTCTTCGCAGACGTGGCGTCAAAACTTGACCCCTATGTGGGTGTCACGTCAGCGAAGACCAAATGAGTTCAACACATTAATTGGCAATGGCATACAATGAATCACAGAAAGAAAAAAAAAGCGTAACTGAAAAAGATAGAGGGTAAACCCCTTCTCTCTACATCTCTTCCACTCTCCACATTAACTGTTTGTTGGCAACCAGATTGTGATGTCAAATTAAATCATAAACAACTCTCATAATTTGTATCCGTTTTTTTTTTTTTGAAAAATTTTGATGAATTGAAATGATGTAGTTTGTAAAGTGAATTGATTATAGTAGTAGAAATGGGAATCCATTAATTGATTATCAATGCTACGTTAAGTTAGCTTCTGTGCAAACGTAGTGCATTACTTATTTGTTTCAGGATATGAGTAAGGAAAAAATGTAAAGAGAGGAGAATTATGCTGATGCTTCAACCCATATGGCAAGAAGAAAACTACTATGATTGTATGTATGCATGCTTCGAGTTGCCTAGATTTCCTCTTATCCATGTTGAGAACCTGTGTTTAAGTGTTTGGAAACTGATAGCAAAGAACACAACAATTGGACTGAATGACTCAGTTTTTATTAACTGCAATGTTGGCTTAAATAACCATTTAACACACGATTAAAACAACAATAGAAATGCAACCCACTTAGCTAAAATAAAGGCTAGTGGTGAGTGGTAACAGAAACAAATTAAAACAAATACAAATTAATTCTTAAAGACTAAGTCTCTCCTATAAACTAGGATTTAATTCTAACAGAAAATACTACTTTAACTCTTTCATTCCCTCCCTTAAACTAAATGCCGTACAACAACTAGTTTAAATCAGAAATTTCACATACTCCCAGCAGCTTTCTAAGGTTCTGAAAAACTTCAAGCTTCAATGGTTTGGTCATTATGTCTGCAACCTGATCTTGACTCCCACAATGAAGTAGTTCAATTTTACCCTCTTTAGTAAGATTTCTTAAGAAATGAAATCTCACATCAGTATGCTTGCTGCGACCATGCATAACCGGATTTTTGGACAACTTGATTGTTGAGCTATTATCACACATCACATTTATTCCATTTCCACAAGAGTGTCCCATCTCCTCTAAAATTCTCTTCATCTATATTCCTTGACAAACGCATACCGCAGCAGCCACAAACTCAGCTTCCGTAGTCGACAAAGTCACAATAGGTTGTTTTTTTGAACACCATGAAGCAGCCCCTGAACTCATTAAGAATACATAACCAGATGTACTCTTCCTATCATCCACATCTCCGGCATAGTCACTATCTGTGAACGCTAACAGCTTGCCTTCTCCTCCTTTCTTATAATGAAGACCATAGTTCACAGTCCCTTTTAAATATCGAAGTGCTCTCTTTGCTACTTGCAGATGAATATGCATTGGTTTGGCCATATATATACTTATGAGACAAGTAACAAACATCATGTCAGGTCTTGTAGCAATAAGATACATTAAGCTTCCCACCAACTGCTTGTAGTATGTTTCATCAACCTCTTTTCCATCTCCATCTTTGCTTACTTTCAATCCGGGAACTATTGGACTGCTCACTGAATTACTTTCCATCATACCAAACCTTTTCAAAACCTCTGATGCATATTTCCTCTGGCATATATAAATACCATCAGATTTTTGCAGCACTTCTATCCCAAGAAAAAACCTCATCTTCCCCAAGTCAGACATGTCAAACTCTCTTAACATAGAGCTTTTAAATTCAGACTTCATAATTTCACAATTTCCAGTGAAAATTAAATCATCAACATAAACACTTACAATGATAATTTTTCCTTCTTTGCTTCTCTTTGTGAATAAAGTCTGCTCACTATCACACCTCTGAAATCCTTCATCAATAAAGTGCGCTTCAATTCGACTAAACCAAGCTCGTGGGGCTTGTTTTAATCCATACAAAGCTTTGTGTAACTTGTAAACAAGATGCTCACTGCCCTTTTTTTATACCCTCTTGGCTGTTCCACATAGACATCTTCATTCAATTCACCATGGAGGAAAGCCGACTTGACATCTAGCTGAAAAATCTGCCAATTCTTGTGTGCAGCTAGAGCAATAATCATTCTCACTGTATCCATTCTTGCCACCGGTGCATAAACTTCTGTGTAGTCCACTCCATGTTTTTGAGAGTACCCTTTAGCAACCAAACGAGCCTTGTACTTGTCAATATTTCCATGCTCATCGTATTTGGTTTTGTAAACCCATTTTACTCCAATTACTTTGGCCCCAACAGGTAGTTCAGTGAGTGTCCATGTCTGATTCTTTTCAATGGATTTGATTTCATTGTCCATGGCCAGTCTCCAATTTGTGCTCTTCACAGCTTCTTCAAAATACAATGGATCAGTTGACAACAATAAAGCCATGTTAGCTTCATCATCAGATAAACCCTCTCCGCTAGCATAATAATCCATCCACCCCGGAGGTCGCCTCTCTCTAGGTTGTATCATTTCTGTCACTCTCTCTTCACCATCACTACCATCCCCCATTTCTCTAACTTCCTCATTAATAATTTCTTCATTCTCATTTTCACTTACCCTTTCTTTATCCTCGCCATCGTCCCATTCTAAATCTGGTACAGTTTGTTTTTCATCCCAATCCCATTTCTTCTCTTCCTCAAAAATCACATCTCTGCTCACAACAACTTTCTTAGCAACTGGATCAAACAACCTGTATCCTTTTGATTCTTCACTAACTCCCAACAAAATACAAGTAGTACTTCTGCTATCAAGTTTAGTTCTCCCTGCTTCTGGAACATGAACGTGCGCAATGCATCCAAAGACCCGAAAGTGAGCAACTGAAGGTTTCAATCCAGTCCACGCCTGCTGTGGTGTTACATCCTTGACTGCCAATGTAGGACACCTGTTTAGTACATAAATTGTCAAGTTAACCGCCTCTGGCAAAAAATTCTTGGGAATGCTTTTATCAGATAACATGGAACGAACCATGTTCATAACAGTTCTATTTTTCCTTTCGCCAACACCGTTCTGTTGGGGAGTATAAGCGGTGGTTAACTGCCTTTTATTACCACTTTGCTTGCAAAAACCATTAAACTCATTTGAATTAAATTCTCCACCTCTATCAGTGCGTAGACACTTAATAGACATCCCAACTTCCTTCTCAACCATAGTTTTAAAGCATTTAAAAGAATATAAAGCCTCTGACTTCTCTGCCAAAAAATACACCCATGCTTTTCTACTATAATCATCAATGAATAATAGAATATACCTTTTGTTGCTGTTAGATATAGGACTGATAGGACCACATATATCTGAATGAATAAGTTCCAATTTCTGAGTTGCTCTCCAATTGCTCGTCCTTGGAATAGCGTCACGGTGTTGCTTTCCATTGATACAGTCAGTGCATGTCACAGTTGAGACAGAGAGTTCAGGAAGTCCACTAACCATGTTCTTGTACAACAATGTTCTTAAGCCTTTGTAACTTAGATGCCCATACCTTCGATGCCATAGATGAGACAAATTTTGAGCTTTTGTGTGAAAGCATTAATCAGATTGTGCTTCTGAAGAGGCTTGAGATTGAGGCAGCAAGATAAACATCCTATTAGCACTCATGTTGGTTTGAATTATCAAACCCTTCTCTGGATGAAATATCTTGCAAATCCCTCCCTTGATCAAAATTGCCAAACCTTTTTCTTGTAATTGCCCTATGCTTAAGAGATTATTTTTCAGTTCTGGAATATAGTATACTTCGGTAACAACGAGATTCATTCCATTAAGCAATAACTTCACACTTCCTTTTCCCATCACATTCATCTTAGTGTTGTTTCCCAATTTTACAGAATGTCGAAATTTTTCATCAAGTACAGTGAACATAGTTCGATCACCACACATGTGATTAGAACATCCTGAATCAAGGAACTATGCATCTTCTCCTTTAGCTTCATGCAGCTCCACATAAGACATCAGAAGCATTTCCTCTTCATCAATTTCTGCATAATTAGCTTCTCGGTTCTAAGGACATTCATACCAAAAATGACCAAGTTGATGGCACTGGTAACACTCTATGGTTGCCTTGTTGAAATCTGCTCGACCTCTTCCTCTTCCTCTTCCTCTATATGCACCTCGACCACGACCTCTTCCCCCTTCATATGTCACTTTCAAGGCCTGTTCCTCACTACTGCGTCTTTTGAACTTTTGTTCGTGCACTATTAATGAGCTTTGCAACTCATCAATAGAAAGAGAATCAATGTCTTTTGACTCTTTAATAGAACATACAATATAAGTAAACTTCTCTGTTAAAGAGCGTAGAATCTTTTCCACCACTTTAACGTCTGACATCTCCTCTCCATAAATTCGCATTTTTTTAGCCACTATCATGACCCTGGAGAAGTATTATGTTACTCCTTCACCAGACCTCATTTCAAGAGTTTCAAAATCTCTGCGGAGAGCTTGAAGATGAGACCTTTTCACCCTTGCATTTCCTTCAAACTTTTTCTTCATAGAATCCCATATTTCCTTAGAAGTATCCTTCTTAAGGATGGTGTCAAGCACGGTTCGATCAATCGCCTGAAAAAGGTAGTTTTTTGTTTTGAGATCCTTCAACTTCATCTCTTCATTCTTTTTTCGTTGTGCATTTGTTTGTGTCGCTCCGCTTTCTGACTGAACATAGCTAGGCTCAATCAACTCCCAATATTCCTTAGATTAGAGAAAATTTTCCATTAGCATGCTCCAATGATCATAGTGACCATCAAAACGTGGAATTGCTGGTTGTACAACACTCCCTTCTGTAGTCATTTTCTATGCTGTTGCAAGAATGTCAAAGGCTGCTGCTTTGATATATCAGGCCCAGTGGGGGCTCTGATACCAAATTGTTGAGAACCTGTGTTTAAGTGTTTGGAAACTGATAGCAAAGAACACAACAATTGGACTGAATGACTCAGTTTTTATTAACTGCAATGTTGGCTTAAATAGCAATTTAACACACAATTAAAACAACAATTGAAATGCAACCCACTTAGCTAAAATAAAGGCTAGTGGTGAGTGGTAACAGAAACAAATTAAAACAAATACAAATTAATTCTTAAAGACTAAGTCTCTCCTATAAACTAGGATTTTATTCTAACAGAAAATACTACTTTAACTCTTTCAATCCATGACTTTTATCAAAATACTTGAGATTTTTTTTACGGATCAAAATACTTGAGATAATACATGAGCCTTATCAAATTGTAAATCCAACCATTAGTGTTCTTCCTAAATTTGGTTACGGCAGAGAGAGAAAGCATCGGCAAAAGGGGGATGAAGTGGTCGTCTCACAATGACGTAAGCACAAGGGGCGATCATGGTAGTTAGAGTGCCACCGACAGTAACGAGAGGGGGCTCATTTCTTCTTCTTTTTGGTTATGGTCATTTATTCCTTTTATTATATTTGTCTCATAGTTTCGTCCTCATTTTCTTCATTTTTTTCCCAAGGACCGGCGTGTGATGGAGTAGCCGCATAGGCAATGAAGGTATTCTTCAATTATATTATACAATTTTTCTATTTTACCAATCTATCTATTATATCATTACTGTTTCATTTTTATTTTACTTATACTTACATTGTTTGTTTATATATATCATGCTTTAAATATTTATTTGTTCTACTGGAAATAGGTCGTTGTTCGCAGAAGGAAGGGGTAGTACACTATTCCAGGTTGACAAATATATCTCTACCAAAAATATAGAGAATTTGCAAACACCATCGTAGAGCCAACGATGTGCTTAGCGTTTTGTGGCTGCAGCCAAACACTAAACGCTATGATGGAAATGCATGATTGGCCATGTTTCCCCGACTTCGATATTAGGCTTTGTCCATCATTAGCCCCATTACTTACTAATACTTTAACCATTTTCCTGTTGGTTTAAAGTTAAAATGTTTTTAGATAACCATTTCTTATCATTGATTGTTCTTTTGTCATATATAATCAGGCTTTAATTTGTGTGCACTGCACTGACAGTGTAAAATTATATTACACAAACATCCAATCAAATCATGACACATAAATATTTATGTAGATATTTTTTTTAAGGATTTATGGAGATATTTTAGGAACTAACCAACAAAAATGGGACTATTGTAACACCCTATTTCCCGACGATAATTATTAAATAATAAGAATAAATTTAATAATTAGGATGTTACAAAACTTCACATGATATCACATAATAACATAAATTTTTCTTTTATATAATAATTTCAACAACAGCAAACAATTCTCTAATCTCTTTAATAAAAATTTCTTTTGTCATTCAACATCGAAATATAAATAACTATAGTTCTCAAGATTTAAACTCAAAGATAAATAAATTCATCGTCAACCCCAACCCTGGTGTTGCATATCAGAGCTCATATTCGACTACATGTCTAATCATCACTAAAATAAAATTGACGGAAGATAAGTCCCGTCGCAACCTTCTAAGCGTCCCGCAACTAGATTTCCTCATCCTAAGTATCTGTACCCCATGGGTACAGGCCCCATAAATACAACAACAAGAAAGGGGTGAGAAATCCAGCCATAAAAAATTATAAGGAAACATTCACAATATTGAAATATCATAAGAACAATATTCCACGATTACAAGATCATCAACATCTATTATTCTTTCTCATCATGTCGTATATCACACCATCACATTACCTTATTTGAGTTTGATCAATAGCAGATTTTGTTATTAGACACATTATTGATCCCCTTCCTCCTTAGACAAATGCTATAAGGTTCATGTTTTCCTGATACTACCGTAAAATTACAAACAAGATGTGGCATAACAACAAAAAAGATTGTAGCCAGTTCTTTTACGTTCTTTTTTCCGCACTATATCCTAATCTCTGGATTAAACAAAAGGCTACAAATTATGCAGCAGAGGAAGTTCAGATAAGTGAAGGTCTTTGAGGTAATAACTAAAGTTCAGATAAACAAGCAATATCATTAATTAAATATATGACTTTGTCTTCAAACTGATTGTCTTTGTACAGATTTATTTGAACCCACCATGCTTAAGATTTTGTTTAGCAGGATGAAAAATGGGGGCATAATTTTGAAGATTGGTACTTCATTTTGATTTGTATTTTTTAGGATTTAAATTATGAAAGCTACGTTAGAGGCTGATGCAATAAATGTGCTTCATGAAATGCTTCAATATTTCATTTTATCATGTTTAGGTAACTGATTTATCTTTTTTAATTTTGAAGCTATTATATGTTCAGATTTGTATTTACTGCATTTGGTTAGTTTATTTCTTATCGTGGAGAAATTATAATATTCTTTAGGTTGTATAGAAAACAAAGGCTTATGTATATTATTTTTCTTTTCACTACTACAAAATACACATTTAACATCAATGGGGTTTTAGTTTTCACATCAGCAGGGAAAATATCTGAAGGGAAAGATAGACAGTGTGAGTTTTAACATCAGTTGGCATAAGCAAATGAAGGGAATTCCTAATAGCATATACCATTTACATCAGTGCATAATTGAGATGAAGGGAAAAACACGCGGTGGCATTTTCGCAATTTAAGCAAAAACTTTGCCTAACTTATTTTTACATCAGTGGGCGAGAACTGGCTGATGTGAAAACAAATTTTCACTTTACCTTATCCCTTCCTCTATCGTAAAAACACATCTGCGTTTTCACTTTCTCACTTCTTTGTTCCTCACTTTTTCACTTCTTCTTCTAAATTCCAATCCCCCACCGTCCACAACCGTCCAATCACAATTTCATTGGCTTCAAGGTCAGAGGCGAAACAACTGGATAGGGTCAGATCTGGTCCATACGGTCAGATTTTCCGGCCGGATAACTTCGTTTTTGGACAGTCCGGTGCGGGAAACAACTGAACGGATCTCTGGACTGAGGCCACTGATGAAGCAATCAGTCATAGCGTCTGAGCTGAGACCATAAACTCGGTTGGCGACGGCGGTGAAAGCCTTGTAGTAGTCATTAACGCTGGTAGTTTGTACCAATTTGAACAACGTTGCACTCGGACAATCATAGATCGACGGACCGAAATCTAGCTCCAAAGCATGCGTGAATGCTTGCCGTGACTGAAAGGGTTGCATACGCTGAAGCATCTGAAACCATGGAACTATCTCCAGATCAAGGTGAACGGAGGCTATGGTTAATCGTTCCGGATCTGGGGTTTGGTAGTAGTCGAAGAATTCCAACTTCAAAACGTGGAAATTCCAACTTGACATTGCGCATCTGAAACGGAGTTCGATTGGAGTTCATAGCATCATGGAAAGGAGGTTGGAGCGATGAGGTTCTCTGGAGCTGAGTTGATTGATTCGGTGCTCGATGTTGTTAGGCAGGAGACTGAGAATTGTGATTATCTTCAAGGTATTCTTTCTTCCGATTTATGCTTCTAACTGTTTTTGTGATTTTAGTTTTTTTTTTCTCTTTTTAATTTTAGAAGTCTGATAAATTTTCTCCCATCGATCTTAACCTTTCATGATGAATGGGAATTTTCTGATATGCTATTTCATTTGACAGTTTTCTGATATGTTACTCCAACGAAAATTAGTCCAAGTTACATGAAGAATTAATTATAACAAATCCTCTTCTGTGACTATGTAGGAGATATGTATCAAAGGAAGGAACAGAGGGCAATACAACTTAAACAAAAGATGTATTAGTTTGTGTTGTAATATTTGAATGTTAAATGCAATACAAATACATGGTTTAATGCTTCAACTTTGTTGATTCTAGTGTTGAGGATTAAACTTGCTTTAGTTGATTATCATTGTGACAAAGGAAGATTAATAATATGGTTAGTTAAACAATATAGGTCATATTGACTAAACGATATAGTTGATTATCATTGTGACAAAGGAAGATTAAACTTGCTTTAATTGATTATCATTGACTAAAATTCTTAGTTGGTTGAAAAAAGATTAGGCGGTGGTATCCATCAGTTTCTTCCGTGAATGTGCCAACTTCCTTGAGTCTAAAGAAGAATATAGGAATTCTAGTTTTATATTCTCCCCTTTGGAGTTAGAAAACTTGATTAGGCTAGTTTTATTTCTCTTTTTCCTATGCTTTTGTGTTAAATAAGTATGTAGTCAAAACAAACGAAGATCCAGTGTTTTAAACATAAACTTATAGAATTAGATTTAGCCAGCAAAATGGGCAAAGTTTCGTGTTAGATATAACACCTTTCATGCGTTTCCACATAACAACTTAAGCTTGTTAAATAACAAGTATTAATCCATGTAGACAACAAAAATCAATTGAGAAAGATAGTAACTCAGGTAATATTTGAGAGTATGAGAGCTCAGAACAGGATTAGGCAAATGATAGATCTGTGGCAGATGTTGTGTGCATGTGAACTTAGTATGGTAGTATGTAGAATATTAAAACTAAATATGCATTGTAGTTATTAGAGACTGACATAAACTGAATATGCATATAAGTTCTTATTTGACATTAACTTGTCAAATATTTTCACATGATTACTTTAGACATAAGTGTTAAGTGTGAACAACCCTTCTTGAGATAATATTCCTCTATTCCATTTCCTTTTTTCTTCTTTTCAGATTCCCTTTCATATAATAGTTTCCTCGCTTTTCTTTCTTTTACTTTCTTCTTTATGAAATGGACACTTTCTGATAAAAAAATGGACTTGTTATTATACTAGGAGTGAAGCTATCTAAAAATTTCTTTCTAGTTGAACTCATACTTAATACAATAACATAAGTAAAGTTGGTCATAATAGGCCAAGTTCATCATTCGAGATAGTTATAAGAGACTAGTTTTGTCACTTTTGTTATGTTTTGTACCTTCAAATGTTATTGTATTTGAAAGTACTTATGATTCTCTTGTTATACAAAGAACGAGTGCTTGGATTGAATTACCGATTTTTTTATTTTTTTAATGTAACGTAGGTATCTTACTCTCCATTTGAAAATGAAGGATTTTGGGAACAACTAGCTCAACAAATATTTGAAGCTAACAATCAGGAAGTTACATGGAAGTTAATAACCATAATGCACCACCACCTTATGTTAATGTTAGATGTTGATAGGTTGCTTTGGAGTTTCAGAATAATGGCTGGTTTACCGACTCCTGGTAAACCGTATGGAGGATGGGAGGATCCTAGCATAGGACTCAGAGGCCATTTTGTTGGTAAGTTTATTTCATTCATTACCTGTTTCATTTTCAACCAGGGTTTTAAATAGTGGTCATGGTAACAGTTGTGGCCATGTCGCGATCTTTGACATTGCAAAGATTCGCAGTAAAACACAGGCCTCAATCGTTGTTGTGTTGTATTTTCTGAAAAATCAAAAACTGTTATGCTGAAGCCCAAATCATGGTTGCGAACCTTTTATTTACAACCCTATTAACCTTTATTTGCATAAGTCTGTCTTTCATGTAAAGATTTTTCCACTTTTATGTGTAGTAATTAGTCAGAGCTTTTAGAAGATTAAAAAGTTAATTTGAATAAAAATTGCAGCTATATATAAGAATATTCCATTTTTCATTTTTCTACCTATCCCCTCCCTCAAATAGGAACCCGTGTTCTCAAGCTTTTGGAAAGCTAGTCTTTTAGACTTTTCATGTATAATATTTATTCGTAACTAAACTGAACTTTACTTAGTTTGAAATTGGCCCATAACTTCTGAAATATCTCTCTCACACAATGTGTAGACTCTATTATACACAAAAATGCATGTTCTGTTCTGTTCTATTACAATTACTTCTGCCTGCAATTTTCAACTTCAGCAATTCACTTTTGAAGTATTAACTTATAATTCCTTTTTTCTTTTACAATGTGAAGGGCATTACTTGAGTGCATCAGCTCTAATGTGGGCCAACACAAAGAATGATAGCCTGAACCAGAAAATGTCGGCTCTCTTGTTGCCGGTCTGTCCACCTGTCAGGAAAAACTTGGAACCGAATATTTGTCTGCATTTCCAACCGATTTTTTTGATCGGATTGAAGCTCTTCAATATGCATGGGCTCCTTATTACAACATTCACAAGGTATAAGAAAAACTAGATTTTGATTATGCCATTACTTTTGGCCTTAATATTGTCGGATCTCAATTATTCGACTTTGACAGATCTTGGCTGGCCTTTTGGATCAGTATACTATAGCTGGAAACCCTCAAGCTTTAAAAATGGTTACATGGATGGTCAATTATTTTTACAACAGAGTGATGAATGTCATAACAAAGTTCACTGTAATCTTAGGTAAGTTAAAAATGTGCATCTGCTAAATTTATTATCATATGGTAGTTCATTGGACTTGAAAAAAAAAGGTAGTTTATTGGTATTATGTTTATGATTTATTGTTGAATATGTGTTCCTATGTCAGTGTGATACATTACTTGATATTCAGAGATGATTCTTAGTTTATTCTGTTGAAGTATTTATGTTGCAAGATAATGATTTCAGGTTTCGCGGCACCTGTTTAGATGGACAAAGGAAGTCTCATACGCAGATTATTATGAACATGCCTTAACGAATTTTGTACTCAGTATACAAAGAGGAACAAATCCTAGGGTGATGATTTATATGCTTCCTTTAGGTATTGGGGTTTCCAAAGCTAAAACTGGACATAGTTGGGGAAATCCAATAATGATTCTGCTGTGGATTTTTTTTTTGTTTGAAATTTCTGCCTAAAGTTGTTTTATTGGATTATTTCTAGCTATATTGTATGCTTATGCCTCTTTTATAGATTGGAATATTGAGGATTGATTATGTAATATCCAATTAGATAATATAACTTTTTTTTTGCATTAAAATTATCCATAATTTGTTTTCATTTTATTACTAAAAAAAAAAAAGCAGGGGTCAAGCTTATTTGATAAGCCATTTAAAAAAAATATTTAGAAAAAAAAAATTATTTTCACTTCAGTGATTTAGAAAACTGATGTGAAATATACATATTTCACTTCAGTGTCCATCGTTTAACTGATGTGAAAACTGTAGGGTTAAATTTCAAAGTGAGCCTATTACTACAGTGCAAGCGGACCTGATGTAGAAATTCAAGATTTCACATCAGTCGCAACCTGATGTGAAAGGATGTGGACTTACCACATCATATCACTTTACATCGGTTACAAACTGATGTAAAAAGTCATTTCCAACTGATGTAAAAAATCATTTCTGTAGTAGTGTTTGGAATCAAGAGTACATGGTTTTATAGCTGTACATGCTTTGCAAGGTAAGAATGAGGGAGTTGTTATGGTAAGTATGAGGCTATAAATTGAAGGAACGATTATGAATAAGTCATGACAAATAAATAATTTGAAGGAACCGTTGTGCATGAGCCAAGGGAAACAAATAATTGGAGCTGTCATGCATGTATAGAGGCCGTAATTTGAGGGAGCAATCATGAGATAAAATCAAGTGTTGTTGAGTACACCTATATAGGTTGTAGTATACTGATTTGAATAATTTAAAAACAAAAATTATCTGACTATACAAAGATGTATTATTTGGTGTTGTATTCTGATAGAGTTAAAAATTTGTTCACTCCATACATATGGCTAATGGTTGCTTTTATCTGTCTTTGTGTATCAAAAATAAAGAAAAACTTTGTGTATAGCTGGTTAGTAAAGTTTCATTCAAGATTCCAAAAGATCATTTGTTTGATAAATCATATCCATGGAAGGTGAAACAAGTGACAAATCCAACACTTTTTATGGTTACAAGATCTCACAAACTATATTTCCAATTCCATACAATTTGATGGTAACATTATTTCTGTTGAGAAGTTTCTTCAGGAGATGATTAAGGTATGTGGTAAGGTGGGTGCTCTTCGTGATTTTGTTATCGTCACCTGTGACTGAGAAATATCCAAGATCATTGTTACATGTGGCACTAACTTTTCCAAACGATATTTGAAATGTTTGCCAGGTAAGTACTTGATGAAACACTACATAAGAGACTGGCTCCGACTAATTGCGCCGGACAAAGATTAAGATATCTATGACCTTAGGTACTTCAACACTGCTGAGAACAAAGAGGATTAATTGTATGATAAAATTATTTACTTCAAAACTTTGTATACCTTTTTTCCTATAGCCAACTTCGTTTTGGCAATATTGCTTGAGATATGATGTATTGTTCCGCGTTGAAATTTAATAGTTTTGATTATTTAATCAATGTGTTGCAAATTTATGAAAAACATACTGATGTGAATAATTATTTCCTTATTGTGCTAAAAACATGTTCCTATTCGTTCAAACAAAAAAAAAATCATGATATAAATTTCTCTGTCAAGGATTTTGATATTAATGTAGAGGATGTTTGTGTTTCTGCATAGGAGGCTTATTACACCTTTTTATGAAAAAAAATCATAATTAGTTTGTTGCAACATTAAAGATATCATGCTTAAATTCAAGGTTGTCCTCAACGGTCACACTTTATTCACATTTCTATTTTTGCCTTCAATCCAACAAGCTTTTAGAAATAGACATGAAATATATTATCTCTAAAATCAACGGAGAATGACTTATGAATCGAAGTTAGAGATCTGTAGTTCTCTAATGGGTAAAATCGTGCATGCTTTTATTTGAAGTTTGAGATATATATTTTTTCAATTTTCTTAATATTCCTATCCAATGTTTTTTTCACTAAAAAAAATATAGTGCATTGTACAAGTCCAGGAGGAAGACATTTGTACTTATGACAATCATTGCAAATTTATTCTTTTTTGAATTTTTAAACATTTTTGTTAGATATATAGGCGAAAAATGGAAACACCACTTAAAACTTACACATAATTGTGAGATTTCACGTTTAAACCCGATCAATATATTCAAACTACTAAAAGACCCGTGCATCGCACGGGTCGGCCGTCTAGTTAAAGATAACATTCATAGCTACAACTTTCATGAAGACACCGAAACCTAATTCTGAACAGAAAAGTCCCAGTTTTTATTTTTGTTTCGGGCAGATTTTCTGCGATTTCGCATTTGCGATTTAGCATTAAGGGACCTTTCCTAACTCCGTTTTCAACCCTAAACTAGCCAAACTCAACCCTAATCTTCACTCCATCATCAACGTATCATTCAAACACTAATTCTTCGTTAACCTACCAGATTATCCACTCTTTTTAAAACTAAAACTCAATTCGAAAACCTAAACTATAGTTTTCATCAATTCTCATCTTTCAACTTCATCTTTCAATTCGTTCATCATCATTTTCTCATCAAAATTCACATCATAACAGCAACAACATATTAAAATTTAAGACAACCCTCCTATCATATATTAAGATACCCTAAAGTGCAAAGATTCTCCCCCTTACCTCGATTCCTTCGAAAATTCCAGCTTTTGCTTGATTCCGTCGCAGCTAGCGTTTCTCCTTTTCTCCTCCCCTCTTCTCTATTTTCCACGTTCAGCAAAAGTGGCCCTTCTGATTTCTATTTATAATTGGGTCAGTCACTTGTTATAATTTTCTTCTCCTTTGTTCATTATTCTTTTACTCCTCCCCTTCCCCGCTTATTTGAAACTTATATTCTACACCTCCGACACTATTTTATTTTGTTTTGATTCCTCACTTTATTTAATTTAAATTCTCATATTACTTATCAGTCCTCATCAATATTCTATCTTCTTAACAACAAAATAACATTCAAGCTACAACAGCATCAATAAGAATATTAACCAACACTTCACCTATTAAAATTCATGGAATTAATTAAAAACATAAAGTTGGGGTGTTACAACTATCATGTGATTTGATTGGATGAAGTGTAAAAAATGTTATACTCACAATTCATAGAAATTAATCTCATACAATTATATCCAATTTCAAATATATCTTCAAATTTTAAAAAGTTTAGCCATATGCTTTGAATGAACAAGGAATGAATAGTGAGAGTGATATGTTCATTGAAATGATCATGAGGTCTTATAATTATTTAGGAAATGATAACCATTTCCTCAGAATACTGATTAATGATAACATGAAGGGGATCATGTTGAAATTGTGGATCTCTTAGGAATTTTCTTCATATTCCAGTTTCAATTTCACTGCTTCATGATAGAAATTACAGCAGTTACCAATAAACAAATTATACAAACAATTGAACGATTTCTCTTTTTCATTTCCTGGAATTTTGATATAGCTTATTGGTTTGAACTTTCAATTTGTTCATGCAGACAAATGATAGATGGAGTTGTATCTTTCTATTCAATGCGGCGGTGCCCAAGTCCATCTCACACTTTAAATTTTCTAATTTTTTAAATTAAAAGGGCCTTCTATTTGCTATTGATGATGTTGTTTGTTTGTAGCCGTGAAGGATCCATGGTACAGTGATGCTAAGTCAACATTTATACCAGTTAGCAATAAAAAATGCCTTGCAGATTGTATGCATTTTTTTGTTTCTTGAATAAGCATTTTATTCTATTTATTTTAAAACATTCTCAACCAAAGGCAGCAAATGGATATCACCATGAAACATGGAAAAGGGACCGAAATTGGCAGATAGAGGTGCATAATCTATTGATAGACTCGCATAATACAATTTTTGGACTATTTACATATAATTGTTTCTATCAAGTTAAGTGACTAATGTTTATTTACATATATTTTTCTTTTAGATTTTGATGATCATTTTGGATTAAAGGCCAAGTGATGAAGTTGTTTTAACGATATAAGATGAGAGAACCGATTCTTCTAATTCAATTACATGGAAGCAATTAGTATCATGCAAAGTTTATATGGCTCGACATGTTATCACACATACAAGACTATACAATTATTGTTATGCCTGAAGTGATGATCATAAAATCTTATCTCCGTTTGCTTACAAAACGTATGCTTTTCATTTTCTTGCACAATATAAAAAAAAAAAAAATCCAAACTGAACATAGAACAAAATTATTCTTTCGACAAATTTAATTAGAATCAAAAAAATTTATATACAAAAATGTCTCTAAAAATTTCACTGAATAATTGATGAATAAAGAAAATACTTGGTTGTATTGTCTTGTAGCTAAGAAACCGAACAACGATTTGAGAGATATGTCGATAAGACAGTTGTATGGCTGTATAATGTGTGGCCATGAGAGAGAGAGAGAGAGAGAGAGAGAGGGGGGGGGGGGAGGGGGAGGGAGAGAGATGGGGAGAGAGATAGAGAGAGGGAGAGGGAGAAGGAGAGGGAGAGATAGATAGAGAGAAATTTGAATCCTAGGATAGGAAAGGTACCACGTGAATGAAAAAAAGGGAAGGGGTGGTTGTAGGCATTGGATTTTCCTTCTATTTCTCCAAGATTTATCAAACAAGAATATCACTTATATGCCCCAGTTTAATTAACATTCCACTTGCTATGTTACATTGACTTTTTCAATTAAAAATATCGCAAAGTATGAATAAGCGATGTGACTAATGTGTAAACATTCTTTCACTCTTTTTGAAATGTCTTCATCCTTTGCAAGATTTGGATGTGTTATCAAAGTTTTGTTCTTATTTCTTCTATTGGTCTGTCTTAGATTTTCTTAATTGTATATTTTGTGACAAATACAAATGGCTCGAGAATTAATATAGAGCATATGCGTATTGGTATTTAAATTGTGTTAGAGATGAGAAAGATTTAATGTCTTCATAAAACCCAACCCCATAAATGTCACTCATGTTTCATGCATATTCATCCTCCATAGATAGATGAGTATGCATCACAAAACTAAGTATATATATATTAAGTAACTCCATGTTAAAGAAGTGCATGAATTACATATTTTACATTTATTATCGAGTTTGATCCTTCTTTTTTTGATTAAGCTTGATCCTTATTTTAATTCTAATAATTTTCTCCAATATATATCAAGAAAAACTAAACCGACATTGATGTTGAAAAACATATTGTTTATGAGTTACATGTGTTATCACAATAGAAAGAGCGGACAGACGGGCACGAGAGTGCTCGTATGGACGCTAGTATATATAACAACAACAAATACATGCTTCGAAGGGAATTTCTACATTGAATAACACCAATAAAAGTTTCTAGGTTGTGGAGGAACGAATTGAAGAGTAAACAAAAGTGATTATTCAACGTAATTCAAATAATTTTGACTACAAGCTTGGTTACATGTGAAAAGTTTTAAAGAAAGTCACAAGGAAGATGAAATTGAGATGAAAGTACAAAAATTAGGGTTCTTACCAAAGCAACACAAATCAGGAGATTAATTGAATCAGAAAAAGAACAAGTCACGTGAATCGGAAATGTAATGTTCCATTGGTAGGAAAACAAAGTATAAGGTGCCAATAAACTCGCCATATTGAGCATCAACGAGAATTGAGTTTCTTGGTCATGGCAGTGTAGATCGATAAAAAAGAGACGAAACCTAGTATATCGGAGAAGTGATGGAGATGGTGGTGTGAGAGATGGTGATGATCGGCGCTACGGCGGAGATTATGGCAGCGACGACGACGGTGGAAAAAATAATCGAGTTTGGGTTTCACAGGAGTGTGGTGTTGTGTTTCTGAGAGAGTTTTTTTTTTTTTAACAAAAAATTATCTTTTACGGTAATTTATTTAATTAAACATAAAAAAATCAAAATAAAACTAATTTCTATCAAATGGTTGCTAATTATTTTAATATTCACTACCATTACATTTCCTAGCACAGTAATGGTTGCAAATCTTATAATCTCTTGTAGTGAAATAACTATTAAAACTCACACATAAATGGAGGGGTCCGAATTCAAACTCGATCACAGCGTCCAACCTTACAATTTTTGTATTTTGCCTTTTGAGCTGAAATTTGTGGACGATATTATTGCTTATAAGAGTGGAGTTGAAAAGATGTTTATTTAAAGTAAATGTAGTTGAAATGAAAATATAAGTAAATAAATAATTAGATAAAACAATGCGAAGGAAGACTACCTATTAAACACATGTTAAGTTACTAGAAAATAGGAAACACATGTTTTTCATCCCGCTATGCATGTCATGAAATTTTGAACATTCAAAGTATAACTTGTTTCCCTATTCTTACGACCAAAACACTTCCAGTCCACGATCTTGTCCCACTCATTTAGGAAGGAAGTTAGTTTCGGCGTGTAAGTGTCCGGTGTCCGTATCCGTGCTCCATAGGATAAAACAATGCGAAGGAAGACTACACATATTTTTCATTCATCCATGTAATGTAATATGAAACACACACATGTTCAATTACAAGAAAATAGGAAACACGTTTTTTTCATCCCGCTATGCATGGCATGCAATTTTGAAAATTCAAAGTATAACTTGTTTCCCTATTCATACGACCATGACACACCACTTCCAGTCCATGATCTGTTCCTCATTTAGGAAGTAAGTTAATGGGAGGGTTGTTCCCTATAAGAAACTATATGTTCCTCTCTTTCATTTCTATTGGAAATATAAAGCTAACATAGAAGAATCTTTGAAAGAAAGAAGGGTATAACAATTGAAAAGATTCAATCTTTAGAAGCCACTGCGTAAATCATCAACAGGTAAGTTTATTAACCTTTCAACTCATGATTTGTTATATGATATCAAATTTAAATTGAAAACTCTCCTTATGAATGTTCTCTAATTTTATAATGGAATCTTATTCATGATCTTATTATATGATGTCAAATTTCAATTGAAACCTCTTCATCAAATAAAATTATGTTTTGAATGTTCTTTATTTCTAAAACGATTCATAGTTTATTCTTTGTTAAACCATGAGAGAAATTGGTCCAATTTAAGATCATAGCTATTCTTTGTGTAGTAGCTGATATATCGATACTTATGAGCTACTATTTGGCTAGTCTTATAAAAGCACTTGGCTATGTTTTCTGTAAATTATTTTGAATATCTTAATAATAAATTTTCATTTATTTACAGTTAATTAATTTTATATAAAATAAGTTTCTCTAACACGTTTGGTTCTTATGCTGCCACGATAATAGTAGAAAATTATTTTATTCCGTATCTATGATGAAAAACTTATATTGTCTCTGTTTCATTTCATTCTAAATGTTGAAAAACTTATAAGATTAAATTCTGATTGTTTGTTTGATTGGTTTTTCCAAAGTATCATGCTATTTTGAAATTGATAACCAAAACTATTGAAACTAAATGCAAATAACTGCTACATATTTTTTCTATTGTCTTTACATGTTTATCGAAATCGAGAATGTAGAGAAAGTGGTAGTTTTCTATTAATTGCTTATGTATAAAATTTTAACTTTTACAGTGAGCATTCTAAGAACTTATGTTGAAATTGAAACGCAAATAGAGGAGCGAACTCTATTTCTTCTGATGTTTCTTTCTAGAATTTCTATTTCAGTATTTGTAGTTATATGTTAATCTATGTCACCTTAGTTGTAGTTTTCATCGATATTATGTCTTTTAATCAATGTATCAAATTATATTATTCTGCACAATGTTGCTATCGCTGATATTTGACAACACTTTTTTACTAAATCATGTATCGGAAAATTATAGCAGTTTGTTCAAATTCCACGACCTTACATCCACTATATGATAAAACTGCTTTTAATTTGTCCTATTCCATTCCAGGTTTGTGTTGAACTTTGTTGTAAATCTATCAGGGCCTTACGCCATTACAGTTGCTTATGGTGGAATGTATAGCATTCCCTTGACCAAAGATCTACAGGTTATTTATGATCATTTTAGCGAACTCAATCACGTTTATAATATTTTAGTATTATTAATCTACTTATTGTTCTGAGTTAGAAACTTTAATTGGACTGAACAATATGCTCGAAACAAGCGTGTGCAGGTCAGTTACTCAATAAACTTTTTTGTTTTGTTTTGTATTGTTGAGCAAATTAATCAATTGCAATACCATAATGAACAAATAGTGATAAAATTTCAAGAGGCTAACCCCACTTTGAGTCGTATCAAATTGCTTAACAACATTGTTAATCTCTTAAATCAAGCCTTAAGAGATTGTTTGACGTTGTATAGACACTTGAAACGACACAAAACTAGCCTCAGTGATCATGCAACATACAATGTTCCCAAAGTGAAACTCCTTTCTCTATGCAATCACTGAAAGAGCATACGGCTCTACTAGGAATTCGAATTATTCTGTCAACATTTTTGGTAATGGTTGTTGTTGCATTGCAAAAGCTATCACTTTCTTCAAAATATACCGTCTCTTTAATGTTGGTGTTAAAGTGGTCCCTTTGAGTCACTGTGGAAGATTTATACCGTAAAGGGTCATGAAGAGTTTTAATTAAACTAGAATTCCGTCCTATATAATTTGATTCTTAGTTTTGGATTTTATTGGGTTTTGGAACCTTAAGCTTGTTTAAATTTGATGTCTATTCTTTTGTATTTAAAATGATACTGTGTATCTATTAAATTACTTCCCCTACTTTAAATATGTGCTAAATGAAAAACTTCTGAACTTTTTTCTTATGCTAAGGTAAAAAAACCTTTTGCAACATTATATAGTCAGAATCATAATGGTTTTCCTACAAATATGATGTTAAGGTAATAATGATTTGGGCTCTTTAACTGAAGTTTCTGCTGCAAGGCATCAGTTGGTAGCTGGTCGAACAATGTTGCTGATGTGTTGGAGATTGATCATTTACAAAACCCACTCATAGGTTATTCATCATTAATTATGTTCCTTCAAGTGAAGTTGTATAATTAATTTTATATGAAAAAAGTTCTAAACGTTTAAAAACTGTTTTTAGTCCTTATCTTTACTACTATATTAGTTAATATAAATTTTAATTGCTTAAGGATTTCCTCTGGTTCACAGGTAAGAATAAGATAACTGGAAAAAAAATGCACTTTTTTTATCATATGTTAAGAGTACTTTTAAGTAAACAATGTTTTAAAACTTACACTTTTATAAGGTAAGAAAAAGAAAATGGCCAGAAAGTCCAAAAAAGAAAAGAGTTATTTCTCAAGCCTGAGAATATTATTTTCCTGCTTGATTTTGTGTGCGTGTTGGTCTTAATGCTTTTGTGAAGACTTTGGGAGTTTTCACTTTTGTTTTGTTTGTTACATAAATTAAGTTGTAGGCTTGTTGTTGGTAAAGGTACTGTAATTTCTGATTTTGCTTCAACTGCGAGAATCAACTACAAAGAATAGTCTGCTTGTATTATATTAAGCAAGTTTTTTTTTCTTTGCCCAAACTGCATCTCAGGAAACTTGGTATAGGAAGAGGAGAGAAGACAAAGAAAACTCTTTGAATTACTAACATTTTATTTTAGCTCATTATGAAACCATTCATTGTTTTGGCTCATTTCCTCTTCGCTTATTGTTGGTTCTGCAAGTCTTTATTTTGCTACTTTATTTGCTCTTTGGACCCTTTTTCTTCATTATTTTCATCTATGATTAATTAATATTTTGGCGTATAGGTTTTGAAAGGGAACTTTCCTGATTTTGCGGAAGTAGTGAATAAGCTTCAGAAGAGTGTTGAAATGTATTTTGATAGTGATGTTGTATTTGAAGAGAAAGAGGAATCCAACAATGAAGGTAATTTCTATTTAAGATTGATTGAAGTATTTAGGAAGAAATTTAGGGTTGTTCACCGTAATATACTATGGACCTGCAATCGAACACTTATGGGTGGTTCACCATAATGTACTATGGACCTGCAATCGAACACTTCTAGTCATATTAAAAATATTAGACATAATAAAACTAACTACGAGGACCAAAATAGATAACGGCATAATACATAAGGGACCTATTTGAAATATTTTTTTTAGTTAAGGACCATTGTGAAATAAAAAATTAAGTTAAGGGATCGGATGATCAATTAAGCCAAAAAAATAAGTAATAAAACTAAAGAATAAGATAATGATGTTGTTCGTAATCTCTTGAACACAAACAACAATACAAAAAAAAAATAACCAAAAGCACAATACCATCAAATAAATAAGCTAAATTGTCAATTAAAGATGTTCTTATTGTTGAATATCAATTAAGGCTATGCTCGTAATAACTTAGTAGGTATGCAATAAGTGGAACTACGGGATTTTCATAAAAATAATGCTTTCACGTGAAAAAAGGACACGATAACTTAAAAAACCTAACAGTTACATTGGAAGTAGGGGCAGATCCCAAAAATTATACTGACAACCACAACAAACAAAACGTCTAGAACTATAACCCTGAACTTCAAACTTTTATCGTCGTACCACAACTGCAAAATAAAAAATATATGACTTAAAAACAACATTTTGTTTCTGAGTCTTATATATTTTATTTTGTACTTGTGATATGAAGATAAAACTATGAAGTCCGGGGTTATAGTTCTAGGGGTTGTATTTGGTGCAGTTGTTAGTATAATTTTCCAATATAATTGTTAGGTTTTTTATATTAAAGTGTCCTTCGGTAATGTTAGAGCATTATTTTTATGAATAATGTCCATAGTTCCAGTTATTGCATTCCTACTAAATTTTTGTGGGCATAGCCACAATTGGTATTCAATATTAAGAACATGTTCAATTAGCAATGCATATTAATTAATGGATGGTATTATGTTTTTGGTTATTTAGTTTTCTAATTGCTGTCTATGTTAAAGTGACTATGAACACGATCATTATCTTATTCTTCATTTTTATTACTTATTTTTTTATGTCGATCCTTTTGTATCTTTCACGACTGTAATGGCACAACAACACATTTTCTGCATCTTTATTTTCTATTCAGACTGTGTGTTTGTTTCCCAACTTAAGACTTTTAGGAAAAGAATACAAAGGTATACCAACTAATTCTTCATTTTATATCTTTCATTATAGGGATGTTTTGAAGTTTTGAAATCTGACCTTTTTTGAGTTATAATAGTTTAGAACCTTAAATTTTTTAAATTACCTTTAAGTGTTACTTTGCTTAAAGCAAGTTACATTTTAAATAGGATGTTAAAAAAGTTTTTGAACTTCAAAATCTTACCTTTATAAAATTTATGAAGAAGTATTAGTTAGTTTAAATCTCCAGGCCTTTTTACAACTCATTTTAGTGAAGTTTTTGAACAATATCAACTTTAAAAACCGAAATCTTTCAACTATGTAAAGTCATACTTAGTTTAAAGCTTCATTTATTTTTTAAGAGGAGTTTAAAGAGAAGAAAAAACTAATATGGAAGGTCAAATTTGACACAAGTTTAAATATTCATGAGATGTTTACATGTAGTATCTGCAATCAAGAAGTATATATAGTGAAAACAGCTTACGCTTGATAAAGCACCTTAAGCTCCCCCATTTTATTGAAAAAAGTTTACAAGAGGTTGAGACACTGTTAAATAAATTGACAGTCATGTTAATTTCGATATGGATTTCGACTTGCAGCCTTTTACCTTTTGTAATGGCAAGGGCAATGACAATGAAATTTTTTAATTCATTTCCTCACTTCATATTTACATTTTATAGAATTTTGAATTGTGGGTGTTTCAATGGTGATCCAACTTATCCACGTTGGAGAGCTAAATATAAACGTGTAAAAGATTTTTGTGGTAAGCAGAGCTACACTAAATCTTAAATAACAATCTAGGTCAAATGATTTTTATAGGCTGAAACTACTTATGTCTTTATAACATTTGTTTGTTAACCTATGACATTCTGACTCTTGAGTTCTATTGTTTATTATTTTCAATGTATAGGAGAAATTGAATTTTGCAGGGGGTTTGAATTTTGTTGTATTCTCAGTTTCTCTGACCTTATATAGCATCATGTTTTCATTCATTCAATAAGATTATTGAATTTATGTAATATATGAGAAGTCATTGGTTCTTGAACATGTTTTTCTCTCTATAGAATTTTGAAACACACACTTCATTGGTGTGCAACCGACAAAGTGTAGATGTTTATTGTCACTGCGATTTCTCTCGCTTAACATGTTAACCCTACGAGTTAAAGCGTTGGACACATATGGAATTGTCATCCATCTTTATGCCTACATGGAGCCGACTCTGATGTGTCAGAATTGTGAAGATGGATACCGTCTTGTGACAGATGGCAACCAAATCAAGAAAGAAAGTAACCATAGCCTAAGCCTTGAAAAACAACAGCGCCGCAAAGGTTCCTCTCCTAAAATGATGCACTCTCAAGGAAATGATGATGAAAGTGAGATAGATCCTTACGGTGATTTGTTTGATGATGACAAAAGAAGATTAAAGAGCTACTAGAAGATTTTTGCCATGTTTGGTTTTGAATAATTGTTTTTATTATATTTTTTTCTATATATAAAAACTTTCAGTCTGAAGATTCATTGATGGAATTACTGCAAAATCTTGTTTCAAGAGTTGAAGGTGATTGATTATTTTTTTTCTTCTTTTGAAATGGTTTCAAGTTTGCATGTTTGAGTCAATTTATTTTATTATTTTTTTGTTTTGATGATGATTTGATTTGATTTGATTCGTGTCGGAGTTTTACATAAGGAAGAGCATTAATCATTTGACACAACATCCATACAGCGATGTTCACCAATTACTTAAGCTACATTTGTTATGTGCAAGATTGGGAAGTAGCAAGTGAACTCAAAGCCTCAATTTCGGTTCCAAGGGGCTTGATAACTTGGATTCTCCCACAAGTTTCTACACAACCTGTTTCCTCATAGTTTCTACAACTAGAAGCTCAACTATCACATTCCTTCATATGTGAGGAATGCATCCTCTCTCATAATAAGTAAAAAATTCAATTTTATCTATATCTTTAATACATTAAATATATGGAATCCTAACAAATATAACACACACTTCACGTGATAATCTTCAAAATTTAACACGAGATCTTTAACTCTTTCCTTGTTTCATTTTTTGAGATTGGTTTTGGTAGTGTAAATTAGAAAAACTACGTTTTATTATAAACAAAAAATGGAGTATAAAGAATGACGAAGGTGTTTCCTTGTAATTACAAGAGTTGTTATGTTTTACTAACTCCTTTTACCATAATCCTCTTTTTAGTAGCCATGTAAGTTATTCAACCTTGTCTCGATATATCTTATGTAACTATTATATTCCTTTGGCCATATTTCTCATGTTAATAGCCATGTAAGGTATATTTTCTTTTTACACTTGGTCTTCACTTATACCAAGTTAAATCTCAAACCTTAAAATGCATAATAAAAGTATAGGTTTTTTGTGGACCCCACTCCCACAAACAAACACTGCAACTTCTCTACGTATTATTTGTCATTTCTTCATTTCTTTCTCTCTTTGACCACAATCAACAAAATTGTGTACCAACTTATTGCCTTCACTCCTTCCTCTTCACTCTTCTTTCTCCTTTCTGTCACAAGAAAAGCTTCATTATCATTTTTTTTTTTTGAACAGCATTAATATATAAGGCAAAACAGCACCTCTCAAGAAGAGAAGGCTGAGGCGCAACAAAAGAAAGTATATATAACCGTAAAAACCACATTTTCTATTCAATCTTTAGTTTTAATAATCGGCAGTGCTATATACAGCGACATATATTCCCACGAATTCTTCACGAACATGAAATCAACAATTAAGAAAGCAACCTGAGTGGAAATCATGGGGGGAGTAATGGAAAGAAGCTGGTCAACAAAATGTGAGTAACTGAAATACACGGTCGCTATGCTTCTCGAAAAACCATTTCGCTACAAATAGCATTATTCTTTAATAATAAATGTTTGTAGTGAAATAATAAGACTCAACTATTATTATTCTATATATTAGTACTTTCATTGATTAAGACTCAACTATTATCAAATAAAATCAGTGCATATAATTAGACTTTTAAGAAGATTGTTTCAGAGAGATTAGAATGCATTGAAAGAGTTGTTAGCCAAACACATCGAGAAATTTTTAGTTGTTCTTTAAATTTTAATCTCATCGCCATCCATGATTATCTACTTTTTAAATTATATCCTCTTATATCGATCATAATGTTATTGTGCCTTTAAAGTTGGCCTTCGATATCTAGGATATTAAACTCGAGGAAGGTGAACACGATTTTGCAAAGATTTATGTCAAATGAAGGTTTCAGAAAACATTGACTCCGTTAACCACCTACGATATATGAGTCAATGAACTCAATGTTGTCTAAAACCTCCATGATTTCATTAACCAATATAAAACCGCCTTCAACATCCTTTGCTTTCATATTCTAGATATCGATAGACAACTTTTGAGGAACAATAATATCGAGAGATCATAGCCAAGGAAATCCAACCAGATTGAGTTGTCAGGGACTCTATAAAGATGATTGAGAGGGTAAAATCAAGAGAAATATTTACAAAGTAGAAATATCAAATGTAAAATGTAACTATTAAAAACCATTTCATTTCTACTACTACATTATTCTTGACAATTGGGAGGACAAAAACACGTGCTTCATTCTTTAGATTAGTTTCCTGCCTCACATCCAGCCTAAAAACAAGTTTACTCCTCCGCAATGTTTTTTTTTAAAGAAGATAAAGTAGCCCTCCGAAATTAGCACCGAAGAGAATCGAACCTGAGACCTTAAGGAGGAGCACACTCTCAGGTTCCAAGTCAATATATACCATCAGACTAACTCAAATGGGTTACTCCCCCCCAGGTTCCATAGTTTAGGATGGGAATGGAGGGGAAGAGCTCACTTTTACTTTTTGAAATTACGAACATTATAAAATAATTATTTAAAAATTAAACATTTTAGTGTCTATACATTAAAAAATAAAATTATGCCCTCCACTCTCCTCAACTTTCTAAACACTCCATCCAAACACACACTGAATTTCTTATATCCCCTCCACCCACTGGTATATTTTCATAAAGTATTAGTCATTTGAAACATACAAAACCATGTGTATTAGAAAAGAGAATATGAATGAGACATGATAAAAAATGAAGTATTTTATTTGGAATTATTGCACCAAGTTCTGTTCTTACTATGATCTTAATGTTGTGATTTTTAAGTTATTTTATTTTAAAAGTTAATAAAAATTTAGGCTATCCAAAAAATGAATTTTCTTTAACGTTTAATTTTTCCCAAAATTTACTGACCTTTGCCTTATTTTTCTCACCGGATAAACGGTTTTCACGAAATATTAGAATATTAGAATAAGTCTTGCCCTATTTTTATGCTTTAAGTGACTCATTCAAAGGCTGAACTTTTCACGTGTATGCAAAAGCCATATCTCTTTTCGTTTTCATCTATGAGGCCATTTTGTTCACTTTTATTTATTCTTTGATCTCAATATGCTTTTGAATTTTTTTTACTTATTATTTACATTGGAGAGTCCAATGATGATTTAATAGCATAGTTCAAATGACCAATTCGTGATTATTAAAATAAAATTCAGTCTTTCGCTCCTATCTGATGTTCAAATTGTTGCGTTAGTTATTTACATGTTGTGTTTGTCAATGTTTTCTGCAATTGAATAATGGTAAATATTGATCGCATTTGGAATAGGACATATCGAATGTATTTGTAGTCTATTATCATCTGAATTGTTTGAATTGTATCATGGAACTATTACATTTTTTTCAGCTTTAGTTTTCACTACTAGAAAAATCGGATTTTGCGACGGAAATTTGTGAGGTAATGTATTCCGTCGCTAATTGTGACGGATTTTGTGAGGGATATTGTTAAGATGTCAGTAGCGACGGGGTTTGCAAGGGTTTCAGTCGTCGCTACATATCCGTCATAAATTTCGTCAGAAATTTGAGATTCCCATGTTTTGTGAGGAATTTAGCGACGGTTTTGTTCCTTCTATAACTGTTCCGTCACTTATTCCCTCGCAGATTCCCCAAATGGTTTGCGACGTCCTTGAATGTCGTCACAAAGAGAATTTCGCGTTTTTATTAAATGATGAAAAATGCAAATTAATTAAAAATTAAATGATGAAAAATGCAAATTAATTAAAACTTATGGGTTATGGGTGTGATGGGACTCGAACCCGCGACCTTAGATTTGCAATCAAAGCTACTTACCACCACACCATGGTGACTCATTTGTTATTTCTTTTAATTGTTTTTTATTAGCACTAAGTTATTTTAGGTTTTTTTTAATTGGTTTTTATTAGTACTTAGTTATTTTAGGTTTTTTTTTAAATCTTTCCTTTTCTTCCACTAAAAAACACATGACCCCACTAATTTGCATTTTTTTCTTCATTTTTACTTATTTTTTATTCAAATCTAAATTTGGCTTAAATGTATTTTTGGTCCTCTTATTTACATATTTTTGAAGTTTTAAAACCCTTATTTCAAAAACCAACATTTTGATCCTCTATTAAGAAAGTTAACGGATATTTTTAGTCCCCCAACAACTTCATTGATGTGACGCTGAGTTGGCACAATGATTTGAAAAATATATTTTTATTTTACTTATATATTACAATATTAATATTCATTATAAAAATTTCTTCAACAAATCTTCATCTTCAACAACCAACAACCACATACATATTTGGGGGTTGAGTTTTAAGAGTGCTGATCATGGATTGTGATTAATCTTGTACTAGTGTTGAATGTTGATGGTAAAGATGGAGGCAGTTATTTTAATTAATTTATAATATAAAAATAAAATAATAATGACATGGAAAATATTTTTTATACCTCATTAATACACGGTCAGCACCATGTCATTAACGAGGATGTGACTTCATCAAAATTTGTGGGGGATCAAAAAAAAAATTGTTGACTTCCTTAATATAACGATCAAAAAGTTGGTTTTTAAAATAGGGGATTAAAACTTCAAAAATGTTCGACCAAAAAAAAAACTTCAAAAATGTGTATATAAAAAACCCTTAAAATAAAATTATATCCGTTACACCACTATTATAAAAAAAATTAAAATAAAAGAAAAAACAAATAGGAATAGTTGGACAACTTGCACCATTTTCTACCCACCCAACCTTTCTTTAATTATTATTATTTTTTAACAAGCAATGTAAAATTTGTAATGTTAATTTTTCCATTTTCAAATTATTATCAAATGTGGTAGAAATTTAAGTTCATACGAATAAATAAATATTTTATAATTTTTTTTAAGGATTGTAATTAAATATTATGAGGTAATTTATAATTTAATTAATCAATTATTTTTGTTTAATGATGCAAAGTTAGTGGGTCATATTTAAGTACTTTTCATTTGAGTCCTTATTAGTGTATTGTCATTGGAGTCATTGAGTCCTTAATAAGTACTTTTATTAATATATTATAAATAAGTGACGTGTAACGTGGGGTTCATTTAAGGAATCCCTATTAAGGAACTACTATTATGGATGCTCTAAAGGACTGAATGTGAAAAATGTGAATGTGAATTTACTCGTGAATTTATGTTTCAATATCACTTTATTATTATTGTACAAGTATCATGCTTTGTACTTTTTTTTATCTGAATTAGATTGTGATGGTGAATGTGAAAAATGCAAAAATGAGAGAGTTATTGAAACGCACCGTTCAACTTGTAAAATAAAAAATTAATAATAATTTAAAAAAATTAAATTTATGAATCTATTAATAGATTATCCAGCGGTTTTCTTCAAAAAAGATTATCCAGCGGTAATATCTACCACAAAAAAAAAAACCATTTTCCCTTGTTATTTCTTTCTTTCCTCTCGTTCTTTGTTCTGTTCCTCCATAACTTCACTTTTTCTTCTTTTTTTCTTCCTTTTCCTTCAAATCATCAATCTACTTCCACAAATCAATTACTCATAAGAAATATTATGGATCTAAGCAAGCTATTTCATAGTACAAGTGATTTTGGGTAAAATTTTGGAGTTGGAGTTGGTGCTCTAAGAGAAGGTGAAGAATACCCATCTATTGGAAATGGTTCATTGAGACTCTTTGAGGTAATATTTATGAAATTTAGTGATGATATCTAGTATGGATGACTAGAGAAACTAGTATAGATGGTATAATCTTAGATTTCTTTGAGTCCATTCCAAACCAAGTCTAACAAATTGGGGGTTTAATCCTATTCTTTTATCTTGGTAATGTGATCTTAAATAGGTTTTAACAAGAGCTGGAATCAACGTATGCTGTTCAGATTCGGTGAGAATTGCTTCGGTTGTTGTGAATTAATGGAAATTAAACTATGAAAAGGATATTATTTTGTTTTATTATCTGAGAAAAGAAATACTAGGAAGAACAAAATGGAGAGCATTTAACTCGAAAAATGTTCTTATTGTTGTTGTTTTAGGATGTTCATTGACTGTTGCAAGTGGTCAAGGATAATGAAAAGTTCTGATGCAATTGGATTGGGTGAGGCTCACATATATATGATAATCTGTCTCAAATATCTTTTAAAGTATCATTTGTAATACCCCTAAAAGTTTTACTAAATTTAGAGAATTTAAAATAGTTAGCATATGTAGTAGTGAAAGCTTACAAGAATTTTACATAGACTCTTAGTATAAAAAAATAAAATAAAATAAAATAAAAAATAAAATACTAGTAACTAATATTAGAGGCAAGTTATACTATATATATATGTATGTATGCTCTAATTTGATTATATAATATAAGAGTTTATATAGTCATTATCACTTTTATATAGAGAGGAAGTGAATTGTCTTGGGGACAGCGAAGCTTTCAAAAGAAGCTCAAGAACCCAATTAGTTGCTAATAAGCCATTAAGAAAGAAAAAAAGAGAATAGAAGGAGAGAGCAGAAAAAAAATTAGAATGGGAAAGGAAGGGAGAGAGTGAGTCATCAAATCAATGTCTTAATTGAATGTATTAGCTAGAGATTTCATGAAATTAGAGGTGTAGATCAAGTTTATTGTTGGGTAGTGTAACATGCAATAAGGAATGGATGGCTGAATTGGGTTACTTTCAGAAACTAAGGATAGAAGAGGAAGAACAAGGATTTGTGCTGATACGGTGAATCTGATCGACCAGCATCAGTTCTCAATCCATTTTTCAACAACTTAGAAAACTTGTGAGTTAATAATGGGGACTATAACAAGTCCTAGGTTATCACTTTAAGCTTCTTTCTATCTATCAATTTACACTGTCTCATTCATTGATTCTTTAGAAGGACATGGTAATATGACTTTGAATTTGGGGTTTAATAAAGTTAAATGCATGAATTTTGTTGGATACTTTTGGGAGTTTAAATTGTGGAATAATGTTGGGTTTGGACTGTTTTTGAGAAATGTTATCAGAACATTGTTGTTGTATTATATGTAGATAATAGCATTGGTATACTATAACTTACTTAAAGCTGAAAGCTTATTATTAGTATTAATTATTATTATTGTCATTATTATTAATAGAAATTTTACCGGCGGGGAGCCACTTTGGCGGGGAGCCTATCATTACTATTTACAGGCGGGGAGCCTAACTAAGGCAGGGAGCCTGATTAAGGCGGGGAGCCGACTATTGAAACTTAGAGACATATAGCTTATATCGTTGTTATTAATATTATATAAATAGTCTATACAGTTTATTCAGCGATCTTTTATGTTATTGTTGATGTTTTCATTGATACTACTATGTCCTGTTTGTTATATTACCCGCTATCTACTCACTGGTGACTCACATCGTCTCTCTCTACAATGTTTAGTTTTTTTCTTTTGTTTATAACAATTCTCACTTTCTATCTGTCTTGCTGCAGTATTGTCATCTGTTGGTGGTTTAAAAGTTGGGATAGATTCAATCAAGCAAGGTATTACATTAACCTATAAATCAACTATTATCTGTAACCTGGGCCGGTCCAAGGCAGTAGTGAAATGAGGGAAAAAAGGAGAAGCTTAAAAAAAGTATAGTTTCAGTTAATCTTTCTTATTCCTTAGACAGACAGTGAAACTGCCTCGTTGACACTAATGTTTAATCATTTTTCTGTTCATTTTTGTTTCATTCCTTTCAGTGATTACTTTTAATTATCGTGTTAAATAATGATTACCAAAAATGTGTACTAATCTAATCTAGTGCATGTGTTAAATGATAATATTCAAGATCATGTTTGTAACGTTTTCAGCGATTCGTGTGATTCAGGTGTTTAGTCCATTACTTCGCAACGATTTCAAGGTTTCCGCTGAAGAAATTGAGATCGGAATTATTAAACCAAGTGCTTCTATTGCTAACCTTCACATTCAACTTTTGTAGGTATCTTTTCTCTCGTTTTCAATACTTGTGTTTTGTTTCGTTAAGCTATTGACTAATTTGATTGAAATTCAAATACTGGCCTTATGTGGATTGCGTTTTAAGATGAGGTTCACTCTAACAAGGGATAATATGTTCCAATATTCATCTTTTTGATCGCTTTCTTTGTTGATGCATGATTTTTGCTTGTTATACTAAATTTTGTTATCTTGTTTTTGGAAAAGTGCGGGCAAGGAAGCACCGATGATGAACTGAGTCCGACCTGCGTATCTTCCCTATTTGGCATTCAAATAGAGGGAGTTGCTGCAGGTTTTTGGCATACTGTCTGTACATCTGCTGATGGTGATGTATATGCATTTGGTGGGAACCAGTTTGAGCAGTTGGGAACTGGTTCTGATCAAGCTGAGGTACGCCCTAACCATATCCCACAGATGACCCACACCCACATTTTTATTGTCACTAAAATTTGAAACAACATAATGGTATGATTATGAGCCCATTTGTTTGGGAATTTTACTTAAAAAATCACTTGTATAAAAACTCAGTTTGTAAAAAATAATAGGAGGTTTGGCTTAAGCGTTTCTGAAGAATCAGAATCTCTAACAAAAAAAAAAACTTTTGCACAATCTTAAATTATTGTCCAATGTACCATGACTGTATCTTCATTGCTGTCACCTTGAGCTAAATACTCAGTTTTATTGAGGTATTATGTGATATCAATTTTTAATTGTTAACTTGAATTACGAGGCAGACTCTACTAAGACTACTGGATTGCTCGATTTGTAACAAGAGGGTCACTTGTAAACTACTACATGGTTAGTTAGTTAGTTTAAATAGCTTGAAAAAGAGATAGATTATGACAATGATGTCCAATAGATGAATATGGTTAGAAATTACTGTCGATTCAAAATTGCTTCTGCCATCCACGCAGAAGCAAAACCATCTTATCATGTTAATTAGAAAGTCTCATCATGGTTTTGGCCGCTTGAAGAGCATGTTGCTGCGTGAAGCTTCTTCATCGAACTCAGTCTGTGCACACGGTATTTTTATGATAACATTTATTTCTCTCTGAACTTGAGAGAAACAAGTCGGGAGCCATGGAGAGTGCATTCACTCTTACTGTAACATATATCATGTAAATTGCAGGCTCTATAACAACAAATTTATCTCACTTACTATTCATGTTTCAACCATATATATGTCTACACAAAATAATATAAACAATTTAGTATGGTAGCTTTTCGTTAAAATCACGGTGCCAACATAGTTTTCAACTACTGGTTACCCGAGTTTGGTTTCTACATCACCAAACACAATTATTTTGGTTTTCTTCATTATTATTAAGCTGAACTATATATTTGAGGTGTTGGCATTTGATTTGTTTTTATTTTAGTTGAAGAAATGCAATTTGAAACTTAAAAATGATATTAATCTGTTTAAAATTAAAACGAATTCAAAGTCTGTGGGCTATTTTTAGAAAGATGTTGCAGCTTGATATAACAAGAGGCATGTTTATAATTTAAGCTGCAGATTATTATTTATTCATTGTTAGAAATAAGAAGTAATTTCTATAAGAAATTTCCTTATTTAAGCTTGTAGAAATTATGTTTGTCGTGCTCTAAGTTTAACATTTTTGTCAGATAGGTCCTTTAATTTTTTCTCAAATTGATGGTTTATGTTACATTCTGATTGCACTGGCAGCCCTGTCTCCCATCCTCAATAACGACCAGAGCTACCGAAAGCATGAAAGCGTCTGGTCATTAGGGTCTCTTCTCACCCCTGCGCGAATTTCTCATCAATTGGAGAGTTTACATGGTCGTGAGTTGCTTTATCAGGGAAAATCAATTTGATGAATGTGGCATCATCTATTGTCTTTCACGAATGGAATGTGAAAAGGTCGCTGAAAAGTTACAGGTTTGTATTTTCTTGTGATGAACTGTCTGTGATTTTCTTGTGTTCAAGCTCTTCTTTCTTTATCTTCCCCTTTTTATCATTCTATGTTTTTTGTGTTTCATTGTCTCTACCTGATATGAGATCTGATAAACCATGACTGCACTCTTGTGACCTCCTGCACTCTTAGTCTTATGTAAATGCGAATGTGGCATCTAATTGTGTGGCTTGTGATTTTATCAGAAGCATGTTTGGCAGTAGCATTCATTTTAAGCACTTCAATTGCAGCATACATAATTATATGCTATGCTAATGCTGTCTGGCATGTGCGAATGGAGTTAATAATCATTGTTTGATTTATGTGTTTGTTCATCCTTAATTTGCAGGATCATTGTAGCTTTTCTCACAGTACTAGAAAAGTTTTCTAATGTAGTTATTGGGTGGTGAGTCCTTCAGTTTTTAGACATTTGTACATTGTTCAATTTTGATCAATAAGATTTGTACAAAAAATTAACGCCGGAACTTTATGAAGGGTTCCCATGTATGGAGAATTGAAGCTTGCCCTATTCATATTCATGTGGTATCCCAAAACTAAGGTAAGAACATAACATGTTTGAGGGAATGTCTATTTGGATACTTTGTTTCACCCTGGATGGAGTACATATTTATTTGTGAATGGTGAAAATTGATGTTCATATCTAAACTACTAGATCAAAATAGGCAGCAAATGTCAGATATTTTTTTTCCTCTAATGGTTCAAATTCTGTTGAAATCTTCAATCACTTATTTACTTTTTTGTTTGGGTATTCCAGGCCTAGAGGTGGTCGAGGTGGAGGTCTTGCCTTGCTGAATCGTGGCGCCGGGTAAGTTTCTGAGATCAGTAGTGATGAGTAGTTTGTTTATTTGTTTTAGTGAAATCTGTAAATTTAACTTGTTACCTATTAACTGAACTCCTCGTTTGTTATCCATCTTCGAAGAAAAAAAATCTCTTTTTAAAGCAAAATAATCACTTTTATATCAGTTTCTTATAAAAAAAATTACCTCTTTTAAAACAAAGAGAGAATCTAAAAGAAAAACCTAACAAATGCTTAAAATCATAAGCATTTTTTCAGTAGCTTATTAGAAAACTACGTAGACAAGAAATTAGCCAAAGAGGCTCCTTTACACAATAAACCAAATCTAAATCAAAGAGGTGGTAAATACGTAAAACAGATTTAAGGCTATATGAGGAAAAGTAAATTTCACCAACTATAGAAAAGCGAAGTTATGGCTAAGCAATATGTAATTCTCAAAAAGAAGATAAACTAATGCAAGACTAAACATAAAATGTTTTTATGTTGTACTAGACTAGACGGTGTCATTGATTCAAAGTTGGAAACTTTGATTCAAAGTTACTCTTTATTTCAAATCTAAAAATCAAAATAAAATGGGTTTCAAAAAATTTAGGAAGAAGTTTTCTTAACATCTTCCTAATCACAGGTTGAAACTCGTGTTGGGAAGATTCTTCTTTTGGAAATTTGTTCAAATCAAATTCGCAATATTCTTCATCGTTTAAATCAAAATCCCATAACACTCTTGGTAAATTCTTTTCTTCTTCGTTGCCATTTTTTTCTTGTATCTTCTTAAACACAGCTTCAACCATATCTTGAAATTTTTTTAACTCAAATTGATACTCTTCCTCGGTTAAATCATGATCCATTAGAACTTTTGATGAAACTTCTCCTTCTTCGTTGCAAATTTTTTCTTGTATCTTGTCGAATGAATCTTCAACTATTTCTCCTTCTCCTTCACTATTTTCAAACGAATCTTCCACTCTTTCTTCTTTTTGAATATTCATAGAGTCCTTTATTTTTGCCATCATATTTGTTATTCTAATTTGCACTTAAATTTTTAACAACATTACAGTCTTATTTATATAATTTCTACTCTCACTATTATATGTAACAAAAGTTTGTTATAAAAAAAAAAAACTTGAATTTTTCAGATACGGATGTTTCATTATTATAAGTAACAAATTACGTTAATCTTTTAACAATAATATAACAAATATAAAATTTATTCAAAAAACAATAATAACAAATATAATAAAAATTCTTTATTCAAAAATATATAATAATTTATTTGATCTTTTCAATAACACAAACAATAGAACATTCCTGCTCACAATTATATACTGTGATAGATTATTATTATTATTATTATTATTATTTTGAAGGAATTATTATTATTATTATTATTATATAAATAACAAAACACCACTTTCTCCCTCAAATCATTCATTATTATTATAACAAACAGATACACAACAAAACTCGAAGTTTTTCCTCATTCACCCATCAATCAGCAATCGCTCATACCAAAATCCATTCATCCTTCATCAATCTAACTCCAAAACAGGTCCCCCAATCGGTTCCTAATCTAATTTCCCCTCTCTAATTTCCAAATTCATTTGCCCTAAATCTTCACTTCATCAATCTAATTCCCAAAACCTTCACTCATCAGTTCCCTTCGATCAGCTTATCGCTAATCTTACTTTGCTGCCGCAAACAGGTTCCTAAATCCTTCACTTCGCTCGGCCCGTTGCTCGCTTAGCTCATCTCACTTGGCTGCTGCAAACAGGTTCCAGACTCTTTTTCTCCTTCTTCTGTTTTTATGTATGCACAATTTGAATGCCTATCTGTTAAGGTTTTGATTTTTCGTTTTGGGATTTTGTCAATTTGTTTGTGATTTGGGTTGTTTTATAGATTTATATGTTTTAGTTGGTGAAGATTTTTTTGCTGTCTTTTACAGTTGAATCCCCTTCTTTGTGTTGTTTGCTTCAAACTAGTGTATGGAATTTGGATGGTTAATTGTTTTCTTTAATTAGTAATTAGGTAGAACAGATTTTGGATAGATAATTTTGTTTTTTTTTTTTTTTGTTTATTTGCTTCAAACTAGTGTATGGAATTTGGATGCTTAATTTTATTTTTTTTAATTATTAATTAGGGAGAACAAATTTTGGATATATAATTTTGTTTTTGTTTTGAGTTTAATTAGAATACTGACAGTGTAAAAAAAACATTCACCGTCAACCAATTAAAATCATTATTAAGACACATTAGCTTAAGTGCTATAAAAAGGAAAAATCAAATAAAATCTAGACTAATAAATGTCAAATCCCATGTTTCTTCATTTACATGTTTGATTAAATCTCTTTTCAACTTTTAGAACACTACTGCCCTCCTCAAATCTCAAATTGATATATTCATCCTTTGCAAGACAACGTTTTATTAATTCCTAAAATTGACATTCATTCTCGCATCTGAAATTGAAAAAGTTAAATTATATTTCCAACTCAGAATTGTATGTGCATAAAGTTTAAATCTAAATTGCAGACAAAATTCTTTAGTTTAAATCTAAATTGCAGACAAAATTGCAGACAAAATTATATTTCCAACTCAGATGATGAATATACATATTCAAACTAGTCTTTTTTCTATTGTTATGTTAAATTTTTTTAACAAATCCTTATGTGTGATTCTTATGCATATTAATGGAAAATGCTAATTGTGCTTATGTTTTAATTTTGTGTGCCTTTTAACCTATTTGTGGTCATGTCTAATTTTGTGTGTCTTTTAACTTTTTTATGTACAGTAGTTAATTACCTAGTTTTATATGTGTATAGATAGATGGAAGACAATGATATTACAATGGACAGTGGAAGAGGTGTTGGTATAAGCATCAACAAAGTTAGGGGAAATGGGGGAGGGAAGCATAAAACTACTTAGTCACGTTCTTCCAGATTTCAAGCACCTAGGCCTGCAGACACCCAACCACCTCAATATACAAGGAAACCTACAAATACCCAACAACCCCAATCTACAAGGCAACCTACACATGATCCCATATTTCAAACACATACAAATTTCCCACATTTCCTCTCTACTTCAAGTCCACAAATGTCTACTGTCCATGCTCCCACTTCTCAAATACCTACAAATACCCAACAACCCCACTCTACAAGGAAACCTACACATCATCTTACATCTAAAATACCTTCAAATATCCAACCTCCCAAACCTACAAGGCAACAGACACATCATCCCATATCTCAAACACGTACAAATTTCACACCTTTCCTTTCTACTCCAAGTCCACAAATGTCTACAATTCATGCTCCCACTTCTCAAATACCTACAAATATCCAATCTCCCCACTCTACTCTAAGTTCACATCTTTCTAATACACATAGCCCGCCACATTTACCATCCGATGTTGTATCTGGTGGTGATCCACATGCATCATCATCATCATGTGATGATTCGTATCCGATAGCTGGGAGTACTGATCCTACCGATAGGCGTATATAGATCCGTCCGGGACCACAGTTAACGTAAGATTTTTTATAATATTTTCCGTTTAATTCTATAATAACTTGTATCCTTGTATTTTACTACTTGTTTAATTTTGTTTTTATAGGTTTGAGCCTGCTGTTCAGCCCCCACGTGCCATTACAAAGATTATGAAACTTCTGTTTCAAGGGACTTGGGCAACTTATATAGAGTTAAGGAAAAATCACAAGGATCTTGCGGACTTGTGGTATAATGAGTTTCAGGTACTGTCCTTCTCTTCCTCCAACTTATGTTTAACATCCGCGTTGTTAGATTTGCCGCTCAGTCCATTTTTTATTTGGAATTGTCGGTTGAAGTTATCTCTAGTCCATTTTTTATTTGGAATTGCTGGTATATATTATATTCCACCGCACTGCCTACCATCATTTTTTGCTCCCTCCCAACTTTGGAGGGTATGGAATGGAATTTGTTACTAGTCTCTTATGAAAACTATAAAATGATAAGTTACACCAATTAACATATATACAGCCCTTAGGTGATGTTGTTTTCGGATTGGTACTAACTATAGCTCTCCAGTGGAGCATCACCCTTTTCCTAATCTCTTTTTACATGAAATCAAGGAAATTATATGCACTTAACTACCATCCTTAATAAGTGTGAAAAAAAATACTTCTGCTTATACTTGAGTATGAAGTGAGTCCATGATTCCCTTATTATAGAATTCTAATGCATCAATTTTGTGACAAACTCCCTGTAGAATCGTAACTACTAACTTCTATTAAACTTTGAAATAGTAACCATATCTTATTGAATCCTGTTGGGTTTGAAGGTTCGCAGACATCTAGTCGTAATTTATGATTTTTTTATTTACTTTTTTTAGACTTTTTATACTAGTACAGATCAAAATACTGCAAATTTAGATACACAATAACATTTTAAGATGTCTAAAATAATTGATGCTTACTTTTCAAATGCTATATTATAGCCATGTCCGGTTTATCCTATATTATTTACATTGCTTGTATTGCAGAGGATATATAAGTGGCTTCCTGAGCATGAGCAAGACATAGAGAAGACTTATCATCATAAGGCATCTGAAGGGTACCAAAATACAATGTATCGGGTACGAAAAGGAATAGACAAAGGCGAATGGATCCCTGTTCAATTGCATGAAAAATTGGGAAGATAGTAAATGGAAGGACAAGGCAGAAGTTAATAAGAAAAATAGAAGATCGTCTGATGGTCCATTGCACACTTGTGGGTCAATTCCAACAATCGAGCATTCCTAAAAGATTAGTAAGTAAACAAATTTTATTTGCAGTAAAGGATAGTGATATAAATTAACCATAATACTAATCTATTTATTTATTTTGTACTATAGAAAATTGACTCAAACATGACTCCAAGCTGCTGGGAGGTGTATATAAAGACACACAAAATGAAAGGCGATCCATCAAAGTGGTATCCTCCAAATCTCAAATGGTTGCAGTAAGTTACAATTCGATGAGATCAGCCTTTTGTCAAATAAACATAAAACAATTGAAAATTTTCTAGAATTAGTTATATCCTCTGGTGGACTTTGTAAGCTGGTGGAAAGTCAAGGTAATTGGAAAAACTTTGAAATTAGTATTTATAATTGTCCTCATGTGTATTGATGCATGCTGCTACACTATAACTTAGCCATCATGTGCTATAATTGTTTTTGATTATCTAATCATGTTTATTGTTGTATGTTACCTGCCTTTGTGCCATAGTTTTTAACGTTATTCATGCTTATTATCGTTCATCAGGTTCTGAGTTAGAAAGAAGTCATGATAACTTAGTTATTAATTAAAAGCTAGTTTTAATTTGTTTAAGTTGTTATTGGTTGGTTTATATATGAATTTAATTGTAGCAATTAATTTAATTTTATATTTTTGTACGTAAGAATTAAGACGAACTCTAATTTTGTAGGATGAATATGAAAGACGGATTTTTGAAAGGAACTCACAACAAACAGAGGGGGATGATGTGTCTAATGACCATCAGTTAGATAACTTCATCTTCTTGGACGTAGTTGGAGGAGTCGACAAGAAAGGACGCATATATGGTTTGGGGACAGAGGCAGGAAAATACAAGCCTTCTTCATCCAGATCATCTGACGGCATCTCACCATCTGAATATGAGCATATGAGGACTGCAATATCTAAAATGTCAGCTGAAAACATGGAACTCAATGAGCGGTTGAAGACTAATGAGGAATTAATTCGTGCATCACAGGAGGAGTCACGTTTAGCTCGAGAACAGTCACAGGAGGATTCGCGATTGCTCCGAGAGCAGTTCCAGAAATTCATGGAGTCTTTTCAACAAGGCCATTCACATCTATCTCCTTATCGACCTCATCGTTCGAGTTAGGATCAACATCTATGTCCACTTGATTATTTATCATATTATTGAGAATTTTAGTATAACTTTTAATTTAAAGTAAATGTTCTAATACTATTTAGTAATTATTTCAATATATTTTCATGCTAAAGATAAGTAGTGTGATTTTTGTGAACGTAACCAAAAAGGTTTTTTTTTTTTTATCAAATATTAATGTGATTTTTGTCATATCTTATCATATTAATGTATTTTATATTGTAATTTTTCATCACCTTTTTTATATTCCAAGTGTTTTGAGAAGAAATTGAGAAATTTCCTAATCTAATTTTTAGAGGGAAAAAAAAAAGCTTCGTATTTGTGACGGAATTTTAAAGAGCCACAAAATTTTTGTCTTCACAGTAGCGTCCGCCATTGTTGTGACACTAGTGAAATTCCCAGAAGTTTTACGACGGAAGTATTCCCTCAGAAATTTGCAACGGTTTTATCCCTCAGAAATTTGTGACGGATAAATAAAACGTCGGTATTTTGTGACGGAAAACTGGGTGACACACATCCATTGTATGAGAGAATTTGCGACGGATTTTTGGAGTTTGCGACTGGTTGTCTTCCGCAACAATGAGTGACGGAATTGATTTTCCCTCGCTAATATTTTCCGACCCCCATTATTACGACGGATTTCTGTTGCGTCGCGAAATCCGTCAGAAAATCGTTTTGCTACGGATTTTTGCCCATTTGCGACGGAAAATTACCGTCGCTAAATCCGAGTTTTCTAGTTGTGTTTATCATCTTCTTGTGCCTATAAAAGTGATATAAGCAACACACTGAGTAGAAAAAAAAGATACACCCACGGTAAACAGCAAAACCATTTCCTCTTCCAATTTTCCATTCTAGGTTACATCTCGTGTAATATCTGAGATAAATTCGAGTTGTTCCGCTGTATCAGGATTATGCGATGATTTATTATTTTCCATGTTTCATTTTAGTTATTGCCAGAAGATGTTATTGGAACCATGTTGATGGCTATATTCTTCAACACTATTAAGGACGGTACTTGATCTCTCTCTGTCTCTCTTATTTTTGTATTCAATGATTTTTTGCGACCTAATTGCTAAAAAAAAATAACACAATGATTTGAATTTAAGTAATGAGTTTCTTTATGTGCCTTCTTCATCTAATCAAAAGGGATATTTTAATTTAATTTTAAACTACAAAAAAAAAAGGGTGAAATAACATTTGATACATTTGAAATGGCAGGTTGCACTAATAGAAAAGTTTGCCAAGCTTCTCAAAATCGTAAGTATGGCTTTATCTAGTTGCATTGTATGGCTTATAATACCTTTAGATTATAATTTTGTGTAAACATTGGAATTTAAAATCATTCAGAGGCAGAAGCCATGAAATGATCAAGGTTCCTTGAATTTGATTCTTTGCTATGTATATTTTGCTTAATTCAATCAAAATTTTCTCACAAAGGGAAGTCGATTCTTGCGTTGTTCACAAGATTTAGAATAAAATCAGTCCAGACAAAATTTTTGCTTTTAGTCGTTACAAAAAAAAAAGGTGGTTTATAAAATATAATTGTCGCTGTATTTATTTAGTCTTTGTAATACTTACTCCATTTTTTTTTTTTTGGTACATATACTTAGTCCATTTTTAATAAAATATAATTGATAGCTAAAGTCCTCAATATGTAAACACTCAAAAGTCATCCTTTGCAACATACAAATTTATCTAGTGTTGACGTTTTCTCATCCTTTCCAACATACAGAAATCTCTCCATTCTATCTCGTCCTTAATCCGATCATTCGGTATTTTCTCTCGTCTTGACTTTATTCCGTCCTCCAAAATTATATAGTCATCCATAATTCCATAATTCTCTGCTTTTCCAAAATCATATCCCTTTTATCAGTGATAATGTTATTATTGCTTTGAAGTTTCCCTTCGATATGTAGGATATTAGAGTCGAGGATGGCGAATGTAGTTTTAAGAAGATTTATGCCGCATGAAGGTTCAAGAAAATATTGACTCCATTATCCACCTTCTATATATGGGTTAATGGAGTCAATGTTTTCTGGAGCTTTCATGTTTGCATAAATCATCATAAAACCGCTTTCACCATCCTCCGCTTTGATGTCCCATATATCGATCGATAACTTCCCGGCAATAATAACAATGTGAGTTTATACCCCAGAAAATCCAACCCGTTGGAGTTGGCGAGGCTGCTATGAATACGACTGAGAGGGTAAAGTTTGTTAGGTTTGAAGAGTAGTGGAGCGAGGAGTTTAAGGTTGTAAGGTCAATGCAGTTTTGATAGAACTCCCCGATCATATTTAATCATCAGAAGTATTAGTTCATGTTTCGTTTCAAGTTTAATGGAGTTGAACTCGATTATGTAGGTGTAGAATTAATTTTGATATGATTTAATTTTCTTGAGTATAATTGATTTTACCTGCAAAATGGACTTTGTCTTGAAGCTAGAGTTTAGAGTTTTTATCTCTAACATCGATTCTTGACCTTGAATTTTTTGTTTAACTCACCTTTTATATAAATGTATCCAAATATAATTCATGTTACAATAACTTTCTTTCAGATGAAGTCAAATATACACAATCAATTCATTCAAAATCCACTATGTCACCGCAGAACTAAATACAAACTTAGACTTTCATAAGTTTTTGTATTGTATTAACCATAAGGTTCATTATACTTTCCACAATTTAGTTGTTTTTGAGAGTAATTGTTTTCCAGTTCTTTTATATTCATCAGTATCAGTATTTTCTTGTATTGTCTCTCTCTCTCTCTCTCTCATCCTCTCCATCATCAAGAAATCTCTCCATTCTTTCACGTCCTTCATCTGGTCATCCAATATTTTCTCTCGTCTTGATTTTATCCCGTGCTTGTAAACTATATCGTAATTCATAATTCTCTATTTTTCCGAAGGATTATCCTCTTATGTTGGTGATAATATATTGTTTCTTTGAAGCTGGCCTTCGATATTTGGGATGTGTAAGTCGAAAAAGGGGTAGGCAGATTTATGAATATTTATGCAAGATGAAGGTTCTAGAGAACATTGACTCCATATCTTGGTTAATGGAGTCGTAATTATCTGGAAACTAGATGCTTGCATAAATCATCGTAAAACTGCCTTCACCTTCCTCAGCTCTTGCATTCCATATGTCGAAAGACAATTTTTCATGATGAACAACATTGTCAGATATAAGATCAAACCTTTTTCTAACTATTATTATGTTCTTTTTAAACCTTGTGATGACCTAGGCCCTGAACATTTCTTGGTTGGTTGGGTTTAACTCCAAAAAATCAATCCACATTGACTAGCCTACCAGCCATGAGTAGTTCTTAATTATTTTAATTTGATTGGAAGGCATACGAATTGAATTTTGAACATGTTATTAAATATTATGCATCTTGGTGGTTTGTCAAACTAAGCATAGATTTGATTTGGTGATATCGGTAAATATTATTTTTTTAAGATATATTCAATTTTCTTTATGTATTGAATCATATATTTGATTTGTTGATCTCTTTGGTGTTACACGAGAAATAATCTATGAAAACGCGATTTCTTCTGATTGTATCTTTTTTACTCTTATTTGGCTTCCATGCTTTGTATAATTTTTCTTGCCTGGTTTCATGTTTGTGAGGTTTCAATCTTGGTGATTGTTCTTTATTAATTTTAATGCAAGACATAAAAATTTAATCATGAACTTTCCTTTTCAGCATGGTTTTGGTAATAACCTCCTTCATAGCATAGAACCTCAAGTTTTTCTTTGTTGGTCATTATATAGTAAATCCTTTTTCCTTAAATCTTTATTGATTTTAAGAACAAATAGTCCATGATTTTGTTATTTTTGCAGCTGAGGTCAACATATTCTTGATTCAAAAGGTGTTTCTATAATTTTTGGGATATTATTCTTCATTTTATAATCTGGTGATGGAATTATCCATCTTGCAGTGAGTTTTGAAGTCTTCATTATCTAGAACGTTTTTATACACCGGACAAGAACAACAGCTTGAGATAGATAAAAAAAAATCAAATTTCTTCAATGATCCATTATTATTTTAATTTCCGGGCTTCAATTGTAAGCCATACGAATTGAATTTTGAACATGTTCTCCTGCAGAATGATTTGTCACTCTACTAACCCGCTGGACCATGCATTTTGATTTGTTGATCTATTAAATTCTTTTCATTTTAAAAATTTCTTTTATCAACATCATATATATCCTGTTTTAAGGTGTTTCCAATTGAGTATTAGACAACGGTAATGTTTTGTGAAACTTAATACATGATTATCACTATTGTGAATTGAAACAAGTATCTGTTTTCTGCAGTGTAACTATCGGTTTTACTTCTTCGTAATTAGATGATCGAGATATGCATTTAACCATTTTTCAGCAAGCGGAATTTTGAAAAACTATAACATTTTGCTATTATTCCTGACTCAACAAATACGAATGGAGAACGGCTTCACATAGATAAATTGAATTTCTTTAATGATTCATTCTTAATTGTTTCCACTTTCAAGCTTTTGATTATGAGAAGAATTGAAATGTGAACATGCTTTTTCTGCATATAGAGCCTTGAGTAAATAATAACCTCCTTCAGAGTTTGTCTAAATAATAACCTCCTTCAGAGTATATAGAGCCTTGAGTATTCAATCATTGTGTTATTTTTCGATATAACTATTGATTTAATAATAGATCCATTTATTCATTGTACTGCGTGCAGGGAAGTCTTGATATCTAGATCACTTGAATCAACGGACAAGAACGGGGAATAGCATCTGATAGATAAATGACTTTTCTTCAATGAGTCCTTTCTTAATTTAATTTCTGGTCTTTGATTGCGAGGCATACGAATTGAATTTTGAACATGTTTTTCTGCCAGCACAGTCTGTCAAGCTAATAACTTTCTTCGCAGCATAGAGCCTAGCGTTTTTATTTGGTGATATCTATCATAATCTTTTTGTTTTCAATATTTCTTGATTCGTTACTCTTTGGTGTTGCAGGATCAATTTTTTGTGAACATATGGTTTCTTACGGTTCTATCTAACATTCTCTTGTTTTAACCTCATGTGATCTATTCTTACTCTTTCAAGTTGATTTCTCGATATATTGTTTAGTTTGTTTGGGTCCCAATGGATTGTTCTCTAGACAGATGTTGTTTTGTGTTTATGGTATTGCTATTTGAGTAATAGGTAGTAGTGTTTTGCGGAACCTTGAAAACATAGCTGGAGCTCTAATAGGATTTTTCTGTTTTGGATGTTGCCTATTGAGTCTTAGAAAATGGCAATGTTTTCCAAAACTTGATACATGATAATCATCCCTGATGGAATTGTGAATTATTAAGTGCAATACCAAGGATATATTATTAAATAATATCTTTACTAAGATTTATTTGAATAATATCTTTATTATATATTTCTAATGTAATATCTATACTAATATTTATTTAGGGAATATCTTCTTACTCTCTCTATTGGTACATGTTTATTTTTCCACACACTTCATTTCATGTGTAAATCGTTTTTATGTTGGGATTTGGGATAGAGGGGTCCTCTGATGTTTTTGTCAGGAGTGAGTATGAAGAGTGTAAGAATTCTGGACTGGTTTGGCACTTTAATTTGTTGATTTCTCCCTTCCTCTGCTATAAAAATAAGAATAAGAATTTTTTCTTCAAAATCGGTATTCCTGCTTAATGGAGCTCCGGAATCTGCAATTGGCTGCTGTTTTTAAGCTTTCATTTCCCTTATCTTTTTTGTCGATTTAGTTTTAGTGGATTTCTCGTTCCTTCCCGACTCCCTGTGTTTGTTTCTGGGGTTTTTTGTTGTGAAATTTTCTCAGCTTGTGTTACTGGGGACATGATGTACTGTGATTTTTAAGCTTCATCTAACCTTAATATTGCGAAAATGCAGAGACCCTTGGATATACACTTAATGTAACTTTTCTTGCAAAAAAATTATTTGTCATCTGTCAAGAATATCAAGTTTACTAAAAAGAATGTGCCACTATATGTGTTTGTAAAATCTCAATCATGTTGCAAAATTCTTCACTACATGGTTCTGATGGTAACTTTACTATAAAAAAGTCGGGGAACATCTATAGATTTCTTACGAATACTCTTTTGGTTCAAGAAATTATTATTAGAGTATAGTGAGAAGATAACTTGGAGAGCAAGCAAGTTAGTTAGAGTTAGTTGCTCCAACTCACTCCTATAAATACCTCACTCTTGTACTCATTCATTCATATCTTTTATCAATCTATTGATTCTCCTATGAGTCTCTATGGTTATTTTCCTCATGAATACAACTATGCACTCTTCCTTGCCGATCATTATGACTATTATCCTTGGGATTCTCTGATTCGTAACATGGTATCAGAGCGATACCCTAGGGATGAAGATGATGATGTTGCTTCCGCTTCCGATTCTGACATTGATGAAGATGAAGTTTCAGATGTCGCAGCTTCTGCTTCTGCACTTCCAGAACCTTCAGCTTCTCATGATCGCATCTTTTTCGGTAGTTTCGAGTCTCCAATTGCTCCGGTTTCCAATCCTGTAATCAAACCAGAATTTGATGGATTTTCCATCAAGATTGGGGAGATTTCCTGTGTTCTTGTTCCTTCTTTCAGCAACATCATTGAAGATGAAGATTCTGTGTTCGCTGTTGAGAAAGACGAGAAATTGCAATCTGTTTTCGAACCTGAATTGAAGACTGACGAATCTGTTTTCAGTTTCTCTGAAGCTTCGGAACAATTCATCACACACACTGCTCCGGTGAGATTGAGTAGCGCTGTTTACGGCGTCGCCGCAGCGAGACCTTGTGTCTTGTGGTTGTTCGTCGGAAAACGGTCTGAACAACTTGCTTCTTCCATCAAGATTCAGTTTCAGTTTCTCAAGTTACATGATGAACCAATCATCAATTTCGATCCCGGCGGAAGAATAGATTCGTTCTTACTGTTCTCTGTTTTCACAATTCTCCAACAAATTCGATTACGCTTATGGTGGATACCATGGGATCGAGGCAAGAAAGGTTTGTCCTCATTCAAATCCATTGACGTTCGTCTCCTTCTTCTTCTATACATTGTGAATTCGCTTTCTGTTCTGATATTCCTTGTTTGCGGCTTCATATTGTTATCTGATATCACAAATTCGTGTTTCAATCATCTCCGATTCATCATTCGAGTTTGAAGTAGCACTTTCCGGTAATTGCGTTTTACATAACAGAACCGTGTTTCTTGTTCAGAAGCCTTACATAAGCATTGTTTGAAGAAGTTATTTTGAATCGGATTTTGGACGAACGCGTTTGTTTGAAGTGGTTTTGATTCAGTTCAGAATCGTGTTTGGATAATCACAAGAATCCCAGAAGTGCGTTTCCGAATTTCGTTTTTTGGAAAAGTTGTTTTCAACATCAGTTTGTAGAATCATGTTTTCAGCAGAAACAAGAGAAGTGCTTTTGAGATAAGCTGTTTATGGTTCAAATTGCGTGATTCAATAAGCTGGTTTTTGGGAAAAGCTAGTTGAGGATTTTCTTTAAAGAAGAAGAAGAAGAAGATAGAAACGCGTTTTAGTTTCCAAGTTGCTACACAGATTCTCCAGCTTTCTCAACGCTCTCAACTGGGCTTCCTTAGTTTTGCTGTTTTTTTTTTTTTTTCATTTACTTTACCCCCCCCCCCCCCCCCCCCCCCCCCCTAAATTTACTTAGTTACTTAGTAAGAATAAATGGTAATTTTCATTGTATTTCAAACTCAAATTGGTGAGTTTTCCCACTTTGAGTTTGAGGGGGACTATTAGAGTATAGTGAGAAGATAACTTGGAGAGCAAGCAAGTTAGTTAGAGTTAGTTGCTCCAACTCACTCCTATAAATACCTCACTCTTGTACTCATTCATTCATATCTTTTATCAATCTATTGATTCTCCTATGAGTCTCTATGGTTATTTTCCTCATGAATACAACTATGCACTCTTCCTTGCCGATCATTATGACTATTATCCTTGGGATTCTCTGATTAAAAAACAATTATAATTTACTATATCTGTTTGGCAATAAAATTTTAACCGCTAATATGATAATTTTAGCATCAACGTTAACAATGCTGGTTTGATTGAGCCAAATCGAGTGACTGCATCTGAGGGCTGAGTCTTTTTTTGTTGAATGAAGATATAGTTGCTATTTGACAACCCTTTGTACTAAATCGGAAATTGCAAAACAATAGCGGTTTGTTCAATTTTTGCTATGATATGGCGCTATAGCCACTATTTGACAAATATGATTTCAATTTGACCTATTCCATTCCAGTTAGGAATTTACACCATTCTCTGAATTGATGGTACCATTGTTGGAGAAAGCAGCTTCCCCCGATGCATGTGTTATTACAGTGTCGTTATAACATTTTCTCACTTATATATTTTTAGTCTAGTGTTTGATGATGTGACAAGTGAGATATTTATGTGGCAATTTAATTGGTAAAGTTGTATTGTTTAGGTAGATTCTTACTTACCAACTAACTTTCATTTTATCAGAAGTACATTAATCAGTATCACAAAATCAATCAAATTGATATATAATGAATTCTAACTTAATAACTCGTTTCCATGGCATCAATTCAGTAGTTAGAAAAGTATCTCACCCGTCATAACATTAAAAATCAACCCCTAATGTATAGATAGTGAAGAGTTGTGCCATAGAGGAGATAAACAACATGCTAGAAAAAATGAACAACGAAAATAATGTCGTAGCATTTTCAAAGGTTTGAAACTGCTAAATCTATATTTTCAGAATGTTTTATCTTGGTTTTCGGGTGTCAAACATTGATTACATTTGAACCTTTTTAACCGGTGATATCTTATTTTTTCTTGGGAAGGGAAAAAGTAAGCAAAACCCTTTGAGAATCGAGGTCCGGGAGTTGTTTTCGCTACGGGAAGGTGTTAGACACCCATAACGACTATAGTATCCTATAGGAACCGTCTTTACTTTCTACGCGCGCGCTTTATTTTTAAATGCTATTTTGAAAATGATATTAAGCCTAAAGGTTTTCTAAGTGAAGAATTGGAGGGAGAAGAATGTGTTTTAATTTTTGTTTTATTTGAATTGAAGGAATTTTGTTCCTTGCCTACGTACCCGTTTAAGGGATCAAATCCACCGTAGTTCTCTTCCAAAAATGTTTTTTGTTTTTGTTGGTTGATTTTAAGTTTGAAAATTGGAGTTTGAAGAATGGAGATTGAGAGGCCTTAAAGGCATGAGATTATGAAAAGAGTGGGGTGGAATTAGTTAATTGCAAAAAGGTCTAAGTATGATTAAAATTCTTTAAGATTTTGTTTAAGAAAAGAAAAGGAAAATTCAATGGGATTTTGATCCCAAGGTTTATTAAGAAAAAAATATTTGAGTGATGTTGTTTATATTTTTTTTTGGAAAATTGATTTTTTCTAAGTGTAAATCCTAAGCATTCATCTAAACATACAATCCTAAACATACATCTAAACATGCACATTCTAGCCATATACCTAAAGTGATGTGTGTGCATGTGTTGGTGCTTGTGTCGGTGTACATCATTAGAGTCCATTGTCCTTATTACATCATGCCCTAATTATATTCTATGGTCTTGCAAGAAATTAAAATCGCATGAAAGTAAAGTACAAAAGTTCCTAAGTTTTTACATTCTAATTTTTGCATGAAAGTTAAAGTGTAAGAAAATAAAAGTCAAGAATGTGAGATGGAAGATGAGATGCTTATGGAATGTATGAAATATGAAATGAAAGGGTTAGTATCACAAGATGCAATAGGATAAAGAAATAAGGCAAGAAAGTGTTAAACAAAAGTGGTAAAATCAACAAGAATAAAGTGTTAAAATATACTAAAAGTTTACCATAACTTCTCAATATGCACATGACCTATAATTCTCTCATCATAGCACTTTTCAAGAGACTTTATTGCAGCCACAATGTGGTAATTATAGGCACATATTCAATCCAAGAATTATGACACACTTTTAAGCACATTTCACACTCTATTTTCACAAACAATTATTTACATGGCTTGTAAAACAAGTAACTATCCACAACACATTGACATTCAATAGAGACACATTAAATGCAGGTATAAGCTCATCACAAATTCACATATCGCAAAACAATAGCATGTGCCAAGAATTAGAATCAAGATCATGCAAAAATCTCACAAAAAATTAGCAAAAAGTAACACAAAATCACAAGAAAATTCCACATATATTTTTACCAATTTTTTAACATGCCAAAATGTTATGAGAAACAATTTTCAAGTATCAAAAATAATTGCAAGAGAGTTCACAAGTTTTTGGAAGTTTTTAACAAGATTTTGACAAAAAATGAAAAAAGAATTGAATTAACAAAGAACAAATTATTTCCTCCTAGCTTTGATCGATGTTTAACATGTGAACACATCAAGATTCATCAAAAATATCAAGAAAATCATTGGACAATTTTTAGGAATTTTTTTTGAAAGGCTTTTGGCATCACAGGGGTGTAATTAGCAAGAAATTAACTAAAACGTACAGAAAAGGGGGGTGTAAACAGCATACTGGAAAAAAAGAAGGCATTTTGGGCTGCAGGATGGGACCAAGGAAAGTTGGACCGGTTCAGGAACGGGTCGGTTCAACCGAACCGGTCCAACAAGAATAGCATACCAGCAGCGCTGCTGCTCTCCCTCTCCTTTCATTCATTCTTTTTTTTTTCACCAAAAACATGTTCATGCTCAAAGTTCCCACAACACATAGATCCAAACATTCAAACTCAGCACTTTTGAAAACAAATTCTTGAACGAAAATCACAACAAGGAAAGGATTAACATGGTTACCTCTTACACAAATTGGAGAATACTTCTTGCTTGCTTTGCCGGTTCTTCCTTCTTCTTCGTATGGTCCGATTCGTTCTCCTTCCCCTTTCACGAACAAGAAGCCACGCGAATTCTTTCTTTCCGGTTCGCTTCTCTTCAAATCTGTTCGGACTTGTTGTAGTTGGTATTATTCGAATCCGACGAGTTTGAATCACTACTAGAAAAAAGACATTTAACATCAGAGATTCCACATCAGTGGGCCAATTACTTGATGGCAAAAGCAACACGGTGGCATTTTTGTAATTAAAGTGAATTCTCCAAAGGGTTTTCCCATCAGTTAAGAAATACCTGAAGGGGAAAATAATTATCAATGAATTTTGACATCAGCAGATATAATACCTGATGGGAAATCTATCACACTTTTAACTTAAAACTTTCCCTTTTCTCTTTCTTCAAATCACGTTTCTTCTCTTTCTTCAGATAGCGTACGCTTTCTTCTCTTTCCCTCTTAACCAAAACCCTAAATTCTCCACCACCAAATTCCTTTAATCAGCCACCACCACAAATATCCTTAAACTGAGTTTATTTTCAATTTCGTTTAACAAGGTTAGAATGATCGATTGAGTTCCCTTCCCTCTTGTTGGACCAAAACCCTAGATCTAGAAGGCTTAATCTAATTTGGTCTCAAATCTCTGGTCTTCTCTCAATCTCATTATAATAAGGGGTACATACAAGAATATTGAAATGTTATCGGAAGTTTATTTTTGTTCTTTTCCTTGTGGGTTGTTTTGAAGATGTCGATAGTTAATAGTTTGGATCTATGGCCGCAAGATGTTTTATTCTCTGCAATGGTGAAGGTGCAAGAATCGATTGATACGTACGTTTCTCAATTCCCCTTTTCCACTCACGGTTTCTCTTGAAACCCTTTTAATTTTATTTCATTTTTAGTTTTTTAATGTTTATTTTTTTGTTGTTTCCGATTATAACAAAAAATCTGATGAGAAGAAAAATGAAGACAAAAAAGAGGTTCTGTTTTTCTATTTTTGTTATATATTTTTCTAATTTGTTTGCCTGCAATAATATATACATTTACGCCAAAAAAATATAGTTAGTTCTTCTTTTTTTTTAACATTTAACAAGCTTATAAAAAAACGGTATGATTTAATAATATATATTCTGTTTAAATTTACTTACAGAGGAGCCAAGTACACCATGCAGGAAATGATGTTTCCTGCAAATCAAAAGAAGAACATGTTAATTTGTTAGTTTTTTTAAATAAATAAATTGTTATAAATAAAACTATAGGATATATTAATATATATTATAGGTTGCAAGGTTGAGGTAGTTCAATCTAAGAAAGACAAGGAAGGTGGTGGAGAGAAGGAAGAAACTGAAGGAGGAGGTGGGGGAGGTAAGAAAAAGAATAAGGAGGGTGGAGATAGTAATAACAATGAAGGAGGAGAAGTTAAGATAATGGAGTATATGGTTCAACAACCCTTTGGTTTTGGTTATGGAAATGTAAATGTTGAAGGGTATAATGCACAAGTCTACCAAGAGATGTTAAATATTCATATGCAATCACAACCACCACAAATGTTTACTGATGAGAATCCTAATGCTTGCATTGTCATTTGATGTGTGTGAGTGAGTTGCACAAGTCTACCAAGAGTTGTCACTATGTCGGTGAATTTTGTGTCTAATGATCTTTGGGATTGAACTGATGTTTTAGGTATGTTTGCAGCTTTTTTTATTGTTCAGTGAAACAAATTTGATGTTGTTGCCCTGTCTTAAGCTTTTTTCTATGAAGTTCTCATTTTCCCCTGTTTTCTACGGGACAAAAGAGAAACTAGTTATTAATTTGAATTTATATAGTTTAAAATTGGTTAATAATTAGTTTAGTGTATATGTCTTAGGTAGTTGTTGAACTAATGTGGTTCTTTCTTTTAGAAATAGACTTGAGATTTCTCTAATCTTTGCTTCCTGTCAAATGACTTATGAATGAATGTCTTTCAATTTTATTCTAAATTAATTTTGTATGGTAGTTCACAATATTGGTAGGCAAGACTAAATACTCCACCATGTGATACACGCTTTAGGATAGGTTAGAGGTATGATTCTGGACAATTTTTATTATTATTATTATTATTATTATTATTATTATTATTATTATTATTATTATTATTATTATTATTTTTATTGTTATTGTTATTGTTATTGTTATTGTTATTGTTACAAGTGCCTTTATGGTAGTCATTTTCATAACGTTTGGTTTTCTTAGATTAAATTTTAATGGCCACCCTTATATATATATTTTTTTGCTATGTTAGTACTATCATGTTTGCCTGGTGCTGTACTGCTATAAGGTTTAATTTATCCTGGCTATTAACTCCCTTGAGTTCGTTCTAGCTGTAGACTTAATATTATAGTTATTGTAAGCTATACCTTTGGACTTTGGTAGTATGATTTTGGTGTCGTTGATTGTGTAAAATTGAATAGCAATTGATCAAAAAGTAGCAAGTCAAATGCCTGTGCAGCTTGAGGACCCACTTTGAATTTTATCTTTTGTTTGTTCCTTGCTTGGTGGAGGCCCATGTAGCAGCTTTGCTATATTCCCAACACCACACATGTTCTTTTTTTTTTTATTTTTTATTTGTAGAGTGTGTATTAGTTAGACTTTTCCACGTTGCAGTTATTCCTTGTATGTCTCTGTGGCTTGGGCAAGTAGTGTGTTATCCACTCTTATGCTTCATTTATTGTATGGTTTAAAAGAAAATACTTCCTATAGTCCCATAATATGGTTTTTCATTCTTTTCAGTCCCACGTTCTTTCAATTCTAGATCTTCTTCAGTTAGCAATTGTCTCATCAGAAGCATTTTTTATCCTTGATGGTATTGTGAATTTGGAGACATTACAATGCTTCTCATGTAGTTTGCTCATGGCTACTTGGATATATTAAAAGTTTTTGAGCAATTTGGGGCTGGCCTACTATCACTCACTTCTACACATTTGATGTGGCAGATATGCAGAAAATGATCATGGAAAATGTAGAAATGGCAATTTGGAGGAACCATCACTAAAGGTATGGAACCGTCATGATTGCTATATTTTAAAATTTTAATGTAATAGCAATATTATCAAGTATCAACTGTTTCATCATCTTCTGTTATATGCTATGAAGCAGAACTCCAACATGCATACCTGACACGACATTGATACTGACACATCGACACTGTAAAAAACTTTGGACACCGACACCGCTACACACATTAATTTAATTTATAATAATTAAATAATATTAATACTATTATTTATAAAGGATCTAAATTCAGAATCACTTTGTTAATAACTAGACTCTTTACTTTGTGATTGAATCACTTTGATTTTTTTTTTTAGTTGAAATTATGTTGATCATGTGTAATAATGCTTGTGATTTTGCTTCATTATTTTTGTTGCTTGAGAGTTGTGTGCAGTGATTTGAAGTGTATTGGTTTTAGTGTTGTGTTTGAAGCGGAAGTTCAATTCTAAGATTGGAACTGGCTTTTGAAATTATTGATTTTATTTGAAGTTCAATATATATTTGTGTTTGCGATATCTGAGATTATGAACTAGGAAATAAGAGCAATGGTAGTATAATTGTGATTTGGTGAGATATAGAAAACCATGAGTGAGTAGAGTATTTTTTGTTTTGTGGCTTGTAAAAATTATTTTCGGGATTGTTTCTTTGTTGTTGAATTCAAATCTTGACTTAAGATTGTTGTCTTTGAATTGGAGGCTCAGTTTTAATCTGAATTGGCTTTTGCGGTCATTGATTTTATTGTAAATCCAGTATATGTGCAATATCTTGTAATCGTAATTTGGAGAGATATGGTCTTTGTTTTTGACTGCAGATCTTGACTTGAGAGTTTGATTAGTTGTCTTCCTGTTTTATTTCAGACGATAGTTTGGGATGTCAGTGACGGCACTTAAGGATCTCAATACTACTCTTGCAACTGAGAGGAAGAGTGAGGACTCTGATAAGGTGTGTTTGACGAAGCCTCGTGTTAACAGTGTTAATTAAGAGATTAAAGAATGTCAAAAGAGGAAAAATAGTTCCTCTTTGGTTTCCCAGCATGTTAATGGAAATCAGTTTGTGTCTGCTTATTCTTATGTAGAGATTGGAAGTGTAGAAATAGAATACTTGAATTTCAAAATTATGATATTTGCTGACATTTGTGATATGAACTCATTAGGAGTATTTTTTATTCAACAAAAACTCTTTAGCAGTTTGCATTTGTGAGTGTATGTATATAAGACAATTTTCTTGTTTTTAATTGAATTTATTAAGTTTTTTTGTTATATGAATTTGTCGCATCAGGAAAATGAAGTTAATGAATAAAAATTTATAATTTTTTAAATAAAATGGATTTCACATCGGGTTCAATTAAAGATGATGTGGAATATGTAGATTTCACTTCGGGGATGTCAAATATGCCGTTGTGAAATACATCTTCAGATTTGGAAAAAAAGCGGTTTCGCTTCAGTTGAATCAGAAACTGATGTGGAAAACTACTTTTCACATCGGTTCCTTACCCGATGTTAAATGTCACGTACATACAACCTCACCTTTAGTTACATCGGTTGGGACCCGATGTGAAATGTCGATTTCCACTGATGTGAAATGTCATTTCTGTAGTAGTGAATGAACGTGGTGTGGTGTTTGTGAGAGGAAAACGAAATTGAATTTGTTGTGATTTGAGGTGTTTGAGTGTAAATCTGAGTGTTATTAATCATTTTTGGATTAATTTGTGAATTGGTGATGAATTTGTGGAGGTTTGAGGTTGTGGAGGATGAAGGTTGTGGTGGTTTATGGTTGTTGGAGAGAGGTTGAAGATGAAGTTGAGGTGGTTATGGAGGATGAGAAAGTTTGTTATGGTGGAGGAAGTGGTGGTTATGGATGATGAGAAAGTTTGTTATGGTGGAGGAAGAAGAAGGTTGGTACGGTTAGGGAGAAGAGGGAAAAGGAAGAAATTGATTTTTTTATGATTTTTGTGTAAATGATTGAATGTGTGGACTTTGACCTTGACTTGGACTTATTTATAGATGACATGGTAAGCTTTGGGCCAATTGGAGTGGGACATGTGGCACTGGGACATGTGGCACTGGACTCTAACAAACTTTTGTGGACTAATAGCATTTGGACACGTGGCACTTGGACTTAACACACCTAAAAGGGATTAAAATGCAAATAACAAAAATGCAAGGACAAATATGAAAATTAAAACTAAAATTGAATTGAAAAAGTAAATTGAAAATTAACGTAAAGCGAGACGATTAAAAACAACACAGCAGATTAAAATGAATCAGAAATATTATGTGAAATGACCAAAACGCCCCTAGGGACTAAAATGACTCGAAACGACTCAAATGCAATTTTAAAATGATTTTTTAACAAGGGATTAAAGCAAGAGTTCATACAAGCGAATTAAAAGACTCAGAGACAATTTTTAGAATTAAACAAAGTTTTAACACATGAAAAGACTAAAATGCCCCTAGGGGCTAAACTGACTCAAAATGACTTCGAATGCAATTTTTGAAATGGATTTTGACATGAAATTGAAATGAAGATTTATTCAAACTACTTGAAAGGACTCACACAATTTTTCAAAGATTGAAAGAAATTTTAACATAGGAAATGACTAAAATGCCCTTTTTCATGAATTTTGCAAATAATATTGAAATAAAATGCAGAGAAAAATGCAACTGATCAGAGACATATCAAATGACTTGAAATGCAAGAAAAGAAGAATTGAGCTAGTATTTTTAGGTCCAAAATTAGGGTATAACAGCTGCCCCTATTTAAGTTTCTTTGTCCGGAGAGTCAAGAGACGAGGTCTTTGACCTGACGGGACGAAGATACTTAAATATTAACATTTGCACTGTTTTTGGACATAAAAATACACTCTTAGATTTCCAAAACACGAATGCCATGCAACATTTTGATTATGAATGCAAGACAAGCAACTGGAGTCTAACAGAGCATGTCATATCACCGGGGATTTAGGTAGACATTGACAGGGTAGACAAACCAGGGGACGAAAGATAGGTACAAGCTGTTCTTTGGATCGAACCTGCCACTTGACCGAGAGTTACAAACAAGAGATGGGTACAAGCCGTTCTTTGGATCGAACCTGCCACTTGACCAAGAGATACAAACAAAAGATAGGTACAAGCTGTTCTTTGGATCGAACCTGCCACTTGACCAAGAGATACAAACAAAAGATAGATACAAGCTGTTCTTTGGATCGAACTTGCCACTTGACCAAGAAATACAAACAAGAAATGGATACAAGCTGTTCTTCGGATCGAACTTGCCACTTGATCGGAGATATAGACAAAGGGTAGACACAAGTTGTTCTTTGGATCGAACCTGCCACTTGATCAATACCACAACATGTAAGTAGGTGCAAACTGTTCTTTGGATCGAACTTGCCGTTTGACCGATAACAAAACATAAGCAAAGGGTACAAACTGTTCTTTGGATCGAACTTGCCTTTTGACCGGAAAGATAGGCGTATAAGCAGGTACAAGCTGTTCTTTGGATCGAACTTGCCACTTGACCGATAACAAGATACAAATTGGAAGTTGGATTTAGAAGGATTCAAATTGAGAGTAAGTTGACATTGATTTGATTTGAAAATAGACATGACCATTTTTGTTGGCCCAAAAGCAAATTGAGAGTGAATTGACATTGATTTGAATTGAATTGAAAGTTGACATTGAAAGGGGGATTGGAAATTGAGATTGATAGACATAGACATTGAATTGAGAGTTTTAAATTGAATTGAATTGGAGATTGAAATTGAATTGAGTTAAATTGACATTGAGATTGGATTGAAAGTTGAGATTGAATTGAATTTGACAGTTGAAATTGAAATTGAGATTGGATTGAAAGTTGAGATTGAAATTGAGATTAATCAGAGACATAGACATAGACATTGAATTGAGAGTTGAAATTGAATTGAATTGGAAATTGGAATTAAATTGAGTTAAATTGACATTGAAATTGGATTGAAAGTTGGGGTTGAGTTTGAATTTGACATTTGAATTGAATTGAAATTGAGATTGGATCGAAATTGGTGACTGAGTTGAGTTTGAAAGTGAAGATTGAGTTGAATTGGGAAATTGAAATCGGGAATGCAACATGTTTGTATGGTATAACAAGATTATTGAATGTAGGAGCGTATAAAATGCGTGATTATGCATGTATGAATGCTTGAAATGCATGATTGGTTTGTAGTCTGACAGAGAAATTTCACAGAGGCAGACGAAACATTGGAAGATTGGGCACGTAGTGGCTCGTGCTGCAACATATTCACATAGAAATCCTCTTTGGAGAGATCGACGTTGAGAGACGTATCAAAACCATGGATGAGGGCAATAAAACTTGCAGAGGAGGGAACCTTGGGAGATTCTTGGATACAGGTCGCCGTTGCTAGGCGTGTCAGTGCTGGGTAAACATTGGATGTTCGTATCTGTGGTCAATGCTTTTCAATATTTCATTCTTCCATTCTTTCATTTTTCAATCCCATTTTGCCTGAACCGCCCTTTCGGGTTTTCGATTCATCGGGGAATAAGATTCTTTTCATTGCCCCATTTTTGCCTGAATTGCCTTCATAGGTTGTCAACCAGCGGGGTGCTCATTTTTGCCTAAGCCGCCCTTTCAGGTTTTCAACTTAGCGAGCTTTTATTTTCATTTTCCACTTTTCATTCTGTTTTTTCATTCTTGCCATTGACCACAGATCATCCTGAGGAGTAACCTGCTTGTAACACGTATTGAAATAGACATTGACACTCATTTATTCATGCATGTTTCATTGAAATGTACCCTATTGCTCAGGTTTGCTTTCAAAATAGACAGAAAAAGATTTTTTTTCAATTTTCAAAAAATGTTTGTTTCGTACATTGACATTATCAAATAGAAAGAAACTATTTTGTATATAGCATTGAAAGTAGAAAGAGAGATAGAATTTCAAACAATAGCACAGGCTCAAATTGATGTAGAAGAGTGAAAATTAGCCGAAGGCATAACTCCACGGATTTACAAAGCTTGGAAAATGGTAATTTTATTGGTTGGTGATACATTGAACACGATGGCCGCTACATTTCATAGAAATTTTGAATTCACAAGTACAGAAGCTTCTGATGAAGATGATCATTGACAGTTGTAGATGCCCCAAGGGGTGATGGTGATTTGCCAGATATAGTTACTTGTCTTTTATTGTCAACCTCATTTTTGCATGAACCGCCCTTTCGGGTTTTCGGCTCATCGAGGCGCTCATTCTTGCCTGAGTTGCGTACAATCTCAGCGAGCTTTTTCATATTCATTTTTTGTCCCTAACTTTTGCCTGGATCGCCCTTTCGGGTTTTCGATCCACCGGGAAGCGCATTTTTGCCTAGGCCGCCCTTTCGGGTTTTCGACCTACCACGCTGTTCTTTTCTTTCTAGACAAAGTATTTCTTGACTATATCGGCATTAACAGGATTTGGGAGTTCAACACCATCCATGTGTGTAAGAATCAAAGCACCACCAGAGAAAGCCTTCTTGACAACATAAGGTTCTTCATAATTAGGTGACCACTTGCCCCTTGGGTCGGGTTGCTGACTTATCCTTCTTTTCATGTCCACTTGCCTTCTTGATCAATACAAGTTCGCCTTCCTTGAATTCTCGAGGTCGGACTTTCTTGTCGAAAGCATTCTTCATTCGTACTTGATACAACTGTCCATGAGTCATAGCATCCATACGTTTCTCTTCAATCAGATTCAATTGATCGTACCGACTTTGACACCATTCAGCCTCGGTTAATTTTGCTTCCATGATCACTCGAAGAGATGGAATCTCCACTTCCAGAGGGAGAACTGCTTCCATACCATATACCAAAGAGAAAGGTGTTTCCCCGGTTGAACTGCGCACTGTAGTACGGTAACCATGCAAGGCAAACGGTAACCAGTCTTTGTAAGTAGTGACCATCTTCTGATCAATCTTCTTGATGTTCTTGTTAGCAGCCTCAACTGCACCATTCATCTGAGGTCTATAAGGTGAAGAGTTGTGATGTTCGATCTTGAATTCTTCACATAAAGCTTGCATCATGCTATTGTTCAGATTGGAACCATTGTCAGTGATGATCTTGTTGGGAACACCATATCGACAGATGATGTTATTCTTGATAAACTTCACTACCACTTGCTTAGTCACATTTGCATAGGAAGCGGCTTCAACCCACTTGGTGAAATAATCAATTGCCACTAGAATGAAACGATGTCCATTGGAAGCTTTTGGTTCAATTCTTCTGATCATATCAATGCCCCACATAGAGAAAGGCCATGGGGAAGTCATAACATTGAGAGCATGTGGAGGCACATGAATCTTATCAGCATAAATTTGACACTTGTGACATCTCTTAGCATGTTTGTGGCAGTCACGCTCCATAGTTATCCAGTAATAACCGGCTCTTAACAGCTTTCTTGACATGGTGTGGCCCGAAGCATGGGTCCCAAAAGTACCATCATGTACATCATGCATCAATTTTTCAGCTTCTTGTTTGTCAACACATCTCAACAAGACCATGTCATAGTTCCTCTTGTATAGGATTTCTCCATCTAGAAGGAATTTGCTAGCCCATCTTCTTAAGGTCTTCTTATCCCTGTTGGAAGCACCAGGTGGATATTCATGATTCTGCAAGAATTGTTTGATGTTGTAATACCAAGGCTTTTTATCATTCACATCTTCATCAGCCCGATCTGGTACATTTTCAATGGTAAACACATGAGCGGGTCTATCAAGACGCTGCACTTTGATTACGGGCACATCATTCCAATGGTTCACACGAAACATGGAAGACAGAGTAGCGAGAGCATCAGCCATCTGATTTTCATCCCGAGGGATGTGGTGCAGCTCGACCTTGGTAAAGTATGTCAACAGACGTCTTGCATAGTCACGATAAGGGATCAGCTTCTCATGATGAGTCTCCCATTCGAGCGGTGAAAGGAATGTGGTTCCCCTGTGGAGTTACAATGATGGCTCCAATTCCTTTACCATAAGCATTAACAGCACCATCAAACACCAATCCCCATTTGCTATTGGGGTCCGGCCCTTCATTGATCAGTGGTTCTTCACAATCTTTTGCTTTCAGATACATAATCTCTTCATCAGGGAAATCAAATTTAATTGGCTGGTAATCATCAAGAGGTTGACAAGCAAGATGCTCAGCAAGGACACTTCCTTTGATTGCTTTCTGAGCTTTCTACACAATATCATATTCAGACAACAACATTTGCCACCGTGCAATCTTTCCAGTGACAGCAGGCTTCTCAAAGATGTACTTGATTGGATCCATTCGGGATATCAACCAAGTTGTATGATTCACCATATAATGACACAGGCGTTTGGCAGCCCAAGCTAAAGCACAACAAGTCTTTTCAAGCATTGTATACCGAGTCTCACAGTCGGTGAACTTCTTGCTCAGATAGTAGATAGCATGTTCTTTCTTTCCAGTCTCGTCTTGTTGACCGAGGACACAACCCACAGAATCATCTAACACTGACAGATACATAATCAAAAGCCTTCCTTCCACTGGTGGGACAAGGATAGGTGGTTCCAACAGGTATTCTTTAATGCTATCAAAAGCTTCCTGACATTCATCATTCCATACAACAGGCTGATTCTTTCTGAGCAATTTGAAAATTGGTCCACAGGTAGTAGTCATGTGAGATATGAATATTGAAATATAATTCAGACGTCCGAGGAAACCTCTAACTTGCTTTTCAGTTTGAGGGGCCGACATCTCTCTGATGGCTCGGACTTTGTCAGGATCAACTTCAATGCCTCTTTGGCTGACAATGAAGCCTAACAACTTTCCAGATCGTACACCGAATGTACACTTGTTAGGATTCAACCGCAACTTGTACTTTCTCAGTCTTTAAAACATCTTTTTCAAATACACAACATGCTGCTCTTCATCACTTGACTTCACGTTCATATCATCAACATATACTTCAATTTCTTTGTGGATCATATCATGAAACAGAGTTGTCATACCTCTTTGATAGGTAGCACCAGCATTTATCAAGCCAAACGGCATCACTTTATAACAGAATGTTCCCCACGGAGTGATGAAGGACGTCTTTTCTCTATCTTCAGGTGACATCTGTATCTGGATATAGCCAGAGAAACCATCCATGAAGGAGAACACTTTAGATTGAGCAGTACTGTCAACAAGCACATCAATATGAGGCAATGGGAAGTTATCTTTTGGACTGGCTTTATTCAAATCTCTGTAATCAACACACATTCGAACTTTCCCATCTTTCTTTGGTACGGGTACAATGTTGGCAATCCACTCAGGATATTCAGCTGTCATGAGGAAACCCGCATCAATTTGCTTCTGCACTTCAGCCTTGATCTTAAGAGCCATGTCTGGACGAGACCTTCTCAATTTCTGTTTGACAGGAGGACATTCAGGTCTTGTCGGTATCCGATGTTCCACAATCTTGGGATCTAGACCCGGCATATCTTCATAGGACCATGCAAAGACATCTGGATAATCATGGAGAAGCTGAGTTATCTTCTTTTTCACTTCTGGCTCGAGTGCAGCACCGATCTTGATCTCTCGCTTGTTCTCTTCAGTACCCAGGTTGGTAAGCTCAATCTCTTCCTGGTGGGGCTGAATGGCTCTTCTTTCTTGCTTAAGCAGTCGAGTGATCTCATACGGTATCTCTTCATCATCTTCCTCATCTTCAGCTTCATATACAGGGAATTCAAAATTTGGAGGAACCATAGGGTCACTGTGTTTAACGGGTTTATTGTGGTTCAATCTGCATAATATGATTGGGATGATTTTAGAAAAATGTTTTTTTATGCAGATTTTTGAAATTAATAAGAAAATACAGATGTTTTGGTTTTTTCTGGCATTACCATTATTTCCAAGAAAAAGGCACTAAAAAGTATAAAAAACAAAGAGTCGCGGAAAAGACGACAACTTTTATTGATAACGGCAATGCCGAAACAAACATGCCCTTACAATGATGTCACTTTTGCCTTGGGCAGAGCGATAGGATTGTTATTTTGAAAACAAATAACATGAGCAACAAGACACATTACATGGAAGCATGCATGACTAAAGGAACATCAATAGCCTCCCAATTTCTCACAGTGCCTCCTGGTACAACAAATGTAGGCACATAACTACTCTCTGTAGCATCTTCAGCAATAGCATTGATAAACCCAGCACTGTAGAAAGTTCCTGTTGAAACGCTTGAGGTCGGGGAGAATCCAAGGCCCTCTTTACGCTTGTTTTCCAAAATCCGTATCACTTTGCCCCAACCAACAGCTTGCCCTTCTTGAACAGCCTTCTGGGCGTCTTTCAATGAGGCTATAACAGTACCAGCTCTCCAGGGTTCTGCACCTTCAACAGTCAAGCCTTGAAATGACGTCCCTTCAGCGGACCCTGCTTCAACACAAGAGAAAGATGACACTTGGCTAACCAGGTATGCTTCTTCACCATGCACAGTGACAATCTTACCATTCCTCAAAAACTTGAGCTTCTGATGCAGAGTAGAAGTTACTGCCCCAGCGTCGTGAATCCGTGGTCTCCCGAGGAGACAACTGTAAGAAGCATTGATGTCCATGACTTGGAAAGTAATCTAAAACGTCTCGGAACCAATGGTAATTGGCAAGTCTACTTCCCCAAGAACATCTTTGCGAGATCCGTCGAAAGCCTTAACCAAATAGCTGCTTCCCCTTAGGGAAATTCCATGATGACTCAACTGCCTTAGTGTAGACTCAGGCATTACATTCAAGGATGATCCAGTGTCCACCAGCACATTGGATATCATGTCAGACTTACAGTTCACCGAGATGTGCAGAGCCAAGTTGTGGTGTTTTCCTGCTTCGGGGAGCTCATCATCACCAAATCCCAAGTTATTGCAAGCAGTAATGTTACCCACTATTCCGTTGAACTGATCCACAGAGACTTCATGATCGACATAGGCCTGTTCCAGTATTTTCATTAGCACTTTCCTATGAGCCTCTGAGCTCAGGAGCAAAGATAAGATGGAGATTTTTGATAGAGTTTGCAGCAGCTGGTCAACAATCTTATAGTCACTCTTTTTAATAAGCCTCAGAATTTCGTCCAGATTAGCCTCTTCAATAGATTGGCCTGATGGGCCAGGGTTCTTGTCAACAGGAGGAGCCACCGGTGGAGTCACTGCGGCAATAGGCGTAACCACCTTCTTTTGAAACAAGGGTGGACGGACTTTTCCGCTTCTCAGAGCTGTAATTTCCCCTGCAACATTATCAACCGTAGCTGGAGATACTAGAGGCACTTCCACTCCATTCTCAATCATGGTTGCATTGTACTTGTAAGGGATTGCTTTTGTAGAGGCGTAAGATACTGGACCAGGTAACCTGATCACTAAGGGCTCAACATTCCTTGTCTTAGAGGCACTTTCAGCGGTAGAATCATGAAACACTGGCACAATCACACATACATCACTGGCAATCAAGTACTTGTCATCCATCAGGCTCTGGATATCATCTCGTACCACACAACAGCCCATAGGATTTTGAAGACATTCTGAACAGGAAGCATGATCGTGATTAAACAAAGAAGCCTGGCAAAGTTTGACATGTAGCGGTACCAAGGGAGTAGCAACATTGCGGACATCCAACATGGGAGCCTCTCTAGGAACAGGAACTCTTTCAAAAGCTTCAATCATGTTAACAGCAGCATGGTTTGGAAGTGGATTGTCGAGAACATGAGGAACACTATTCTCAAAGGTCAGCCTTCCTCTGTCTATCAGATCCTTCACAACATATTTCAAAGCATAACAACCTTCAACATCATGGCCTTGAGCGCCCTGATGGAATTCACATGTAAGATCCTGTCGGAACCTAGGAGGCAAAGGATTAGGCGGAGGCCTGCTTGGTCTGGTGACACAATGTCCCTTAGCTCGAGGACCCTGTTGTTGCTGCTGTTGTTGTTGAGCAGGAGGCTGTTGTTGTACTTGTTGAGCAATGGCATTAACGGGCACTGGTGGTTGACCCGGTGGCAAAGGATATTGCTGGTAGAATGGTGCGAAGAAGGGATGTTGAGAGTACTACATATATTGGTAAGGCAGAGGCAACTGAGTAGCATTAGCAGGTGTAGATTGATTACCAGATACCATCCCTACTTCGGATTCTTTCTTCTTATGGTGGCCATTACCATACTTCTTAGGTGCGCTAGTTGAGGATTCACCCTTCTCAAGAACAATAATACCCTCTCTGACAGTCTCCTCTAGACGAGTTCCCATAGTAACCATGTCGGAGAAATTATTTGGAGCAGAGACTATTATTCTTTCAACATATTCCTTCTTCAAAGTCTTCAGGAACGTCTGTGTTAATTCCTCCTCATCAAGCCGAGGAGAAACACGGGCAGCTGCCCCTCTCAACCTCTGAGCATATTCACGGAAGGTTTCATCCGACTTCTGAGACAAGGACTTAAGAGAGTCCCTATTTGGCTTCAAGCGGGTATTGAACTCATAATGACTTTCAAAAGCAGCAGCAAGTTCCTCAAAAGTATGGATATTGTCTTTGCTTAAACCAGTGTACCAATCTGCCGCATCTTCCATCAAGTTATCCTGGAAGCAGTGGATCATCAGCGCATCATTATCTACGTAGTTGGCCATCTTTCGGACGTACCGAATGACGTGGCTATGTGGACAAGAATTTCCATTGTATTTGTCAAAATCCGGCACTTTGAATTTCTTAGGAACCTCAAATCGGGATACCAGGCATAGATCACGAGCCTTAGAAGAAACGCCGTTCCCACGGTTAGCTTTAACCTCACGGAGTTCTCCAGCTAACTCTCTCAACTGTCTTCTCATAGCTTCCATTATAGGGTCTTGTCCACGCGGAGTGTCAACATCAATCACCTGTTGCACAGTGTGTACAACAGGGTCGGTAACAACAGTAGTCACTTGAGGCATAGAAGTACTTGCACCAGCAAAAGTTGTCATAGGAATCTGTCCTTGACCAGCAAAACCAGAGACACCAGCAGCAGTATTAGGAGAATAGAAAGCTGAGAGTCCATAAGGATGCCCATTGGGCATAACAAAACGAGCATCAGTAGCCACAGTAGATAGTGGGATAGTCGGGATCCCTTCAGTAGAAACTGGAGCAGATGTGGCAGGTTGTTCTTGTGCAGCCATCATAGTGGACATAGCGTCATGAGCCTTAGCCAAGTCTTCTTTCATAGCAGCCAATTCGGCACGGAGCTGAGCATTTTCTTCTTCAAAGTTAGCCATGATTCTTCTCTTGTAAAATCTTGTTTGATGAATTCTATCTGGTTGGTAAACTTTACGAGCACGAGCCACCTTTCAGACTGCGGCGGATAAAACCAGGAGGCAATGAGCACGAGAGAAGTCTTTTGTGACCAATGAATGCATATGATGCATGAAATGTGTAAATGCATATGCAAAAAGATTCTTTTTATGTTATCGAAGGGTTTTAGACAAATTGGAGCTCTTGTAAACATTACTAAACAACAATTAACATAAACGGGAAACAAACGACCAACATATAGTTTTACAAGACGATTCCCTTTGAAATGCTAAGCCAAGGGATAGACTTTGAAATGTAAAACAACATAAACAAATGGAAATAACAACAGGAAATGGAGATCCTCAAGCATAGGAAGTGGAAGCATCATCCTCAGACTCAGACTCAGACTCATAAATGCAGTATCGGGCATAGAAGTTACGGGCACCCCTAGCCCTCTTGGAATCCCTCATAAGCAACCTATCTTTTTCTTCAATCTCTCTCCTAGCCTTAGCTAACTCTTTCTTCAGTGTCATCACCTCATGAGTCTTCTGCTCATCCTTTCCATCCAAAGTCATGATCAAGTTCTCAGCCTCATAGTATCTAGTCTTCCACTGATGCTTCTCCCGACTCTCCATAGCTAGATGCTCCTGATACATCTCCTGAGTAGGTGGGAGTAGAGGCAAAGGCATGGTGGGAATAGATGCAGACACATATCTCATAGAGGGGTAAGGCATACCAATCTCCACAGCTTGGTTTATCACCCACTGTGTATAGGCCTCATGAGCAACACCGGACCTTACACCCATGTGCTTCACCTCTTTCTTCCGAAGCTTGGACCAAGCTTCCATGAAATCCTCTCTTATTCCCGTGGGAGCATTGGAGTAGTGGAAGAAGTAAGGAGCTGTAGCAAGATTGATGGGCTTTTCTTTCATCGGGAAACCAAATTGTCGCAAGGCGAGCTCCGGGTTATAGTTGATTCCACCCCGGGTACCAAGAAGAGGTACATTAACAAACTTCCCACCACCAAAGATGATTTCCTTGACTCTTGAAGCTGGAGTGAGCCAAACCACTTCATTAGGAGTGAGAGCCATAATCCTCTGCGAGATAGACCAATTCTCCAGATTGTCGTGGAAAGACTTCGGAAGGTGCGAAATAAACCACCTATAGAGAAGAGGCACACAACAAAGAATGTATCCGCGACCCTTGCCGGATCGATCGTGAATAGCATGGTATGTGTCAGCTAGCAAAGTAGGAACCGGATTCTTGGAGTGGAAGATCATAATAGCATTCATGTCCACGAAGTCATCAAGATTTGGAAAGAGAATAAGCCCATAGATGAGAAGTGCAAGAATAGCCTCAAGAGTGTCCTGACAAGTGGTATTGAGGTTGGCTTTCCCAAGTAGATACTCTGAAGTGAATCCTCGGATACGTGCCTTAGTGACTAGATTCTTGGAGACATCGGTGGTCTTGAGATAGAGATCTTTAGCAATAACCAATGGAGTAGGAGGATTCTCAAGTCCCGCAAAGGGCACCCCCTTAGCAATAGATAGACCCATCAAAGAAGAATAAGCCTCTAGAGTAGGCACCAACTGAAAGTCGGGAAAAGTAAAGCACCGATACTCCTGATCATAGAATTGCACTAGAGTGTGCACAAGCTTCTCATCCACATTAGTCTGGAGAATAGTAAGTAAAGCCCCGTAACGATGTCGGAAACCAGTCGGATCCTCAACCTTGAGTGCCAAATCTCTCAAACTAGCCAAATCCACTTCCTTGAACTTGTAGGACTTAGTCTTCTTCATTCCTACAATGTTTACAAATTCAACTTGTCAAAGCCCTTTGATAACAATGCATGGAAAAAGTTTGTACATGTATGCATGTATGTATGAATGCATGATTATGTTCAAGTTTGGAGAAAACATGGTGGGTTGAAGTTCAAAGTCGAGGAGTCACGGGTGGACACGGTGTCCGGTGAAACTAGGGCTTTAGGATAATAGTAACCGGGTTCTAAAAAAGGTTCCCAAGTTGCAACCTCTCCGACGTATATCATGGTGTCACGAGACAACACTCGCTCCATGATTATACATAAGAAGGTCTAGCTTGAGTGTAGTATCGCGTGACGACTAAATCTCGAGACAACACTCGGTTTAGCCTCCGCACTACATCCTAGAAAATGGCCATGGATGGGTTTGGTTATCTACGGTTCATAGCGTCATAGAACAATTAGAAGTAAAGTGCCTAAAAGCGACAACACGCGCCGACAACATCACCCCTAAAATGTCTCAGCTATGTGGGATTGATCGCGTAATCCAAAACACGAGGCAACCCCCTGAATGAATTGTCGATTATATCCCTCCTAAATCCTAAGTTCACTCAGCTCGGGTGTAGGACTTTTGATATTCTCACCCCACATGTTTCCAAGAAATTAAACATTTATTCACATAGGAAAGCAAGTAAAAGAAACAAGTAAAAAGAGCGCAAGCGTGGAAATAAAGACTAGGCGTAACTCTCGAATTTCCCCAGTGAAGTCGCCAGCTGTTTTATCTTGGTTTTCGGGTGTCAAACATTGATTACGTTTGAACCTTTTTAACCGGTGATATCTTATTTTTTCTTGGGAAGGGAAAAAGTAAGCAAAACCCTTTGAGAATCGAGGTCCGGGAGTTGTTTTCGCTACGGGAAGGTGTTAGGCACCCATAACGACTATAGTATCATATAGGAACCGTCTTTACTTTCTACGCGCGCGCTTTATTTTTAAATGCTATTTTGAAAATGATATTAAGCCTAAAGGTTTTCTAAGTGAAGAATTGGAGGGAGAAGAATGTGTTTGAATTTTTGTTTTATTTGAATTGAAGGAATTTTGTTCCTTGCCTACGTACCCGTTTAAGGGATCAAATCCACCGTAGTTCTCTTCCAAAAATGTTTTTTGTTTTTGTTGGTTGATTTTAAGTTTGAAAATTGGAGTTTGAAGAATGGAGATTGAGAGGCCTTAAAGGCATGAGATTATGAAAAGAGTGGGGTGGAATTAGTTAATTGCAAAAAGGTCTAAGTATGATTAAAATTCTTTAAGATTTTGTTTAAGAAAAGAAAAGGAAAATTCAATGGGATTTTGATCCCAAGGTTTATTAAGAAAAAAATATTTGAGTGATGTTGTTTATATTTTTTTTTGGAAAATTGATTTTTTCTAAGTGTAAATCCTAAGCATTCATCTAAACATACAATCCTAAACATACATCTAAACATGCACATTCTAGCCATATACCTAAAGTGATGTGTGTGCATGTGTTGGTGCTTGTGTCGGTGTACATCATTAGAGTCCATTGTCCTTATTACATCATGCCCTAATTACATTCTATGGTCTTGCAAGAAATTAAAATCGCATGAAAGTAAAGTACAAAAGTTCCTAAGTTTTTACATTCTAATTTTTGCATGAAAGTTAAAGTGTAAGAAAATAAAAGTCAAGAATGTGAGATGGAAGATGAGATGCTTATGGAATGTATGAAATATGAAATGAAAGGGTTAGTATCACAAGATGCAATAGGATAAAGAAATAAGGCAAGAAAGTGTTAAACAAAAGTGGTAAAATCAACAAGAATAAAGTGTTAAAATATACTAAAAGTTTACCATAACTTCTCAATATGCACATGACCTATAATTCTCTCATCATAGCACTTTTCAAGAGACTTTATTGCAGCCACAATGTGGTAATTATAGGCACATATTCAATCCAAGAGTTATGACACACTTTTAAGCACATTTCACACTCTATTTTCACAAACAATTATTTACATGGCTTGTAAAACAAGTAACTATCCACAACACATTGACATTCAGTAGAGACACATTAAATGCAGGTATAAGCTCATCACAAATTCACATATCGCAAAACAATAGCATGTGCCAAGAATTAGAATCAAGATCATGCAAAAATCTCACAAAAAATTAGCAAAAAGTAACACAAAATCACAAGAAAATTCCACATATATTTTTACCAATTTTTTAACATGCCAAAATGTTATGAGAAACAATTTTCAAGTATCAAAAATAATTGCAAGAGAGTTCACAAGTTTTTGGAAGTTTTTAACAAGATTTTGACAAAAAATGAAAAAAGAATTGAATTAACAAAGAACAAATTATTTCCTCATAGCTTTGATCGATGTTTAACATGTGAACACATCAAGATTCATCAAAAATATCAAGAAAATCATTGGACAATTTTTAGGAATTTTTTTTTAAAGGCTTTTGGCATCACAGGGGTGTAATTAGCAAGAAATTAACTAAAACGTACAGAAAAGGGGGGTGTAAACAGCATACTGGAAAAAAAGAAGGCATTTTGGGCTGCAGGATGGGACCAAGGAAAGTTGGACCGGTTCAGGAACGGGTCGGTTCAACCGAACCGGTCCAACAAGAATAGCATACTAGCAGCGCTGCTGCTCTCCCTCTCCTTTCATTCATTCTTTTTTTTTTCACCAAAAACATGTTCATGCTCAAAGTTCCCACAACACATAGATCCAAACATTCAAACTCAGCACTTTTGAAAACAAATTCTTGAACGAAAATCACAACAAGGAAAGGATTAACATGGTTACCTCTTACACAAATTGGAGAATACTTCTTGCTTGCTTTGCCGGTTCTTCCTTCTTCTTCGTATGGTCCGATTCGTTCTCCTTCCCCTTTCATGAACAAGAAGCCACGCGAATTCTTTCTTTCCGGTTCGCTTCTCTTCAAATCTGTTCGGACTTGTTGTAGTTGGTATTATTCGAATCCGACGAGTTTGAATGAACGTGGTGTGGTGTTTGTGAGAGGAAAACGAAATTGAATTTGTTGTGATTTGAGGTGTTTGAGTGTAAATCTGAGTGTTATTAATCGTTTTTGGATTAATTTGTGAATTGGTGATGAATTTGTGGAGGTTTGAGGTTGTGGAGGATGAAGGTTGTGGTGGTTTATGGTTGTTGGAGAGAGGTTGAAGATGAAGTTGAGGTGGTTATGGAGGATGAGAAAGTTTGTTATGGTGGAGGAAGTGGTGGTTATGGATGATGAGAAAGTTTGTTATGGTGGAGGAAGTGGTGGTTATGGATGATGAGAAAGTTTGTTATGGTGGAGGAAGAAGAAGGTTGGTACGGTTAGGGAGAAGAGGGAAAAGGAAGAAATTGATTTTTTTATGATTTTTGTGTAAATGATTGAATGTGTGGACTTTGACCTTGACTTGGACTTATTTATAGATGACATGGTAAGCTTTGGGCCAATTGGAGTGGGACATGTGGCACTGGACTCTAACAAACTTTTGTGGACTAATAGCATTTGGACACGTGACACTTGGACTTAACACACCTAAAAGGGATTAAAATGCAAATAACAAAAATGCAAGGACAAATATGAAAATTAAAACTAAAATTGAATTGAAAAAGTAAATTGAAAATTAACGTAAAGCGAGACGATTAAAAACAACACAGCAGATTATGAATCAGAAATATTATGTGAAATGACCAAAATGCCCCTAGGGACTAAAATGACTCGAAACGACTCAAATGCAATTTTAAAATGATTTTTTAACAAGGGATTAAAGCAAGAGTTCATACAAGCGAATTAAAAGACTCAGAGACAATTTTTAGAATTAAACAGAGTTTTAACACATGAAAAGACTAAAATGCCCCTAGGGGCTAAACTGACTCAAAATGACTTCGAATGCAATTTTTGAAATGGATTTTGACATGAAATTGAAATGAAGACTTATTCAAACTACTTGAAAGGACTCACACAATTTTTCAAAGATTGAAAGAAATTTTAACATAGGAAATGACTAAAATGTCCTTTTTCATGAATTTTGCAAATAATATTGAAATAAAATGCAGAGAAAAATGCAACTGATCAGAGACATATCAAATGACTTGAAATGCAAGAAAAGAAGAATTGAGCTAGTATTTTTAGGTCCAAAATTAGGGTATAACACAAAATTTGTAAAAGAAAATGGTGAGTATCTATTAGATCTATATTTTTTTCATAGTTATTATTTATTTAATTTTTAGAGGGGAAAAAGAGTTGACTCTTCATAGTTATTAGTTGATTGAAAATGAAAACAGAAATCATGAGAATAAACTGGCCCTTATCAATGGTTAACAAAGAGAGAAAAGTAAACAATTTCACACAATCCTAATGATATTTTCCGGTCAGAGCCATCTTTAACACCTATGACAACCACGATAGGTTCCACCAACATAGCTTTGGTTCCACTCGCACTCATTGAGAGAAAAAAGCGACCAGTGCGTCTACCAGGGAACCACTTCCAAGAGGGGAAATGAATCCTATGTAGTAGATGCTCAACCTCAAATGTCTTACTCGCCAAAGTAAGATTATTATGAGCCTTCCAGAGAGTACATAGACGCATGTTAGGGAAATTGCTCTTCTCCCATTTGTTTTTGCTCATCCACTGATCTTAAAGTTTGTTTTTGCTCATCCACTGTTCTTAAAAAGTGTCGGCATGATGTAACTCACGCTATGCTAAATTAAGGGAATGAGCAATTTTGAAAGGGAGAAAAGCAATTTTGGCATGCTAAATTAGAATAAAATAAATAAAACCTACTCATAACCCTCTCACCAAAAATAAATCTAAATAGAAATACTATGGACAAACTATCTGAAACACTCTTTTGATCACCCTATTTATCGTCATCATGTTTTTAAAATCCATTACTGTTATCTTGTACGTTTACACACCTTTTTTTTCCTGAACTAAAATAAAAATTCGCACCGTCAGCAACACATACATACAGAAGTCCACCGTCACCACTTGAAACAGTACGTAGCACAATCTCGTAAGAAAATTTGTGCTCATCATCCTTGTGTCTAACTGCAACAACTGTGATTTATGCGTCGATCCCGATCGACCAAGTCCTAATACCAAAAAATGATACATCACAAACATAAGTGGAGGAGTTGGGGTTCTAACGCTGATCACGTTGTTTGACATATCATTTTCAGCATTATACCCGTTGAACTAGGCATTATTGTTTATAATAGCCATGTTTAAAAGTTGTTTATTTAAAGGAAACGTAGTTCTTGTTTATAATAGTTAAGTTAAAAAGTTGTTTATTTAAAGGAAACGTAGTTCATTTGTTTACATACTTAATTTAAATGATAATATAAATATAAATAAATAATAATTAGATAAAACAATGCGGAGGAAGACTACATAGTAGAAAATAGGAAACACATGTTTTTCATCCCGCTATGAATGGCATGCAATTTTGAAAATTCAAAGTATAACTTCGTTTCCCTATTCCTACGACCATGACACACCACACCACCACTTTCCAGTCCATGATCTAGTCCCACTCATTTAGGAAGGAAGTTAGTGGAAGGGTTGCTCCCTATAAATAACTATCGGTTCCTCTCACACTTAGAAATAGAAATATAAAGCAAACTTTGAAGGAACATGGAAAGCAAAAGTGGTAGATACAAGATGAAAGATTCAATCTTTAGAAGTCACCACCCAAATCCTCAACAAGTAAGTTTATTAACCTTTCAACTCATGATCTTATTATTATATGATGTCAAATTTCAATTGAAACCTCTTCATCAAATAAAATTATGTTTTGAATGTTCTCTAATTTTCTAATGGAATCTTATTTTTAAGACGTGCCATAGCTATTCTCTGTGTATATATCGACACTCTATGAGCTACTATTTGGCTATTCTTACAAAAGCATTTGGTTATGTTTTATGTAAATTATTTTGAATTTGTCAATAGTATTTTTGTTTATTTATAATTATTTAATTTTATATAAAATATGTTTCTAATCTAACACGTTTGGTTCTTATGTTGCAATGAATAGTAGAATTATAATAGTAGAATTTTTTTCTTCTTAGAAGTATAAATTTTTTTTATTGGGAATCTATGATTATTTTTTTTTTTTGACGTTCTATGATTACTTACTAATAATTAAGTAGGAGTTGGTTGAGAATCATATTTTAATCAAATCCAAGCCTAGTGAAGATTTGAAACTAACTTAGTAAATATTAATTGAGAAGGTATAGAGGTAGTGAAACCAAAGGATGAGTTTAAGAACTGCTATTGCAAAGGTAAGGTCATTACTCCATACGCTTTTTGAGTGAAAGCAAGTTTATTTTGTTTGTTTGATTGGTTTTTCCAACAATCATTTTGGACCTATATTGTCTTTATTTCTTATAATTCTGAATTTTGAAAAACTCATAAGATTAAATTTGTGTGTGTAAGAGACCTTAGTATCATGATACTTTGAAATTGAAAACCAAATCTATAGAAACTAAATGCAAATAACTGCTACGTATTTTTCATTAGTCTTAACACGTTTATCGAAATCGAGAATGTAGAGAAGTGGTAGTTTTCTATTAATTGCTTATTGCTTATGGAAAAAGAAATTAGCTTTCACAGTGAGCATTCTTTCTGAAATTTCTATTTCAATGTTGCTAATCAACGTTCAGTATTTGTTGTTATATGCTAATCAATGTTACCCCTATTTGTAGTTTTCATTGATATTATGTCTTTTAATCAATGTATCAATTCTGGAAAATAGTTGTTCTAATTATACTATGCTGATTTAATGTTGCTATGGTGTTATTAATTTTTTTTTTAACAGCAAAATTTAGTAATAACCAATCTCTACTCAAGGTGAATAGAGACGAAAAGCACTTGGGTGACATTGGGTTGGTGACATTGGTGACATTGACCAACCACAATCTCACAAGTGGCTTTATTCTTTCTCTTTCACAAGGTTATTTTGTTCTTTTGTACACTTATGACATTGTGGTTGGTCAATGTCACCAATGCCACCAACCACAATGTCATCCAAGTATTATCCGAATAGAGACTGGCTAATAAAAACAACAAACCAAAGGCGTCGTATATAGGCGGTATTCCCAAATGAAAATTCTTAAAAACAAAAATACAAAGTTAACACCTAAGTCAAATCCACACCCCCACACTTTCTCGTGAAAGACCACATAAAAAACTCAATCACCCATCGTTATAAACCCTCCAAAGAACTGCCTAACCAATCAAACCGCTGCTTACCTCAAGCTCTCATCACCATCGATGAGCCCAATTAAACACCTAGAAACAACCTCCAACACTCCTTCAGGTTCCACCACCACTCGACCCCCAGTCTGGTGGAGAAGACACCAAAACAAGCTATGGTGTTATTTGACAATGCTTTTTCACTAAATCACTTATCGGAAAACAATAGCAGTTTGTTCAAAATCCACTATTACGATAAACATACTTTTAATTTAACCTATTCCATTACAGGTTTGAGTTGAACTTTGATGTCAATGTCCGACGTAATGGTACCATTATTGGAGAAAGCTTCCCTCGATGCACACGTCATTCAAGTTGCTCATTTTGGAATGTATAGCAATCCCTTGAGGAAAGATCAACAGGTTGATTTATGATCATTTCAGCCAAATCACTCACATTTATAATATTTTAGTATAATTAATCTGTTATGTACCGGTATGCGAGAAACTTTAATCGAACTAAACAATATGCTTGAAACAAGCATGTGCGGGTCAGTTACTCAAAATACTTTTTTTTTGTCTTGTATTTTAAAGTAAATTAATCAATTGCAATGCCACAATGATCGAACGAACGGTGATGAAATATCGAGTGTCTTGCCTCACTTTGGGTTGTATCAAATTGCTGAACAACATTGTTAATCTCTTAAATCAAGCCTTAAGAGATTGTTTGATGCTGTATAGACCCTTGCCAAGACAGAAAACTAGCCTCAGAGATCATGCAAAATACGATGTTCCCATAGTTAAAATTCTCTTCTCCATAGTTAAAACTCTTCGGTATTTTCTCTCGTCTTGACTTTATCTCGTCGTCCAAAACTATATTGTCATATGTGATTCTCTATTTTTCCAAATTATCATCCTCTTATATCGGTGATACTATTATTGTTCCTTTGAAGTTGGCATTCAATATCGGGGATATGAAAGTGGAAGAAGGGGAAGGCAGATTTATGAAGAATTATGTCGCATGAGGTTTCTAGGAAACATTGACTCCATTAACCATCTTTATTTTCTTGGTTAATGGAGAGAATGTTATCTGGAACCTTCATGCTTGCATAAATCTTCATAAAACCACCTTCACCATCTTCTGCTCTTACATCCCATATATTGAAAGATAACTTTTGAGGAACAATAACATTGTGAGATATAAGATCAAACCTTTTTCCAACCATAATAATTAAGTTCTTTTTAAACCTCGTGACGACCTGGGCCTGGAACAATCCTTGGCCGGTTGGGATTATACCTTAGGAAATCAAACCACATGGAGTTGGCGGGGCCACTATATAGACTATTGAGAAGGTGTATGTAGTGTTTAAAGAGTAGTGAAGAGAGGAGTTCAAGGTGGTAAAGGTCAATGCATTTTTGGTGGAACTCCCCAATCATATTTAATCATTAGAAGTATTCGTCTATGTTTCATATCAAGATTAGAGGAGATGAAATTACTTCTGCTAACAACCCCACCCCTATTAGTCTATGTTTTGTATCACAATTAGAGGAGATGGAATTAATTCTGCTAACAATACCACCCCTCCCCCTCCCCCAAGTTTCAGCTTGTCTTCAAGTTGAAATTTGGAAATTGGCGTGCTATAAATCCAATGATTCTCAAGTTGTCAAAAGTCCTTCCATTGAATTAATACTTCAGCTTTACCTAAAAAGTTGTTCCAATTTTCTTTCACAACATATGGCTCTACTAGGAATTTCAAATCTTCTGTCAACATTTTTTATAATGGTTGTGGTAGCACTGCCAAAGCTAAAACTTTCTTAAAAAGAGACACATGAAAGACTAGATGCATTCTAGTTTCTTAAAAAAATATCGTCTCGAGTTAAGAGATTGACTTGTTTCATTGTTGATGATATAGTGGTCCCTTTGAGTCACTATGGAGGATTTCTACCGTAGAGGGCCTTGAAGAGTTTTAATTTGGTTGAACTATGATAGTGAGTTCTGTCCACTTGACGCCGCAGTTAATGAACTTATTGCTGAAGATACAAGATCGTGGCATAGGGATTTGGAATTCTAGAAATAATGAGGTCTTCAATATTTAGAAATAATGTTCCTTTGTCCCAACTACGCGTGTTTAGTGTTTGCAGATGAATTTAACAAAATTAATCCGAAGAATCAAAGGACTGTGTGTAGAAACCAAGTGGTCCGGTGGGATCCTCTTGATGCTAATTCACTGAAAATGAATGTTGATGCTGGGTGTTTCGAGGAAGGGGAAACAAGTTGTGGTATGCTTATTCGTAATCATAGAGGGCATGTTTTATTAGCTGCAACAAAGGTTGAAGAAATTCACATTTCTCCAACTTTGGCTGAGGCAATAGGGCTCAAATGGTGTCTTAACTTGACAAAGGAACAAAGGTATGAGAACCTACACATTGAACTTGATGTTGAGGTTGTTGTCAATAGGGCTAAAATAATGTTTTTGATCATTGTCTGTTTTTACTGTGAAACATATGTAGCTAGAGTAAGCTACATAGGTAGAGCTATGAACATAGTTTAACAATTTAACAATTTTAACAATTTTGTAACCATAATTTTCTTCTTTTAAAACGTGTGATGACCTTCGCCATGAACATCTTTCTTGGCTTGCTGGGTTTTTGCAACCATATTTTTTTTTTCTTTTTAAATGTCATGATACCATCTGATACCTAGAGCTTCGGCTAATGCTGGAACAGTTGTCATCATTTCTTTGTCACAGACAGGATTTTGGCACCAGTGGAGTCTTTGAACACACAACCTGCAGTGGTGAATCCACCAGGAGCATAAACCTGAACAATGTAAGGCTTTGGAGGTTGATCTATAGGGGCAGGGCTGTAACTTGATTGTGCTGCAAATGAGGCTTTTTCGAGGCATAACTTCGTTATAGTCACTAACAAATTCCAAAGCTTCTGCAGCAATTATATGAGGGATAACATTCTGCTGTTTAAAAATAGTCAGCTTTAGTCACCTAATAAATTGCAATCAAAGTTTTATACTTATTGGATTTTCGATTTGGATTGCGCAAGACTACACCGTAATTGATTGCTTATGATTTTTTTATTTTTTTTATCTTTCATAAGTAAAAAAGAAACAAATTTTGTTTTTCCCAAATAAATTGAAATGAATTTTGCATACTTGATTGAATTTTGATTTTCTAATGTGCATGCGTAAACCGAAATTTCGTATTTGTATAGTTTTTATCCCTCACTACTGTCTTCAAACTTTCTTTTTTTTTTTCCATCAAGCAAACAAAAGCAATAAAAGCAGGAGACGGCCTGAACCCAATTACAAGAAGGTCAACACATCGCTGTTCGAACAAAAGATCTGCCAAGACTGTCCCTATACAAAAAGGGGATAATAAAAGGAGGGGGTGAGTCCCACCATTGGGAGGAAAAACTAGATAAACCATGACCATTTTTGGCTAAATTATCAGCAACTTGGTTTCCTTCACGGTGAATGTGGGTGCAAACACAGGAGCGCCGGTGAACCAGAGAAAGACAATTGAGCCATCTCGTTCTAAGCCTCCAAGGAACCTGCACAGAAGAGGAGAAAGCATTTATCACAGATGTGGAGTCACATTCCACCCAAATATAACTGTAGTTCAGCTCCACTGCTTTTTCTATCGCAAACATCACAACACAAAACTCGGCATCTAAGCTAGTAGCGTGAACAATATTATGAGAAAAACCTCCAATGAATTGGGCCAGCCAATCTCAGAATACCCCACCGATGGCACCACAAGCTGGCAAGCCAAGGGAGGAGCCATCAACATTAATTTTAACACAATTTTGAGGCGGAGGGAGCCACTGAACCTCGATAGTTCTGCTGATAGGAAAAGGGAGGGGGCTGGTGAGATAGGCCAAAAAATTGCATAATTTTGAATTCTGCCACAGAGTTGTTACTTTTGACCTTCATCAATTTAAAGCTCAGTATGACCTCTGAAATCACTCTGTTAAGAATACGATTTATGGTGCAATCCGTGCCCTGGAAAATTCTGGTGTTTCGTTCCACCCACAAGGCCTAGACCGTGTGCAAAACAGCAGCTGATAAAACCTTGTTAATCAAACTGTTACCATTCCCAACGCAACCGTTCAACAGCGCAGACCAGCTAGAGAGATCAAGGAATTGATCAGTTCCCAGATAAATCTTGTTCCAAAGAGTTACCGAGAACAGACAGGAAAGAAACAGATGAAAATAGCTTTCCCGTTGCTGTCTGCAAAAAGGACAAACCGAGGCTAAGCTACACCCACGCCGCTGTAAGTTTGTCACAAATAATGGCTTGATGCCTTTCTCATTGTTATTCTTGTGTATATATAGAGGTTACAAGGCTATCCATATAATTACACTAAATAATATATAATTACACTAAATAATTACAATTATTGGAAACAAATCAATTTCTGATTTATCTAATAAATATAATAAGGAGAACAGGTCAACTCCTTATTCACATCCCCCCTCAAATTGATGCGGCTGGTCTATGAGCATCAATTTGCCAACAAGAAACTGATGACGTGGGCGCGGAACAGCCTTGGTAAGAATATCTGCAATTTGCAACTGAGTACTGACATGAGGAAGGGATATTAGTCGGTCATTATAGGCGTCACGGATTGAATGACAATCAACTTCGATATGCTTGGTACGATTGGAGACCAGCCATGGAAATCAAATCTGTGGCATACTTGTGTTGATGGAGGAAGATACCCTTGGATGTAGAATGAACCTCAAGACCAAGAAAATAATGCAGGTTACCAAGATCTTTCATATGAAAGGAGGCATGTAACTGATCTATAAGTCTCTGAATGGAAGCATTATCAGAACCAGTAATAACCATATCATCAACATATAAGAGAAGCAGGACAATTCCTGTAGACGTGCTTTGAATAAATAGAGAAGAATCATATTGACTCTGACTAAAAGAGAACCCAAGTAGAGTGGAGCGGAATTTTTCATACCATCAGCAATTCAGTTTCACAGAATACAAGTCAATAACTATAGAAGGAAGACGATTAATCAAGAACACAGCTGTGGAAAACAAGTCAACTCCTTATTCACAAAGTTATCGTCCGTTGGCAGCTTTCCAAGAGCCAAACGCCAAGAAATAAAAGATCTAGAGGGAGGGACAAATTTTTGCCAAAAACCGTACACCAATTAGGCTAAAGAAAAGTTCCCTTAAAATGCTTATAAGCCAGCTTGCTAGATAGAATCCCATCTGTGGAGCTGGTCTCATTGGTTGTTTCCGTTTGTTTATTAAACATTACACACTGTCTCAAATTAAATGTATAAATTGTGTTATTTTGTGATGCTTAACTATTATTATGTTAAATCTTTCAGAAAAACTATTATTATGTTAATATAGGAAAAAGACTAAATGTGTTTCATCTATTAGGGCTGTTGGATTTTGTTTGTTGTAAGTTTCATTCGTCTTATTTAGTAAGCTTCCCTCTCATTGTGTATGCTGACAGATCAACTCCTCATTGGTTTACATAAATATCAGGTTTAATGTTTGAAATGGAATAAGCTAAATTTTGAACTCAGATTGTACTAAGTTCACTTTTTTTCAATTTGCATATTCTCTGTTAAAAGAAGGAGCTTATCAATTGTGATTACCATTAATTTAAGCGTGCATCATCCTTGCTAGTTGCTAGTTCCATTAATTTAGGCGTTTTTCCTATCTCAACAAAAAAGTAGCCCTTTCGACTTTCTCAATAAAGGAGTCTTTTGACTTTTGGCCATATGTAATATCTTTTTTAACTTCCAACATGCTCTTATGAAAATTAAAAGCAATGGTCATGATTAGGAGTAACTCAAAAGACTAACTCCCGGAGTCAACGGATCCTGACAATTTAGAAGACAAAATTCATCATTCCCCCTCAAAGGCCTTGGATTTCTTATAATTAAATGGCATCCCCACTACAAGGTATACTGGTGTCCAAGAAGCACAAAATTTATGATTAAAATGACAAGCAATACTTCCTAAAGTATGAAATATTCAAAGATCATTGCTATTTATCTAGAGAGTTTTTATCAAGAATTTACCAAAAAAATGTCTCACTCAATTAAATTTATTATTTAGCGCAAATCAAGGGAGGTAATGGTGTGTGATTAAGGAAAGGTATTAGCAAATCAATTTTCTTGATAAATTTTGTCACTGTATCTATCATTTCCCATATACAAATTATGTGTACTGGAGAATAATAATGAGACAAAATAATATATTTTGAATTAAAGGCCCAAAAAAATGAAGTAACTGCTACATAAACGTGATAATTGTCATCAAATTAAGCAAGTGTAAATCATAAAGTTTTTGTAAATCATAAACTTCGTTTGTCTTAAGAATTGAACTCAAGTAAAGAAATGTAGGAAAAAAGTGACAAGTTTCAATAGCACCAAGTTACTATGATCTTGGTGTTGTACTTTTAGAGTTATCGACTATTTATATACTATCCAAAAATGAATCTTTTACATGTTTATTTTTTCCACAATTTACCAACCTTGCCCGATTTTTCTCACCTGAAAAACGGTTTTTACCAACCCTTCCTTTTTTTTTTACTACGATCTGTGTATGCAAAACACAAAAAAGAAAACTATTACCTCTTCCAATTTTCCATTCTTGGTTACATCTCTTGTGATCTCTTAGATAAGGAGGAAGTATTTGTTTTTTTTTTAAGGAAGGAAGTATTTGTTATGGACTAAGAGATTTCGAATCAAAATGATTTATCAATCTTTCTATTAAAATTACAAAAACAAACTTTGTTTTTTGTTAGTTATTTGGATTTTTAAATGTGTCTTTAGTTAGTTAATTTAATTTTAAATATATTTGTCACTAATTAATTTGGTCTATACAATGAATAACAAAACAACTATTTGAAGATGTTGTCGTAGTTTTGATAAATAACAAAACAAATATTTTAGTGAAAACGCATCACGCATTTAAAGACCAAACTGACGACTCTAAATTGATATCGACCTCTAAATTAGTATTGTACATTGACGTCTAAATTGTTTACGATGACCCTGCTACAAATTAGAATAGGGTTTCCAAATTATTTAAGATGACGCTGCTACAAATTTAAATATGCATTGTCCCCACTATTCAAAGTTTCTGGCTCCGCCACTGATTATACATACATATAATTTTTGTAAAGGAATTAGGACGATTTTGCTGAACAAATGAAGAGTTTTTTTTCTTAAGACACTAGGATTTTTTTTCTTCAAGTATTGCATTATTTATTTTATTTTATTTGCACTTATCTCAATTCTTGGTTGAATTTATTTAGGTGCATTTGGGTACATCCAATTCATGGTATTGAACAAAATAGGTGCTCAATGGCGACCAAGACATTGTCGAAGATTATATGAATAAGTATTTTTAATAAAATGTTTATTTATTTTATCACATATTAAGCCATAAGATCCGTGTGTCGCACGGGTCGGCAGACTAGTTGGTTAACAAAGAGAGAAAAGTAAACAGTTCACACAATCCTAATGATATTTTTCGGTCAGATCCATCTATGGCACCTATGTCAACCACCAGAGGTTCCACCAACATAGCATTGGTTCCACACACTCTCATTGAGAGAAAAAAATGACCAGTGCGTCTACCGAGGAACCACTTCCAAGAGGGAAATGAATCCTATGCAGTAGATGCTTAACCTCAAATGTATTTCCCGCAAAAATAAGTTTATGATGGGCCTTCCAGAGAGTCCTTACAGACGCATGTTAGGGAAATTCCTCTTCTCCCTTTTGTTTTTGCTCATTCACCGATCTTAAAAAGTACCAGTGCAGGTTAACTCACGCTATGCTAAATTAAGGGATTGAACAATTTTGAAAGGAAGAAAAGCAATTTCCGTAGATTAGAATAAAATAAAGCCTACTCATAAAACCTCTCACCAAAAATAATCCTAAACAGAAACACTGTGGACAAACTATCTGAAACACTCTTTTTGATCACTCTATTTATCACTAGTCTATGTCATCATGTTTTTAAGACCCATTACATGTTAACTTGCTATACTGGTTTACACACATTTTTTTTTGCTCAACTAAAAAAAAAAAAGTCACACCTTCATGGACACCAAATGAAACTTCGCCAATACATAGATGCAGAAGTCCGCGTAGCATAAACTCGTAAGAAAATTTGTGCTCATCATCGTTGTGTCTAACGGCAACAACTGTGATTTATGCGTCGATCCTGATCGACCAAGTCCTAATGCCAAAATATGATAAATAACAAACATAAGTGGAGGAGTTCGGGTTCTATTGCAGATTATGTTGTTTGACATATCATTTTTAGCATTTTACCAGTTGACCTAGATATTATTGTTTAGGGTCTTTTTAACCGGTGCCCGGGGCACTGTTTAAGAAACTAAATATAGAAAGAAAAGACAAATTTGCATTGAAAAAAAAACACATTTTCAACTTTCCAAAGTTATAATACACAATTTCCGAAGTAATATTTGCTTTTATAATTCTTTAATTTTGTCATTCATCTATCTAATATGAAACACATGTTTGGTTACTAGAAAATAGGAAACACATGTTTTTCATCACGCTATGCATGGAATGCAATTTTGAAAATTCAAAGTATAACTTATTTTCCTATTCATACGACCACGACAAACCAATTTCCACATATTTAGGAAGGAAGTTAGTGGGAGGGTAGGGTTGCTCCCTATAAGTAACTACCAGTTCCTCTAGAAAAAGAAATATAAAGCAAACATAGAAGGAACATGGAAAGCAATAGGGGTAGAAGTCACCACCCAAATCCTCAACAGGTAAGTTTATTAACCTTTGAATTCATGATCTTATTACATGATGTCAAATTTCAATTGAAAACTCTATACCTTCAAATAAAATTATGTTTTGAAAGTTCTCTAATTTTCTAATGGATCCTATTTTTAAGACGTGTCATATTATTTTATGTGTGTTAAACCATGAGAACAATTGGTCCAATTAAAGGTCATAGCTATTCTCTGTGTAGTAGCTAATATATCGACACTCTATGAGCTACTATTTGGCTAGTCTTATAAAAGCATTTGGTTATGTTTTATGTAAATTATTTTGAATATCTCAATAGTATATTTTCATTTATTTATAGTTGATTAATTTTATATAAAATAAAAAACTATTTTATTGGGTATAAAACCCAAGCCTAGTGAAGATTTTAAACTAAGTAAATATTTAATTGTGAAGGTATAGATGTAGTGGAACTAAGACCAATACCATTGAATGATGAGTTTAAGAAGTGCTATTACAAAGGTAAGGGCATTATTCTACGTGTTTTTCTATGTAATTTATGTGTTATACATTGGTGTTGTGATAATTGACATTGTGATGATGTGTTACATGAATACTATTTTTTTTAAATAAAATGGGTTATTTTATTGGTGATTCACGGTTACCAAAGGCTAGCACACAATATAGGTAGATCCAAAACAAAATTCATTTCTTTTTCTTAGAGTGAATTATTTTGGGCTTATAATCGGTTATATAATTTGATTCTTAGTTTGGGATTTTATTGGGTATTGGAACCTTATGCTTGTTTAAATTTGATGTCTATTCTTTTAAATTGAAAATAATACTGTGTATAAATTAAATTACTTGTGAGAAAGCAGGACACAAAATACTTCCCCTACTTTAAATATGTGCTAAATGAAAAACTTCTGAACTTTTTTCTTATGCTAATGTGAAAAACCTTTTCCAACATTATATAGTCATGATCATAATCGTTTTCCTACAAATGTTATGTTTAGGTGATTCGGGCTGGGAGGCATCAGCTGGCAGCATGCCGAACAATGCTGCTGAAATATAAATCGGTTTATGTGATGATTGATCATTTGCAAAACCAACTCATAGGTAATTCATCATTAATTACGTTCCTACAAGTGAATTTGTATAATTAATTTTATATGAAAGAATTATAAACCTTTAAAAACTGGTTTTAGTCCTTATTTTTAGTATTGTATTAGTAAGATAACTGGAAAAAAAAATGCACTTTGTTTATCATATGTTAAGAGCATTTGTAAGTGAAATATTTTCCAAAAAAGTGCAATTTTATAAATTATTTCTTTCCATTTAAAATTGGCCTTGTACTGGCAATATATATTATTTTCCTGCTTGATTTTTTGTGTCTGTTGGTCTTGATGCTTTTGTGAAGACTTTGGGAGTTTCCACTTTTGTTTTGTTTGTTACATAAATTGGGTTGTAGGCTTGTTGTTGGTAAAAGTATTATTTCAATTTCGAGAGTCAACTATAGTTTGTTGGTATACGAAGAGGAGAGAAGACATAGAACTATAGTATGTCTTTATTTTGCTACTTTATTTGCTCTTCGGATTGTTTTTCTTCATTATTTTCATATGTGATTAATTTATGTTTTGGTGTATAGGTTTTGAAAGGAAACTTTCCTGATTTTGCGGGAGCATGGAATAAGCTACAGAAGAGTGTTAAAAAGTATTTTGATATTGATGTTGTATTTGAAGAGAAAGAGGAATCCAACAATGAAGGTAATTTCTATTTAAGATTGATTAATTGAAGTATTTAGGAAGAAATTTAGGGTTGTTCACCATAACATACTATGGACCTGCAATCGAACACTTATGGGTGGTTCACCATAATGTACTATGGACCTGCAATCGAACATTTATAGTCATCTTAAAAATATTAGACATAATAAAACTAACTACGAGGACCAAAATAGATAACGGCATAATACATAAGGGACCAATTTGAAACGTTTTTTTAGTTAAGGACCATTGTGAAGTAAAGAATTAAGTTAAAGGATCGGAAGATCAATTAAGCCAAAAAAATAAGTAATAAAAATAAAAATAAGATAATGATGTTGTTTGTAATCTCATGAACACAAACAACAATACGAAAACAAAATAACCAAAAGCATAATACCATCAAATAAATAATATAAATTGTCAACTGAAGATGTTCTTATTATTGAATAACGGTTGTGGCTATGCACGTAAGAACTTAGTCGGAATGCAATAAGTGGAACTATGGGCTAGCTTTTCATAAAAATAATGCTTTCACATTAAAAATGGACATGATAACATAAAAATCCTAACAGTTACATTGGAAGTCGGGGCAGATCCCAAAAATTATACTGACAACCACAAAAAACAAAACGCCTAGAACTATAACCTTGAACTTCAAACTTTTATCGTCGTACCACAACTGCAAAATAAAAAATACATGACTTAAAAACAACATTGAGTCATATATATTTTATTTTGTACTTGTGGTATGAAGATAAAACTATGAAGTCCGGGGTTATAGTTCTAGGGGTTGTATTTTGTGTGGTTGTTAGTATAATTTTCCAATATAACTGTTAGGTTTTTTGTATTATAGTGTCCTTATGTAATGTTAGAGCATTATTTTTATGAATAATGTCCATGGTTCCACTTATTGCATTCCTACTAAATTTCTGTGAGCATAGACACAATTGATATTGAATATTAAGAACATGTTCAATTAGCAATGCGTATTATTTAATGGATGGTATTATGTTTTTGGTTATTTTGTTTTCTAATTGCTGCCTGTGTTAAAGTGACTATGAACACCATCATTATCTTATTTTTTATTACTTATTTTTTCTGTCCATTTTTTTATATCTTTCATGACTGTAATGTCACAACAACACCTTCTCTGCTTCTTTATTCTCTAATCAGACGGTGTGTTTGTTTCCCAACTTAAGACTTTCAGGAAAAAAATACAAAGGTATACCAACTAATTCTTCATTTTATATCTTTCATTATAGGGATGTTTTGTAGTTTTGAAATCTGAACTTTTTTGTGTTATAATAGTTTAGGACCTTAAATTTTTTAAATTACCTTTAAGTGTTACTTTGCTTAAAGCAAGTTACATTTTAAATAGGATGTTAAAAAAGTTTTTGAACTTCAAAATCTTACCTTTATAAAATCTACGAAGAAGTATTAGTTAGTTTAAATCTCCAGGCCTTTTTACAACTCATTTTAGTGAAGTTTTTGAACAATATCAACTTTAAAAACCGAAATCTTTCAACTATGTAAAGTCATACTTAGTTTAAAGCTTCATTTATTTTTTAAGAGGAGTTTAAAGAGAAGAAAAAACTAATATGGAAGGTCAAATTTGACACAAGTTTAAATATTCATGAGATGTTTACATGTAGTATCTGCAATCAAGAAGTATATATAGTGAAAACAGCTTACGCTTGATAAAGCACCTTAAGCTCCCCCATTTTATTGAAAAAAGTTTACAAGAGGTTGAGACACTGTTAAATAAATTGACAGTCATGTTAATTTCGATATGGATTTCGACTTGCAGCCTTTTACCTTTTGTAATGGCAATGGCAATGACAATGAAATTTTTTAATTCATTTCCTCACTTCATATTTACATTTTATAGAATTTTGAATTGTGGGTGTTTCAATGGTGATCCAACTTATCCACGTTGGAGAGATAAATATAAACGTGTAAAAGATTTTCCATTTATTGTGGTAAGCAGAGCTACACAAAATCTTAAATAACAATCTAGGTCAAATGATTTTTATAGGCTGAAACTACTTATGTCTTTATAACATTTGTTTATTATTTTCAATGTATAGGAGAAATTGAATTTTGCAGGGGGTTTGAATTTTGTTGTATTCTCAGTTTCTCTTACCTTATATAGCATCATGTTTTCATTCATTCAATAAGATTATTGAATTTATGTAATATATGAGAAGTCATTAGTTTTTGAACTTGTTTTTATCTCTATAGATTTTTGAAATATACACACTTCATTGATGTGCAACCCACAAAGTGTAGATATTTATTGTCACTGCGATTTCTCTCGCTTAACATGTTAACCCTACGAGTTAAAGCTTTGGACACATATGGAATTGTCATCCATCTTTATGCCTGCATAGAGCCGACTCTGATGTGTCAGAATTGTGAAGATGGATACCGTCTCGTGACAGATGGCAACCAAATCAAGAAACAAAGTAGCCATAGCCTAGGCCATGATAAACAACAGCGCCGAAAAGGTTCCTCTCCTCCAATGATGCATTCTCAACTAAACAATGACGATGAAAGTTAGATAGATCCTTACAGTGGTTTGTTTGATGATGACAAAAGAAGATTAAAGAGCTACTAGAAGATATTTGCCATGTTTGGTCTTGAATAATTGTTTTCATTATTAATTATTTGAAATGAATGATGAACCTTGCTTATGTTTTGTTTTTATATATAAAAACTTTCAGTCTGAAGAGGCTTGATATTTGTTATAGTGATTATAACCTTGATTCTCCCACAAGTTGCTACACAACTTGTTGCACCTGATGATTCTGCTGCAGGTAATTATTTGGTTTCCTCATGGTCTCTCAGCTACAACCTTAATTTATCACATTCCTTCGAATGTTAGGAATGTATCCTCTATCATAATAAATGAAAAATTCAATTTATTTGTATCTTTAATATATAATATATGGAATCCTTACAAACATAACACATACTTCACATGATAATCTTCAAAATTTGACACGAGATCTTAACTCCTTCCTTGTTTCATTTTTTTAGATTGGTTTTGGTAGTGGAAGTGAGAAAAACCATGTTTATGTTTGATTTAGATAATGTATCGGAACAGTGTATATTCAAAAAAATTATTCACAAGTGTATATGGATATGCAATTGGAGTGGTCTGTCTTTTGTGCGGAATTGTGTACGGAAGATTTTTGCTAATCACAAAGTGTTATTATAAGCAAAAAATGGAAGAGAAAGAATGAAGAAGGTATTTCCTTGTAATTACAAGAGTTGTTATGTTTTACTAACTCCTTTTACCATGTTTCTCATGTTAATAGTCATGTAAGGTATATTTTCTTTTTACATTTGTCCTTCACCTAGACTAAGTTAAATGCCAAACCTGAAAATGCATAACAAAAATATACCATTTGATAGGCACTGTTCCTATTTTTCTGTGAATTTGGACTTGCAGCCTTATACCTCTGGAAATGGCAGTGACAATGTAAGTTTCGACTTCATTACCCCACTTCATATGAATTCCATCATTTTTTACTCATTATTTATGTTACAGCTACTTTTGAAATTTCAACTATATGCCATTATTGGGCATAGATATGATCTACACTTATTACGGGTGTTACTTTCGCTTTGTGCATTCTACTCCAGACAAATGACATTTTACGGATGACTTTATGGTAATATATTTATATAGGTTATGTTTGAAAATAGGTTATGTTTGAAAATAAAAAGTTATGGTATAAGAACTATTGATTCATTCATATATAATTTTGCATGCTTTTTATTGACTTGAATCTGATCATATGCTGCAACAGATCTTTTTTTTGAGTTGTAACAATCACACATAAGTGTAGCAGTCAAGTGATTCAACAATGGGGAAGAATGTGGGTCTGAGTTGTGAAGTGAATTGTTGCAAGTTGAATTTGAATAAACTTTGTTTTGACAGAAAGGCTCCACTAAACTTGGTGATAGTGTTAGTGTGTTTTTATGCAAAATAACTAGAAAAAGCCTAACTGCATGATCAACACTTCTTCCATGTAGACAACTGCTTGTCTCCCACGTTTCCAATGAGGAAATCGCTTCTCTTTGAAATTCGAAATCTTCTCGCCTCAACAGTAATTGCTTGGCTTCGACAGTCTTGCATTCCTGACTCACGTCTTGTCGGACTCTAGGGCGTTTAGACCCTTTCATGCTAAGTCCACATCTCGTCGAACTCCTCAAGTAGAAGGGAAATACTTCGATTCGTGCACACATAAAAGTCAACTAATGTTGACCACATTAAATGAGCCTGTTGAAATTACATGCTAACAGCAGGCGGGAGACTTTCTAAAATGATTTCACAACTGCAAACAAGTTAATTTGTTCTGACACTTGATTTAACAATGGTAGTGTAAACTGAACAAAAGAACAAGCTCCTTAGGATTTCTATGATATAAAATTGAAAATAAATCCGAAGTGTTTTACGCTATTTGATTTGACAGAGATTTGACACAGAAAAATAGCAGAGTCTTATTACTGCTTCTTCTTCAGGTCTTCATTCCTTTTATAGGAAGTGATTTGAGAGACGTTGGAGAATAGTGCCACCACAAATAGAATCGTTGAGAAGCTTTGATCAAGAATGCTGGCCCTTTGCCTGATATGGATAATTTCGTTGGAAAATCCTTTGTATTTCATTTGCTGAATGAAATATTATCCGTTGTATTCTTTTTGTTCTTGAGGATGCTAAGTATCAAGGTCCCATGGAAAGATAGAATTGATAATAATGCTCTCTAAGAGTCATCACAAAGAAACAATTGAATAAAAGATGATTAAAATGGTACATGAGTGTTCCTATATATAGAGATCATTAGTTAAGTAACTAACTCTAAGTAACTCTTAACAAAGCTTCTCAAACACTCTAACTAACTATAATGTAGTCTAACAAACTATAATATAATACATCTCTTAAGGTATCCCATTCTTTTTCACTTGCCAAATCTAAAGTGAAAGGAATGGGGTACATTTAAAATGTGTTGGATCTCATTATCTATAGAATTATATTATTCCCTAATATTTTGGTAATTTTGTAGACTTTACTGCTATCGATGTTCTTCCAACAGTCAGGCAAGTTTGAGAGAGTCCAGTTCCCGCGATGCATACAAATGTGTGTTATTCTCTTCATATTCGACACGAAAGGAAAGATGGAATAATAATATGTTGTCTTCATGTGGTGTATATGTTATTTATATCTCACGTGTTCAAGAAATATTGTACTTAGAAAGTCAAAACTAATCTAAGATGGGCTTAGAGTATCACAGATCCCAAAAGAAGGTTGAATCTCATGGTATTCACGAAAACAACGGGTGTAATTTACTGCTGTGGGAATTTCTCAAATGTGCCCTAATTGGGACCAAGGGGGTGTAGTAATTATAATCCAACTTTAGCCTTGAGACAAACTCGGATATCCCATAGTAAAAAAACTTGCTGATGAATTCTGAAAGTTTTTGTTTTTTGCGTCATGCAAAGTGGAGACCCAAGTGTGTTGAAAAGGATAAGTAGAGTTTGGGACACGATCATCAGAAAATCAAGGCAGGAACTCGATGGTAGAAATTGTGTTGCAAAACAACCTTACCAGCAATGGATTAAAAATCGAGTTTTTGAGATCAAATTGCCCTACCTTTTTACACCGTCAAGACAACCATAAATACTTGAACCTCCTCCTATTAAAAAACAAGAGGTAGAAGATCTTATTGCAGAATTGTTCATATCTGAATAAGAGAAAAAGGAATTACAGTAAAAATTAGAAAAAAGAATATCTCAAGAGATTAAGAACTTGCAGTATGAAAATAGAAGAAGACAAAAAAAGTGTGATAGAAGATGCTTTAACAGGTGGGAATGAAGTGATAACAATGCATAATCAATAGTGAGATGCAATTATAGATGAAGTTTACAAGTGGAAAGGTTATTAGGGATAGGTTATGACCCTAAAAAGGGTGTGTAAAATGAGCTTGAAGATTTTAAGAGGCAACTCAAAGAGGTAACAACTATAAGAAATATTCCAGAGAGCAAGATTAGATGGAGAAGGGCCGGGCAGACATATGTGAATTGAAGAATTATACTTAATACCTAGAGACAATGGAAGCGATGTACTTAATTTAATGTGTGATAGAGCGATATCAGATGCATAAAAGAGACCTGCACTTAGTGTTCAATGAGTTGGAGAAGGTGAATAATAGAGTTCCTAGAGTAATTTTGTGAGGGAAACTATAGAGAAGAAAGGGGTTAGAATTACTTATATTAGAGCTATCCAGGACTAATGCAACTTCGACTAGTGTGAGGATGCATGTTGAGGCTACCGACGATTTTCCCATAACAATAGGCTTGCATCAAGGGTCAACCCTAAGCCCTTACCTTTTTTACTTTAGTTTTAGATGTACTTACGAAACACATCCAAGAGTTAACATCAAGATGTAACTCTTCCAAACCAGTTCATTACTGACTACATTCTTGACATCCAGCCTAAAGATAGTCTTACCCCTCTACGATGTTATTTCTTTCCCTCTTTTAACTTGTCCCTAAAATGCTTAGGCTTTCTTATCCCCCTCCCTAAAATGCTTAGGCTTTCTTATCCCCCTCCACTCACTACTATGTTTTCCGGTATTTTGTTTCTCACTCTTCTATTTGGAATTAATGCACCAAGTTCTGTTCTTAATATGATCTTAATGTTGTGATTTTTAAGTTATTTTATTTTAAAAGTTAATAAAAATTTAGGCTATCCAAGAAATGAATTTTCTTTAACGTTTAATTTTTCCCAAAATTTACTGACCTTTGCCTTATTTTTCTCACCTGATAAACGGTTTTTATGCAAGTCACTCTTTCAAAAGCTGAATATTTCACGAAATATTAGAATATTAGCTGAATATTTCACGAAATATTAGAATATTAGAATAAGTCTTGCCCTATTTTTATGCTTTAAGTGACTCATTCAAAGGCTGAACTTTTCACGTGTATGCTAAACCCTAGCTCTCACTCGCTACTCTTTATAAGCACCTCTCTATACTATGCCCTCACTCGGATTAGGGTTTCTCCCATATCTCTTTTCGTTTTCATCTTTGTTCAAACTAATTTCTTAAAACTTTATTGAATTTGAAGGTGACATTGACGATTCTAATTTGGTCTCGTTCGTCGTAATTGGCCAATTTGACCTTGCCGACAAATCCAGTTATCCAAATATTTTATAATTTCATTTCAGTTTTGTTTTCTCCTTTTCTTTCTCATTGTTTCGTGTTTTCAGTTGGCCAATGATTATAAATTATTCAATAGACAAACATATGTCTGAATTAATTCATGTTGAAAAATCTGATATTCTCTATGAGGCCATTTTGTTCACTTTTATTTATTCTTTGATCTCAATATGCTTTTGATTTTTTTTTTTACTTATTGTACATTGGAGAGTCAAATGATGATTAATAGCATAGTTAAAATGATCAATTCGTGATTATTCAAATTTTAGTCTTTCGCTCCTATCTGATGACTCCATAATGTTCAAATTGTTGCATTGGTTATTTACATGTTGTGTTTGTCAAAGTTTTTTTCAATTGAATAATGGTAAATATTGATCGCATTTGGAATAGGACATATCAAATGTATTTGTAGTCTATTATCATTTGAATTGTTTGAATTGTATCGATGGAACTATTACATTTTTGTCAGCTTTAGTTTTATCAGCTTCTTGTGCCTATAAAAGTGATATAAGCAACACACTGAGTAGAGAAAAAAGATACACCCACGGCCACGACAAACAACAAAACCATTTCCTCTTCCAATTTCCCATTCTAGGTTACATCTCGTGTAATATCTTAGATAAATTTGAGTTGTTCCGATGTATCAGGATTATGTGATGATTAATTATTTTCCATGTTTCATTTTAGTTATTTCCAGAAGATGTTATTGGAACCATGTCGATGGCTATATTCTTCAACACTATTAAGGACAGTACTTGATCTCTCTCCCTCTCTCTTATTTTTGTTTTCAATGATTTTTTGCGAGCTCATTGATAAAAGAAACACAATGATTTGAACTTATTGACGGATGCAGTGCCAATTGTTGAATCAAAAAGGATTTTCTTCATTTAATTTTAAACTACAAAAAAAAAAGGTGAAATAACATTTGATACATTTGATGGCAGGTTGCACTAATAGAAAAGTTTGCCAAGCTTCTCAAAATTGTATGTAATGCTTGTCCTTATATATATCTTCTGGTATTTTCTCTCGTCTTGACTTTATCTCGTTGCATTGTATGGCATAGAAAACCTATAGATTATAATTTTGTATAGATTGGTGTTTACAATCATTCATAGGCAGAAAGTATCAAATGATCAAGGTTCCTTGAATTTTATTTTTTGCTATTTATATTTTGCTTAATTCAGTCAAAATTTTCTCACAAAGGGAAGTCGATTCTTGCATTGTTCATAGACCATACATACGGATAGCTCAAGATTGTTCATAGACCATACATACGGATAGCTCAAGATTTAGAATAAAATAGTCCATACAACATTTAGTCGTTACAAAAAAAAGTGGTTTATAAAATGAATTTCTAGTTATTGTCGCTGTGTTTATATAGTCTTTCTAATACTTGATGCATTTTGAATTGATGACTAAAGTCCTCAACTTGTAAAATCTCACAAGTGAATAGAGGATTTAGGAAACATTTGGTCTTGACTTTATCTCGTCCTCTCCAACATACGAAATAATCCTGTCCTCTACAACATACAGAAATCTCTCCATTCTATCTCGCCCTTAATCTGATCATCTGGTATTTTCTCTCATCTTTATTTTATCACGTCCTCCAAAATTATATCGCCATCCATAATTATCTACTTTTCCAAAATCATATCCCCTTAATTCGGTGATAATGTTATTATTGCTTTGAAGTTGGCCTTCGATATCAAGGACATTAAAGTCGAGGATGGCGAATGCAGTTTTAAGAAGATTTATGCCACATGAAGGTTCAAGAAAATATTGACTCCATTATCCACCTTCGATATATGGGTTAATCGAGTCAATGTTGTCTGGAGCTTTCATGTTTGCATAAATCATCATAAAACCGCTTTCACCATCCTCTGCTTTGATGTCCCATATATCGATCGATAATTTCCGACAATAATAGCCATGTGAGTTTATACCCCAGAAAATCCAACCCGTTGGAGTTGGCGAGGCCGCTATGAATACAATTGAGAGGGTAAAGTTTGTTAGGTTTAAAGAGTAGTGGAGTGAGGAGTTTAAAGTTGTAAGGTCAATGCAGTTTTGATAGACCTCCCCGATCATATTTAATCATCAGAAGTATTAGTCCGTGTTTCATTTCACGTTTAGAGGAGTTGAACTCGATTATGTAGGTGTAGAATTAATTTTGAGATGCTTTAATTTTCTTGAGTATAATTGATTTTACCGATAAAATGGACTTTGTCTTGAAGCTAGAATTTAGAGTTTTTATCTCTAACATCGATTCTTGACCTTGAATTTTTTGTTTAAATGTATCTAAATATAATTCATGTTACAATAAACTTTCTTTCGTATGAAGTCAAATTTACACAATCAATTCATTCAAAATCCACTATGTCACCGCAGAACTAAATACAAACTTAGATTTTCATAAGTTTTTGTATTGTATTAATTAAGCATATGGTTCATTATACTTTCCACAATTTAGTTGTTTCAGAGAGTAATTGTTTTCCCGTCCTTTTATATTCATCAATATCAGTATTTTCTTGTATTGACTCTCTCTCATCCTCTCCAAATCAAGAAATCTCTGCATTCTGTCACGTCCTTCATGTGGTCATCCAATATTTTCTCTCGTCTTGATTTTATCCCGTCCTCGTAAGCTATATCGTCATTCATAATTCTCCATTTTTCCAAAGGATTATCCTCTTATATTGGTAATATTATTATTGTTTCTTTGAAGTCGACATTTGATATCTGGGATGTGATAGTCTAAGAATTGGTAGGCAGATGTATGAATATTTATGTTGGAATGAAGGTTCCAGAGAACATTGACTCCATATATTGGTTAATGGAGTTGATGTTATCGGGAATCTTCATAGTAGCATAAATCATCATAAAACGACCTTCACCTTCCTTTGCGCTTACATTCCTTATGTCGAAAGACAACTTTTCAGGAAGAATAACATTGTGAGATATAAGATCAAACCTTTTTCTAACCATAATTATGTTCTTTTTAAACCTTGCGATGACCTAGGCCATGAACATTTCTTAGCCGGTTCGGTTTGACTCCAGAAAATCAATCCGCATTGACTAGCCAAGCTAGCCTCCCCGCCATGAGTTGTTCTTAATTATTTTAATTTTTATTGGAAGGCATATGAATTGTATTTTGAACATGTTGTTAATTATTATGCATCTTGGTGGTTTGTCAAACTAAGCACATATTTGATTTATTGATCTCTGTGGTGATACACGAGAAATAATCTATGAAAAAATTTAGAGAATTATGTATGACGATATATTTTCATGCTTTGTATAATTTTTCCCGTCTGGTTTCATGTTTGTGAGGTTTCAATCTTGGTGATTGTTCTTTATTAATTTTAATGCAAGACATAAAAACTGAATCATGAACTTTTTTTTTTCAGCCTGGTTTTGTAATAACCTCCTTCATAGCATAGAACCTCAAGTTTTTCTCTGTTGCTCATTATATAGTAAATCATCTTTCTTTAAATCTTTATTGATTTTAAGAACAAATAGTCCATGATTTTGTTATTTTTTCAGCTGAGGTCAACATATTCTTGATTCAAAAGTTGTTTTTATAATTTTTGGAATATTATTCATCAATCGATAATCTGGTGACTGATCTATCCATCTTGCAGTGAGTTTTGAAGTCTTCATTATCTACAACATTTTTATACACCGGACAAGAACAACGGCTCGAGATAGATAGAAAAGAAATCAAATTTATTCAATGATCCATTATTATTTTAATGTTCGGGCTTCAATTGTAAGTCATACGAATTGAATTTTGATCATGTTCTCCTGCAGCATGATTTATCACTCTAATAACCCGCTTCATAGCATGGAGCCTGCATTTTGATTTGGTGATCTATTTAATTCTTTTCATTTTACAAATTTCTTTTATCGATATATATATATATATATATATATATATATATATATATATACCCTGTTTTAAGGTGTTTCCAATTGAGTATTAGACAATGGTAATGTTTTGTGAAACTTAATACATGATTATCACCATTGTGAATTGTAACGTGCCTTGAAAATAATACTATAGTATCAAGCATACATGTTTATTTCAGAACTCTTCATTTCATGGTGAACTGGATTGTAGATATCAAGAATTTCATAGATCTCTCTACTTTTCTTTTATGGATCGTTTTTTTAAGAATTATATGTTTATTTTCAAACTATTGGTTTTACATCTTCATAATTAGATAATCATATGTTTATTTTCAAACTATTGGTTTTACATCTTCATAATTAGATAATCGAGATATGCATTTAACCATTTTTCACGATTGAAGATCTGAATCCTCTATATAACAAGATTAGTTGATAGAGATTCTACATCTCAAAGTATGAGTAATTATTACTTGTGTTTGTCAATTGGAATCCTTAAGATTGAGATCCACCTTTTGTGATGCAATATTCATCAATATTATAACAAAGAAGAAACTTTGTTTCTGGTTTGAAGAACAAGTCTTAACCTCAATGGTGGTGAAGATTTGTAAACAATGCTAACGGTGGGAGACATAATTGTTAATTAATTAGAGCTTTTAATCTCAGTCTTTAAATCTTGATCTAAAGGTTGAAAATTCATTCTCACATAAAAATATCATTCTCATATGATATGTCCTATATATACATATTAAATTTGAAGCTATTGACGAAATAATCACATTACTGTAGTGGGCTGGACATGTTTTGAGATAATAATAGCTGGGTCCCATGCTATAAGGCTCTACTTTTAGTGATTTTGAATGATTTAACTTTAAATAAAACACTACTAATGTACTTTGGAAAAGTTAAAGAGTAAACTATATTAAATAATATTATAGCAAATAAAATGAAAAGTTGTGTCTTTGGGTGCATAGAAGAGAGAGACTTGGTGCAATGAAGGTGCAAGGCCTATACCTTGAGGGGCTTCATATAGAAAAACATAGGGTAATTAGGGTGAAATAAAAAAAACTGAGGGGGTTAAGCTGCACCCCCTGGACAATAGGTGGCTCCGCTCCTGCCCAACCATCCTCACAAATACACATAGAATCAATACACACCAAAGGACAAATAGTCCGATACCCCATACAATCTTTGTCGGTAGTACATCCATTAAATGCTGTAATGAAAAAGAGAATAAACAAATGTTGTTAAAATGAGAAAAAGGATTTCACATAAAAATCGAAGTAAACAAGAATGTTTGAAGGGCAAAGAATTCTTACCATCAACGTTCTTTGCAGCAAGAAATAGGAAAAGAAAGAAATTTATGTATGTTAGCATAGTTGAAACAAATTTCTGAACTGCACCCATGTTTTCCACCCTTTTTTTTTTGTAACAAAGACAACAAGATTTGATCATTTTATAAGGTGTAAAGCTACCGATCTCCTAAAATAATTAAAAAATTCGTACTTATAACATGTGAAAAATATCTTCCAAAAAAAAGAATCATATTATTAAATGTCTCTTAAGTATCATTAAAAAAAAATGTCTCCTAAGTAAATCATAGGAATTCATAATTTTTAACCAATTTAAATATTTTTTAACCTTTCATAATAGGAATGGGAATTCATAATTTTTAACCAACTTAAATATTACTTAACCTTTCATGATAGGAAAGGGAAAAATGTTCTTGAACCATGGAAAATTTATCTGTATGAATAATGCACGAACGAGTGAAAACGTATTTATGCACAAGTTCCAAAAGTAGAGTATGATCACTTTTTGTTCTAGAACATATAAAAGCCCAATAAGATAAGGACCATTAAGCCAGACCCAAGACATTCATGGCAAATGTGTTGAAGGAGCATGGGAAGTTGATGGTCAGATTAGGTAAGTGTACCAAATCGTTTACCAAGTAATAAAGTGATAAGTGTGTATCGTAATCACAGGGATTATCGTTTCGTCCAAACAACTTTGGTTACTTATTTTAAGTTTGATGATAAAAAAAAGAGATAAGGGTTAAGAGATTCGCAATTTTTATTTGTTTGCAACAGAGCAATTGACCTGTTTTTGGTTGTAGAAATATAACAGTGGTTAGAGGATTATTCGAATCCCGCCGATTTATTATTTGGATATTAAATTAACATACATGTCGCATCTAGTTATTCTAAGTGAAGTATCTATGTGATGAAGCTGTGGGATTTTTCTACTCTAATCGGTCGTCAAGTTGCACCTGCTGATTGCAAAGTCGTCATTACATGCAGGGTCTCACTCTCCTAGTTGATTAAAGGTTATCCCTCTGATGGCTAACTGCACCTGTGTTAGCTTGTATTTTCGACAGGCTACAATAAATGCAGTTGTTAGCCTATAATTTCGACAGGCTCATTTAATATGTTCAACATTTGTTTGACCTTTAACTTTGCAGGAATCGAAGGCTTTTTCATTTCCATTGGAGGATTTCAACAAGACATCAAGCCTACCGCGCATAGTCAGAGTCTCGACAAAACAAGGCTGAATGAATGATTGCGTCGAAGCCAAGCATTTAAGACGGGAAAGCTAGATTTCAAGCTTAAAGACAGTTTCCTTGGTGGGAACCTGGGGACAAGCGGTTGTCCAAGATGGAGGGAGTACTGATCATGGGGTTAATGATTCGCAGTTAGGTCTTTAGTATAAATAAGTGTTTCCAAGTCGGAAAATGGGTCGCAAATCATTTATAGAATTCTACAACACTCAAACTATTGGCGTCTAAGGAAACCAATTATACATAATGTATGTAAATTGATTTGTAGACCACCTTTATTTTTAATGCAATGCATTTTACCTTTTCCTTTGAGTTTACGTGCGTAAACTTTTTACCTTTTCCTTGTTTTATTTAACTTTATATTTCTTTGGCTTGCAATCTCAAACCTGTCGAGAGACAGTGCCCTTTTGATTCTAAACCCGTCCTACTCTCTAAGCAACCTGAGTGCATCTCGTGGCCCTTTTTTCAAACTCTTTCTTCGATAAAAAACCTTTGCACAACGTGTCCTGAGATTTCTAGTTCGATCTAGCTTTTAATAACTTGTGAAAAATAACTTCCAAAAAAAAGAATCATATTATTAAATGTCTCTTAAGTATCATTAAAAAAAAATGTCTCCTAAGTAACTCATAGGAATTCATAATTTTTAACCAATTTAAATATTTTTTAACCTTTCATAATAGGAAAGGGAATTCATAATTTTTAACCAACTTAAATATTACTTAACCTTTCATGATAGGAAAGGGAAAAATGTTCTTGAACCATGGAAAATTTATATGTATGAATAATGCACGAACGAGTGAAAACGTATTTATGCACAAGTTCAAAAAGTAGAGTATGATCATTTTTTGTTCTAGAACATATAAAAGCCCAATAAGATAAGGACCATTGAGCCAGACCCAAGACATTCATGGCAAATGTGTTGAAGGAGCATGGGAAGTTGATGGTCAGATTAGGTAAGTGTACCAAATAGTTTACCAAGTAATAAGGTGATAACTGAGTATCGTATCCACAGGGATTGTCGTTTCGTCCAAACAACTTCGGTTACTTATTTTAAGTTTGACGATAAAAAAAACAGATAAGGGTTAGGAGATTTGCAATTTTTATCTGGTTGCAACAGAGCAAGTGACCTGTTTTTGGTTGCAGAAATATAACAGTGGTTAGAGGATTATTCGAATCCCACCGATTTATTATTTGGATATTAAATTAACATACATGTCGCATCTAGTTATTCTAAGTGAAGTATCTATGTGATGAAGCTATGGGATGTTTCTACCCTAATCGGTCGTCAAGTTGCACCTGCTGATTGCAAAGTCGTCATTACGTGCAGGGTCTCACTCTCCTAGTTGATTAAAGGTTATCCCTCTGATGGCTAACTGCACCTGTGTTAGCTTGTATTTTCGACAGGCTACAATAAATGCAGTTGTTAGCCTATAATTTCGACAGGCTCATTTAATATGTTCAACATTTGTTTGACCTTTAACTTTGCAGGAATCGAAGGCTTTTTCATTTCAATTGGAGGATTTCAACAAGACATCAAGCCTACCGCGCATAGTCAGTCTCGACAAAACAAGGCTGAAAAAATGATTGCGTCAAAGCCAAGCATTTAAGACGGGAAAGCACGATTTCAAGCTTAAAGACAGTTTCCTTGGTGGGAACCTGGGGACAAGCGGTTGTCCAAGATGGATGAAGTACTGGTCATGGGGTTAATGATTCGCAAAAGGCACAACTTTGATTTCATCAAGTCAAAGCTACCAAACGCCAGGCGGGTGCACAAGACTCCCCAGTCATTAAGTCACTTCGTCAAAATAATGACTGCGGGGGGGTAGCCCGTCCCGCTACACTCAACTTAAAGAACTTTGCGATCCAAGAGCAGACAAGTTTGAAAGTTGAACAACTAAGAGCATACGAATTATTGCAATCTGTCAAAAACACAAGGCAGATAGATAATCCGCTCTCGACAGCAGCTAAGAGCGTACGAATTGTTACAATCTGTCAAACATACAAGATAGATAGATAATTCGCTCTCAACAAGTACTTCAAACAGCAGTAAAGCCTCACACTACGAGCATGCAAAATTCAAAACATCATACCAGAAAATAAATCATGCATTTTGGAAACAAATGTTTAAAGGGAAAATAAACATACGAGCCACAAAGGACCGTATAATGTCAAAGGCACGAAGGCCAGTCAAGCAAAAGCAAAATATATTACAGGGCAACACAAAGCCCGGGCTTTTCAGACATGCCCCTCGTCGTCTTGGTCAACAATTTCACCATTCCGCACATACTTCAGAAAGCTAAGCCCGTCCTCACAGAGCTGTACGCCAGGGTTCACTACCTTGAGTTTCTCGATAGCGTTGTCAAAACCATGACGAGCAGCACCAACAAGGTTCCTCTCCAGTTCTTCAAGTCTGTACACCAAGGCAGGATGGCCCAGCACCGCCGTGTCCTCGGTCTCGTCCTCACCAGGCTGGGTTGCATCACGAAGAGCATCTTCCAGAGCCCTCTTCTCTGCAGCAAACTTGGCACGGACCTCGGTCAGTTCACGACGGCAGCGAGACCCCACTTCGGCTTTCTCCTCCAGAAAGGCTATTAACTTGCCATTCTCAGAAGCGCTCGCTTTCAGTGCGGCCACTTCCGCCTCAAGCTCAGCTATTCTCTTGGTCGTCGCCCCCCATTCGCGAGCAAGAGCATCTGCTCGAACAACTTCCTCCATGGATGAGTTGTTGAGAAAGACGGCGACCTCCAAGGCCCTCATAGCACCTACGACCCCCTCGGTCACATCACAAGTCTTGCCAGCGGTCCCCAAATCACGAATGGCTTTCAATTCAGAGTCACCAAGGTACAAGGAAGCCTGAGGACCAAAGCGATCCGACTGAGACCACACCTTCGGCAACTGGAACATACCTTCACCAGCAGGAGGAACACCCCGTGAAGGAGCAGCATCCTGAACCTGAACCTGCTTACGCTTGGCAAGGGCAGCAGTCCTTCTCCTCTTCAAGGGGGCTTCCTCCTCCTCCACTGGATCATCTGTCAAACGAGCAGGGAACCTCGCATCCGCCGTCCTCTCCCGCTGCTCATCTCTCTTTCTGCTGCCACTACCTTGCCCGGTTACTTTCTGGTTAGCCTTGTTCACTAGGGAACGGATATGGGACATCTTTCCTGCACGTGAAAAACAAGGACGAATCGTTAGTCAGAAAACTCAAGGAGACAAGCAGTAAAGAAAACACAACAGCACTAGCATACCTAGAAGAGCTAGAGGATCCTTGGAAAACACCAAAGAACGGGTATCAATCAATCGGGGTTTGGTAACAGGATTTCCTCGCAAATCCATCACCGTATCGCCGCCATCATCGACCACCACCGATTGAGAAAAAAAGTTTACAAACCTCACTAGTTTGGCGAAACTATCTTTGCCCGGCTCGGTCAACTTGTCATGGCTAATCCTATACATGGTGAGCTCATGCTTCAGATGGTCGCGACTCTAGTTAAAACGAATCTGAAGGACACACACGGGCACGACACCACCCTCCCCGCTGGGTCGGTCAACAATCTTCAAGACACTTTGAAGTGCTGCTTCTGTCTGAGGCCTCACCAGGAAGAACCTCTCGCAAAAATCGGCAACACCAGCACTGAAAACATCAAAGAGAGAGGTACGCTGATGAAACGACACCCAGCCGCAGCCGCCATCTTTGTCCAAATTTCGCCGGACAGCGAAGATAGCAAAGAAGAGGTCTTTTGAGACGGGAAGTCGGAGGAAACGACATACCGACTCAAAAGCCGACATATAGACGAAGCAGTCGGGTCTCAACTGGGAAGGACACACCTCCAGCCACTCTAGAACGCTGACCTGGAAAGGGGAAAAGGGAAGCCTAAAACCCACTTCCTTAAAAGTTGATTCATACATGGGAAAACGATCTCTGGGGAAGCGCGAGCACACTCGGTCCGCTACTTTAGGTAAGAGGATCTCCCAATCTTCTTTCCTCCCTATTGGACAGCGCGGTGCTACCCCAACGCCGTCCGTTGCGAACTGGGACGCCGCTCCTAAGATCATCCCGCTTATCCAGGAATCAACGGACATTGCTCTTCTATCCTTTCCTAGGTTTCTCACCACGATCAGACCTGGAAGGAGGAAAATACAGAGAAGGTCACTATCGTCTCCTCCAGAACCATGAGGTTCCATCACGAAGAAAATCTAAGGGACAGGGAATACGCCAAAACCTACGATATGGCTAACCCTAACCCTAGAACCTAAGCCTGTCGCCAATGTTTCTCTAAACGCTAAAAAGAAAACAGACAACATACCTACAAAACTGAACCAACGGCGGAAACCACCGAGTCAAACTACTTCTGCCCTAGAAGCATGCATTCCTACGGTTTCTAAAAGCAAAACAGAAACTAAAATACAAAAGTAAAAGAAACGAGTCTCAGAACTCTACCTGTGAGGAAGAAGAGATTGAAGTTGCAGGTGGGATTCGAAAACTCGGAAGAACTTTGCCTTTGGAAACTTTGGGAAATCTCTAAGTCTCTGAGAAATTCGAAAATACAATGGCTCTCCAAAACAACAGTGGAGCTATTTATACTCGTTGCACGAACCACCCAAAAGTCACAAAGTCTATCCGGTGCATCCCCTCACTCGCTGCTCCTCCTCTAAAGCGCTGCTTCGACGACCCAGATTCAATCATACCCCTTCATCCAAGGGCTATGATCCTTCACTACGTTTCTCCAAACGTCAGGATCCAATCAACGGTGATGATGATACCTCGGAAATACAACCCGAGAACAAGCTGGAAACTATAGGCACTCAAGTGCTACTAACAGCCTACACACGTGTCACTCAGAAACCAAAGGTCATGTCCCCTCAACTTCTCCCTCGAGATGTTGGCATTAATTACGGAATGACATCCGACCAAACTTCCTGACGAGGGAATCTTTCCATCCGATCTCATCGCCGGACATACGTATGTCGGACCCCGCCACATTGACAGGCGAGCTTACATCGTTAGAGGGAGAACAAATGCTTCGAGACAGACGAGCCTATCTGGCCCAAAGTCTCAGCATTCTCAGTCCGCCTCGCAAACAATTTTCCATGTCAAGGCAGGCATAAGTCCGCTAAACGAGATCCATCTCTTCCTCTAGCACGAGGATACGTACCAACTGAATTTTCCTTGAGTTCGGCTCCTGACGAGCAAAACGCCCGCACTTAAGTCATCACTCTTTATCAAGAGCAATGACTTGGGGGGCTACTGTTCTGGATCGGCCAAAGAGATTCTTGGCCCATTTACTTAGGCCCAATATCATTCAAAGCCCAAACTCCATGTTTGGCATTATTGCTCACAACATACCCCCTCGCCTGAAGGGGGTGCACAAAGCAAAGAGACCGGTTCAAACGAACCCCAACGTCTCTCTTGCACGTTGTGCACGTTCCCGCAATAAAATCTCTGGCGGTTACACTTCCCACGATTTCGTAACTGCCAGAGCCAGGTGTGCCTCCTCAACGGCTCTGCAGCCCTCCACCTCTATAAATAGGGGACTCACCGCAGTCCCCAAGGTAGAACTCTATCTCCCTCTAAAAACCCTCACTCTCTGATCTCTACTGACTTGAGTGTCGGAGTGCCTGCAGGTACACACCCCCCATCTGCTCCAAGAAGCATTCAGACGCGTTCCACCACCGTCACAACCACCACATTCAAAGCACCGGCAATCTCCTTCTGATCAGGTACAATCAATTTTCATGATTGGTGGAGACACCCACTTTTGTGTATGGGTGTCATGTAATTTTGTTTTTATTTGTTGGTGGTGGCATCCGTTGGTTGGGTGCCTTTTTTCTTTTTGTATCAGATATTGGGTGTTTCATCATTATTAGCACACCTTTGAGCAATATATTATATTCCATTTTGATTTGTTCAAAAAAAAGATATAAGAAATTAAAAGTGAGAAGTTGATACATGTAAAGGTTAATTTTCTTCAATTTCATAAAGAAATAATATTTGGGATTTAACATATTTTCCATGACAAAATCAAACAATAAAAATAATAATATTTAACATAAATTTTAATGAAACTTGTGCAACGCACGGGTTGAATTCCTAGTTTTCAGTAATGATGATATAAAAAAAATAAAACTACTTCAGCAATGATTGTATATGAAAAAAGCTTCATTAGTTTTCAAGGTTTTTGCCAAAGCTTCACAAATTTTTTTGTTTAAACTAATGAAAGGATAGTTACAAAATTACCCTTACATTTAAGGCTTAATTGCACTTTTGGCCCCCTATCTTTTCAAAAGTTGCGATTTTGGACCCCTAACTAATTAAAATACAAAACAGCCCATTGGATCTTTGGCAGTTTTGGCCCCTAAGACCAATTTTGACTTTGTCTTCGCTGACGTGGCGTCAAAACTTGGCCCCTATGCGGGTGTCACGTCAGCGATGACCAAATGAGTTCAACACATTAATTGGCAATGCCATACAATGAATCACAGAAAGAAAGAAAAAAAAACGTAACTGAAAAAGATAGAGGGTAAACCCCTTCTCTCTACATCTCTTCCACTCTCCACATTAATTCTTTGTTGGCAACCAGATTGTGATGTCAAATTAAATCATAAACAACTCTCATAATTTTTATCCCTTTTTTTTTTTTTTTTTGAAAATTTTTGATGAATTGAAATGATGTAGTTTGTAAAGTGAATTGATTATAGTAGTAGAAATGGGAATCCATTAATTGATTATCAATGCTACGTTAAGTTAGTTTCTGTGCTAACGTAGTGCATTACTTATTTGTTTCAGGATATGAGTAAGGAAAAAATGTAAAGAGAGGAGAATTATGCTGATGCTTCAACCCATATGGCAAGAAGAAAACTACTATGATTGTATGTATGCATGCTTCGAGTTGCCTAGATTTCCTCTTATCCATGACTTTTATCAAAATACTTGAGATTTTTTTTTAGGGATCAAAATACTTGAGATAATACATGAGCCTTATCAAATTGTAAATCCAACCATTAGTGTTTGTCCTAAATTTGGTTACGGCAGAGAGAGAAAGCATCGGCAAAAGGGGGATGAAGTGGTCGTCTCACAATGACGTAAGCACAAGGGGCGATCACGGTAGTTAGACTGCCACCGGCAGCAACGAGAGGGGGCTCATTTCTTCTTCTTTTTGGTTATGGTCATTTATTCCTTTTATTATATTTGTCTCATTGTTTGGTCCTCATTTTCTTCATTTTTTTCCCAAGGACCGGCATGTGATGGAGTAGCCGCATAGGCAATGAAGGTATTCTTCAATTATATTATACAATTTTTCTATTTTACGAATCTATCTATTATATCATTATTGTTTCATTTTTATTTTACTTATACTTTCATTGTTTGTTTATATATATCATGCTTTAAATATTTATTTGTTCTACTGGAAAATGGTCGTTGTTCGCAGAAGGAAGGGGTACACTATTCGAGGTTGACAAATATCTCTCCACCAAAGATATAGAGAAGTTGCAAACACCAACGTAGAGCCAACGACGTGCTTAGCGTTTTGTGGCTGCAGCCAAACACTAAATGCTATGATGGAAATGCATGATTGGCCATGTTTCCCCGATTTCGATATCAGGCTTTGTCCATCATTAGCCCCATTACTTACTAATACTTTAACCATTTTCCTGTTGGTTTAAAGTTAAAATGTTTTTAGATAACCATTTCTTATCATTGATTGTTCTTTTGTCATATATAATCAGGCTTTAATTTGTGTGCACTGCACTGACAGTGTAAAATTATATTACACAAACATCCAATCAAATCATGACACATAAATATTTATGTAGATATTTTTTTTAAGGATTTATGGAGATATTTTAGGAACTAACCAACAAAAATGGGAATATCATGTGATTTGATTGGATGAAGTGTAAAAAATGTTATACTCACAATGTATAGAAATTAATCTCATACAATTATATCCAATTTCAAATATATCTTCAAATTTTAAAAAGTTTAGGCATGCTTTAAATGAACAAGGAATGAATAGTGAGAGTGATATGTTCATTGAAATGATCATGAGGTCTTATAATTATTTAGGAAATGATAACCATTGCCTCATAATAATGATTAATGATAACATGAAGGGGATCAGGTTGAAATTGTGGATCTCTTAATAATTTTCTTCATATTCCAGTTTCAATTGAACTGCTTCATGATGAAAATTACAGCAGTTACCAATAAACAAATTATACAAACAATTGAACGATTTCTCTTTTTCATTTTCTGGAATTTTGATATAGCTTAATGGTTTGAACTTTCAATTTGTTCATGCAGACAAATGATAGATGAAGTTGTATCTTTCTATTCAATGCGGCGGTGCCCAAGTCCATCTCACACTTTAAATTTTCTAATTTTTTAAATTAAAAGGGCCTTCTATTTGCTATTGATGATGTTGTTTTTTTTATAGCCGTGAAGGATCCATTGTACAGTGATGCTAAGTCAACATTTATATCAGTTAGCAATAAAAAATGCCTTGCAGATTGTATGCATTTTTTTTGTTTCTTGAATAAGCATTTTTTTTCTATTTACTTTAAAACATTCTCAACCAAAGGCAGCAAATGGATATCACCATGAAACATGGAAAAGGGACCGAAATTGGCAGATAGAGGTGCATAATCTATTGATAGACTCGCATAATACAATTTTTGGACTATTTACATATAACTGTTTCTATCAAGTTAAGTGACTAATGTTTATTTAAATATATTTTTCTTTTAGATTTTGATGATCATTTTGGATTAAAGGCCAAGTGATGAAGTTGTTTTAACGATATAAGATGAGAGAACCGATTCTTCTAATTCAATTACATGGAAGCAATTAGTATCATGCAAAGTTTATGTGGCTCGACATGTTATCACACATACAAGACTATACAATTATTGTTATGCCTGAAGTGATGATCATAAAATCTTATCTCCGTTTACTTTCAAAACGTATGCTTTTTATTGTCTTGCACAATATAAAAAAAATAATCCAAACTAAACATAGAACAAAATTATTCTTTTGACAAACTTATTTAGAATCAAAAAAATTTATATACAAAAATGTCTCTAAAAATTTCACTGAATAATTGATGAATCGAGAAAATGCCACTACAAGAAATTTGCCATATAGCAACGGTAGCCTTTAGTAATCGCAGTAAAAAACGTTGCTATAGATAAAATATAGCAACTGAATTTCAAACAGTGGTTGCTATAAGTTAAGAGAGAAAAAGCGGCACAAGTTTCCACGAAATATTCAATTGGCTCCAAGGAAGCTCGCTAAAATTTTCACCATTTTCTTTAATTCCCACAACAAAAATTCAAAAAAAAAAAACAAAAAGAAAAGCCCAAATCACACAGGAATGTAACACAAAATCCTAACTTCTCACTCAGAACTCTCTCAGAATCAATAATCCCAAATTGTAAAATCCTATTCACTTTCTTAACACTTCTTTCTCTCCCAAACCCCAAATTCCCTCAAATTCACTCCAAACCTTGTCTCATTCTCTGTGAATTATCTCGTCCTTCCAAATCTCGCTTACCAGAAGGCACTGGAGCCGCTGCTCCGTCACTAGGAGAGAAGTTCCTCGAACGCCAGCAGTCATTTGAAGCAACCAAACTCATCCTCAATCAGAACAACAACAGTAGAAAGAAAGAGAAGCCTCTTAAAACTTCCATTGTCGTCGCTTCTTGCTATGGCTGTGGCGCTCCTTTACAAACTTCTGATAACGACGCTCCTGGATTTGTCCACTCCGAAACCTATGAATTGGTTTGTATCTCCATTATCCGTTATAACATCATTGAATTATGTCATTTTATGTCATTTTTTCAAATTATTACATGTCGGTGTCTGGTGTCCGTGTCTGTGCTTCATAGATTGCTTTGATCCTATCTAGGACCCATATTGAAGACAAATCGCACAGAATCCACTCTCAATGGATCCAAATACAAACCCCCAAATTACTTTCTGAATCATAAATCCCAAATCCATTGCTGCTCAAAACCCCCCAAATCTATTGTTGAACCTAAATCACACAAAATCGATTGCTGCTCAAAACCTCCAAATCGATTTCCGCTTCCTCTTCTGTCGCTCATTACGGTTTCAGACTTCAGGTATTTTCATTCTTCTCCAGTTCTATTTCATTATTAGTTCATTATGTTCAGTTGGTTTGTGTTTTGCATGTTTTTTCTGTGTTTTTGTTTATCATTTTTATTGTTTATTTTGCTTTAGAGTTTGACAAATTCAGTTTGGATTTTACTTGGTGGAAATAAATATTTGATAGCCTGTTGCTTTTGTTTGAACAGGAAAAAGAATATTAATAATTTGTTTTGAATTTCTGATTATGAACTGTCAATTTAATGTTGTAGTAGCTTATCCAGTGTTTAAATTCTAGTTCTATTGTGATTGTAATTTGTGACATGTAAATGCTTGGAATAAATCCAAATGTTTTTTTTTATTAATATATTATTTTAATACTAGGAATAAATCTTAAGAAAATGAATGAAAAAAGTGGAACTTTGAGTGTGTTGTTTGTGACACTGTTGGCGATGAAAAAGAAAATACTGAGAATAATAGAGTTAGAGTGATTGAGTGACTTTGCTTGTGTTGTTTGCTGCGTTTTGAAGAGGTGTGGTGTGTGTTGTGTGTTTATTGAAGTGTGCTTTGAGTCCATGGTTTTTTTTATGAAGCCAAATACTGTGTGTTTGTGTGTATGGCCTTTCTGTTTTAGACATATATTCACTTTCTTTTATGTAATTTTCAAATCAAATTTGTTATTCAACATAAAGCCAAGTAAGATTGGACTTGATGAAATTATTTTACCACAAAAATAAACTGTGTAAAAGAATCAAAGGTTTGATTTAAGTTGTTACTTGTGTGTTCTGGTGTGGTTTTGGCATGTTTGTTTTGTTAGGAGAAAGAGTTGCAACATAGGAGTGAAGTTTATCTAGAGATTGAAGCATAAGCTGTTTGCATAAGCTGCCATAAGTGATTATTGGAAGTAACATGTTAGAATTGTTGTATGAGTAGTTTGGAAACTGTGTATACATGTTTTATTTGCTGCTATAGAATTTGAGCTGAAATTGAATAAGCTAGAAGCCAAAAGCCTAAAGCTGTTTTGGGGTAAGATTAGAAGTTGTTGTGATTGTTGTTCGGAAAGATTCTGTTTTTGGGTCATATCGTTTATTGTGCTGATAAGAATCCCCTTCAATTATGGGATTTATGGACTCTACAATAAATTCCCTTCAATTCGGATATAAGTTTCGTATGTTTTGGATCTGAAACGAATCCGAAAAATGCGTTTGAAGTTGGGTTATTGCTGCAGAAATTTGCTTCCAGGTTTTTACGTAGATTTTGCGGATTAAGCTAAACTACGAGTTTTAGTTGATGGAGTGGTTCCAGAACTGAACCTATGAACTTGGTAGACTTGGGGAGAGTTTGGATCGAAGGTTGGACCAAAATTGGAACTTGAAGAAGCTTCGAAATCGTGTAACTCTTGGACAAGAGGATTTTGGCTACTGAGGTGAGTTCCTTTTAGCTTAGAACCCTCCTTGGGTAGAATTTTGTGAGATAACTATTCAATATATTGCTTGCTAGCTGCCCATTTTTGTCTTAGTATTGTTATGATGATAAGCTGGACTGTTTGGTTGTCTATTTTTCTTTGTCTGATAATCAATTATACTAGCATGGCTTAAAATGAGTTTCTAAACTTGAGCAGCCAGTTGCACAAGCTTCAGCAACCGGTTGCACCATTTGCAAACCTTATAACCGGTTACACTTTATTGTGCAACCGGATGCTATGTTAAAAAAGAAAATGTGATAAAATTTCTCGACTATGTATAATTGATTATTATGGACATCAATTTGTTTGTTAGGATGCATCTATATGGAATTTTAGGAGTTGTGGTGGATTGTACATATTTTATGTAGTAACTATTCAATATAACGCAGGGAACAAAACTAAATAATAGGTTTCTTTGAGCTGAAAAACTATTCATCAACCCTGATCAAACATTGTAAGTTTGTTCATGTCCTAATCCATATATTATGTAAAAAGATATAGGTGTTGTTATTCCTCTGTTATTTATCTGATTTAACTAAAGGCTTACAAGTTCAAATGTGTTTAGAAATAAATCTATGAAAAAGGTACCGACTAAAGCTAGATTATAGATCATTCATTTGATAATGATAATCATGGCAGGTTTGAAATTTTGAATATGTAATCTTCAAAGTTTAAACCATAATGTGATCAGTAATTTATTTTTTATATTTCAAATACGTGCAGATTTTTTAAACAAATGTGCTTTCTTGGTCCGTGAGATTGGTCTGAACTTCGAGAATTAGCCATTATGATGATCCTCATATTTATGCTTGCCCATTCTGTAGATGATGCTTTGGCTTTTTAGCACATTCTTATAGTCTCCTTCATTCTTTTCATACTTTTTAGCACAATTTTGGCATCATCTTGAGAAGTCTGGAAGCAGCTTTACCACATATTTGCAAAAGGTTTGTTTTTGGCTTTTTTTACTTTGGCAAGAAAATAACAGTGATAAGAATAATAGAATGAGGGAGTGTAATATATTAATTCTACCGATTTTCAAGGGTCAAATGAATATGACATGTTCTTTTCGGAGCTACATATATGATTTTATGTTAATATACATTTTGGTTGTACTTGTTCAGTTTTTTTGTTAACTAGCATGAAGAGAAATGATATTATTATAAGATGAGCCCTTTATATTGATGTGAACAAAGCCAAGCTTACATGAATTGGTGTTTAGATAACTCATGACCAGTAGAGAGAACACATGGATTTACAACAACAACTACAACAGCCTAACCTTAATTTAATTCCCTCAGCTATGACACTCAACTTGAATAGTCAATGTTGATCTTCAAACGATTACTACAGAATGTTCTTTTTGCAGAATGTTGCTCATGACTCATGGAGAGAAGCGCTTATATCAGGAGATTCTAACCTGGGTAATTACACACGCTGAGTTTGAAAGACCTTTAGACTCAATTACTACTCTGTATTGTTCTATTTAATTTATGGCCTGTTTTTTTCTGTTTTCAAACATTTAATTAAATTTCTTAGACAATTTATTAGTAGTTTTTCCTCTAAAAAAATATTAAAAAAATTAAATAATAATATGCTATTTTCCGTTAAGGTTATTCTGGATAAAATACTATCCAAGCATTCTAACAGTTCTTATTCAGATGTGTAGAATTTTTCAAAGTGTGTAGGGTTTAACATTGTTATATATATAAATATATATATATTTTAAACGACCAATGTTAGTAATTAGTCGTTACATTAGTTTTTTCCTCTTTCGTCCGGGTTTGAACTCAAGACCTCCAACTCATTTATTCCTTAGCTCGAATCAGTTGAGCTACCCCACACCCCTAGTTAACATTGATATATGCCCTTGTAGAACTTTGACTTTTGAATGTAGTGACATTGCAACTATTACAAGTCCATTCTAGCTGGTTTTTTCCCTTTCATGATTTTGAAATTAAATTTATGTATATGAAGTACTATCTTTCTTTATATTGGCGAACAGAGTAGAACTTCTCTACAGAATGGTAAATTTGTATACATTATTTCAGCAAAATACATTGAATTGTTTGATAACTATATGCATTCCTTTAGTTGTGCCATGTCCCATTTATGCTTTTCATTTGTCAATCTTTTCACTTGGAGGCTTTCAGCATATATACATGATCTTTTCAGATGGTAAAATGATTTGGTATTGATTCTTTATTCTCCTCAGTGCAGCTTCTCAGTATATTCAGAAGGGGTTGCGCATAGATCCTTGTACTCCTGCAGGGTACTCTTATAATGTTGATTCCTGGAAGTCCTCTCCTAGCTCACTAAGTGAAAAAAGTCATTATCATCCCACCGTCCAAACTAGGGGAAACTTTTCGGAGTTCAGATCTGCAGCATTGGTGCTATTACAAAAGGGGAAAGGTTGTACTTTTAGTTTTACTGATTTGTATTGTTAGATTCCCTTTTAATTGAATTGTTTCTCTTCAAGTTGGTTATTTCTTTTTCTTTTTCTTTTTTGAAGAAGCTTAAAGTTGGTTATTTCATTATCACTTTTGCAGAGTCATGTTCTTATCAGCATTGCGACATAGGATCAACTTTTATACCTAAGCTTCAGGGGAAATTTTTGGCTACAGAAAATTTCTTTCACACATCAAAGGTTCTTTTTGTGCTTTATGGTTTATTGGTTAATATGTTAAACTTCATTTAGTGTTGTTTTGTCTACTATTAAGTAGTATGTGTATGCACGTGCATTTCTGTTAGTCTAAAGTAGATGCATTGGAAATGATATTAGTGTACCAAGCACGGACACTCCTCGGATTAGGCGTGTCCCGGTGTCGGATATGTGTCGTGTCCGACACCGACACGACACCGAGACTTGTAATTACACTGAATTATGTCATTTTTTCAAATTATTAGCTGTGTCGGCGTGTCCGTGTTGTGTCCGGTGTCCGTATCCGTGCTTCATAATACCACAAACTCTAGTATTTCTTGAACAACTGGCATGCAGCACACTCGGTTTTACTTTTGGTGATTGATACATGCACTTCACTCAAATAGAAGCAAAAACGAGTTATGTTTGGTATACTCAAATATAAACAAATTCCAAACTTCACCATATTTAATGTTATGTTATCATTGTCAAAGTACCGTCAAATTAATATTATCATGAAACTGGTTCTTGTAGAAAATTGAATGAACAGACAATGTATTAATGCAATACATCCTTTATATTTGTGAATGGTGAAAATTGATGTTCATATCTAAACTACTAGATCAAAATAGGCAGCAAGGGTCAGATATTTTTTTCCTCTAATGGTTCAAATTCTGTTGAAATCTTCAATCACTTATTTACTTTTTTGTTTGGGTTGTTCCAGGCTTAAAGGCGGTCGAGGTGGAAGTCCTGCTATTCTGTTTCAATTGTTCTGGTTCAGTTGTTCTAATTTAATTATGTTCTGAATTTTGTTTTAAATTAATGAACTTTGTTTTGAATTCTGTTCTGAATTATGTTCAATTGTTCTATTTTAATGAACATTTCTGTTATGATTATGACATAAAAGTGACCCTTTTCAATTGTTTTGATTGTCATATTAATGAATTCTATTTTAAAATGTATTCTTATAATCTATATATCTTATAATTTTTCAGGAAGAACTAAACAAATATAATAATGAGGCAGAAACTTCTCAATCGGTTGGGACACAAAGTCATATGCCTTGGAAGAATGACATTTATTCCCGAGTAAAAGGAGCTGAAAAGAGGGGACATGTGCGTTGTATAGGCAATATTCCCAAACCTAAGAAATCAAAAGCTTCTTTGTCTGAAAATCAAGAATTGAGGGATGAACTTAAGAAAATGCGAGAAAGTCAAGAGAGGACAAATGTGTTTATGGCAAATATGATGTCAGTGATACAAAATCGATTATCTCAAGAAGATTTGAATGATATTTTACAAGTTGCAAAATAGGTATATTATATAATTGATATTTTACTTTTCTAGTTCAGATTTCGAATATTATGATAACATGAATTAAGTAGAGTTTGTAACATATTTTATTTTTATTTTTAATAGGCCACAGATGGTGCTAGTACTCCAAACCAGATAAATTCTTAAAGTCGATGCAGTGATGAAGACGGAAGAGAGGAAGATTAGAAATTGTTTCTATATTGGATATGTTTAGGCTCATCTAGTGTTTTTTTGATGTAGTATCTATTTTTGTGTTGGTTATTATATAAAATTGACATTATTTTGTTATTTTGATATGTTTGTAAGACTTACTACTTTGATCATATAATTAATTTTTTTTTATGTTACCTTAAATTTTGTGTAGTGCAATAAAAAAGTATTGCCGAATATATTATTTTTTTGGTCAGGAATTATCGTGAAAATTTTATTATTATTAAAAAATATTTATATTAGGGTGAATTTTATTAAAAAAAAAAACAGAGAGAGAGAACCTATAGCAATAGACAGTTTGATCCTATACCAACGAATATGGAGGTTGACTAAAGCTATTTAATAGGTGTAAAATGTCGTTGCTATAGCTCCAAAATTTATAGCATCAAGCTAATTTTCCGTTGGTATAAGCTATTGGGACGGCATTCTTGCCGTTGGTATAAGCATAGTATCCTAGACGGTAGCAGGTGGGCGTTGGTATAGGTTTTATGACCTATAGCAACGGCTTTTGAGACCTTTACCAACGGTTTCTGCCGTTGCTAAATGGCAAGTTTCTTGTAGTGTGCTTGGTTGTATTGTCGTGTAGCTAAGAAACCGAACAACGATTTGAGAGATATGTCGATAAGACAGTTGTATGGCTGTGTAATGTGTGGCCATGTGTGTGAGAGAGAGAGAGAGGGGAGGGAGAGAGATGGGGATAGAGATAGATAGAGGGAGAGGGAGAGATAGATAGAGAGAAATTTGAATCCTAGGATAGGAAAGGTAGGTACGTGAATGAAAAAAAGGGAAGTGGTGGTTGTAGGCATGGGATTTTCCTTCTATTTCTCCAAGATTTCTCAAACAAGGATATCACTTATATGCCCCAGTTTAATTAACATTCCACTTGCTATGTTACATTGACTTTTTCAATTAAAAATATTGCAAAGTATGAATAAGTGATATGATTAATGTGTGTTATACCCTAATTTTGGACCTAAAAATACTAATCAATTCTTCTTTTCTTGCATTATAAGTCATTTGATATGTCTCTGATCAATTGCATCTTTCTCTGCATTTTATTTCAATGTTATTTGCAAAATTCACATAAAAGGGTATTTTAGTCATTTCCTGCATTCAATTCATTTTAATCTTTGAAAATTGTTTGAGTCTTTTAAATTGGTTTGTATAAGCCCTTGTTTCAATCTCATGTCAAAATTCATTTCAAAAATATCAGTTAAGTCATTTTTTTAGTCAGTATAGCCCCTAGGGGCATTTTAGTCATTTCCTATGTCAAAAGTTCTTTCAGTCTTTTAAAGATTTGTTTGAGTCCTTTCAAGTAGTTTGAATAAGTCTCTGTTTCATTCTATGTCAAAATCCATTTTAAAATTGCATTTGAAGTCATTTTGAGTCAGTTTTGCCCCTAGGGGCATTTTAGTCTTTTCATGTGTTAAGATTTGTTTGAGTCCTTTCAAGTAGTTTGAATAAGTCTCTGTTTCATTCTATGTCAAAATCCATTTTAAAATTTGCATTTGAAGTCATTTTGAGTCAGTTTTGCCCCTAGGGGCATTTTAGTCTTTTCATGTGTTAAAACCCTGTTTAAATTCTAAAAATTTGTCTCTGAGTCTTTTAATTTGTTTGAATAAACTCTTGCTTTAATCCTTTGTTAAAAAATCATTTTAAAATTGCATTCGAGTCGTTTCGAGTCATTTTAGTCCCTAGGGGCGTTTTGGTCATTTCACATAATATTTCTGATTCATTTTAATCTGCTTTGTCATTTTTAATCGTCTCGCTTTACGTTATTTTTCAATTTACTTTTTCAATTCGATTTTAGTTTAATTTTCATTTTGGTCCTCGTACTTTTATTATTTGCATTTTAATCCCTTTTTTAGTTTGTTAGAGTCCAAGTGCCACGTGTCCAAATGTTATTGGTCCACAAAAGTTTGTTACAAGTCAGGTGCCACATGGCATTATCTCATTGGTCCAAGCTTACCACCTCACCTATATAAGTCAAGGCATGGTCAATTTTCAACACAACTAATCACACTAATCATTTTTCTCATTAATCATTTTTTTTACACAAAAATCACAAAAATTCATAATTATTTTCCCTCTCTTCTAACAACTTTTCTCCACCATAACAACCTTCAACCACCTTCTTTCTCCACCATAACTAACTTCCACCACCACCTAAACCACCACAACTAATTTTCCACCACCAAAATTCACCACTATCTCTCTCCATTCTCACATTCTTGCTTGCTCTCTCCTCATTATGGAGAAAGCAGAGTCCTCCACCGCCATTGCTCCCACCTCCGATCAAGATTCAGACAAAACCACCGCACACAACACCGCCTAACACTCCCCTCCGGCCTCCGTCTCCTCAAATCCGAAACCATCCTCTCAATCTGCCGTGCTGCTTCTCTCTCCCCTGACTCCCACCTCAACCGACTTGCTCTCTCCACCGCCGTCTCCAAACTCTCCGCCGGCAAAAACTATGACACTCTCCGTCAATTCCTCGATGAGCTTCTCCAATCACATTCCGATCTCCAAAACGAAAGGTTTGTCTCTCACGTTATCGTTCCTTACGGTCAAGCGAATATGATGAATCAAGCTCTCGATACTTTCAAATTCATGCGTGAGAATCTCAACATTGTTGCTTCTGTTAAATCGCTTAATACCTTGCTTTTGGCTGCGATTCTTGCCAAGAATCATGAAGAGGTAACGAGAATTTATCTCGATTTTCCGAGGATTTACGATATTAAACCTGATGTTGAGACTTGTAATTTGGTGATTAAGTCGCTTGCTGAATCAAGTTCCAGTAATTCTGTTTTTTTCGATTTTTGATGAAACGAAAGGAACAATGTTGAATCTAGTATTGCAACGATTAATAACGAAAGTGGGTTTCATAGTGAGAAGAAGTTTGATGAGGTTGGGAAATCGTTGAATTTGATGAAGAGAGGTATAAGTTGTATCCGAATCTGAGTCAGAAGAGGAAGATAAGAAGAGGAATGTGGCGTGGCTTCATGAGTGTGGGCCTGGGCTTTGTTCTCAGCATTGCTGCATTCTTCTTGCTACCTGCACCCTCCTTCTTGCCAAATAGGCCTCTGTTTGCCTCAAATTGCCCGGTAAAGTTCCTAAAACCTTTCTCGTTGTTCTTCTTGATGATTCTTGATGTGTTTCACATATTAGGATTGCTTAGGAAAATATATGTGTAAAGCGTGATTGATATCGTTACTCCTTTTTTTTTTTTTTTTTTTTTTTTTAGTTCTTGATAAATGCTTTGTTAAAATGTAGATAAAAGTTCCATATGCTTTATTCCTTTTAATTGTCCCTTGATCATTTTTAGGGTTGAATCTCGTTCTTAAAAATGTAAAAAATGTGTATGCTATCTTGTGTTAGTTTCAATTTCCTTTGCAAGTTGTTAATAATGGTCCCTTTTTTACTTACACTGTGTTCGATTTTTCTTGCCTATGAAAAATGCTCCAAAAAATAGACACCACGCCTTGTAAATTTGTCATACCTTTTACTTGTGATTTTGGTTAATTTTTCTACGCTTGAAAATGATCCTAAATGTGTGTTATGATGGAGTTTTTTCTACCCATTGTTTTGGTACTCTTTCGTGCCTTAAAAATACTTCAAACATGTGCTTAATTGCAATATTTTTGTTCCATGACTTGGCTGAAATTTTTGCTTCCAAGATATGTGAAATGCCATATGTGAATTTGTCTCTTGTATTCTCAATGTTTCTATGCTCTTTACCATTTCTTTTATGCCACACTTCCATCATTTTATGCATCTTCCATCATTTTATGCATTTTGGTTCACTAACCCTTTTGTTTCCATCTTGTGGCTATAGCTTTATTTTCTTGCAATTTAGTTTCATGCAAAAAATTAGAGTGTAAAGTTTAGGAAATATTGTAATATTGTTTCCTTTTTCTTATGCAATTTAATTTCTTGGCAAAGAGGCCATAGAATGTATCTAGGCCAATGATGTAATAAGGACAATGGACTCTAATAATGTACACCGACACAAGCACCGACACATGCACACACATCACTTTAGATATAGCTAGAATATGCATGTTTAGATGTATGTTTAGGATTGTATGTTTAGATGAATGCCTAGGATTTATACTTAGAAAAATCATTTTCCAAAAAAATATGAATAAACTTCATTCAAACCATTTTCCAAATAAACCTTGGGATCAAAATCCCATTGAATTTTCCTTTTTCATTTTCTTAATCAAATTCCAATGAAAATAATCATACTTGACTTCTTTTGCAAAATGACTAATCAAACCTCACAATTTCATAAATCTCATGCCCTTGAGGCCTCTTTCTATTCTTCAAAATCCCATTTTCAAACTTAAAATCAACCAACAAAAACAAAAACATTTTTTGAGAGAGAACTACGGTGGATTTGATCCCTTAATCGGGTACGTAGGCAAGGAACAAAATTCCTTCAATTCAACTAAAAAAAATTCAAAAACATTCTTCTCCCTCCAATTCTTCACTTAGAAAATTCTTAGGTTTAATAACATCTTTCAAAATAGCATTTAAAAATAAAGCGCGCGCGTAGAAATTAAAGACGGTTCCTATAGGTTACTATAGTCGTTATGGGTGCCTAACACCTTCCCGTAGCGAAAACAACTCCCGGACCTCGATTCTCAAGGGTTTTGCTTACTTTTTCCCTTCCCAAGAAAAAATAAGATATCACCGGTTTAAAAGGTTCAAACGTAATCAATGTTTGACACCCGAAAACCAAGATAAAACAGCTGGCGACTTCACTGGGGAGATTCGAGAGTTACGCCTAGTCTTTATTTCCACGCTTGCGCTTGTATTTTTACTTGCTTCTTTTACTTGTTTTCCTATGTGAATAAATGTTTAATTTCTTGCAAACGTGTGGGGTGAGAATATCAAAAGTCCTGCACCCGGGCTGAGTGAACTTAGGATTTAGGGGGGATATAATCGACAATTCATTCCGGGGGTTGCCTCGTGTTTTGGATTATGCGATCAATCCCACATAGCTGAGGCATTTTGGGGGTGATGTTGTCGGCGCGAGTTGTCGCGTTTAGGAACTTTACTTCTAATTGTTCTATGACGCTATGAACCGTAGATAACCAAACCCATCCATGGCCATTTTCTAGGACGTAGTGCGGAGGCTAAACCGAGTGTCGTCTCGAGTTTTAGTCGTCACGCGATACTACACTCAAGTTAGACCTTCCACGTATAATCATGGAGCGAGAGTTGTCTCGTGACACCATGAGATACGTCGGAGAGGTTGCAACTTGGGAACCTTTTTAGAACCCGGTTACTATTATCCTAAAACCCTAGTTTCACCGGACACCGTGTCCACCCATGACTCCTCGACTTTGAACTTCAAACCCACCATGTTTTCTCCGAACTTGAACATAATTATGCATTCATGCATACATGCATACATGCATAAACTTTTTGTCATGCATTGTTATCGAAGGGCTTAGACAAGTTGAATTTGTAAACATTGTAGGCATGAAGATGACTAAGTCCTACAAGTTCAAGGAAGTGGATTTGGCTAGTTTGAGGGATTTGGCACTCAAGATTGAGGATCCGACTGGTTTCCGACGCTGTTACGGGGCTTTACTTCCTATTCTCCATACTAATGTGGATGAGAAGCTTGTGCACACTCTAGTGCAATTCTATGATCCGGGGTATCGGTGCTTCACTTTTCCAGACTTTCAGTTGGTGCCTACTCTAGAGGCTTATTCTTCCTTGACAGGTCTATCTATTGCTAAGGGGATACCTTTCTCAGGACCTGAAGATCCTCCTCCTCCATTGGTTATTGCTAAAGATCTCTATCTCAAGACCACCGATGTCTCCAAGAATCTTGTCACTAAGGCACGCATCCGAGGGTTCACTTCAGAGTATCTTCTTGGGAAAGCCAACCTCAATACCACTTGTCAGGACACTCTTGAGGCTATTCTTGCACTTCTCATCTATGGGCTTATTCTCTTTCCGAATCTTGATGGCTTCGTGGACATGAATGCTATTATGATCTTCCACTCCAAGAATCCGGTTCCTACTTTGCTAGCTGACACATACCATGCTATTCACGATCGTTCCAGCAAAGGTCGTGGATACATTCTTTGTTGTGTGCCTCTCCTCTATAGGTGGTTTATTTCGCACCTTCCGCAGTCTTTCCACGACAATCCGAGGAATTGGTCTATTTCACAGAGGATTATGGCTCTCACTCCTAATGAAGTGGTTTGGCTCACTCCCGCTTCTAGGGTCAAGGAAATCATCTTTGGTGGTGGAAAGTTTCTTAATGTACCTCTTCTTGGTACCCGGGGTGGAATCAACTACAACCCGGAGCTTGCTTTGCGACAATTTGGTTTTCCGATGAAAGATAAGCCCATCAATCTTGCTACAGCTCCTTACTTCTTTCACTACTCCAATGCTCCCACAGGCATTAGAGAAGATTTCATGCAAGCTTGGACCAAACTTCGGAAGAAAGAGGTAAAGCATATGGGTGTGAGGTCCGGTATCGCCCATGAGGCCTATACACAGTGGGTAATAAACCGAGCTGAGGAGGCTGGTACGCCTTACCCCTCTATGAGATATGTGTCTGCATCTGTTCCTACCATGCCTTTGCCTCTACTCCCACCTACCCAGGAGATGTATCAGGAGCATCTAGCTATGGAGAGTCGGGAGAAGCATCAGTGGAGAGCTAGATACTATGAGGCTGAGAACTTGATCATGACTTTGGATGGAAAAGGTGAGCAGCAGACTCATGAGGTCTTGACACTGAAGAAAGAGTTAGCTAAGGCTAAGAGAGAGATTGAGGAGAAAGATAGGCTGCTTATGAGGGACTCCAAGAGAGCTAGGGGTGCCCGTGACTTCTACGCACGATACTGCAGCTATGAGTCCGACTCTGAGGACGATGCTTCCACTTCCTATGCTTGAGGATTTCCATTTCCTGTTGTTATTTCCTTTTGTTTATGTTAAAATTGTCTTGTAAAACTATATGTTAGTTGTTTGATTCCCGTTTATGTTAATTGTTGTTTAGTAATGTTTACGAGTTCATAATTTGTCTAAAACCCTTCGATAACCTAAAAAGAGGCTTTTTTGCATATGCATTAACGCATTTCATGCATCATATGCATTCATTGGTCACAAAAACTTCTCTCGGGCTCATTGCCTCCTGGTTTTGTCCGCCGCAGTCTGAAAAGTGGCTCGTATTCGCAAAGTCTACCAACCAGATAGAATTCATCAGACAAGATTTCACAAGAGAAGGATGATGGCTAATTTTGAAGAAGAAAATGCTCAGCTCCGTGCCGAATTGGCTGCTATGAAAGAAGACTTGGCTAAGGCTCATGACGCTATGTCCGCTATGATGGCTTCACAAGAACAGCCAGCCACTTCTATTCCAGTCACTGCTGAGGTGATTCCCTCTATCCCACTATCTACTGTGGCTACTGATGCTCGGTTTGTTATGCCCAACGGCCGTCCTTATGGACTCCCGCCTTTCTATTCTCCTAATACTGCTGCCGGTATCTCTGGTTTTGCTGGTCAGGGACAGATTCCTGTGTCTACTGCTATGCCTCAAGTAACCACTGTTGTTACCGACCCTATTGTACACACTGTGCAACAGGTGATTGATATTGACACTCCGCGTGGACAAGATCCCGCAATGGAAGCTATGAAGAGACAGTTAAGGGACTTGGCTGGAGAACTCCGTGAGGTCAAGGCTAGCCGAGGAAACAATAGTGCTCCTGCTAAAGCTCGTGATCTATGCTTGGTATCCCGATTTGAGGTTCCGAAGAAATTCAAAGAGCCAGAATTCGACAAGTACAATGGGACTTCTTGCCCACATAACCATGTTATCCGGTATGTCCGAAAGATGGCTAACTACGCCGACAATGATGCACTGATGATCCATTGCTTTCAGAGTAGCTTGACAGATGATGCAGCAGATTGGTACACTAGTCTGAGCAAAGATAACATTCATACCTTTGAGGAACTCGCTGCTGCTTTTGAAGGTCAATATGAGTTCAACACCCGTCTGAGGCCAAACAGGGACTCTCTCAAAGCCCTATCTCAGAAATCAGATGAAACATTCCGTGAATATGCTCAAAGGTGGAGAGGGGCAGCTGCCCGTGTCTCTCCTCGACTTGATGAGGAAGAGTTAACACAGACATTCCTGAAGACTCTGAAGAAGGAATATAAGGAGAGAATGATAGTCTCTGCCCCAAACAACTTCTCTGATATGGTTACAATGGGAACGCGTCTAGAGGAGGCCGTCCGAGATGGTATTATTGTCCTAGAAAAAGGTGAATCTTCAAACAGTGCACCAAAGAAGTACGGTAACGGACACCACAAGAGAAAAGAATCTGACGTAGGAATGGTGTCTGGTAACCCATCTGCAGCTGCTACACAATTACCTCTACCTTATCACTACATGCAATACTCTCAACATCCTTTCTTCCCACCACTCTACCAGCAATATCCTCCACCACCGGGTCAACCACCAATGCCCGTCAATGCCATCCCCCAGCAAGTACAACAACAGCCTCCTGCTCAACAGCAACGGCAACAACAACAGGGTCCCCGACCCAAACCTTCTTTTCCAACAATACCAATGCTTTATGGTGAGCTGCTCCCAACTCTACTTGCTAAGGGACACTGCGTCACTAGACCAGGCAGACCTCCGCCTAATCCATTGCCTCCCAGGTTCCGTCAGGACCTCACATGTGAATTCCATCAGGGTGCTCAAGGCCATGATGTCGAAGGTTGCTTTGCTCTGAAATATATTGTGAAAGATCTGATAGAAAAGGGACGGTTGACTTTTGAGAACAGTGTTCCTCATGTCCTTGACAATCCGCTTCCGAACCATGCTGCTGTCAATATGATTGAGGCTTTTGAAAGGATTCCCGTTCCTCAAGAGGATCCCATGTTGGATGTCCGCAATGTCGTTACTCCCTTGGTGCCGTTGCATGTCAAGCTTTGCCAGGCTTCTCTGTTCAAACATGATCATGATTCTTGTTCAGAATGTCTGCAGAATCCTATGGGCTGTTGTGTTGTGCAAAATGATATCCAGAGCCTGATGGATGACAAGTACTTGATTGCCAGTGATGTATGTGTGATTGTGCCAGTGTTCCATGACTCTCCTGTTGAAAGCGTATCTCAGGTAAAGAATGTTGAGCCCTTGGTAATCAGGCTACCTGGTCCGGTATCTTATACCTCTACCAAAGCAATTCCCTACAAATACAATGCAACCATGATTGAGAATGGAGTGGAGGTGCCTCTGGTATCCCCAGCTACAGTTGATAATGTTGCCAGTGAAGTTACAGCTCTGAGAAGTGGGAAAGTCCGTCCACCCTTGTTTCAGAAGAAAGTGGTGACACCTATTGCCACGATAACTCCACCAGTTGCTCCTCCTGTTGACAAGAACACCGGCCCAGCAGGCCAATCTATTGAAGAGTCCAATCTGGACGAAATCCTGAGACTTATCAAGAAAAGTGAATATAAGATTGTTGACCAGCTGCTACAAACTCCTTCAAAGATATCCATCCTGTCTCTGCTCATGAGCTCTGAGGCTCATAGGAAAGTGTTAATGAAGATACTCGAGCAAGCTTATGTTGACCACGAGGTCTCTGTGGATCAGTTTGATGGGATAGTGAGTAATATTACTGCCTGCAACAACTTGGGGTTCGGTGACGATGAGCTCCCCGAAGCAGGGAAACGCCACAACTTGGCTCTACATATCTCAGTACATTGTGGATCTGGCCTGATATCCAACGTATTGGTAGACACTGGATCATCTCTGAATGTAATGCCCGAATCCACGCTAAGACAATTAAGTCATCATGGAATTTCTCTGAGGGGTAGCAGTTATCTGGTTAAAGCTTTTGATGGATCCCGCAAGGATGTTCTCGGGGAAGTGGACCTGCCAATCACCGTTGGTCCCGAGACATTTCAAATAACTTTCCAAGTCATGGATATCAATGCCTCTTACAGCTGTCTCCTCGGAAGACCATGGATCCACGACGCTGGAGCAGTCACATCCACTTTGCATCAGAAGCTCAAGTTCATGAGAAACGGTAAGGTTGTCACCGTATATGGTGAGGAAGCATATCTAGTTAGCCAGGTATCATCGTTCTCTTGTGTTGAAGCAGGGTCCGCAGAAGGGACGTCATTCCAAGGCTTGACTGTTGAGGGTGCAGAGCCCCGGAGGGCTGGTGCTAGCATGACTTCACTGAAAGATGCCCAGAAGGCTGTTCAAGCAGGGCAAACTGCTGGCTGGGGCAAGGTGATTCAGATCTTGGAAAACAAGCGTAAAGAGGGCCTTGGATTCTCCCCGACATCTGCTGTTTCAAAGGGAACTTTCTACAGTGCTGGGTTCATCAATGCTATTACTGAAGATGCTGCTGAAGGTGGTCACGTGCCTGCATTTGTTATACCAGGAGGCACTGTGAGAAATTGGGAAGCCATTGATGTTCCTTTAGTCATGCATGCTTCCATGTAATGTGTCTTGTTGCTCATGTTTTTTGTTTTCAAAATAACAATCCTTTCGCTCTGCCCAAGGCGAAAGTGATATCATTGTAAGGACGTGTTTGTTTCGGCATTGCCGCTATCAATAAAAGTTGTCGTTTTTCTCACGACTCTTTGTTTTTTTTACTTTTTAGTGCCTTTTTCTTGGAAATAATGGTAATGCCAGAAAAAACCAAAACATCTGTATTTTTCTTATTAATTTCAAAAATCTGCATGAAAAACTTTTTTTCTAAAAATCATCCCAATCATATTATGCAGATTGAACCATAATAAACCCGTTGAACACAGTGACCCTATGGTTCCTCCAAATTTTGAATTCCCTGTATATGAAGCTGAAGATGAGGATGATGATGAAGAGATACCATATGAGATCACTCGACTGCTTGAGCAAGAAAGAAGAGCCATTCAGCCTCACCAGGAAGAGATTGAGCTTATCAACCTGGGTACTGAAGAAAACAAGCGAGAGATCAAGATTGGTGCTGCACTTGAGCCAGAAGTGAAAAGGAAAATCATTCAGCTTCTCCATGATTATCCAGATGTCTTTGCATGGTCCTATGAAGATATGCCGGGTCTAGATCCCAAGATTGTGGAACATCGGATACCGACAAGACCTGAATGTCCTCCTATCAAACAGAAATTGAGAAGGTCTCGTCCAGACATGGCTCTTAAGATCAAGGCTGAAGTGCAGAAGCAAATTGATGCGGGCTTCCTCATGACAGCTGAATATCCTGAGTGGATTGCCAACATCGTACCAGTACCAAAGAAAGATGGGAAAGTTCGAATGTGCGTGGATTACAGAGATCTGAATAAAGCCAGTCCAAAGGATAACTTCCCATTGCCTCATATTGATGTGCTTGTTGACAGTACTGCTCAATCCAAAGTATTCTCCTTCATGGATGGTTTCTCTGGTTATAATCAGATACGGATGTCTCCTGAAGATAGAGAAAAGACGTCCTTCATCACTCCGTGGGGAACGTTCTGTTATAAAGTGATGCCGTTTGGCTTGATAAATGCTGGTGCTACCTATCAAAGAGGCATGACCACTCTGTTTCATGACATGATTCACAAAGAGATTGAAGTATATGTTGATGATATGATTGTAAAGTCAAGTGATGAAGAGCAACATGTCGTGTATTTGAAAAAGATGTTTGAAAGACTGAGAAAGTACAAGCTGCGGTTGAATCCCAACAAGTGCACATTCGGTGTACGATCCGAAAAGTTGCTAGGCTTCATTGTCAGCCAGAGAGGCATTGAAGTTGATCCTAACAAAGTCCGAGCCATCAGAGAGATGCCGGCCCCTCAAACTGAGAAGCAAGTCAGAGGTTTCCTCGGACGTCTGAATTATATTTCAAGATTCATATCCCACATGACTACTACTTGCGGTCCAATTTTCAAATTGCTCAGAAAGAATCAGCCTGTTGTATGGAATGATGAATGTCAGGAAGCTTTTGATAGCATTAAAGAATACCTGTTGGAACCACCTATCCTTGTCCCGCCAGTGGAAGGGAGGCCTTTGATCATGTATCTGTCAGTGTTAGATGATTCAGTGGGTTGTGTTCTCGGTCAACAAGATGAGACTGGTAAGAAAGAGCATGATATCTACTATCTGAGCAAGAAATTCACCGACTGCGAGACTCGGTATACGATGCTTGAAAAGACTTGTTGTGCTTTAGCCTGGGCTGCCAAACGCCTGCGTCATTACATGGTGAATCATACAACTTGGTTGATATCCCGAATGGATCCAGTCAAGTACATCTTTGAAAAGCCTGCTGTTACTGGAAAGATCGCACGTTGGCAGATGTTGTTGTCTGAATATGACATTGTATACAAAGCTCAGAAAGCAATCAAAGGAAGCGTCCTTGCTGAGCATCTTGCTTGCCAACCTCTTGATGATTACCAGCCAATTAAGTTTGATTTCCCTGATGAAGAGATTATGTATCTGAAAGCAAAAGACTGTGAAGAGCCACTGATCAATGAAGGGCCAGATCCCAATAGCAAGTGGGGATTGGTGTTTGATGGTGCTGTTAATGCTTACGGTAAAGGAATTGGAGCCATCATTGTGACTCCGCAGGGGCACCACATTCCTTTCACTGCTCGAATAACTTTTGAATGCACAAACAACATAGCTGAATATGAAGCATGCATCTTGGGCATCGAAGAAGCCCTTGACCTGAGAATCAAGCACCTTGACATCTATGGAGATTCTGCACTTGTCATTAATCAGATAAAGGGTGAATGGGAAACTCATCATGAGAAGCTGATCCCATACCGTGACTATGCAAGACGTCTGTTGACATACTTTACCAAGGTTGAGCTGCACCACATCCCTCGGGATGAAAACCAGATGGCTGACGCTCTTGCTACGTTGTCTTCTATGTTTCGTGTCAATCACTGGAATGACGTGCCTGTAATCAAAGTACAGCGTCTTGATAGACCCGCTCATGTGTTTACTATTGAAAATATGCCAGATCAGGCTGATGAGGTTGTGAATGATAAAAAGCCTTGGTATTACAACATCAAACAATTCTTGCAGAATCGTGAATATCCACCTGGTGCTTCCAACAGGGATAAAAAGACTCTGAGACGATGGGCTAGAAAATTCCTTCTGGACGGAGAAATCCTATACAAGAGGAACTACGACATGGTTTTGTTAAGATGTGTTGATAAGCAAGAAGCTGAGAAGTTGATGCATGATGTACATGATGGTACCTTTGGGACCCATGCTTCGGGCCACACCATGTCAAGGAAACTGTTAAGAGCCGGCTATTACTGGATAACTATGGAGCGTGACTGCCACAAACATGCTAAGAGATGCCACAAATGTCAAATTTATGCTGACAAGATTCATGTGCCTCCACATGCCCTCAATGTTATCTCTTCCCCATGGCCTTTCTCTATGTGGGGCATTGACATGATCGGAAGAATTGAACCAAAGGCTTCCAATGGACATCGTTTCATTCTAGTGGCAATTGATTACTTCACCAAGTGGGTTGAAGCTGCTTCCTATGCAAATGTGACCAAGCAAGTGGTTGTCAAGTTTATCAAGAATAACATCATCTGTCGATACGGTGTTCCCAACAAGATCATCACTGACAATGGTTCCAATCTGAACAATAGCATGATGCAAGCTTTATGTGAAGAATTCAAAATTGAACATCACAACTCTTCTCCGTATAGACCTCAGATGAATGGTGCAGTTGAGGCCGCTAACAAGAACATCAAGAAGATTGTTCAGAAGATGGTCACCACTTACAAAGACTGGCATGAAATGCTACCATTTGCCTTGCATGGTTACCGTACTACAGTGCGCAGTTCAACCGGGGCAACTCCTTTCTCTCTGGTATATGGCATGGAAGCAGTTCTCCCCCTGGAAGTGGAGATTCCATCTCTTCGAGTAATCATGGAAGCAAAGTTAACTGAGGCTGAATGGTGTCAAAGTCGGTATGATCAATTGAATCTGATTGAAGAGAAACGTATGGGTGCTATGACTCATGGACAGTTGTATCAAGTTCGAATGAAGAATGCTTTTGACAAGAAAGTCCGACCTCGAGAATTCAAGGAAGGCGAACTTGTATTGAAAAGAAGGATAAGTCAGCAACCCGACCCAAGGGGCAAGTGGACACCTAACTATGAAGGTCCTTATGTTGTCAAGAAGGCTTTCTCTGGTGGTGCTTTGATTCTTACACACATGGATGGTGTTGAACTCCCAAATCCTGTTAATGCCGATATAGTCAAGAAATACTTTGTCCAAAAAGAAAAGAACAGCGTGGTAGGTCGAAAACCCGAAAGGGCGGCCTAGGCAAAAATGCGCTTCCCGGTGGATCGAAAACCCGAAAGGGCGATCCAGGCAAAAGTTAGGGACAAAAAAAAAATGAATATGAAAGAGCTCGCTGAGATTGTACGCAACTCAGGCAAGAATGAGCGCCTCGATGAGCCGAAAACCCGAAAGGGCGGTTCATGCAAAAATGAGGTTGACAATAAAGACAAGTAACTATGTCTGGCAAATCACCATCACCCCTTGGGGCATCTGCAACTGTCAATGGTCTTCTTCATCAGAGGCTTCTGTACTTGGGAATTCAAAATTTCTATGAAATGTAGCGGTCATCGTGTTCAATGTATCACCAACCAATAAAATTACCATTTTCCAAGCTTTGTAAATCCGTGAAGTCATGCCCTTGGCTGACTTTCACTCTTCTACATCAATTTGAGCCTTTCTATTGTTTGAAATTCTATTTTCTTTCTACTTTCAATGCTTCATACAAAATATTTTCTGTCTATTTGATAATGTCAATGTCTGAAACAAACATTTTTGAAAATTAAAAATCTTTTTCTGTCTATTTTGAAAGCAAACCTGAGCAACAGGGTACATTTCAATGAAACATGCATGAATAAATGAGTGTCAATGTCTATTTCAATACATGTTACAAGCAGGTTACCCCCCCAAGATGATCTGTGGTCAATGGCAAGAATGAAAAAACAGAATGAAAATGAAAAATGAAAAAATGCAAATGAAAAGCTCGCTAAGTTGAAAACCCGAAAGGGCGGCTTAGGCAAAAATGAGCACCCCGCTGATTGACAACCTATGAAGGCAATTCAGGCAAAAATGGGGCAATGAAAAGAATCTTTACTCCCCGGTGAATCGAAAACCCGAAAGGGCGGTTCAGGCAAAAGTGGGGTTTGAAAATGAAAAATGAAAAGAATGAAAAAGCATTGACCACAGATGCGAACATCCAATGTTTACCCAGCACTGACACGCCTAGCAACGGCGAACTGTGTCCAAGAACCTTCCAAGGGTCCTCCTTTACAAGTTTTATTGCCCTCAGCCATGGTTTCGATACGTCTCTCAACGACGGTCTCTCCAAAGAGGTTTTTTCCCCTGTGAATATGTTGCAGCACGAGCCACTACGTGCCCAAACTTCCAACGCTTTGTCTATCCCTGTGAAACTTTCTCTGTCCAACGGCCAACCAATCATGCATTCCAAGCATTCATACATGCATAATCATGCATTTTATGTGCTCATACATCCAATAATCTTGCTATACCTTACATACATGTTGCATATCCAACTTTCAACTGCCAAACTCAATGCAAGTTTCAACTCTCCAACTTCAATTCCAATCATGTCAACTGTCAAATTCGAAGCAATTTCCAATCTCCAATGTCAATTCCAATCTCAATTTCAATGTCAAACTGTCAAATTCAACTCAATTTCAATTGTCAAATTCGATGCAATCTCAACTTTCTAATCTCAATTCCAAACTTCAACTGCCGAACTCAATTTCAATTTCAATTCCAATTCCAACTGTCAAATTCGAAGCAATGTCCAATCTCCAATTCCAATGTTGACGTCCAATGACAATGTCAATGTCAATCTCCAATTCCAATGTTGACATCCAATGACAATGTCAATGTCAATCTCCAATTCCAATTCCAATGCCAATTTCCAATCTCCAATGTCAATGTCAATGTCAAATTCCAATTTCAATTCCAATTTCAATGCCAATGTCAATGTCAATGCCAATGTCAATGTCAATGCCAATGTCAATATCCAATGTCAATGTCAAATGCAAATGTCAAATGTCAAATGTCAAATGTCAATGTCAAATGTCAATGTCAAATATCCAATGTCAAATGCAAATGTCAAATGTCAAATGTCAAATGTCAATGTCAAATGTCAATGTCAAATATCCAATGTCAAATGTCAATGTCAAGTATCCAATGTCAAATGTCAATGTCAAATGTCAATGTCAAATATCCAATGTCAAATGTCAAATGTCAATGTCAATGTCAATGTCAAATGTCAATGTCAAATATCCAATGCCAATGTCAATGTCAATGTCAATGTCAATTTCAATTGCCAAGCCAATGTCAATGTCAATGTCAATGTCAATGTCGATGTCAATTCTCAATTCAAATCAATGTCAATTTACTCTTGGGCCAACAAAAATGGTCATGTCTACTTTCAAATTAAGTCAACGACAATTTACCCTCAATTGGTATCTTGTTAAACCAGACTTTCAATTTGTATCTTGTTACTGGTCAAGCGCCAGGTTCGATCCAAAAAAGAACCACTTGTACCTGCTTATATACCTATGCTTCCGGACAAACGGCAAGTTCGATAGAACAGTTTGTACCCAGCTTATGTTCTATTATCGGTCAAACGGCAAGTTCGATAGAACAGTTTGTACCCAGCTTATGCTTTGTTATCAGTCAGACGGCAAGTTCAATCTGAAGAACAGTTTGTACCCAGCTTATGCTTTGTTATCGGTCAAACGACAAGTTCGATCTAAGAGAACAGTCTGCACTCTCCCACATGATGTGGTGATAATCCAACAAGCAAGTTCGATCCAAAGAAACAGCTTGTATCAACCCTTTTGTCTATGTCTCCAGCCAAACAGCCAGTTCAATCCAAAAGAACAGTTTGTGTCTGCCTATCTGTTTGTATCTTCAACCAAGTGTCAAATTCGATCCAAAGAACAGCTTGTATCTGCCTATATGTTTATGCTTCCGATCAAGCGTCAAGTTCGATCCAAAGAACAGCTTGTATCTGCCTATATGTCTATGTTTCCGGTCAAGTGCCAAGTTCGATCCCAAGAGCAGCTTGTACCTGTCTATTTGTTGCCCGTTCTTTCTACCTTGATGTCTATAAATCCCTTGGTGGTGTGACACAGCCCGTAGATTCCGGTTCGATTGTCTTGCATTCATAAATGAAATGTTGCATGGCATTCGTGTTTGTTTGAAAAATCTGAAAGTGTATTTTTATGTCCAAAAGCAGTGCAAATGTTAATATTTAAGTATCTTCGTCCCGTCAACTCAAAGACTTCGTCTCTTGACCCTCCGGACAAAGAAACTTAAATAGGGGCAGCTGTTATACCCTAATTTTGGACCTAAAAATACTAATCAATTCTTCTTTTCTTGCATTATAAGTCATTTGATATGTCTCTGATCAATTGCATCTTTCTCTGCATTTTATTTCAATGTTATTTGCAAAATTCACATAAAAGGGTATTTTAGTCATTTCCTGCATTCAATTCATTTTAATCTTTGAAAATTGTTTGAGTCTTTTAAATTGGTTTGTATAAGCCCTTGTTTCAATCTCATGTCAAAATTCATTTCAAAAATATCAGTTAAGTCATTTTTTTAGTCAGTATAGCCCCTAGGGGCATTTTAGTCATTTCCTATGTCAAAAGTTCTTTCAGTCTTTTAAAGATTTGTTTGAGTCCTTTCAAGTAGTTTGAATAAGTCTCTGTTTCATTCTATGTCAAAATCCATTTTAAAATTGCATTTGAAGTCATTTTGAGTCAGTTTTGCCCCTAGGGGCATTTTAGTCTTTTCATGTGTTAAGATTTGTTTGAGTCCTTTCAAGTAGTTTGAATAAGTCTCTGTTTCATTCTATGTCAAAATCCATTTTAAAATTTGCATTTGAAGTCATTTTGAGTCAGTTTTGCCCCTAGGGGCATTTTAGTCTTTTCATGTGTTAAAACCCTGTTTAAATTCTAAAAATTTGTCTCTGAGTCTTTTAATTTGTTTGAATAAACTCTTGCTTTAATCCTTTGTTAAAAAATCATTTTAAAATTGCATTCGAGTCGTTTCGAGTCATTTTAGTCCCTAGGGGCGTTTTGGTCATTTCACATAATATTTCTGATTCATTTTAATCTGCTTTGTCATTTTTAATCGTCTCGCTTTACGTTATTTTTCAATTTACTTTTTCAATTCGATTTTAGTTTAATTTTCATTTTGGTCCTCGTACTTTTATTATTTGCATTTTAATCCCTTTTTTAGTTTGTTAGAGTCCAAGTGCCACGTGTCCAAATGTTATTGGTCCACAAAAGTTTGTTACAAGTCAGGTGCCACATGGCATTATCTCATTGGTCCAAGCTTACCACCTCACCTATATAAGTCAAGGCATGGTCAATTTTCAACACAACTAATCACACTAATCATTTTTCTCATTAATCATTTTTTTTACACAAAAATCACAAAAATTCATAATTATTTTCCCTCTCTTCTAACAACTTTTCTCCACCATAACAACCTTCAACCACCTTCTTTCTCCACCATAACTAACTTCCACCACCACCTAAACCACCACAACTAATTTTCCACCACCAAAATTCACCACTATCTCTCTCCATTCTCACATTCTTGCTTGCTCTCTCCTCATTATGGAGAAAGCAGAGTCCTCCACCGCCATTGCTCCCACCTCCGATCAAGATTCAGACAAAACCACCGCACACAACACCGCCTAACACTCCCCTCCGGCCTCCGTCTCCTCAAATCCGAAACCATCCTCTCAATCTGCCGTGCTGCTTCTCTCTCCCCTGACTCCCACCTCAACCGACTTGCTCTCTCCACCGCCGTCTCCAAACTCTCCGCCGGCAAAAACTATGACACTCTCCGTCAATTCCTCGATGAGCTTCTCCAATCACATTCCGATCTCCAAAACGAAAGGTTTGTCTCTCACGTTATCGTTCCTTACGGTCAAGCGAATATGATGAATCAAGCTCTCGATACTTTCAAATTCATGCGTGAGAATCTCAACATTGTTGCTTCTGTTAAATCGCTTAATACCTTGCTTTTGGCTGCGATTCTTGCCAAGAATCATGAAGAGGTAACGAGAATTTATCTCGATTTTCCGAGGATTTACGATATTAAACCTGATGTTGAGACTTGTAATTTGGTGATTAAGTCGCTTGCTGAATCAAGTTCCAGTAATTCTGTTTTTTTCGATTTTTGATGAAACGAAAGGAACAATGTTGAATCTAGTATTGCAACGATTAATAACGAAAGTGGGTTTCATAGTGAGAAGAAGTTTGATGAGGTTGGGAAATCGTTGAATTTGATGAAGAGAGGTATAAGTTGTATCCGAATCTGAGTCAGAAGAGGAAGATAAGAAGAGGAATGTGGCGTGGCTTCATGAGTGTGGGCCTGGGCTTTGTTCTCAGCATTGCTGCATTCTTCTTGCTACCTGCACCCTCCTTCTTGCCAAATAGGCCTCTGTTTGCCTCAAATTGCCCGGTAAAGTTCCTAAAACCTTTCTCGTTGTTCTTCTTGATGATTCTTGATGTGTTTCACATATTAGGATTGCTTAGGAAAATATATGTGTAAAGCGTGATTGATATCGTTACTCCTTTTTTTTTTTTTTTTTTTTTTTTAGTTCTTGATAAATGCTTTGTTAAAATGTAGATAAAAGTTCCATATGCTTTATTCCTTTTAATTGTCCCTTGATCATTTTTAGGGTTGAATCTCGTTCTTAAAAATGTAAAAAATGTGTATGCTATCTTGTGTTAGTTTCAATTTCCTTTGCAAGTTGTTAATAATGGTCCCTTTTTTACTTACACTGTGTTCGATTTTTCTTGCCTATGAAAAATGCTCCAAAAAATAGACACCACGCCTTGTAAATTTGTCATACCTTTTACTTGTGATTTTGGTTAATTTTTCTACGCTTGAAAATGATCCTAAATGTGTGTTATGATGGAGTTTTTTCTACCCATTGTTTTGGTACTCTTTCGTGCCTTAAAAATACTTCAAACATGTGCTTAATTGCAATATTTTTGTTCCATGACTTGGCTGAAATTTTTGCTTCCAAGATATGTGAAATGCCATATGTGAATTTGTCTCTTGTATTCTCAATGTTTCTATGCTCTTTACCATTTCTTTTATGCCACACTTCCATCATTTTATGCATCTTCCATCATTTTATGCATTTTGGTTCACTAACCCTTTTGTTTCCATCTTGTGGCTATAGCTTTATTTTCTTGCAATTTAGTTTCATGCAAAAAATTAGAGTGTAAAGTTTAGGAAATATTGTAATATTGTTTCCTTTTTCTTATGCAATTTAATTTCTTGGCAAAGAGGCCATAGAATGTATCTAGGCCAATGATGTAATAAGGACAATGGACTCTAATAATGTACACCGACACAAGCACCGACACATGCACACACATCACTTTAGATATAGCTAGAATATGCATGTTTAGATGTATGTTTAGGATTGTATGTTTAGATGAATGCCTAGGATTTATACTTAGAAAAATCATTTTCCAAAAAAATATGAATAAACTTCATTCAAACCATTTTCCAAATAAACCTTGGGATCAAAATCCCATTGAATTTTCCTTTTTCATTTTCTTAATCAAATTCCAATGAAAATAATCATACTTGACTTCTTTTGCAAAATGACTAATCAAACCTCACAATTTCATAAATCTCATGCCCTTGAGGCCTCTTTCTATTCTTCAAAATCCCATTTTCAAACTTAAAATCAACCAACAAAAACAAAAACATTTTTTGAGAGAGAACTACGGTGGATTTGATCCCTTAATCGGGTACGTAGGCAAGGAACAAAATTCCTTCAATTCAACTAAAAAAAATTCAAAAACATTCTTCTCCCTCCAATTCTTCACTTAGAAAATTCTTAGGTTTAATAACATCTTTCAAAATAGCATTTAAAAATAAAGCGCGCGCGTAGAAATTAAAGACGGTTCCTATAGGTTACTATAGTCGTTATGGGTGCCTAACACCTTCCCGTAGCGAAAACAACTCCCGGACCTCGATTCTCAAGGGTTTTGCTTACTTTTTCCCTTCCCAAGAAAAAATAAGATATCACCGGTTTAAAAGGTTCAAACGTAATCAATGTTTGACACCCGAAAACCAAGATAAAACAATGTGTAAACATTCTTTCACTCTTTTTGAAATGTCTTCGTCCTTTGCAAGATTTGGATGTGTTATCAAAGTTTTGTTCTTATTTCTTCTATTGGTCTGTCGTAGATTTTCTTAATTTTATATTTTGTGACAAACACAAATGGCTCGAGAATTAATATAGAGCATATGCGTACTGGTATTTAAATTGTGTTATAGACGAGAAAGATTTAATGTCTTCATAAAACCCAACCCCATAAATGTCACTCATGTTTCATGCATATTCATCCTCCATAGATAGATTAGTATGCATCAAAAAACTAAGTATATATATTAAGTAACTCCATGTTAAAGAAGTGCATGAATTGCATATTTTACATTTTTTATCGAGTTTGATCCTTCTTTTTTTGATCAAGCTTGATCCTTATTTTAATTCTAATAATTTTCTCCAATATATATCAAGAAAAACTTAACCAACATTGATGTTGAAAAACATATTGTTTATGAGTTACATACGTTAGCGCAATAGAAAGAGCAGACAGACGGGCACGGGAGTGCCCGTATGGACGCTAGTATATATAACAACAACAAATACATGCTTCGAAGGGAATTTCTACATTGAATAACACCAAGAAAAGTTTTTAGGTTGTGGAGGAACGAATTGAAGAGTAAACTATTCAACGTAATTCAAATAATTTTGACTACAAGCTTGGTTTCATGTGAAAAGTTTTAAAGAAAGTCACAAGGAAGATGAAAGTACAAAAATTAGGGTTCTTACCGAAGCAACACAAATCAGAAGATTGATTGAATCACAAAAAGAACAAGTCACGTGAATCGGAAATGTAAGCTTCCATTGGTAGGAAAACAAAGTATAAGGTGCCAATAAACTCGCCATATTGAGCATCAACGAGAATTGAGTTTCTTGGCCATGGCAATGTAGATCGATATGAAAGAGATGAAACCTAGTATATCAGAGAAGTGATGGAGATGGTGATGATCGGCGATACGGCGGAGATTGTGGGAGCGACGACGACGGTGGAAGAAATAATCGAGTTTGGGTTTCACAGGAGTGGGGTGTTGTGTTTCTGAGAGTTTTTTTTTAACAAAAAATTATCTTTTACGGTAATTTATTTAATTAAACATAAAAAAATCAAAATAAAACTAATTTCTATCAAATGGTTGCTAATTTTTTTAATATTCACTACCATTACATTTCCTAGCACAATAATGGTTACAAATCTTATAATCTCTTGTAGTGAAATAACTATTAAAACTCACACAAGTATAACTTGTTTCCCTATTCTTACGACCATGACACACCACTTCCAGTCCATGATCTGTTCCCTATAAGTAACTATATGTTTCTCTCTTTCATTTCTATTGGAAATATAAAGCTAACAAAGAAGAATCTTTGAAAGAAAGAGGGGTAGAAACAAGTGAAAAGATTCAATCTTTAGAAGCCCACTGCCTAAATCCTCAACAGGTAAGTTTATCAACCTTTCAACTCATGATTTGTTATATGATATCAAATTTAAATTGAAAACTCTCCTTATGAATGTTCTCTAATTTTCTAATGGAATCTTATTCATGATCTTATTATATGATGTCAAATTTCAATTGAAACCTCTTCATCAAATAAAATTATGTTTTGAATGTTCTTTATTTCACTACTAAAAAAGCAAAATTTAGTGAGAAAAATTTAGCGAGGGAAAACATGAAATCCCTCTCTAATTCCATCACTAACTTTTGCGACCAAGAAATTTGTGAGGGATTTTATTTTTTCCGTCACTAATTTTCGTCCCTAATTTTGCCTTTTCTAGTAGTGTTTCTAAAACGTTTCATATTTTATTCTTTGTTAAACCATGAGAAAAATTGGTCCAATTTAAGATCATAGCTATTCTTTGTGTAGTAGCTGATATATCCATACTTTATGAGCTACTATATGGCTAGTCTTATAAAAGCATTTGGCTATGTTTAATTTAAATTATTTTGAATATCTCAATAATAAATTTTCATATATTTACAGTTAATTAATTTTATATAAAATAAATTTCTCTAACATGTTTGGTTCTTTTGTTGCCACGATAATAGTAGAAAATTATTTTATTCGGTATCTATGATGAAAATCTTATATTATCTCTGTTTCATTTAATTCTGAATGTTGAAAAACTTGTAAGATTAAATTCTGATTGTTTGTTTGATTGGTTTTTCCAAAGTATCATGCTATTTTGAAATTGATAACCAAAACTATAGAAACTAAATGCAAATAACTGCTACATATTTTTTCTATAGTCTTTACATGTTTATCGAAATCGAGAATGTAGAGAAAGTGGTAGTTTTCTATTAATTGCTTATGTATAAAATTTTAACTTTTACAGTGAGCATTCTAAGAACTTATGTTGAAATTGAAACGCAAATAGAGGAGCGAACTCTATTTCTTCTGATGTTTCTTTCTAGAATTTCTATTTCAGTATTTGTAGTTATATGTTAATCTATGTCACCTTAGTTGTAGTTTTCATCGATATTATGTCTTTTAATCAATGTATCAAATTATACTATTCTGCATAATGTTGCTATCGCTGATATTTGACAAAACTTTTTTACTAAATCATGTATCGGAAAATTATAGCAGTTTGTTCAAATTCCACGACGCTACATCCACTTTACGATAAAACTGCTTTTAATTTGTCCTGTTCCATTCCAGGTTTGTGTTGAACTTTGTTGTAAATCTATCAGGCCCTTACGCCATTACAGTTGCTTATGGTGGAATGTATAGCATTCCCTTGACCAAAGATCTACAGGTTATTTATGATCATTTCAGCGAACTCAATCACGTTTATAATATTTTAGTATTATTAATCTATTTATTGTTCTGAGTTAGAAACTTTAATTGGACTGAACAATATGCTCGAAACAAGCGTGTGCAGGTCAGTTACTCAATAAACTTTTTTGTTTTGTTTTGTATTGTTGAGCAAATTAATCAATTGCAATACCATAATGAACAAATAGTGATAAAATTTCAAGAGGCTAAACCCACTTTGAGTCGTATCAAATTGCTTAACAACATTGTTAATCTCTTAAATCAAGCCTTAAGAGATTGTTTGACGTTGTATAGACACTTGAAACGACACAAAACTAGCCTCGGTGATCATGCAACATACAATGTTCCCAAAGTGAAACTCCTTTCTCTAGGCAATCACTGAAAGAGCATACGGCTCTACTAGGAATTCGAAATATTCTGTCAACATTTTTGGTAATGGTTGTTGCATTGCAAAAGCTATCACTTTCTTCAAAATATACCATCTCTTTAATGTTGGTGTTAAAGTGGTCCCTTTATTAGAGACTAGTTAGTTAGTGCCTATATATAGGCTTAAGGTGTTACATGGTAACTAACTTTCTCATATTGTAACATTTCATTTTCCATCAATAGAAAGAATTTACAAGCTTTTCTCTCCTTCATCAATGGATGCCATGTTTCATAACATGGTATCAGAGCAAATATGGTATCCACCTTGAACAATTTTTCCGCTGCATTTTCCAGAGAAAGTATATTTTTCTCATCTTCATTTTCTCGATTCTTTTCTTGTATGTTCTTCCCTTTCCGTTGATTTTTTTTTCGTATCTCTTCTTCATCGATTCTTGCTCTTTGATTCTCGATATCGGAATCTGATTACTTCTCGTTTCTTATCGATTTCTGGATTGAAATCCATGTTCTGATTCAGTTTCATATTTGATTCCAGTCTCTTGGTCGGAATCTTTCGTTATCGCATTTTCCCCCAAATCTTAGGGTTTGGGATTCCAATTCCAATCCGATTTTGATTTCACTATCTGATCATCTTCAATTTGTTCGAGTCGATTTCGATTCCTTCAATTTCAGTTGAGTTTCCGTTTTGCGATTCCTCTTTCTTCATCTTGTGTTTCGAATTCAGTTTCAGTGCTTGGGATTTCGTTTTTTTTTTCAATTTGATCTCAGTCAATTGTGTGATTCATTCATCTCAATTTCATTTTCCTTCTCGTGTTATTCCCAAATCGTAGGGTTCTTGATTGATTGATGCTTGTTATGAGATTATGGATTCAGTTTTGTTTTGAAACTGAATGTTGTTTACTGACTTTGGTGTTGTGCTTGGTTCTCGATTTAATCTGAATCCATCTTGATTCTTCACCTTCAATTTGCTTTGAGGTTTGAGTTCGACTTCGTCGACGGTGGCTTGTTGATGAAATTGTCGTTGCGAGAGTTGTTTTGTAGATTCAGCTTTCTTGGTTCACTATTGTGGTTTGGTGGAGTCTGGATTACCTTTTCTTTGGATATTTGTTATGCTTCATTCTTGGAAGCATTGGTTTTTCTTGTCTCGGCTTGGCATAGGAGGGCATCACTTTTATCTTTGGAAGCTTGGTCTTGTTGCTTCATGGTACTTTTGGTGTGAAGTTTGTTCAACATTTGACCTCCTTCCATTGTTGACCATGGCTCTTCCTTGCATTTGGTTTTTCTTGTCTCGGCTCGGCATTGAAGGGCATCACTTTTTATCTTTGGAACCTTGGTCTTGCATATGACCTCCTTCCATTGTAGACTATGGCTCTTCCTTGCACTTCTTTCTTGTCTTGTGCTTCTATCTTGAGTGGTTGAACACTCTTGATGGTTAAGCGTTGTGCCTTAATTGGCTTTGTTGATATTGGCTTCTACCGGATGGTGGTTAAGCGTTGCTTTGATGCTCCTTCCTTCAATTGGTTCAACCTTGAGTTGTGGTTGCTTCTTGTTGGATGAGCACTTGTTTGATATTTTTTTTAGCCGATGTATTTCCGGCATCTTTCCTTGTCTTTTCTCATTTCAAGTTGGAAGTGTTTTGAACACCTTCCAACTTGAGGGGGACTATTAGAGACTAGTTAGTTAGTGCCTATATATAGGCTTAAGGTGTTACATGGTAACTAACTTTCTCATATTGTAACATTTCATTTTCCATCAATAGAAAGAATTTACAAGCTTTTCTCTCCTTCATCAATGGATGCCATGTTTCATAACACCCTTTGAGTCCCTATGGAAGATTTCTACCGTAAAGGGTCTTGAAGAGTTTTAATTAAACTAGACTTCCGTCCTATATAATTTGATTCTTAGTTTTGGATTTTATTGGGTTTTGGAACCTTAAGCTTGTTTAAATTTGATGTCTATTCTTTTGTATTTAAAATAATAGTGTGTATCTGTAATATCCCGCTCGTCAGCTAATGGAAATTTTATCTGTTAAATGTATCAGAGGACGAAAGTTCATGGAAAGTAAGTATAATGGAGAATGTTTATTATGTAATGTCAGGTAAATACGAGTCAAGTATCAGAGTCGGATTTAACACGCTTAAGGCAAGGGCATAATGGTAATTGCTCGCAAAAGGGGTATTTAAGTGATTTTAGTTCAAAATATTCATTCTTCATTTGTCTTTCTCTCTCTAGGTTTTGAGAAGAGAATTCTCTCCTCCTTCTCTCTAACCCACGCCCTCCCTCTCCACTCTAAATCATCCAAACTTCTTCCTAGTGTGATTAAAGCATGGTTTTTGGATGAAAGCTAAGGATCAAGATTGAAGCAAAAGCTAGGGTTTGATGCTTGAAGCTTGAAGTTATGCAAGAAACAGGTTTAGGTGAGTTCCATAGATAGTTTACCTTCCTTTGGTTGTGTAAATTCATGTTAGAAAGTAGTGATTTAAGTTTATGAGAGGTTTAGGACCCTAATGTTCTTTTGAGCAATTCTTGTTGTTTATAAGTTAAAATTGCCATGAGATATGTTTAAATAAGTCAATATATGTTGCTGGATGGTTTTAGTGCATTACATGGTCGAATTGGACGAATTTTGGGTCGAAAATGGCGTAAAACCGCGGCCGGAACACATGAAAATGCAAAGTTCGCAGCGCTGCGCCTGTACAAGGGCGCTAGGCGCCCACACACAGGGAGCTAGCGCTAGGCGCCCCGCTCCTGGCGCCAGGCGCCCCAGACAGGACAACGTTCGCGTTGTCTTGCGTTCGGGTGCTTGGGGCCAGTCATGTGGGGGTCCGTAGCGATCGTTTCGAAGTGTTCTTTGACTGTTTTCACTTATTTTTCTACTGGAACAAGTTTGGCTTTATCAAATCATGAAATTTATAAACGGCTTGAAACTTGGGTTTATGGCATTTTCGGTCTTAGAAATTATTGAAAATTGCACTTATTGTCAATCGATCCTTGCATCAATAATCATGGCAATCGTAGCATGTATCACAAGGATAGCTCAAGAGAGTTTAAGCCGATATTACTCGGGTAGCTATGATATAAGAAAGGGAATGAATGTAGAGCCTCGACATAGTGTTGAGAACTAGAATGATAGCATGAATGATAAGTAAGGCAAGTATAGGATATGATTCCCTAGAATGATAAGGCGCGAAGTGTATGTTCTTCGCATATGACCAAGTAAGAATTGGCAAGTATGTAAGCCGTGGATTGACTAGTTAATCTCTCCACCACGATAAGAATGTTTATGAACAAGTTCAAGTTGCCGCAAATCGGATCGATTAAGGTTCCGAGGTAAATATGTATGTATGATTATGTCTAACTTATATGCACAACAAGACCATGATTAATATGTGTAGGTGGCATGTCTCTTGCTATCCACATTAGGGGGATACAAGGGGTTCTCGTAATGAGAACGATTCAAGCCGTAAGGGACCCGCATGTCACCGAGTAAACAAGACGTAGGTGCTCGTGTCTCTTGTTATCCACGCTAGGGGGATACGGGAGGTTCTCGACCTAAGGGGAACGGTTTAAGCCGCAAGGGACCCGCACGACACCGAGGGAGTCCGATGTACGTACATCGGTCATGTATGGGATTGATCTCGGGGTTACTCCACCCGGGACTATCCGTAAAATGAATCAAGATAATAACTGTTTGTTCAACGCTAACCAATGAATGAACTTAGATACGTTTATGTATGATATGATTATGATTATGTTATGTTCATGATTATGCAAGAGTGAATCCATGCAAGTTTATGTTTAAGAATAAGAGCATTAGATGCTACATGACAAGTACAAGGCATGTATTAGAGCAAGGAAAGAACATGATACCGATGACGATCTTAGGTTTCCCCTAATCGTCCAGTTTAGATTAGTGTCATGATATGTTATGTTTAGGCCTCGATACGTAGAGCGTATTCTTGGCAATGCGGTCCTAGATTTCCCCTCAACCGCCATGACACGTATAGGAAGTGAAGCCTATAACAAGTTAAGATAAGACTATGACGGCTCTAGTATGCACTACCGTCTAAGTATGCAAGTCCCCACACACGTATAATCAACCGTCAGGTTGTAATGTAGACACGTGGTGACCGTAGGTTTCCCCTTGAGGTTGCCTGTAGCCTAGGATTTAGGGGAACTCACTGAGACATTATGTCTCATCCCAATCCTTATTTGTTTCAGATAAGCAGGATGTTTATGCATGTTCGGAGCCGGATGGATATTACTTCAAGGGTTCGTTCGTAAAGCTGCAGGACAAATGGACATCAAGGATGTATTTTTATGTATGGATGAGTTGTATTGTATTATAATTTATACGAACGTGACTTGATGTAAATAATATTCATTCGAAACTTTTCTTGTTGTATATTTTAATGTATCCAGTACTAATAATAACGTTCGTGCCAGACTTTCTAGATACGTCTGGTATGGGTGTTACAATTGGTATCAGAGCAGGTCGATTCAGACCGTGCCTTGGGTCATTAAATTACAACTAAGGTAGTGGGACCATTGGGTTCCGGGTAAAAGTTCTAATTGTTGTTGTTAGTTGAGTCTGATCAACTCAATTTAGCATTCAACGATTAGAATGGATGCCTGAGAGCTGAATAGGACCCAGGAGGAATGAAGTATGTGATGGAGATGCACTGGAAAGTGTGAACTCATAAGTAAGAACTCGGATAAGTATTAGTAAGAGTTTGATCGTGCCAAAAGGTGGCCGGTGAACTAATCAAGCACAAGTGTGAATCCTCCGGGAATGTAAGGCATGTTAAGAAGGAACGTTCCGATAAATTCGAGTATGATGTTAGTGATACTTCATGTATCTGTAAGTGAAGAAGTTGGATATATATATCTAAGCATGACCGGAAGCTTCGGTAAGAGTCGTTGTTGGAATGGGATTATAGTATGCAAAGGAAATATACTCTGGAACGTAAGTACAAGACTACAAGTTAAGGATAAGTCGATATGTGTTGATGAAGTTAGTAAGCTCTCAGGGATTGAGATATGAGAACGGAAGATAAAGATTTATATGTTCAGTAAGAATAAGGTTCTAACAATGAATAAGTTGGTAGAGAAATAAGTTAAGTCGTTCTTAGCGGACGAAGTTAAAGTTGTAAGTGGAAGTTTATGTTAAGTGCTAGGATAACAAGATATCAGTTTCTAATGTGCCGTGAATTGAATCGATTGATGTTAATGATTGTCATGCAAAGGTTATAGAATTGTTTTTAAGACGATCGAAAGGAACGATATGCATTGGGATACTTGAGGAAATAAGATTTTATGAAAAATATGATTTTCTGGAAAACTAATTTTTAGGAAATACGCCAATAGCGAAAATTGCGCTAATAGCGAAATAACTCCAGAGGATTTCGCTAATAGCGAACCTGGTGCGAAATTTTCAGTTTTTCTGAAACCTGTCATTTCGTCTCTAGGGTCACTAGTAGCTATTGGGGGTTGTTTTCACAATATTTTATGTAACAAACACTCTTTATAACATCAAGTATCAAATGCACATTACACCCTATGATTTCTAAGAAGGAAAATGCATGGACAACTATTAACGGAATCAATCCGGTTCAAGATAACATTAGAAGTTAACATGGCAAGAACTGGCGAAGAGTATAGGTCAAGAGTTTTAAGGTTTCGGCTTATGGAATGGATTAAGTGGATGCAAAGACACGAGATGGAAAGTAAAGTGGTAGAGAATTATGCGAAGTCACAAGATTTTCAGGTTTTATGAAGTCATGAGTACCCCCGGATCTATGTTTTGTTTAATTGAATTGCTAAAGCTCGTTAAGATGTTGAATTCAAAAGTTTACAAGATTTTTGAAAGGTAGACACATATGGGTGATTGGAGTTGATGTTTATAGATTTTAAAATGGAATCTTGCAGGTACCGGTTGTTACGATTCACGTAGAGTGGGCTAAACTCACTGGAACTAAGGTTTGATGACACAATTGTGCTGTCAACTTATTCCGTGATTTTAGAGCAACGACTGGGGCCAGATTTATTACGTTTTTATATAAAGAGAAATCGTCAACGCCAATGACCCGTGTGTTAAATTATAATGTTTTCTTAAAGAAAGAAATTAACGAGCAAGCATCAATTGATTACGCAAAACATAGTATGCGAGAATACAAGGATGCAAGGAAGTATGATCAAGAAAAGTATGTATGAATTTATGATGTGTCTACTATGGGAATTCGAGATTGCTCGGAGACAAGTTTAAAGTACGATAAGTATATGTCATAAGGTAAACTCAACTAGTGAGAAAGTAAGGTCTATCCTCAAGTAAAATAATATGGTAATTTGACAAGTCTACCGTAAGATCCAATTTTTCAAGGTATGGTGAAGTGCAAGATTATGGTATTGAATGCCACCTGAAAGGTCTTGACAAGAGTTTAAGAAGATGATGTTTATATGTAAAGTTCGGTTGTCTTAATGAATTAGAGTATTGGTTAAGGTCAACTGGTGGGAATCAGAGTGGCGCAACGAAAGTTAATTGGTAGTTGCTAACAATAATCATGGAACATGGAATGTGATAGTAAGAGCTTTCGTTAGAAGCATTATGGGACAAGCGAGAAGTTCTCGAAATGTTAAGTAAGAAAGGAGACTTATGTAGTCAGTCATGAAAAGGGTTAAGGTATGTGGATGTGTTTTCATCTAAGTAAGACAGGAAAAGCTAGAGTCACCACAAATGAAGAGTATGTGCTATGATAAGAGAAATACATGTAAAAGTCGAAAGGTTTCTTTTTGTGACTCAAAGTAATGATTGAATTATCAAGTGTGGAACCGGTATTAAAAGAAGAAGTGTTATGCATGATAAGAAATAATATGTGATCGTTACCAGATACATTGTTCTGAAGGTTCAAGTTTATTGTTTTTGGAACGAGGAAATGATATAATGTTATGTGGGTCAAGGATCCTATATGATGTATGTTATGCAATTATGTGAGTCTCCATGATATGTATGTACGTCAAGAAAGAATAAGAAAGAAGTTACTTTTGAAGTTCAAGAATTTCTTTATGGAAAGAGATACAAATCATGAGTTGTGCACGATGAAATGTAAGCCCTCTTATGTCAAATTTGTTAAATGATCACGATACTTACTATGAAGATTTCGAACTATGATTTAAAAACTCTTAAATTTAAAATGAGTAATGAGAGACTTGGAAACGAAATTGTTTTTAACATGATATTTTTTCACAAAATTCTTTTAAAAGGTTATGTCTTTATTCGTTCCAAGGATCCGAATACTCGTGTTTAGAAAACTCCTTAAAGCCAAGTGTTAAAACGAGTGTCGTTATTATTTAACAAGAAGTGACATTTGAAAGTAAGTGAATGCTATGGAGAGCAAAATGTGTTGAAGTGAACAACAAAGTTTTTCGAAAAGTTCTATGAGGTGTACAAGTATATGTTAAGAGTATTCAAATGCAAGAGGACTAAGTCGGAAATTTTAAGAACATACGAGCAACAATACTGGTTGTCAGATGAAAGATGTATCGGAGTGTATAAATTATGCTTCTCTATGACAAGTTTTATGAGTTACCATGAATTCAAATGCTAAGAGAATGGTTATGAGATCAGAAGGTTTAATAAGACTCTGAAAAGAGACAAGAGATTCGTGGAATCGTCAAGATAAGTAATGTGTAAAAGAGGAGTATGTCTCAAGGTGCTATAAGGAGAATTATGTTTTAACTATGTATATGTATGAAAAGATGTTTTAAAGTTACAAGTAAGCACGGCAGGGCAAACCTGGTTTCTGGTAGGATTCCAGTTAAAAGGCAAATCCTGAGTGTTCATGTTTATGATTGGATACCTTTAGTGATGGTTTATGTTAAGCGGGTAAGATCCGAGCCTGAGACAATAAGTTTATATGTAGCAAGGTAAGTTCTGAATCGTGAAATACTAAGGAAACTCTAAGTTTGAGTAATATTAAGATCAAGAAGGCTATGTTCAGTTACATGTGGATTAAGAAACAAGATGAGGACATGATGCGATGCACCCGTTGGGATATGTATAAATGGTAAGTTTTTGTCATGATGATTTGTAGTCGATCTCTAAATTTCGAGGACGAAATTTTTTTTAAGGGGGGTAGAATGTAATATCCCGCTCGTCAGCTAATGGAAATTTTATCTGTTAAATGTATCAGAGGACGAAAGTTCATGGAAAGTAAGTATAATGGAGAATGTTTATTATGTAATGTCAGGTAAATACGAGTCAAGTATCAGAGTCGGATTTAACACGCTTAAGGCAAGGGCATAATGGTAATTGCTCGCAAAAGGGGTATTTAAGTGATTTTAGTTCAAAATATTCATTCTTCATTTGTCTTTCTCTCTCTAGGTTTTGAGAAGAGAATTCTCTCCTCCTTCTCTCTAACCCACGCCCTCCCTCTCCACTCTAAATCATCCAAACTTCTTCCTAGTGTGATTAAAGCATGGTTTTTGGATGAAAGCTAAGGATCAAGATTGAAGCAAAAGCTAGGGTTTGATGCTTGAAGCTTGAAGTTATGCAAGAAACAGGTTTAGGTGAGTTCCATAGATAGTTTACCTTCCTTTGGTTGTGTAAATTCATGTTAGAAAGTAGTGATTTAAGTTTATGAGAGGTTTAGGACCCTAATGTTCTTTTGAGCAATTCTTGTTGTTTATAAGTTAAAATTGCCATGAGATATGTTTAAATAAGTCAATATATGTTGCTGGATGGTTTTAGTGCATTACATGGTCGAATTGGACGAATTTTGGGTCGAAAATGGCGTAAAACCGCGGCCGGAACACATGAAAATGCAAAGTTCGCAGCGCTGCGCCTGTACAAGGGCGCTAGGCGCCCACACACAGGGAGCTAGCGCTAGGCGCCCTGCTCCTGGCGCCAGGCGCCCCAGACAGGACAACGTTCGTGTTGTCTTGCGTTCGGGTGCTTGGGGCCAGTCATGTGGGGGTCCGTAGCGATCGTTTCGAAGTGTTCTTTGACTGTTTTCACTTATTTTTCTACTGGAACAAGTTTGGCTTTATCAAATCATGAAATTTATAAACGGCTTGAAACTTGGGTTTATGGCATTTTCGGTCTTAGAAATTATTGAAAATTGCACTTATTGTCAATCGATCCTTGCATCAATAATCATGGCAATCGTAGCATGTATCACAAGGATAGCTCAAGAGAGTTTAAGCCGATATTACTCGGGTAGCTATGATATAAGAAAGGGAATGAATGTAGAGCCTCGACATAGTGTTGAGAACTAGAATGATAGCATGAATGATAAGTAAGGCAAGTATAGGATATGATTCCCTAGAATGATAAGGCGCGAAGTGTATGTTCTTCGCATATGACCAAGTAAGAATTGGCAAGTATGTAAGCCGTGGATTGACTAGTTAATCTCTCCACCACGATAAGAATGTTTATGAACAAGTTCAAGTTGCCGCAAATCGGATCGATTAAGGTTCCGAGGTAAATATGTATGTATGATTATGTCTAACTTATATGCACAACAAGACCATGATTAATATGTGTAGGTGGCATGTCTCTTGCTATCCACATTAGGGGGATACAAGGGGTTCTCGTAATGAGAACGATTCAAGCCGTAAGGGACCCGCATGTCACCGAGTAAACAAGACGTAGGTGCTCGTGTCTCTTGTTATCCACGCTAGGGGGATACGGGAGGTTCTCGACCTAAGGGGAACGGTTTAAGCCGCAAGGGACCCGCACGACACCGAGGGAGTCCGATGTACGTACATCGGTCATGTATGGGATTGATCTCGGGGTTACTCCACCCGGGACTATCCGTAAAATGAATCAAGATAATAACTGTTTGTTCAACGCTAACCAATGAATGAACTTAGATACGTTTATGTATGATATGATTATGATTATGTTATGTTCATGATTATGCAAGAGTGAATCCATGCAAGTTTATGTTTAAGAATAAGAGCATTAGATGCTACATGACAAGTACAAGGCATGTATTAGAGCAAGGAAAGAACATGATACCGATGACGATCTTAGGTTTCCCCTAATCGTCCAGTTTAGATTAGTGTCATGATATGTTATGTTTAGGCCTCGATACGTAGAGCGTATTCTTGGCAATGCGGTCCTAGATTTCCCCTCAACCGCCATGACACGTATAGGAAGTGAAGCCTATAACAAGTTAAGATAAGACTATGACGGCTCTAGTATGCACTACCGTCTAAGTATGCAAGTCCCCACACACGTATAATCAACCGTCAGGTTGTAATGTAGACACGTGGTGACCGTAGGTTTCCCCTTGAGGTTGCCTGTAGCCTAGGATTTAGGGGAACTCACTGAGACATTATGTCTCATCCCAATCCTTATTTGTTTCAGATAAGCAGGATGTTTATGCATGTTCGGAGCCGGATGGATATTACTTCAAGGGTTCGTTCGTAAAGCTGCAGGACAAATGGACATCAAGGATGTATTTTTATGTATGGATGAGTTGTATTGTATTATAATTTATACGAACGTGACTTGATGTAAATAATATTCATTCGAAACTTTTCTTGTTGTATATTTTAATGTATCCAGTACTAATAATAACGTTCGTGCCAGACTTTCTAGATACGTCTGGTATGGGTGTTACAGTATCTATTAAATTACTTCCCCTACTTTAAATATGTGCTAAATGAAAAACTTCTGAACTTTTTTCTTATGCTAAGGTAAAAAAACCTTTTGCAACATTATATAGTCAGAATCATAATGGTTTTCCTACAAATATGATGTTAAGGTAATAATGATTTGGGCTCTTTAACTGAAGTTTCTGCTGCAAGGCATCAGTTGGTAGCTGGTCGAACAATGTTGCTGATGTGTTGGAGATTGATCATTTACAAAACCCACTCATAGGTTATTCATCATTAATTATGTTCCTTCAAGTGAAGTTGTATAATTAATTTTATATGAAAAAAGTTCTAAACGTTTAAAAACTGTTTTTAGTCCTTATCTTTACTACTATATTAGTTAATATAAATTTTAATTGCTTAAGGATTTCCTCTGGTTCACAGGTAAGAATAAGATAACTGGAAAAAAAATGCACTTTTTTTATCATATGTTAAGAGTACTTTTAAGTAAACAATGTTTTAAAACTTACACTTTTATAAGGTAAGAAAAAGAAAATGGCCAGAAAGTCCAAAAAAGAAAAGAGTTATTTCTCAAGCCTGAGAATATTATTTTCCTGCTTGATTTTGTGTGGGTGTTGGTCTTAATGCTTTTGTGAAGACTTTGGGAGTTTTAACTTTTGTTTTGTTTGTTACATAAATTAAGTTGTAGGCTTGTTGTTGGTAAAGGTACTGTAATTTCTGATTTTGTTTCAACTGCGAGAATCAACTACAAAGAATAGTCTGCTTGTATTATATTAAGCAAGTTTTTTTTTCTTTGCCCAAACTGCATCTCAGGAAACTTGGTATAGGAAGAGGAGAGAAGACAAAGAAAACTCTTTGAATTACTAACATTTTATTTTAGCTCATTATGAAACCATTCATTGTTTTGGCTCATTTCCTCTTCGCTTATTGTTGGTTCTGCAAGTCTTTATTTTGCTACTTTATTTGCTCTTTGGACCCTTTTTCTTCATTATTTTCATCTATGATTAATTAATATTTTGGCGTATAGGTTTTGAAAGGGAACTTTCCTGATTTTGCGGAAGTAGTGAATAAGCTTCAGAAGAGTGTTGAAATGTATTTTGATAGTGATGTTGTATTTGAAGAGAAAGAGGAATCCAACAATGAAGGTAATTTCTATTTAAGATTGATTGAAGTATTTAGGAAGAAATTTAGGGTTGTTCACCGTAATATACTATGGACCTGCAATCGAACACTTATGGGTGGTTCACCATAATGTACTATGGACCTGCAATCGAACACTTATAGTCATATTAAAAATATTAGACATAATAAAACTAACTACGAGGACCAAAATAGATAACGGCATAATACATAAGGGACCTATTTGAAATATTTTTTTTAGTTAAGGACCATTGTGAAATAAAAAATTAAGTTAAGGGATCGGATGATCAATTAAGCCAAAAAAATAAGTAATAAAACTAAAGAATATGATAATGATGTTGTTCGTAATCTCTTGAACACAAACAACAATACAAAAACAAAATAACCAAAAGCACAATACCATCAAATAAATAAGCTAAATTGTCAATTAAAGATGTTCTTATTGTTGAATATCAATTAAGGCTATGCTCGTAATAACTTAGTAGGTATGCAATAAGTGGAACTACGGGATTTTCATAAAAATAATGCTTTCACATGAAAAAAGGACACGATAACTTAAAAAACCTAACAGTTACATTGGAAGTAGGGGCAGATCCCAAAAATTATACTGACAACCACAACAAACAAAACGTCTAGAACTATAACCCTGAACTTCAAACTTTTATCGTCGTACCACAACTGCAAAATAAAAAATATATGACATAAAAACAACATTTTGTTTTTGAGTCTTATATATTTTATTTTGTACTTGTGATATGAAGATAAAACTATGAAGTCCGGGGTTATAGTTCTAGGGATTGTATTTGGTGCAGTTGTTAGTATAATTTTCCAATATAATTGTTAGGTTTTTTATATTAAAGTGTCCTTCGGTAATGTTACAGCATTATTTTTATGAATAATGTCCATAGTTCCAGTTATTGCATTCCTACTAAATTTCTATGGGCATAGCCACAATTGGTATTCAATATTAAGAACATGTTCAATTAGCAATGCATATTAATTAATGGATGGTATTATGTTTTTGGTTATTTAGTTTTCTAATTGCTGTCTATGTTAAAGTGACTATGAACACGATCATTATCTTATTCTTCATTTTTATTACTTATTTTTTTATGTCGATCCTTTTGTATCTTTCACGACTGTAATGGCACAACAACACATTTTCTGCATCTTTATTTTCTATTCAGACTGTGTGTTTGTTTCCCAACTTAAGACTTTTAGGAAAAGAATACAAAGGTATACCAACTAATTCTTCATTTTATATCTTTCATTATAGGGATGTTTTGAAGTTTTGAAATCTGACCTTTTTTGAGTTATAATAGTTTAGAACCTTAAATTTTGTAAATTACCTTTAAGTGTTACTTTGCTTAAAGCAAGTTACATTTTAAATAGGATGTTAAAAAAGTTTTTGAACTTCAAAATCTTACCTTTATAAAATTTATGAAGAAGTATTAGTTAGTTTAAATCTCCAGGCCTTTTTACAACTCATTTTAGTGAAGTTTTTGAACAATATCAACTTTAAAAACCGAAATCTTTCAACTATGTAAAGTCATACTTAGTTTAAAGCTTCATTTATTTTTTAAGAGGAGTTTAAAGAGAAGAAAAAACTAATATGGAAGGTCAAATTTGACACAAGTTTAAATATTCATGAGATGTTTACATGTAGTATCTGCAATCAAGAAGTATATATAGTGAAAACAGCTTACGCTTGATAAAGCACCTTAAGCTCCCCCATTTTATTGAAAAAAGTTTACAAGAGGTTGAGACACTGTTAAATAAATTGACAGTCATGTTAATTTCGATATGGATTTCGACTTGCAGCCTTTTACCTTTTGTAATGGCAATGGCAATGACAATGAAATTTTTTAATCCATTTCCTCACTTCATATTTACATTTTATAGAATTTTGAATTGTGGGTGTTTCAATGGTGATCCAACTTATCCACGTTGGAGAGCTAAATATAAACGTGTAAAAGATTTTTGTGGTAAGCAGAGCTACACTAAATCTTAAATAACAATCTAGGTCAAATGATTTTTATAGGCTGAAACTACTTATGTCTTTATAACATTTGTTTGTTAACCTATGACATTCTGACTCTTGAGTTCTATTGTTTATTATTTTCAATGTATAGGAGAAATTGAATTTTGCAGGGGGTTTGAATTTTGTTGTATTCTCAGTTTCTCTGACCTTATATAGCATCATGTTTTCATTCATTCAATAAGATTATTGAATTTATGTAATATATGAGAAGTCATTGGTTCTTGAACATGTTTTTCTCTCTATAGAATTTTGAAACACACACACTTCATTGGTGTGCAACCGACAAAGTGTAGATGTTTATTGTCACTGCGATTTCTCTCGCTTAACAGGTTAACCCTACGAGTTAAAGCGTTGGACACATATGGAATTGTCATCCATCTTTATGCCTACATGGAGCCGACTCTGATGTGTCAGAATTGTGAAGATGGATACCGTCTTGTGACAGATGGCAACCAAATCAAGAAAGAAAGTAACCATAGCCTAAGCCTTGAAAAACAACAGCGCCGCAAAGGTTCCTCTCCTAAAATGATGCACTCTCAAGGAAATGATGATGAAAGTGAGATAGATCCTTACGGTGATTTGTTTGATGATGACAAAAGAAGATTAAAGAGCTACTAGAAGATTTTTGCCATGTTTGGTTTTGAATAATTGTTTTTATTATATTTTTTTCTATATATAAAAACTTTCAGTCTGAAGATTCATTGATGGAATTACTGCAAAATCTTGTTTCAAGAGTTGAAGGTGATTGATTATTTTTTTTCTTCTTTTGAAATGGTTTCAAGTTTGCATGTTTGAGTCAATTTATTTTAGGAAAACGCTTTATGACACGACAACTTTTGTCGTACCATATGCACGACACATGAATTCTTGTTTAATTTCTCACTTTCATAAGTCCAATTCCATCCATCTCTCCTACTTTTACTCCATTTAATTTAAATACTAATTGAGTAGTAGAACATTAAGCTTTGGTTACTGCACATACCTTTGATAGTAGAACAATGAAATCACTATGTGATACACTGTACAGTGAGTACCTTGATGGTGTTGCTTTGTTGAATTCACGCTACAATATATTCAAAGGATGATGCTACATATAACCGACCTAGTTTTATACCACTTCAGACTGTTATGTCACAGAAGCACCGCTTCAAACTATATGGAGAATTGGTGCAAACGGTTGGTGCAGAATATTTTGTAGTAATAGATAACAAACATTTCATATTGTGAAAAATTAAATAATTTAGTTTACTTTTATTCTACTTGTGTCAAAAAATCAATATTTTATTTTACTTGTGTTAAGAAGTTGTTAAGCATCTAGCCTGAGGCGTGAATAAACAAGTGGTAAAGGTCTTCGTGCAAATGGTGCGACAAACTTGTCGTGCCATATAGCACTACTCTTTATTTTATTATTTTTTTGTTTTGATGATGATTTGATTTGATTTGATTTGATTCGTGTCGGAGTTTTACATAAGGAAGAGCATTAATCATTTGACAAAACATCCATACAGCGATGTTCACCAATTACTTAAGCTACATTTGTTATGTGCAAGATTGGGAAGTAGCAAGTGAACTCAAAGCCTCAATTTCGGTTCCAAGGGGCTTGATAACTTGGATTCTCCCACAAGTTTCTACACAACCTGTTTCCTCATAGTTTCTACAACTAGAAGCTCAACTATCACATTCCTTCATATGTGAGGAATGCATCCTCTCTCATAATAAGTAAAAAATTCAATTTTATCTATATCTTTAATACATTAAATATATGGAATCCTAACAAATATAACACACACTTCACGTGATAATCTTCAAAATTTAACACGAGATCTTTAACTCTTTCCTTGTTTCATTTTTTGAGATTGGTTTTGGTAGTGTAAATTAGAAAAACTACGTTTTATTATAAACAAAAAATGGAGTATAAAGAATGACGAAGGTGTTTCCTTGTAATTACAAGAGTTGTTATGTTTTACTAACTCCTTTTACCATAATCCTCTTTTTAGTAGCCATGTAAGTTATTCAACCTTGTCTCGATATATCTTATGTAACTATTATATTCCTTTGGCCATATTTCTCATGTTAATAGCCATGTAAGGTATATTTTCTTTTTACACTTGGTCTTCACTTATACCAAGTTAAATTTCAAACCTTAAAATGCATAATAAAAGTATAGGTTTTTTGTGGACCCCACTCCCACAAACAAACACTGCAACTTCTCTACGTATTATTTGTCATTTCTTCATTTCTTTCTCTCTTTGACCACAATCAACAAAATTGTGTACCAACTTATTGCCTTCACTCCTTCCTCTTCACTCTTCTTTCTCCTTTCTGTCACAAGAAAAGCTTCATTATCATTTTTTTTTTTGAACAGCATTAATATATAAGGCAAAACAGCACCTCTCAAGAAGAGAAGGCTGAGGCGCAACAAAAGAAAGTATATATAACCGTAAAAACCACATTTTCTATTCAATCTTTAGTTTTAATAATCGGCAGTGCTATATACAGCGACATATATTCCCACGAATTCTTCACGAACATGAAATCAACAATTAAGAAAGCAACCTGAGTGGAAATCATGGGGGGAGTAATGGAAAGAAGCTGGTCAACAAAATGTGAGTAACTGAAATACACGGTCGCTATGCTTCTCGAAAAACCATTTCGCTACAAATAGCATTATTCTTTAATAATAAATGTTTGTAGTGAAATAATAAGACTCAACTATTATTATTCTATATATTAGTACTTTCATTGATTAAGACTCAACTATTATCAAATAAAATCAGTGCATATAATTAGACTTTTAAGAAGATTGTTTCAGAGAGATTAGAATGCATTGAAAGAGTTGTTAGCCAAATACATCGAGAAATTTTTAGTTGTTCTTTAAATTTTAATCTCATCGCCATCCATGATTATCTATTTTTTAAATTATATCCTCTTATATCGGTCATAATGTTATTGTGCCTTTAAAGTTGGCCTTCGATATCTAGGATATTAAACTCGAGGAAGGTGAACACGATTTTGCAAAGAGTTATGTCAAATGAAGGTTTCAGAAAACATTGACTCCGTTAACCACCTACGATATATGAGTCAATGAACTCAATGTTGTCTAAAACCTCCATGATTTCATTAACCAATATAAAACCGCCTTCAACATCCTTTGCTTTCATATTCTAGATATCGATAGACAACTTTTGAGGAACAATAATATCGAGAGATCATAGCCAAGGAAATCCAACCAGATTGAGTTGTCAGGGACTCTATAAAGACGATTGAGAGGGTAAAATCAAGAGAAATATTTACAAAGTAGAAATATCAAATGTAAAATGTAACTATTAAAAACCAGTTCATTTCTACTACTACATTATTCTTGACAATTGGGAGGACAAAAACACGTGCTTCATTCTTTAGATTAGTTTCCTGCCTCACATCCAGCCTAAAAACAAGTTTACTCCTCCGCAATGTTTTTTTTTAAAGAAGATAAAGTAGCCCTCCGAAATTAGCACCGAAGAGAATCGAACCTGAGACCTTAAGGAGGAGCACACTTTCAGGTTCCAAGTCAATATATACCATCAGACTAACTCAAATGGGTTACTCCCCCCAGGTTCCATAGTTTAGGATGGGAATGGAGGGGAAGAGCTCACTTTTACTTTTTGAAATTACGAACATTATAAAATAATTATTTAAAAATTAAACATTTTAGTGTCTATACATTAAAAAATAAAATTATGCCCTCCACTCTCCTCAACTTTCTAAACCCTCCATCCAAACACACACTGAATTTCTTATATCCCCTCCACCCACTGGTATATTTTCCTAAAGTATTAGTCATTTGAAACATACAAAACCATGTGTATTAGAAAAGAGAATATGAATGAGACATGATAAAAAATGAAGTATTTTATTTGGAATTATTGCACCAAGTTCTGTTCTTACTATGATCTTAATGTTGTGATTTTTAAGTTATTTTATTTTAAAAGTTAATAAAAATTTAGGCTATCCAAAAAATGAATTTTCTTTAACGTTTAATTTTTCCCAAAATTTACTGACCTTTGCCTTATTTTTCTCACCGGATAAACGGTTTTCACGAAATATTAGAATATTAGAATAAGTCTTGCCCTATTTTTATGCTTTAAGTGACTCATTCAAAGGCTGAACTTTTCACGTGTATGCAAAACCCATATCTCTTTTCGTTTTCATCTATGAGGCCATTTTGTTCACTTTTATTTATTCTTTGATCTCAATATGCTTTTGAATTTTTTTTACTTATTATTTACATTGGAGAGTCCAATGATGATTTAATAGCATAGTTCAAATGACCAATTCGTGATTATTAAAATAAAATTCTAGTCTTTCGCTCCTATCTGATGTTCAAATTGTTGCGTTAGTTATTTACATGTTGTGTTTGTCAATGTTTTCTGCAATTGAATAATGGTAAATATTGATCGCATTTGGAATAGGACATATCGAATGTATTTGTAGTCTATTATCATCTGAATTGTTTGAATTGTATCGATGGAACTATTACATTTTTTTCAGCTTTAGTTTTATCATCTTCTTGTGCCTATAAAAGTGATATAAGCAACACACTGAGTAGAAAAAAAAGATACACCCACGGTAAACAGCAAAACCATTTCCTCTTCCAATTTTCCATTCTAGGTTACATCTCGTGTAATATCTGAGACAAATTCGAGTTGTTCCGCTGTATCAGGATTATGTGATGATTTATTATTTTCCATGTTTCATTTTAGTTATTGCCAGAAGATGTTATTGGAACCATGTTGATGGCTATATTCTTCAACACTATTAAGGACGGTACTTGATCTCTCTCTGTCTCTCTTATTTTTGTATTCAATGATTTTTTGCGACCTAATTGCTAAAAAAAAATAACACAATGATTTGAATTTAAGTAATGAGTTTCTTTATGTGCCTTCTTCATCTAATCAAAAGGGATATTTTAATTTAATTTTAAACTACAAAAAAAAGGGTGAAATAACATTTGATACATTTGAAATGGCAGGTTGCACTAATAGAAAAGTTTGTCAAGCTTCTCAAAATCGTAAGTATGGCTTTATCTAGTTGCATTGTATGGCTTATAATACCTTTAGATTATAATTTTGTGTAAACATTGGAATTTAAAATCATTCAGAGGCAGAAGCCATGAAATGATCAAGGTTCCTTGAATTTGATTCTTTGCTATGTATATTTTGCTTAATTCAATCAAAATTTTCTCACAAAGGGAAGTCGATTCTTGCGTTGTTCACAAGATTTAGAATAAAATCAGTCCAGACAACATTTTTGCTTTTAGTCGTTACAAAAAAAAAAAGGTGGTTTATAAAATATAATTGTCGCTGTATTTATTTAGTCTTTGTAATACTTACTTCATTTTTTTTTTTGGTACATATACTTAGTCCATTTTTAATAAAATATAATTGATAGCTAAAGTCCTCAATATGTAAACACTCAAAAGTCATCCTTTGCAACATACAAATTTATCTAGTGTTGACTTTTTCTCATCCTTTCCAACATACAGAAATCTCTCCATTCTATCTCGTCCTTAATCCGATCATTCGGTATTTTCTCTCGTCTTGACTTTATTCCGTCCTCCAAAATTATATAGTCATCCATAATTCCATAATTCTCTGCTTTTCCAAAATCATATCCCTTTTATCAGTGATAATGTTATTATTGCTTTGAAGTTTCCCTTCGATATGTAGGATATTAGAGTCGAGGATGGCGAATGCAGTTTTAAGAAGATTTATGCCGCATGAAGGTTCAAGAAAATATTGACTCCATTATCCATCTTCTATATATGAGTTAATGGAGTCAATGTTTTCTGGAGCTTTCATGTTTGCATAAATCATCATAAAACCGCTTTCACCATCCTCCGCTTTGATGTCCCATATATCGATCGATAACTTCCCGGCAATAATAACAATCTGAGTTTATACCCCAGAAAATCCAACCCGTTGGAGTTGGCGAGGCTGCTATGAATACGACTGAGAGGGTAAAGTTTGTTAGGTTTGAAGAGTAGTGGAGCGAGGAGTTTAAGGTTGTAAGGTCAATGCAGTTTTGATAGAACTCCCCGATCATATTTAATCATCAGAAGTATTAGTTCATGTTTCGTTTCAAGTTTAATGGAGTTGAACTCGATTATGTAGGTGTAGAATTAATTTTGATATGATTTAATTTTCTTGAGTATAATTGATTTTACCTGCAAAATGGACTTTGTCTTGAAGCTAGAGTTTAGAATTTTTATCTCTAACATCGATTCTTGACCTTGAATTTTTTGTTTAACTCACCTTTTATATAAATGTATCCAAATATAATTCATGTTACAATAACTTTCTTTCAGATGAAGTCAAATATACACAATCAATTCATTCAAAATCCACTATGTCACCGCAGAACTAAATACAAACTTAGACTTTCATAAGTTTTTGTATTGTATTAAGCATGAGGTTCATTATACTTTCCACAATTTAGTTGTTTTTGAGAGTAATTGTTTTCCAGTTCTTTTATATTCATCAGTATCAGTATTTTCTCGTATTGTCTCTCTCTCTCTCTCATCCTCTCCATCATCAAGAAATCTCTCCATTCTTTCACGTCCTTCATCTGGTCATCCAATATTTTCTCTCGTCTTGATTTTATCCCGTGCTTGTAAACTATATCGTAATTCATAATTCTCTATTTTTCCGAAGGATTATCCTCTTATGTTGGTGATAATATATTGTTTCTTTGAAGCTGGCCTTCGATATTTGGGATGTGTAAGTCGAAAAAGGGGTAGTCAGATTTATGAATATTTATGCAAGATGAAGGTTCTAGAGAACATTGACTCCATATCTTGGTTAATGGAGTCGTAATTATCTGGAAACTAGATGCTTGCATAAATCATCGTAAAACTGCCTTCACCTTCCTCAGCTCTTGCATTCCATATGTCGAAAGACAATTTTTCATGATGAACAACATTGTCAGATATAAGATCAAACCTTTTTCTAACTATTATTATGTTCTTTTTAAACCTTGTGATGACCTAGGCCCTGAACATTTCTTGGTTGGTTGGGTTTAACTCCAAAAAATCAATCCACATTGACTAGCCTACCAGCCATGAGTAGTTCTTAATTATTTTAATTTGATTGGAAGGCATACGAATTGAATTTTGAACATGTTATTAAATATTATGCATCTTGGTGGTTTGTCAAACTAAGCATGGATTTGATTTGGTGATATCGGTAAATATTATTTTTTTAAGATATATTCAATTTTCTTTATGTATTGAATCATATATTTGATTTGTTGATCTCTTTGGTGTTACACGAGAAATAATCTATGAAAACGCGATTTCTTCTGATTGTATCTTTTTTACTCTTATTTGGCTTCCATGCTTTGTATAATTTTTCTTGCCTGGTTTCATGTTTGTGAGGTTTCAATCTTGGTGATTGTTCTTTATTAATTTTAATGCAAGACATAAAAATTTAATCATGAACTTTCCTTTTCAGCATGGTTTTGGTAATAACCTCCTTCATAGCATAGAACCTCAAGTTTTTCTTTGTTGGTCATTATATAGTAAATCCTTTTTCCTTAAATCTTTATTGATTTTAAGAACAAATAGTCCATGATTTTGTTATTTTTGCAGCTGAGGTCAACATATTCTTGATTCAAAAGGTGTTTCTATAATTTTTGGGATATTATTCTTCATTTTATAATCTGGTGATGGAATTATCCATCTTGCAGTGAGTTTTGAAGTCTTCATTATCTAGAACGTTTTTATACACCGGACAAGAACAACAGCTTGAGATAGATAAAAAAAAATCAAATTTCTTCAATGATCCATTATTATTTTAATTTCCGGGCTTCAATTGTAAGCCATACGAATTGAATTTTGAACATGTTCTCCTGCAGAATGATTTGTCACTCTACTAACCCGCTGGACCATGCATTTTGATTTGTTGATCTATTAAATTCTTTTCATTTTAAAAATTTCTTTTATCAACATCATATATATCCTGTTTTAAGGTGTTTCCAATTGAGTATTAGACAATGGTAATGTTTTGTGAAACTTAATACATGATTATCACTATTGTGAATTGAAACAAGTATCTGTTTTCTGCAGTGTAACTATCGGTTTTACTTCTACGTAATTAGATGAACGAGATATGCATTTAACCATTTTTCAGCAAGCGGAATTTTGAAAAACTATAACATTTTGCTATTATTCCTGACTCAACAAATACGAATGGAGAACGGCTTCACATAGATAAATTGAATTTCTTTAATGATTCATTCTTAATTGTTTCCACTTTCAGAGAAGAATTGAAATGTGAACATGCTTTTTCTGCAGCCTAGTTTGTCTAAATAATAACCTCCTTCAGAGTATATAGAGCCTTGAGTATTCAATCATTGTGTTATTTTTCGATATAACTATTGATTTAATAATAGATCCATTTATTCATTGTACTGCGTGCAGGGAAGTCTTGATATCTAGATCACTTGAATCAACGGACAAGAACGGGGAATAGCATCTGATAGATAAATGACTTTTCTTCAATGAGTCCTTTCTTAATTTAATTTCTGGTCTTTGATTGCGAGGCATACGAATTGAATTTTGAACATGTTTTTCTGCCAGCAAAGTCTGTCAAGCTAATAACTTTCTTCGCAGCATAGAGCCTAGCGTTTTTATTTGGTGATATCTATCATAATCTTTTTGTTTTCAATATTTCTTGATTCGTTACTCTTTGGTGTTTCAGGATCAATTTTTTGTGAACATATGGTTTCTTACGGTTCTATCTAACATTCTCTTGTTTTAACCTCATGTGATCTATTCTTACTCTTTCAAGTTGATTTCTCGATATATAGTTTAGTTTGTTTGGGTCCCAATGGATTGTTCTCTAGACAGATGTTGTTTTGTGTTTATGGTATTGCTATTTGAGTAATAGGTAGTAGTGTTTTGCGGAACCTTGAAAACATAGCTGGAGCTCTAATAGGATTTTTCTGTTTTGGATGTTGCCTATTGAGTCTTAGAAAATGGCAATGTTTTCCAAAACTTGATACATGATAATCATCCCTGATGGAATTCTGAATTATTAAGTGCAATACCAAGGATATATTATTAAATAATATCTTTACTAAGATTTATTTGAATAATATCTTTATTATATATTTCTAATGTAATATCTATACTAATATTTATTTAGGGAATATCTTCTTACTCTCTCTATTGGTACATGTTTATTTTTCCACACACTTCATTTCATGTGTAAATCGTTTTTATGTTGGGATTTGGGATAGAGGGGTCCTCTGATGTTTTTGTCAGGAGTGAGTATGAAGAGTGTAAGAATTCTGGACTGGTTTGGCACTTTAATTTGTTGATTTCTCCCTTCCTCTGCTATAAAAATAAGAATAAGAATTTTTTCTTCAAAATCGGTATTCCTGCTTAATGGAGCTCCGGAATCTGCAATTGGCTGCTGTTTTTAAGCTTTCATTTCCCTTATCTTTTTTGTCGATTTAGTTTTAGTGGATTTCTCGTTCCTTCCCGACTCCCTGTGTTTGTTTCTGGGGTTTTTTGTTGTGAAATTTTCTCAGCTTGTGTTACTGGGGACATGATGTACTGTGATTTTTAAGCTTCATCTAACCTTAATATTGCGAAAATGCAGAGACCCTTGGATATACACTTAATGTAACTTTTCTTGCAAAAAAATTATTTGTCATCTGTCAAGAATATCAAGTTTACTAAAAAGAATGTGCCACTATATGTGTTTGTAAAATCTCAATCATGTTGCAAAATTCTTCACTACATGGTTCAGATGGTAACTTTACTATAAAAAAGTCGGGAAACATCTATAGATTTCTTACGAATACTCTTTTCGTTCAAGAAATTATAATTTACTATATCTGTTTGGCAATAAAATTTTAACCGCTAATATGATAATTTTAGCATCAACGTTAACAATGCTGGTTTGATTGAGCCAAATCGAGTGACTGCATCTGAGGGCTGAGTCTTTTTTTGTTGAATGAAGATATAGTTGCTATTTGACAACCCTTTGTACTAAATCGGAAATTGCAAAACAATAGCGGTTTGTTCAATTTTTGCTATGATATGGCGCTATAGCCACTATTTGACAAATATGATTTCAATTTGACCTATTCCATTCCAGTTAGGAATTTACACCATTCTCTGAATTGATGGTACCATTGTTGGAGAAAGCAGCTTCCCCCGATGCATGTGTTATTACAGTGTCGTTATAACATTTTCTCACTTATATATTTTTAGTCTAGTGTTTGATGATGTGACAAGTGAGATATTTATGTGGCAATTTAATTGGTAAAGTTGTATTGTTTAGGTAGATTCTTACTTACCAACTAACTTTCATTTTATCAGAAGTACATTAATCAGTATCACAAAATCAATCAAATTGATATATAATGAATTCTAACTTAATAACTCGTTTCCATGGCATCAATTCAGTAGTTAGAAAAGTATCTCACCCGTCATAACATTAAAAATCAACCCCTAATGTATAGATAGTGAAGAGTTGTGCCATAGAGGAGATAAACAACATGCTAGAAAAAATGAACAACGAAAATAATGTCGTAGCATTTTCAAAGGTTTGAAACTGCTAAATCTATATTTTCAGAATTTGTAAAAGAAAATGGTGAGTATCTATTAGATCTATATTTTTTTCATAGTTATTATTTATTTAATTTTTAGAGGGGAAAAAGAGTTGACTCTTCATAGTTATTAGTTGATTGAAAATGAAAACAGAAAACATGAGAATAAACTGGCCCTTATCAATGGTTAACAAAGAGAGAAAAGTAAACAATTTCACGCAATCCTAATGATATTTTCCGGTCAGATCCATCTTTAACACCTATGACAACCATGAGAGGTTCCACCAACATAGCTTTGGTTCCACACGCACTCATTGAGAGAAAAAAGCGACCAGTGCGTCTACCAGGGAACCACTTCCAAGAGGGGAAATGAATCCTATGCAGTAGATGCTCAACCTCAAATGTCTTACTCGCCAAAGTAAGATTATTATGAGCCTTCCAGAGAGTACATAGACGCATGTTAGGGAAATTGCTCTTCTCCCATTTGTTTTTGCTCATCCACTGATCTTAAAGTTTGTTTTTGCTCATCCACTGTTCTTAAAAAGTGTCGGCGTGGTGTAACTCACGCTATGCTAAATTAAGGGAATGAGCAATTTTGAAAGGGAGAAAAGCAATTTTGGCATGCTAAATTAGAATAAAATAAATAAAACCTACTCATAACTCTCTCACCAAAAATAAATCTAAATAGAAATACTATGGACAAACTATCTGAAACACTCTTTTGATCACCCTATTTATCGTCATCATGTTTTTAAAATCCATTACTGTTATCTTGTTATACGTTTACACACCTTTTTTTTCCTGAACTAAAATAAAAATTCGCACCATCAGCAACACATACATACAGAAGTCCACCGTCACCACTTGGAACAGTACGTAGCACAATCTCGTAAGAAAATTTGTGCTCATCATCCTTGTGTCTAACTGCAACAACTGTGATTTATGCGTCGATCCCGATCGACCAAGTCCTAATACCAAAAAATGATACATCACAAACATAAGTGGAGGAGTTGGGGTTCTAACGCTGATCACGTTGTTTGACATATCATTTTCAGCATTATACCCGTTGAACTAGGCATTATTGTTTATAATAGCTATGTTTAAAAGTTGTTTATATTTGTCCCGTGAGCTTAGCTCAATTGGTAGGACAATGCATTATTATATGCAGGGGCCGGGGTTCGAACCCCGGACACCCCACTTATTCACCTTATAAGGTGAATTCTATCCAGTAGGCTACTTGACCAAAAAAAAAAAGTTGTTTATTTAAAGGAAACGTAGTTCATTTGTTTACATACTTAATTTAAATGATAATATAAATATAAATAAATAATAATTAGATAAAACAATGCGGAGGAAGACTACATAGTAGAAAATAGGAAACACATGTTTTTCATCCCGCTATGAATGGCATGCAATTTTGAAAATTCAAAGTATAACTTCGTTTCCCTATTCCTACGACCATGACACACCACACCACCACTTTCCAGTCCATGATCTAGTCCCACTCATTTAGGAAGGAAGTTAGTGGAAGGGTTGCTCCCTATAAATAACTATCGGTTCCTCTCACACTTAGAAATAGAAATATAAAGCAAACTTTGAAGGAACATGGAAAGCAAAAGTGGTAGATACAAGATGAAAGATTCAAACTTTAGAAGTCACCACCCAAATCCTCAACAAGTAAGTTTATTAACCTTTCAACTCATGATCTTATTATTATATGATGTCAAATTTCAATTGAAAGCTCTTCATCAAATAAAATTATGTTTTGAATGTTCTCTAATTTTCTAATGGAATCTTATTTTTAAGACGTGCCATAGCTATTCTCTGTGTAGTAGTTTATATATCGACACTCTATGAGCTACTATTTGGCTATTCTTACAAAAGCATTTGGTTATGTTTTATGTAAATTATTTTGAATTTGTCAATAGTATTTTTGTTTATTTATAATTATTTAATTTTATATAAAATATGTTTCTAATCTAACACGTTTGGTTCTTATGTTGCAATGAATAGTAGAATTATAATAGTACAATTTTTTTCTTCTTAGAAGTATAAATTTTTTTTATTGGGAATCTATGATTACTTTTTTTTTTGACGTTCTATGATTACTTACTAATAATTAAGTAGGAGTTGGTTGAGAATTATTAGAAAACTCAATGAAAGGAATAGAAATGATTCTTATTATTCAAATGAGAGCTTACAACATGTATTTATAGTAATATTTGTACGTACGCTAAGCTACCATGCATAAGCTATAGAGGAAATGAACTCTAGGGCACAGTTACTTGCTGCGCAAGTAACTACTATCTAAGTGATTTTGTTATCAGCTACATCACTATGTAATATCCCCCCACAAGTTGGAGGCTGATATATATCAATCAGACCCAACTTGGATAAAAGTACATTGAAAGTCTTAGGAAGCAATGCTTTAGTAAAAAAATCTGCAACTTGATCCTGGGAAGAAACAGGAAGCAATTTGAGGATGCCAGCTTGTAACTTCTCTCTGATCAAATGACAATCAATCTCCAAGTGTTTGGTGCGCTCATGAAAAACAGGATTGGATGCAATGTGAACAGCACTCTGATTATCACAATAAAGAACTGGCAGCTTGGAGCATGAAACTTGCAAATCTCTGAGAAGATATAGAATCCATTGCAACTCACAAGTTGCTGAAGCTAAAGCCCTATATTCAGCTTCTGAGGAGGACCTAGAAACTGTAATTTGTTTCTTAGTTCTCCAAGAAATCATGGAGCTGCCCAAGAAAAAGCACTGGCCAGAAATGGACCTTCTTGTATCAAGGCAACCAGCCCAGTCTGCATCAGAGAAACCTTGTAAAGTAAGAGAAGAGTTTCTAGGAAAGAACAATCCTTTGCCTGGGCAACCCTTAAGATACTTTAAAACTCTCAATGCAGCATGATGATGAGTTTGTGTAGGCTTGGACAAAAACTGACTCAACTGCTGAGTAATGAAAGTGATATCAGGTCTTGTAGTATTAAGATAAAGCAGCCTACCAACAAGTCTCCTATATGCAGCAATATCATCAAAAGGAGGACTTGAATCATGATAAAGTTTGATGGAAGAATCAGAGGGAGTGGAAACAGGTTTAGAATGAAAAGTGCCTGAATCTGCAAGCAAATCCAAACAATATTTTCTCTGGCATAGTGAAATACCCAGCTGAGAATGGGCAACTTCAATTCCTAAGAAATACTTCAACTGCCCTAAGTCTTTAATCTTGAATAGAGAATCCAAGACAGACTTTATGTGATGAAATTCACTCAAAGAATTTCCTGCAAGAAGAATATCATCAACATAAACCAGAAGGATAGTAAATGATGATGATGTTTTCTTGACAAATAGGGAATGATCTGAAGCAGCTTGGGAGTAATGTTGAGCCAAGAGAGTAGAGGTCAATCTTTCATACCACTTTCTACTAGCCTGTTTCAAACCATAAAGGGACTTTTGTAACTTACAAACTTGATTGGGCTTATCAGTTTGGATGCCAGGAGGAATCACCATGTAAACATCTTCCTGAAGTTCTCCATGGAGAAAAGCATTGTTGACATCAAGTTGATGAAGATGCCAACTGTGAATAGAGGACAAAGCAATGACAAGCCTGACTGTAGTGAGCTTGGCAACTGGAGAGTAGGTATCAAAGTAATCCAAACCTTCAATTTGGTTATACCCTTTGGCAACCAATCTTGCCTTGTATCTCTCAATAGTGCCATCAGCATGAAATTTAATCTTGTAAACCCATCTGCATCCAATAGGCTTCACATTTTGTGGTAAATCCACAATCTTCCATGTACCAGTTTTCTCAAGAGCCCGAAGTTCAACTTGCATAGCATGCTTCCAACAATCAAATTTACTAGCTTCAGCATAGGTTTTGGGCTCAGGTTGGGAATGCAGAGACATAACAAAAGAAGAATGATTGTTAGAAAGCTGATGATGAGAAAGATAATGAGAAATAGGATAGGTGGAGACATGAAGATTATTACAAACATAGTCATTAAGGTAAGATGGAGGGGTAATGTTTCTGGTAGAATGTCTAGGAGGTATAATAGGAGCAGGTGGAATGTCATTGACAGGTGCTGAGGGAATGTCAATGACAGGAGTAGAGGAAATAGGAACAGATGAAGTAACAATGTCATCAATGATGGGAGGTGAATAAGATGCTTTGTTAGAATCATTAACAGGTAAAGAAGAAAAAGAGGAAAAATATTGCCAATTGGGAGAAGTGGAGGATGAAGAATGAGGATAAGGAAGATGGTTTTCATGAAAAGTAACATGTCTAGAGACAAATATCTCCCTAGAATTGAGGTCATATAGAGTAAAACCTTTGTAACCTGACCTATAGCCAAGAAAAAGAGACTTTCTGGCTCTAGGTTGCAATTTAGTTCTGTGGCAATGCAAAGTGGAAGCATAACACAGGCAACCAAAGACTTTGAAAAGGGAAATATTAGGGAGTTTTTGATGAAGAAGGAAATAGGGTGATTGGTTTTGTAATATAGGTGTGGGAACTCTATTAATGAGAAAGACAGCATGCTGAACAACATAAGACCAAAAAGAGGGAGGTAACTTGGATTGGTACAATAAAGCTCTACCAACATTTAAAATATGTTGATGTTTCCTCTCAACCCTACCATTTTGTTGAGGAGTCTCAACACAAGACTTTTGGTGAATAATACCATGAGAGTCATAAAAGGAAGACAACATGAACTCAGGACCATTATCTGTTCTAACAAATTTGGGAGTGGTTTGAAAATGAGTTTGAACCATGGTAATAAAGTTTTTAACATGATGAGGAACTTCTGCTTTAGTTTTAAGAAGAATGATCCATAGGAACCTACTATGATCATCTAAAATAGTTAGAAAATATCTGTGGCCATGTACAGAGGCAATAGAAAGAGGACCCCAAATATCCATATGTATGAGTTCAAAATTAGCAGAAGCATATGAAGTACTTGAATCAAAAGGCAAATGTTTATGTTTAGCAAAATGACAAAGATCACAAGAATCATTATTATTGATAACAGAAATAGCAGGATACAACAAAGACATTTTATGCAGTCTCTGATGAGACAAATGACCAAGCCTGAAGTGCCATAAGGCATGATCAGGAACATATTGATCAGTTTTATTACATTGAGAAGGTAAAATAGCATTACAAAGACTATTTGAGAAAGCTAAAGACTCAGAACTAGATGATTTGGAAGATGGAAAGAACTTGTAAAGGCCATCTAGCTGCTTAGCCAAACCAATCATCTTCAAAGATTGTTGGTCCTGTATGAGGCATTTTTCAAGAGAAAAATGAAAGAAACAAGTTAATGATTCACAACATTTGGCAACAGAAACAAGATTAAGAGTGAAATGAGGTGAATATAAGACATGACTCAGGTGAAACTTGGAATTAAGAGAGACATTACCAGCAAAATGAGCAAGTACTAAATTACCATTTGGTAAAGAAACTGAAACAGGTTTAATTCTATAAAATGAACTGAATGAAGCAATATCACAGCAAATATGCTCATTAGCACCAGAGTCTATGAGCCAAAAAGAGGGTTTGCTTGTGGAATAAGAAACAGAAGCAGATATACCTGCAGAAGGTTCAGAGGTGGAAATACTGGTGGAGGCAATGTGATTTGAGGTAGCTTGAGAAGGAGAGGGAGCTGAAACAACTAAATTTGATTGCTGAAGCATGGATACAAGTTGAGCTAGTTGTTCTTGAGAAAAACCAGTTGAAGAAGAACTTGTAGAAGCACTCAAACCAAAAGAAGATGTTGCACCAGTTTCAGAATCTTCTTGAGAAGCAGCATTAACCCTTGAGGGAGGTTTATTAACATTGGGATATCCATGCTTCATGTAACAGAAATCAACAGTGTGGTTTGTACGGTTGCAAAAGGTGCAGAACCTTGAAGGTTTAGATGAAGAGAAACCTTTACCACGTCCTTGAGATTTTCTATTATCAGCAGCATTAACTTGAACTGAAGTATCATCAGAAACACTCAATTGAGTGATAGAAGCATTGTTACTTTCTTCTTGAACAACAAGAGAATAAACTTTGTTCAAAGAAGGAAGAGGATCAAGAAGAAGAACTTGAGTTCTTACAACTGAGAATTGATCATTCAATCCTGTAAGAAATTGCATGATTTGATCTTCATTTCTGTGAATTTTTGCAACTCTAGATGCAGCACAACGACAAGGATGAATGCATGAGCAATTAGGAATAGGTCTTTGTGAAGACAACTCTTCCCACAAAGCCTTCATTTCAGTAAAATAATCCAAAACAGATTTTGATCCTTGCTTCAAGTTATTGATAGTAGAACGCAAGTTTGCGATACGAATACGATCAATCTTAGAGAAACGTTCCTTCAGATCAAGCCAAACCTCAATAGCAGAATCACAGAAAACAATAGTTTGTGCAATTGACTCAGAAACTGAATTGATAAGCCATGATTGCACCAAATGATTGCACCGTTCCCATGCCGCGCGATTCAAATCGTCTTCATCAGGCATAGGAATAGATCCATTGATGAATCCAAGCTTGTTCTTCGTTCCCAAAGCACGTTCAACCGTGCGACTCCAAGCAATGTAATTAGAACCGTTGAGTTTTGGAGTAATTGCAAGAGAATTAGGACCTTCACTAGGATGAACAAAGTACACTGATTCAGTATCAGGTGAATTGTTCCTTGGCGCCATGGATGCAGCTCAAAGTTCAGAAAAACAGAGTAGAACAAGAACAGAAAATGATGTTGAAGAAATTCAACAAAAATCAAAAGTGATCGAAGAAAATCAATCAAACCGAGAAAAACAAGATCAAGAAGAAGAATCAAGGTGTGAAATCAAGAAGATTTACACACAAACAACAAGAAATTGATCTAAGAATGAAGATCAATGAAGAACAGAGCACAGCGGAAAAACGGTTACGAAACCGTTATGGATCGTAACAAACTCTTTCTCTTGTGAAAGAGCTCTTGATACCATATTAGAAAACTCAATGAAAGGAATAGAAATGATTCTTATTATTCAAATGAGAGCTTACAACATGTATTTATAGTAATATTTGTACGTACGCTAAGCTACCATGCATAAGCTATAGAGGAAATGAACTCTAGGGCACAGTTACTTGCTGCGCAAGTAACTACTATCTAAGTGATTTTGTTATCAGCTACATCACTATGTAATAAGAATCATATTTTAATCAAATCCAAGCCTAGTGAAGATTTGAAACTAACTTAGTAAATATTAATTGAGAAGGTATAGAGGTAGTGAAACCAAAGGATGAGTTTAAGAACTGCTATTGCAAAGGTAAGGTCATTACTCCATACGCTTTTTGAGTGAAAGCAAGTTTATTTTGTTTGTTTGATTGGTTTTTCCAACAATCATTTTGGACCTATATTGTCTTTATTTCTTATAATTCTGAATTTTGAAAAACTCATAAGATTAAATTTGTGTGTGTAAGAGACCTTAGTATCATGATACTTTAAAATTGAAAACCAAATCTATAGAAACTAAATGCAAATAACTGCTACGTATTTTTCATTAGTCTTAACACGTTTATCGAAATCGAGAATGTAGAGAAGTGGTAGTTTTCTATTAATTGCTTATTGCTTATGTAAAAAAAATTAGCTTTCACAGTGAGCATTCTTTCTGGAATTTCTATTTCAATGTTGCTAATCAACGTTCAGTATTTGTTGTTATATGCTAATCAATGTTACCCCTATTTGTAGTTTTCATTGATATTATGTCTTTTAATCAATGTATCAATTCTGGAAAATAGTTGTTCTAATTATACTATGCTGATTTAATGTTGCTATGGTGTTATTAATTTTTTTTTTAACAGCAAAATTTAGTAATAACCAATCTCTACTCAAGGTGAATAGAGACGAAAAGCACTTGGGTGACATTGGGTTGGTGACATTGGTGACATTGACCAACCACAATCTCACAAGTGGCTTTATTCTTTCTCTTTCACAAGGTTATTTTGTTCTTTTATACACTTATGACATTGTGGTTGATCAATGTCACCAATGCCACCAACCACAATGTCACCCAAGTATTATCCGAATAGAGACTGGCTAATAAAAACAACAAACCAAAGGCGTCGTATATAGGCGGTATTCCCAAATGAAAATTCTTAAAAACAACAATACAAAGTTAACACCTAAGTCAAATCCACACCCCCACACTTTCTCGTGAAAGACCACATAAAAAACTCAATCACCCATCGTTATAAACCCTCCAAAGAACTGCCTAACCAATCAAACCGCTGCTTACCTCAAGCTCTCATCACCATCGATGAGCCCAATTAAACACCTAGAAACAACCTCCAACACTCCTTCAGGTTCCACCACCACTCGACCCCCAGTCTGGTGGAGAAGACACCAAAACAAGCTATGGTGTTATTTGACAATGCTTTTTCACTAAATCACTTATCGGAAAACAATAGCAGTTTGTTCAAAATCCACTATTACGATAAACTTACTTTTAATTTAACCTATTCCATTACAGGTTTGAGTTGAACTTTGATGTCAATGTCCGACGTAATGGTACCATTATTGGAGAAAGCTTCCCTTGATGCACACGTCATTCAAGTTGCTCATTTTGGAATGTATAGCAATCCCTTGAGGAAAGATCAACAGGTTGATTTATGATCATTTCAGCCAAATCACTCACATTTATAATATTTTAGTATAATTAATCTGTTATGTACCGGTATGCGAGAAACTTTAATCGAACTAAACAATATGCTTGAAACAAGCATGTGCGGGTCAGTTACTCAAAATACTTTTTTTTTGTCTTGTATTTTAAAGTATATTAATCAATTGCAATGCCACAATGATCGAACGAACGGTGATGAAATATCGAGTGTCTTGCCTCACTTTGGGTTGTATCAAATTGCTGAACAACATTGTTAATCTCTTAAACCAAGCCTTAAGAGATTGTTTGATGTTGTATAGACCCTTGCCAAGACAGAAAACTAGCCTCAGAGATCATGCAAAATACGATGTTCCCATAGTTAAAACTCTCTTCTCCATAGTTAAAACTCTTCGGTATTTTCTCTCGTCTTGACTTTATCTCGTCGTCCAAAACTATATTGTCATATGTGATTCTCTATTTTTCCAAATTATCATCCTCTTATATCGGTGATACTATTATTGTTCCTTTGAAGTTGGCATTCAATATCGGGGATATGAAAGTGGAAGAAGAGGAAGGCAGATTTATGAAGAATTATGTCGCATGAGGTTTCTAGGAAACATTGACTCCATTAACCATCTTTATTTTCTTGGTTAATGGAGGGAATGTTATCTGGAACCTTCATGCTTGCATAAATCTTCATAAAACCACCTTCACCATCTTCTGCTCTTACATCCCATATATTGAAAGATAACTTTTGAGGAACAATAACATTGTGAGATATAAGATCAAACCTTTTTCCAACCATAATAATTAAGTTCTTTTTAAACCTCGTGACGACCTGGGCCTGGAACAATCCTTGGCCGGTTGGGATTATACCTTAGGAAATCAAACCACATGGAGTTGGCGGGGCCACTATATAGACTATTGAGAAGGTGTATTTAGTGTTTAGAACCACTTGTACCTGCTTATATACCTATGCTTCCGGACAAACGACAAGTTCAACCCAAAAGAACAGTTTGTACCCAGCTTATGCTTTGTTATCGGTCAAACGGCAAGTTCGATCTAAAAGAACAGTTTGCATCTTCCCACATGACGTGGTGATAATCCAACAAGCAAGTTCGATCCAAAGAAACATCTTGTATCAACCCTTTTGTCTATGTCTCCAGCCAAACGGCCAGTTCAATCCAAAGAACAGTTTGTGTCTGCCTATCTGTTTGTATCTTCAACCAAGTGTCAAGTTCGATCCAAAGAACAACTTGTGTCTGCCTATATGTCTGTATTTCCGGTCAAGTGCCCAGTTCGAGCCCAAAAGAACAACTTGTGCCTATCTCTTGTTTTGTATTCCTTGGTCAAGTGGCTAGTTCGACCCAAAGAACAACTTGTACCTTATTTTCTACTCTCTGGTTTGTCTACCTTGTCAATGTCCACCTAAATCCCCAGTGACATGACAGGTTCCACAGACTCCAGTTGTTTGTCTTGCATTCATAATCAAAGTATTGCATGGCATTCATATTTTCAACTCTGAAAACGTATTTTTATGTCCAAAAGCAGTGCAAATGTTAATATTTAAGTATCTTCGTCCCGTCAACTCTAAGACTTCGTCTCTTGACTCTCCGGACAAAGAAACTTAAATAGGGGCAGCTGTTATACCCTAATTTTGGACCTAAAAATACTTGTTCAATTCTTCTTTTCTTGCATTTCAAGCCATTTGATATATCTCTGATCAATTGCATCTTTCTCTGTGTTTTACTTCAATGGTACTTGCAAAATTCACATGCAAGGGTATTTTAGTCATTTCCTATGTCAAAATTTCTTTCAGTCTTTTAAAATTTGTTCGAGTCTTTTCATTTGGTTAGAATAAGTCTCTGTTTCAATTCTATGTCAAAATCCATTTTGAAATTGCATTTGAAGTCATTTTTGAGTCAGTTTTGCCCCTAGGGGCATTTTAGTCTTTTCATGTGTTAAAGCCCTGTTTAAATCCTAAAAATTGTCTTTGAGTCTTTTAATTTTGCTTGTATGAGTCTTTGATTCAATTTCTGTTAAAAATCCATTCTTAAATTGCATCTGAGTCATTTTTAGTCGTTTTTAGTCCCAGGGGCATTTTGGTCATTTCACACGAAATTTCGGCAGAGAGAGGTTACTTTAAAGTACCTCATTTAAGCCATTGGTTCGTTTTAGTCCGTTTTGTCAGTTTTAATCGTTTCACTTTACGTTTGGTCAAATTTACCATTTTTTTAATCCAATTTTATTTTTATTTTCTTTTAAGTCCTCAAAATTCCAAAAATTGCATTTTGATCCCTTAAGTCATTTTATTTTCTTTTAAGTCTTTTTTTTTTTTTTTTTTTTGATTCGAATTTTTTTTTAGGTCAAACTTCTTAATTCTTTTGGTCAATTGCAACTAAGTCCCTTTTACAGTCCAGTCCTCTTTTTTCTTTTTACAAGAATAGTCCATGAATTTTCAATTTTTGCAGATTGGTCCTTTTAGTTCTTAATTTTGCAGAAAGGCCCTTGGGTCCAAAATTTGCCCAGTTTCGAATCAGAGCAAGTCCAGGGACACATGTCAACAAGCCATTGGCCACCAAGGCCACATGGCAGCCTATAAAAGGAGCCAGTTCATCAATACAGTGGAGGATCAATCATTCAACGCCAACTCATCAGAAAATCACAGAAACAGATTATCACTTTCTCTCTCTATTCTGTTACGATCAAAAATCTCAAAAGCTCAAGAACACAAAGAACACAATGAAGAACCCTAGAATTCCAGAACAAAGAATTGAATCGAATTGAAGCAACTCCACTGCAATTCTCAGAGATTCGCATTCGAATCTTCATCATCGAATTGGGGAAACTGCAATTCAAGCACAATTTCAAAGAAATTGTGCGATCACAGTTCGAAGAGAGTGAGAAGAAGAGGAATTGAAGCGAGATCACAGTTCGAAGAAGAAGAAGATCAAAACACCGATTTATTTTCGGTCTCGAAGTTCACCAGAAGAAGCCGAAGCTTGCTCAAGGATCTTACGTTCGAACCTCCAAACAAATCCAGGTATATTCATGAAAAACCTTCTCGTTTTTGCTTCAAAATCATCATCGAAGGTTTGAAATCAAGAATAAACGGTGAATTGAAGAAAGATTTTGAAAAAGATTCGAAGAAGTTCGAACGAAACCCTAGAAAGATGAATCGTCCAAAATTCACCGTTTATTTCATCAATTGAGGTTCAAATCCATAATCAGTGAAGAAAGTAGTTTGAATTAGGGTTTTGTTTCAGAAAAATTCGAAAAAGAAAGATGAAACCCTAAAAAACCGTAAGGATCCAAAATCAAACCTGTGTAAACACGTAGATCGAAACGTTTTGAGCATCTTTCTTCAAAGAACTTATAGATCGAAACGTTTCGAACTCGTTCTCTTCAAAAATGTCAAGATCGAACGGTTTGAACCACTTTCTTCAGAAAGATAGCAAGATCGAAGTAATTCATGTTCATTCAGTGTTAAATTGAGTATTGATTCATAGTTTATGAGCCAAAAATCATGTTTGATGTGTGAAAACCATGAACGGCGCCGTTAGGGTTAGGGTGAGAAGAAGAGAGAACGAGAGAAATCTGAGAGAAGAGAGAGAAACGAATGGTGATAATGGACTGGACCGGTCCAACAGCCTTTGTATAGGTGACTGAACCGGTCTGGTTCAGTCTTGGTTCACCAGCTTTATGTCCTGGCCGTTAGATCTAGGGGTTGATCCAGTTGGATCAATCCAACGGCCTTCTTTGATTCCTGAAGGATCCAGGATCCATTTCCTCCTTGGGCTTGGGTTTGGGCTTGGTTTTCCTGCGAATTTCCCCTGTTTTTTGCTATTTTTGTCACTACTTCTTGCTCTTTGCACACCTTCATGCTCAAAAACTTTGTTAAAAATTCCAATTAATTTTTCATGTGTTTTTGACTAGTTTCTTGACTTTCATGTGATGCTGTTATGTGTTGAATTTGGATAAAAAATAAGTAGCTTTTTTTTCAATTGTTTGTTACATTTGTTAAAACTTGTGAAAATTTTACATGTTCTTGTGATCAAAAACCTAAAAAAGAAATTCCTAAAAAATTCATATAAGCTTCTTGATGATTTTGTAGCATTTTGTGATAATTTTCATATGTTAAAATTGGTTAAAACATAAGGTGTAATTTTCTTGCTATTTTGTGACATTTTGTGCTAAAAATGAGTGAAAATTTGCTTGATCTTAATCCAAATTGCTTGGTGAATTTTGGTGACCTATGCCACTTGATTTGAGGGAGTTTTAGCCACTGTTTGTGTTTGATATTGTTGCATAATTGTGAATCTTGGTTAATTGCTTAGGTTACAAGTTACTTGTGTAAATAAACAATGTTAATATGCTTAAAGTTTGTTTTGAAATGCCAAGTTAATCGTGTTGCCTTAATTCCCATTCCAAGATTTGATTCTAAACCTTTAAAATGTATTGGAATGTGAGAATTATAGGTCATATGGTTCTTGCATTCTATGAACAAATTTTAGTCATGTTTACACTCATTTTGCCTTTATTTTGGTTCATTTTCTATCCTTTATGTTCTAGTACTTCTCTTGCTTTATTTCCTTTGATATTGCTATGTGTTACTAACCATTCCATTTCATGTCTCATATTCATCATAAGCATTCACACTTCATCTTCCTCTCCACCTTATGTCTTGCATTTTAAGTTTCAATTTCATGCAAAAATTAGAATGTAAAGATTTAGGAGCTCTTGTAATATTTTACTTTCATGCAATTTAAATTTCTTGGCAAAGAGGCCATAGAATGTATCTAGGGTATGATGTAATAAGGACAATGGACTCTAATGATGTACACCGACACAAGCATCGACACATGCACACACTTCACTTTAGATATATAGCTAGAATATGCATGTTTAGATGTATGTTTAGGATTGCATGTTTAGATGTATGTTTAGGCTTTAAACTTAGAAAAATCATTTTCCAAAAAATATGAACAAACATCACTCAAACCATTTTCCAAATAAACCTTGGGATCCAAAATCCCATTGTATTTTCTTTTTCATTTTCTTAATCAAATTTCAATGAAAATAATCAAACTTGGGCTTCCTTTGCAAAATGATTAATCAAACCTCACTCTTTTCATAAATTCTCATGCCTTTAAGGCCTCTCTCTTATTCTTCAAATTCCATTTTCAAACTTAAAACCAACCAACAAAAACAAAAACATTTTTGGAAGAGAACTACGGTGGATTTGATCCCTTAAACGGGTACGTAGGCAAGGAGCAAAATTCCTTCAATTCAACTAAAATAAAAATTCAAACACATTCTTCTCCCTCCAATTCTTCACTTAGAAACTTTTAGGTTTAATAAATACTCTTCAAATAGCATTTAAAAATAAAGCGCGCGCGTAGAAATTAAAGACGGTTCCTATAGGATACTATAGTCGTTATGGGTGCCTAACACCTTCCCGTAGCGAAAACAACTCCCGGACCTCGATTCTCAAAGGGTTTTGCTTACTTTTTCCCTTCCCAAGAAAAAATAAGATATCACCGGTTTAAAAGGTTCAAACGTAATCAATGTTTGACACCCGAAAACCAAGATAAAACAGCTGGCGACTTCACTGGGGAGGATTCGAGAGTTACGCCTAGTCTTTATTTCCACGCTTGCGCTTGTATTTTTACTTGTTGCTTTTACTTGCTTTCCTATGTGAATAAATGTTTAATTTCTTGCAAACGTGTGGGGTGAGAATATCAAAAGTCCTGCACCCGGGCTGAGTGAACTTAGGATTTAGGAGGGATATAATCGACAATTCATTCCGGGGGTTGCCTCGTGTTTTGGATTATGCGATCAATCCCACATAGCTGAGGCATTTTGGGGGTGATGTTGTCGGCGCGTGTTGTCGCGTTTAGGCACTTTACTTCTAATTGTTCTATGACGCTATGAACCGTAGATAACCGAACCCATCCATGGCCATTTTTTAGGACGTAGTGCGGAGGCTAAACCGAGTGTTGTCTCGAGTTTTAGTCGTCACGCGATACTACACTCAAGTTAGACCTTCCACGTATAATCATGGAGCGAGTGTTGTCTCGTGACACCGTGAGATACGTCGGAGAGGTTGCAACTTGGGAACCTTTTTAGAACCCGGTTACTATCATCCTAAAGCCCTAGATTCACCGGACACCGTGTCCACCCATAACTCCTCGACTTTGAACTTCAACCCACCATGTTTTCTCTGAACTCGAACATAATCATGCATTCATGCATACATGCATACATGCGTAAACTTTTTTCCATGCATTTATCGGAGGACTTAGACAAGTCATCTTTTGAACATCACGGATGTGAACACCAAGTGATACCATCTCAACTAAACTTCTAGTTTTGCTTAAGATCTTCAAATAAAACCGTGTTTCTCCGTGATGTTCACAACCACTTTGACAAGTCTTCTGACAAAAAAAGAGTCTTTTTGCATTTGCATATCATGCATCATATGCATCATTCATCGGTCACAAATGGCTTCCCGTGCTCATTGTCTCCTGGTTCTTCTGCCGCAGTCTGAAAGGTTGCTCGTGCTCGCAAGGTTCACCAACCAGATAGAGTTTATCGGACAAGATTGTACAAGAGAAGAAACATGCTAACCTTGAGGAAGAGAATGCCAGCCCCTCGGGCCAGCCCATTGAAAAGTCTAATCTGGACGAGATTTTGAGGCTTATTAAAAAGAGTGACTATAAGATTGTTGACCAGCTGCTGCAAACTCCATCAAAGATATCCATCTTGTCTCTGCTTTTGAGCTCAGAAGCTCACAGGAAAGTGTTGATGAAAGTACTGGAACAGGCCTATGTTGATCATGAGGTCTCTGTGGATCAGTTTGATGGAATAGTGGGTAACATTACTGCTCGCAACAACTTGGAGTTTGGTGACGATGAACTCTCCGAAGCAGGGAAACACCACAACTTGGCTCTGCATATCTCAGTACATTGTGGATCTGACATGATATCCAATGTGTTGGTGGACACTGGATCGTCTCTGAATGTAATGCCTGAATCCACACTAAGGCAATTGAGCCATCATGGAATTTCTCTGAGGGGTAGCAGCTACCTGGTTAAAGCTTTTGATGGATCCCGCAAAGATGTTCTTGGGGAAGTAGACTTGCCAATTACCATTGGTCCTGAGACATTTCAGATTACTTTCCAAGTCATGGATATCAATGCTTCCTACAGTTGTCTCCTCGGAAGACCATGGATTCATGACGCTGGAGCAGTCACTTCCACTTTGCATCAGAAGCTCAAGTTCATGAGGAACGGTAAGATTGTCACTGTGCATGGTGAAGAAGCATATCTGGTTAGCCAAGTGTCATCTTTCTCTTGTGTTGAAGCAGGGTCCGCTGAAGGGACGTCATTTCAAGGCTTAACTGTTGAAGGTGCAGAGCCCCGAAGGGCTGGTACTGCTATGGCTTCACTGAAAGACGCCCAGAAGGCTGTTCAAGAAGGACAAGCTGCTGGCTGGGGCAAAGTGATTCAGATTTTGGAAAACAAGCGTAAAGAGGGCCTTGGATTCTCCCCAACCTCTGGTGTTTCAACAGGAGCTTTCTACAGTGCTGGGTTCATCAATGCTATTGCTGAAGATGCTGCTGGAAGTAGTCATGTGCCTACATTTGTTATACCAGGAGGCACTGTGAGAAATTGGGAGGCCATTGATGTTCCTTTAGTCATGCATGCTTCCATGTAATGTGTTTTGTTGCTCATGTTTTTTGTTTTCAAAATAACAATCCTTTCGCTCTGCCCAAGGCGAAAGTGATATCATTGTAAGGGCGTGTTTGTTTCGGCATTGCCGTTATCAATAAAAGTTGTCGTTTTTCTCACGACTCTTTGTTTTTTACTTTTTAGTGCCTTTTTCTTGGAAATAATGGTAATGCCAGAAAAAACCAAAACATCTGTATTTTCTTATTAATTTCAAAAATCTGCATCAAAAACATTTTTCTAAAATCATCCCAAGCATATTATGCAGATTGAACCATAATAAACCCGTTGAACACAGTGACCCTATGGTTCCTCCAAATTTTGAATTCCCGGTATATGAAGCTGAAGATGAGGATGATGATGAAGAGATACCATATGAGATCACTCGATTGCTTGAGCGAGAAAGAAGAGCCATTCAGCCTCACCAGGAAGAGATTGAGCTTATCAACCTGGGTACTGAAGAGAACAAGCGAGAGATCAAGATTGGTGCTGCACTTGAGCCAGAAGTGAAAAAGAAGATCATTCAGCTTCTCCATGATTATCCAGATGTCTTTGCATGGTCCTATGAAGATATGCCGGGTCTAGATCCCAAGATTGTGGAACATCGGATTCCGACAAGACCTGAATGTCCTCCTGTCAAACAGAAATTGAGAAGGTCTCGTCCAGACATGGCTCTTAAGATCAAGGCTAAGGTGCAAAAGCAAATTGATGCGGGTTTCCTCATGACAGCTGAATATCCTGAGTGGATTGCCAACATTGTACCAGTACCAAAGAAAGATGGGAAAGTTCGAATGTGTGTTGATTACAGAGATCTGAACAAAGCCAGTCCGAAAGATAACTTCCCATTGCCTCATATTGATGTGCTTGTTGACAGTACTGCTCAATCCAAAGTGTTCTCTTTCATGGATGGTTTCTCTGGCTATAACCAGATACGAATGTCTCCTGAAGATAGAGAAAAGACGTCTTTCATCACTCCATGGGGAACGTTCTGTTATAAAGTGATGCCGTTTGGTTTGATAAATGATGGTGCTACCTATCAAAGGGGTATGACCACTCTGTTTCATGATATGATTCACAAAGAGATTGAAGTATATGTTGATGATATGATTGTGAAGTCAAGTGATGAAGAGCAGCATGTTGTGTATTTGAAAAAGATGTTTGAAAGATTAAGAAAGTACAAGCTGCGGTTGAATCCCAACAAGTGCACATTTGGTGTAAGATCTGGAAAGTTTCTAGGCTTCATTGTCAGCCAGAGAGGCATTGAAGTTGACCCTGACAAAGTCCGAGCCATCAGAGATATGCCGGCTCCTCAAACTGAAAAGCAAGTCAGAGGTTTCCTCGGACGTCTGAATTACATTTCAAGATTCATATCTCACATGACTACTACCTGTGGACCAATTTTCAAATTGCTCAGAAAGAATCAGCCTGTTGTATGGAATGATGAATGTCAGGAAGCTTTTGATAGTATTAAAGAATACCTGTTGGATCCACCTATCCTTGTCCCACCAGTGGAAGGAAGGCCTTTGATTATGTATCTGTCAGTGTTAGATGATTCAGTGGGCTGTGTTCTCGGTCAGCAAGATGAGACTGGTAAGAAAGAGCATGCTATCTACTATCTGAGCAAGAAGTTCACCGACTGCGAGACTCGGTATACAATGCTTGAAAAGACTTGTTGTGCTTTAGCTTGGGCTGCCAAACGCCTGCGTCATTATATGGTGAATCATACAACTTGGTTGATATCCTGAATGGATCCAATCAAGTACATCTTTGAAAAGCCTGCTGTTACTGGAAAGATTGCGCGTTGGCAAATGTTGTTGTCTGAATATGATATTGTGTACAAAGCTCAGAAAGCGATCAAAGGAAGCATCCTTGCTGACCATCTTGCTTGTCAACCTCTTGATGATTACCAGCCAATTAAGTTTGATTTCCCTGATGAAGAGATTATGTACCTGAAAGCAAAAGACTGTGAAGAACCACTGATCAATGAAGGGCCGGACCCCAATAGCAAATGGGGATTGGTGTTTGATGGTGCTGTTAATGCTTATGGTAAAGGAATTGGAGCCATCATTGTAACTCCTCAGGGGCACCACATTCCTTTCACCGCTCGAATAACTTTTGAATGCACAAACAACATAGCTGAATATGAAGCATGCATCTTGGGCATCGAAGAAGCCCTTGACCTGAGAATCAAACACCTTGACATCTATGGAGATTCTGCACTTGTTATTAATCAGATAAAAGGTGAATGGAAGACTCATCATGAGAAGCTGATCCCTTACCGTGACTATGCAAGACGTCTGTTGACATACTTTACAAAGGTTGAGCTGCACCATATCCCTCGGGATGAAAATCAGATGACTGATGCTCTTGCTACTCTGTCTTCCATGTTTCGTGTCAATCACTGGAATGATGTGTCCGTAATCAAAGTGCAACGTCTTGATAGACCCGCTCATGTGTTTACTATTGAAAATATGCCAGATCAAGCTGACAAAGATGTGAATGACAAAAAGCCTTGGTATTACAACATCAAACAATTCTTGCAAAATCGTGAATATCCACCTGGTGCTTCCAACAGGGATAAAAAGACTTTGAGACGATGGGCTAGTAAATTCCTTCTGGACGGAGAAATCCTATACAAGAGGAACTATGACATGGTCTTGTTAAGATGTGTTGACAAACAAGAAGCTGAGAAATTGATGCATGATGTACATGATGGTACTTTTGGGACCCATGCTTCGGGTCACGCCATGTCAAGAAAGCTGTTAAGAGCCGGCTATTACTGGATAACTATGGAGCGTGACTGCCACAAACATGCCAAAAGATGTCACAAGTGCCAAATTTACGCTGACAAGATTCATGTGCCTCCACATGCTCTCAATGTTATCTCTTCCCCATGGCCTTTCTCTATGTGGGGCATTGACATGATCGGAAGAATTGAGCCAAAAGCTTCCAATGGACATCGTTTCATTCTAGTGGCAATTGACTATTTCACCAAGTGGGTCGAAGCTGCTTCCTATGCAAATGTGACCAAGCAAGTGGTTGTCAAGTTTATCAAGAATAACATCATCTGTCGATATGGTGTTCCCAACAAGATCATCACTGACAATGGTTCCAATCTGAACAATAGCATGATGCAAGCTTTATGTGAAGAATTCAAGATTGAACATCACAACTCTTCTCCTTATAGACCTCAGATGAATGGTGCAGTTGAGGCCGCTAACAAGAACATCAAGAAAATTGTTCAGAAGATGGTCACTACTTACAAAGACTGGCATGAAATGTTACCTTTCGCCCTGCATGGTTACCGTACTACAGTGCGCAGTTCAACCGGGGCAACTCCTTTCTCTCTTGTGTATGGTATGGAAGCAGTTCTCCCTCTGGAAGTGGAGATTCCATCTCTTCGAGTGATTATGGAAGCAAAGTTAACTGAGGCTGAATGGTGTCAAAGTCGGTACGATCAATTGAATCTAATTGAAGAGAAACGTATGGATGCTATGGCTCATGGACAGTTGTATCAAGTACGAATGAAGAATGCTTTTGACAAGAAAGTCCGACCTCGAGAATTCAAGGAAGGCGAACTTGTATTGAAAAGAAGGATAAGTCAACAACCCGACCCAAGGGGCAAGTGGACACCTAACTATGAAGGTCCTTATGTCGTCAAGAAGGCTTTCTCTGGTGGTGCTTTGATTCTTACACACATGGATGGCGTTGAGCTCCCAAATCCTGTTAATGCCGATATAGTCAAGAAATACTTTGTCTAGAAAGAAAAGAACAGCGTGGTAGGTCGAAAACCCGAAAGGGCGGCCTAGGCAAAAATGCGCTTCCCGGTGGATCGAAAACCCGAAAGGGCGATCCAGGCAAAAGTTAGGGACAAAAAAAATGAATATGAAAAAAGCTCGCTGAGATTGTACGCAACTCAGGCAAGAATGAGCGCCTCGATGAGCCGAAAACCCGAAAGGGCGGTTCATGCAAAAATGAGGTCAATAAAAGACAAGTAACTGTATCTGGCAAGTCACCATCACTCCTTGGGGCATCTGCAACTGTCAATGATCGTCTTCATCAGAAGCTTCTGTACTTGTGAATTCAAAATTTCTATGAAATGTAGCGGTCATCGTGTTCAATGTATCACCAACCAATAAAATTACCATTTCCCAAGCTTTGTAAATCCGTGAAGTCATGCCCTTGGCTGACTTTCACTCTTCTACATCAATTTGAGCCTGTGCTATTATTTTAAACTCTATTTTTCTTTCTACTTTCAATGCTATAAATACAAAACATTTCTTTTCCAATTTGATAATGTCAATGTCTGAAACAAACATCTTTGAAAATTGAAAAATCTTTTTCTGTCTATTTTGAAAGCAAACCTGAGCAATAGGGTACATTTCAATGAAACATGCATGAATAAATGAGTGTCAATGTCTATTTCAATACATGTTACAAGCAGGTTACTCCCCAGGATGATCTGTGGTCAATGGCAAAGAATGAAAAAACAGAATGAAAATAGAAAAATGAATGAAAAATGAAAATGAAAAGCTCGCTAAGTTGAAAACCCGCAAGGGCGGCTTAGGCAAAAATGAGCACCCCGCTGATTGACACCCTATGAAGGCAATTCAGGCAAAAATGGGGCAATGAAAAGAATTTATTCCCCGGTGAATCGAAAACCCGAAAGGGCGGTTCAGGCAAAAGTGGGGTTTGAAAATGAAAAAATGAAAAGAATATAAAAGCATTGACCACAAATGCGAACATCCAATGTTTACCCAGCACTGACACGCCTAGCAACGGCGACCTGTATCCAAGAACCTTCCAAGGGTCCTCCTTTACAAGTTTTATTGCCCTCAGCCATGGTTTTGATACGTCTCCCAAACGACGGTCTCTCCAAAGAGGTTTTCCCCCTATGAATATGTTTCAGCACGAGCCACTACGTGCCCAATCGTCCAATGTTTTGTCTATCTCTGTGAAACTTCCTTGTCAAACTGCCAATCAATCATGCATTTCAAGCATTCATACATGCATAATCATGCATTTTATGTGCTCATACATCCAATAATCTTGCTATACCATACATACATGTTGCATATCCAACTGTCAACTGTCAAATTCAATGCCAATTTCAATTTCAATTCCAAATGTCAAACTCAATTTCAATTTCAATTGCAACTGTCAATCTCAATTTCAACTGTCAAGTTCAATTCAATTTCAACTGTCAAATTCGAAGCAATCTCAATGTCAATTTCAATGTCAATATTCAATCTCAATGTCAATTTCAATGTCAATATTCAATGTCAATGTCAAATGTCAATATCCAATGTCAATGTCAATGTCAATGCCAAATGTCAATGTCAATGTCAATGTCAATATCAATATCCAATGTCAATGTCAATGTCAATGTCAATGTCAATGTCAATATCCAATGTCAATGTCAATGTCAATGTCAATTTTCAATTCAATTCCAATCCAATCTCAATGTCAATTGCAACTCTCCAATCCAATGTCTATGTCTCTGCTCAATCTCAATTTTCAAATCTCTCTTTCAATGTTAACTTTCAATCTAAATCAATGTCAATTTACTCTCAATTTGCTTTTGGGCCAACAAAAATGGTCATGTCTATCTTCAAATCAAGTCAATGACAATTTACCCTCAATTGGTATCTTGTTAAACCAGACTTTCAATTTGTATCTCGTTACTGGTCAAGTGCCAGGTTCGATCCAAAAAGAACCACTTGTACCTGCTTATATACCTATGCTTCCGGACAAACGACAAGTTCAACCCAAAAGAACAGTTTGTACCCAGCTTATGCTTTGTTATCGGTCAAACGGCAAGTTCGATCTAAAAGAACAGTTTGCATCTTCCCACATGACGTGGTGATAATCCAACAAGCAAGTTCGATCCAAAGAAACATCTTGTATCAACCCTTTTGTCTATGTCTCCAGCCAAACGGCCAGTTCAATCCAAAGAACAGTTTGTGTCTGCCTATCTGTTTGTATCTTCAACCAAGTGTCAAGTTCGATCCAAAGAACAACTTGTGTCTGCCTATATGTCTGTATTTCCGGTCAAGTGCCCAGTTCGAGCCCAAAAGAACAACTTGTGCCTATCTCTTGTTTTGTATTCCTTGGTCAAGTGGCTAGTTCGACCCAAAGAACAACTTGTACCTTATTTTCTACTCTCTGGTTTGTCTACCTTGTCAATGTCCACCTAAATCCCCAGTGACATGACAGGTTCCACAGACTCCAGTTGTTTGTCTTGCATTCATAATCAAAGTATTGCATGGCATTCATATTTTCAACTCTGAAAACGTATTTTTATGTCCAAAAGCAGTGCAAATGTTAATATTTAAGTATCTTCGTCCCGTCAACTCTAAGACTTCGTCTCTTGACTCTCCGGACAAAGAAACTTAAATAGGGGCAGCTGTTATACCCTAATTTTGGACCTAAAAATACTTGTTCAATTCTTCTTTTCTTGCATTTCAAGCCATTTGATATATCTCTGATCAATTGCATCTTTCTCTGTGTTTTACTTCAATGGTACTTGCAAAATTCACATGCAAGGGTATTTTAGTCATTTCCTATGTCAAAATTTCTTTCAGTCTTTTAAAATTTGTTCGAGTCTTTTCATTTGGTTAGAATAAGTCTCTGTTTCAATTCTATGTCAAAATCCATTTTGAAATTGCATTTGAAGTCATTTTTGAGTCAGTTTTGCCCCTAGGGGCATTTTAGTCTTTTCATGTGTTAAAGCCCTGTTTAAATCCTAAAAATTGTCTCTGAGTCTTTTAATTTTGCTTGTATGAGTCTTTGATTCAATTTCTGTTAAAAATCCATTCTTAAATTGCATCTGAGTCATTTTTAGTCGTTTTTAGTCCCAGGGGCATTTTGGTCATTTCACACGAAATTTCGGCAGAGAGAGGTTACTTTAAAGTACCTCATTTAAGCCATTGGTTCGTTTTAGTCCGTTTTGTCAGTTTTAATCGTTTCACTTTACGTTTGGTCAAATTTACCATTTTTTTAATCCAATTTTATTTTTATTTTCTTTTAAGTCCTCAAAATTCCAAAAATTGCATTTTGATCCCTTAAGTCATTTTATTTTCTTTTAAGTCTTTTTTTTTTTTTTTTTTTTTGATTCGAATTTTTTTTTAGGTCAAACTTCTTAATTCTTTTGGTCAATTGCAACTAAGTCCCTTTTACAGTCCAGTCCTCTTTTTTCTTTTTACAAGAATAGTCCATGAATTTTCAATTTTTGCAGATTGGTCCTTTTAGTTCTTAATTTTGCAGAAAGGCCCTTGGGTCCAAAATTTGCCCAGTTTCGAATCAGAGCAAGTCCAGGGACACATGTCAACAAGCCATTGGCCACCAAGGCCACATGGCAGCCTATAAAAGGAGCCAGTTCATCAATACAGTGGAGGATCAATCATTCAACGCCAACTCATCAGAAAATCACAGAAACAGATTATCACTTTCTCTCTCTATTCTGTTACGATCAAAAATCTCAAAAGCTCAAGAACACAAAGAACACAATGAAGAACCCTAGAATTCCAGAACAAAGAATTGAATCGAATTGAAGCAACTCCACTGCAATTCTCAGAGATTCGCATTCGAATCTTCATCATCGAATTGGGGAAACTGCAATTCAAGCACAATTTCAAAGAAATTGTGCGATCACAGTTCGAAGAGAGTGAGAAGAAGAGGAATTGAAGCGAGATCACAGTTCGAAGAAGAAGAAGATCAAAACACCGATTTATTTTCGGTCTCGAAGTTCACCAGAAGAAGCCGAAGCTTGCTCAAGGATCTTACGTTCGAACCTCCAAACAAATCCAGGTATATTCATGAAAAACCTTCTCGTTTTTGCTTCAAAATCATCATCGAAGGTTTGAAATCAAGAATAAACGGTGAATTGAAGAAAGATTTTGAAAAAGATTCGAAGAAGTTCGAACGAAACCCTAGAAATATGAATCGTCCAAAATTCACCGTTTATTTCATCAATTGAGGTTCAAATCCATAATCAGTGAAGAAAGTAGTTTGAATTAGGGTTTTGTTTCAGAAAAATTCGAAAAAGAAAGATGAAACCCTAAAAAACCGTAAGGATCCAAAATCAAACCTGTGTAAACACGTAGATCGAAACGTTTTGAGCATCTTTCTTCAAAGAACTTATAGATCGAAACGTTTCGAACTCGTTCTCTTCAAAAATGTCAAGATCGAACGGTTTGAACCACTTTCTTCAGAAAGATAGCAAGATTGAAGTAATTCATGTTCATTCAGTGTTAAATTGAGTATTGATTCATAGTTTATGAGCCAAAAATCATGTTTGATGTGTGAAAACCATGAACGGCGCCGTTAGGGTTAGGGTGAGAAGAAGAGAGAACGAGAGAAATCTGAGAGAAGAGAGAGAAACGAATGGTGATAATGGACTGGACCGGTCCAACAGCCTTTGTATAGGTGACTGAACCGGTCTGGTTCAGTCTTGGTTCACCAGCTTTATGTCCTGGCCGTTAGATCTAGGGGTTGATCCAGTTGGATCAATCCAACGGCCTTCTTTGATTCCTGAAGGATCCAGGATCCATTTCCTCCTTGGGCTTGGGTTTGGGCTTGGTTTTCCTGCGAATTTCCCCTGTTTTTTGCTATTTTTGTCACTACTTCTTGCTCTTTGCACACCTTCATGCTCAAAAACTTTGTTAAAAATTCCAATTAATTTTTCATGTGTTTTTGACTAGTTTCTTGACTTTCATGTGATGCTGTTATGTGTTGAATTTGGATAAAAAATAAGTAGCTTTTTTTTCAATTGTTTATTACATTTGTTAAAACTTGTGAAAATTTTACATGTTCTTGTGATCAAAAACCTAAAAAAGAAATTCCTAAAAAATTCATATAAGCTTCTTGTATTTTGGATTTTGGATTAACCTCTAAATTCCAACCATGCTCTACTTTTGCATCCGAGGTATCGAATGACAACATTTTAGGAACAATAACAGCGTGAGATTTAAAGTTTAACGTTTTTGTAACCACAATTTTCTTCTTTTTAAACGTGTGATGACCTGTGCCATGAACATTTCTTGGCTTGTTGGGTTCATACCCATTCATGGTCATTAACTTTGATATGTTTTGATTTTCTCCAATAGAATTGATTTTGCTTCCATAATTGATTCAGTCTTCTTTTTTTTTTTTTTTTTGAAGAAGAAGAAATAATTGATTCAGTCTTGAAGCTAGAATTTAGAGTTTTTGTCTCAACATTGATTTTTACCTTGAATATACATTGTTTAACCCACCTTTATCGTAATGTATCCAAATATAAATCATATTACATTCAATTTATTTTAGATGAAGTCAAATGTACAAAATCAATAAATTCAAAATCAATTATGTCATTGCATAATTAAACACAAACTTATATTTTCATAATTTTGTGTATTAAGCATAAACATTATGACACTTTCCACAATTTAGTTGATTTGCTTCCAAAATTTCTAAAAATAATCTGCCACAACATGTATTGGTAAATTGTAAATCATATTGCAAAATTTAACTTCTGATATGGTAATTTCATAAGTTTAGTCAATTTATTTATTCTTTTAATAAAATCTAGTGTGGAAATTTTTCCGCGTAAAAGAAAACAAGACTGGTTTGTGTAAGCAAAATTGAGTGACCTACCAGAGGGTCACTCAATTTTGCCACCTCTCCATGTAATGGTCATTGTTCTTATGTATTTCAATGCTATCTATTGTAGAAAATGGATGTTCAAATTCTAGTATGCTACAACACTAAAATGCCGCTATAATTGTTATTTGATAACACTTTTTTATAAAATTACGTATTTGTTCCAATTCCACTACGTTACATCCACTATACGACAAAGCTTCTTTTAATTTTAAATTTTAAATCTTCCATTCCACTTTTGAGTTGATCTTTGCTCTCAATGTATTAGGCACCTATGGCCATGATTGATTTGATGGTACCATTACTAGAGAAATCCTCCCAAAAATAAATTATAGTACTCCCTTGACCAAAGATCTACAGGTAACTGTCTTATTATGAAGATTTCTACTAAATCATTCATTTATAGGTTTCAATATAATTTATTTTGTTTTCTGTACCAATATTTTACAAATTGTTGATTAAACATTACAAACTGTCTCAAATTATTACGTTAATATAGGATAGAGACTAAATGTGTTAATATTGGATTTTGTTTAATGTTTGAAATGCAATATGCTAAGTTTTGAACTCAGATTGTACTAAGTTTACTTATTTTCAATTTGCATATTCTTTGTTAAAAGAAGGAGCTTATCAATTGTGATTACCGTTAATTTAAGCATGTATTAATAGGCTTTTTTCCTTTCTTAACAAAAAAATTGTCGTTTCGACTTTCAACATGCTCTTATGAAAATTAAAAGCAATGGTCAAGATTAGGAGTAACTGAAAAAGACTTACTCCCACAAAGTTTCAATAGCACCGAGTTACTATGATCTTGGTGTTGTAGTTTTAGAGTTATCGACAATTTAATTACTATCCAAAAATGAATCTTTTACATGTTTATTTTTCCCACAATTTATTAATCTTGCCATATTTTTCTCACCTGAAAAACGGTTTTTATGCAAGTGTGACTTATTCAAAAGCTGAATTTTTCAGAAAATATTAGAATAGGTCTTTGCCCTATAATTATGCTTTGAGTGACTCATTCAAAAACTGAATTGTGTATGCAAAAAATAAAATTTCCAACCCTTCCTTTTTTTTTTTTGACTATGATCTGTGTATGAAAAACACAAAATTAAACTATTACCTCTTCCAATTTTCCATTCTTGGTTACATCTCTTGTGATCTCTGAGATAAATTCTACTTGTTCCGTAATCTCAGGTTTTTGTGTGTGATTTATTATCTTGAATGTTTCATATTAGTTATTGCCGGTAGATGTTATTGGAGCAGTGGTGATGGCAAAATTAAACCTTAATATTAGTTATTGCTGGAAGATGTTATTGGAACTGTGTCGATGGCTAAATTATACAACACTATTAAGGACAGATAAGTTCACTTGGTGTCTCTCTTATTTATTCTCTTTAACATTCCATTGATGTTTACATTTATACGTTGACTAGACCACCGACCCGTGCTCCGCACGGGTCTTACCAACTAAAACATGCACGAATAAATTATATTGTAATAAAAAAATGTCGTGAAATAAGTCATATGATAAAAATGTATTTTAGGGATCATATGATAAAAATGTATTAGATTAGTCTTATCATCTTGACATAAACCTTATGTCAAATTTTTATCAAATTAGTCAACCTTCATCGACATGACTTAGTTAGTATATCCCGTAAAAAAAATTCATTTAAATTACAAATCATTAATTCTTATTTGACAACTTTTTATTGGAGTCCAATAGCAAACAAAACATAAGCACGGTGATAGAAAGAAATTCTCTTGAAAAAAGATTGATACCATGATAAGAAAAAGCATGAACAACTTAAATTGCATTGTATTAATAAGAAAATAGTTAACAATTTAAATCAATTGCTACAAAATTTGTTACGATAGAAGCTGACATAGTGAGGAAGAATAGAAGACCAAATATATATATATATATATATATATATATATATATATGTGTGTGTGTGTGTGTGTGTGTGTGTGTGTGTGTGTTACTCAAACATAAAAGAACTATCAGAAGGTATAGGGGTTCTGAAGAATTGAAACGTGGTAGAGGAATAAAAAGTAGTGATGCATTAAAATTAGCAATGACAAATTCAGATCAAGTATATACCTTTTTTTAGTCTTGACTGCACATTATCTTCTTGTTATATCAAGCATTTCGTTGCGCTACACCAAGGCAGTAGGATAAAAGCATCGGCCAACATGGCACAACACCATCATTTGTTTTAAAAACTCATGTCACCAACTCAATTAATTTAGTTTTCAAATCAAAAACAAAAATGCTCTGAAATTGCTACACAAAGCCTCTATGCAAGAAGTTTCAAACATCGTAGTTTTGTTTCATCATAAGACACCGGCTAAAAATCATCGTATATCATATGGTGTCAAAATGCATACAATCTTTGTGGGATAACCTTGGGGTTTATTATAGCATACATTTCCATATATATATATATGATATATCGTTATTATGCTTTTTGTACTTGGATTTAAGATTTTTGTTTTCTTTCAAAATGATCGATCAATTAAGAATTTTGTTACCAAGGTAAACATTATCATTCAAAAAAAAAATTGTGGTCAACAATCAATCCTCCTGTATTTAGCATATCACTAAACAATTACATTTAGCACACATCATGTTCAGATTTTCTCTTCTTAATAGTACATGACTTTTAATTACTCTAAACAAATTTTTTTTTGGTTACAGCTCTAAACAATTACATTCAGCTCACATCATGTTCACATTTCTTTTAATAAAAGATGAATTTTAATTACTTTTCAAATCAACTTCAACACACCGCTCCATCTAACTTTAGACACAAAAAAACATAAAGATACTAAAGCAAATCAACCTTCTTATGCAAGAAGACACACTAAGGCCACCTCCCTCCACATAATCATTGCAAGCGGCAGACATGAATCAAAAGAAACCATGCTTAAATCAAATGAGAAAAGTTGTTTCACATCAATACATATATTATAATATTTACATGAATCCAAAAATTAAAACACTACCGGTGAAACCTGCTATTGCCACTGTTAGCAAAACCAATTCCCAAGCCTTACAAACAGACCATGCTTAAATCAACAAAGATGAGAAATGTTGCTTCACACTCCTACGTTATATTCTAGAATTTACATTACAACGATAGCAACACAAAACCAGCTGAACCTGCTATGGCCAATGACTGAAATATGCTACCACAATATCTTCCCAAAAAACTATGAGCTTAGTTTACTTATGTCAACAATATGCAATTCAAACAAATTGATATCCATTTCACCAAAAAACACTATAAAATTAGTTTTACATTTAAGCGTCCAAAACTTAATTGATCACTTATAAAAATTACAATCAACAAATAGTTCCAAACTTTTACTCACAAAATAAGCATACTCTTGACAGCAGCAAATAAATTCCTTCAATTGCCATTTACTATGCGTTGATTTTCTTCCATGACATGCTACTCGCAACAACTAATCCACTAAGGTTCAAAACTGACTTTGGTAAGGACTACTTGTAGTTTTGAGACTACATAACATTAATATACACAATATAAAGAGACAAAAGGAAACTCAATAGTTATGCAGGAGCACTAAAAGAAACAAAAGGAGATAAGAACCAAGAGAGCATAAGAAACCATTCCAAAGAAAACAAACCAAAGCTAACTACACTGAGGAGCCATAATAGGGATCCTATCTCATTTACTGATAACTACAAAAGGAATCCATTCTTTCAGTTTCGTCATATAGACAAATCCTGCTTGTTATTGTTTGAAATCGATCAGAAATAGAACAAAAAACACAGTATTTATGCAGGAGCACTAAAAGAAACAAAAGGAGATAAGAACCAAGAGAGCATAAGAAACCATTCCAAAGAAAACAAACCAAAGCTAACTACACCGAGGAGCCATAATAGGGATCCTATCTCATTTACTGATAACTACAAAAGGAATCAATTCTTTCAGTTTTGTCATATAGACAAATCCTGCTTGTTATTGTTTGAAATCGATCAGAAATAGAACAAAAAACACAGTATTTATGCAGGAGCACTAAAAGAAACAAAAGGAGATAAGAACCAAGAGAGCATAAGAAACCATTCCATAGAAAACAAACCAAAGCTAACTACACTGAGGAGCCAAACTATTTTTTAAAAAACAGCAGAAGACCAATACAAACATCGAGTTAAAGAAGACTATAAAAATCTATTAGCCAATTAAAACAGCCATATGTAGACACTGTCATAGGGCAACAACTCCTATGAATTCTCTAGTACCCACTTGCATGATAATAGTACGATGTGAGATGTTTTGTGTCTGCCATGCTTTTAATTTCATTTGACTCTCAAAATCTAGCTGCAAATCATCAAAAGTTTTCAGTTACATCAATCCACAATATCAAAAGTAAGCAGCAAATAATCTTTTATTTTCTTCACAAATGGCTTAGAAATCACTTCTACATGCTCAAATAATAACTCACCTTTAATTTCCTCATAATAGGGATCCTATCTCATTTGCTGATAACTACAAAAGGAATCAATTTTTTCATTTTCGTCATATAGACAATTCCTGCTTTTTATTGTTTGAAATCGATCAGAAATAGAACAAACAATACGTTATTGATGACAAAAAAATGTTGCCTGACTTTTAAAAATTTACCTCTTCAAGAATAATAATAGATAGGAAGATGGAAGGTGATAAGGACTTATAGTAACCTGATATGATAAGCACTTTTCAGTAAGTGCTTAACTAAATTACAATTGCATATCCAAACATAACCTAAATCAAACATAGAAATTAACGGATCCAATTAAAATAACAAAAATCAAAACACCGTCGTTCCAATGCACTAACCTTGTCCAAGAGCAAAATTGAAAGTAGTTCCCTATCTCTGCTAGAATCAAACTTCATACCATCAAGCAACGTTCCAGTATAATGAACTACACATAAAAAAAAAAATCAGTAAAAGTTTAATTCAATTCAATTCAATTAAATCAACGAAGAAAGAACATAGGTATCGCCAACATCATGAGTATCCCAACCTTCACCTTCTTTGAGAAGCTTCTTCTTCAAACCTTGCTTTCCGATTTCCTTTTTTTCACCGACCTTGAGAATTGGATTATCGCTGGCACCGGCAAAGTCGAAGTCTTCTTTCATGGAATCAACCGCAAGAATATCGAAATTTTACTGTATAAACCGCAACAAAAAAAATATAAACCGCAACAAAAAAATAATTACACATGTGTTGAAGTGTTTACCAGTTAGGCAGTGATAGGAGAGGAGAGTTTCTTCCAGCCATAGGTCAAGAATAGGAGAAAGGATTTTTGGGTTGGAAACAAAACAGGAGTAATACGTATAAAGTGTGAGCAACAAAATAGTGGTTCGTTTTTTTTTTCCCTTCTAAAAAGTGAATTATAGAGGCGTTTTAAAAAACAGAACAATAGGTTGCCAACACAGTGTTTGAGATATAAATCAAAGAAATATCATGCAATAAACTTCAAGATGTCTCTTTAATGTTTAAGATATAAATCAAAGGAATATCATGCAATAAACTTCAAGATGTCTCTTTAAATTTGCTGCACTCACTTTCACTTCTTCCTCATCGGAAGAGGAGCTGTCATCAGAAGCAGATTCCTCTGAAGTGGTCTCTGGCTGGGCTTTCTTCACATTCCCATTTTTAGTTGGAGTCTTCTTTGAAGGGACCAGGAGCTTTTGCAACAGGTTTCTGAGACCACATAAAATTAACATGACATAAATCAATAACATAACAATAACAATAACAAACAAATACATGATCAGTACCATTCGAAATGCATTAAAGCATATGCAGTGAAATATAATACCTCATCCTCAGATTCCTTAGAGGATTCCTCCAAACTACTTTCCTCCTTCTTGACTACCTTCAACGCCTTTTGCTTGGCGGCAACCTCTTCTATCCCTTGCTTCTTTGCACTCACTGCCTTGACTTCTTCCTCAGCCTGCCTCTTGCCTATATAAAAGTGAAAATAGCCCAATAAGAAAACCGACATCAGAACATAAAAAAATAATCAGAGAAAAAAATTCACTTTAAAATCAGTTCAACTAATCAACAACTCTATAACATTGCACAACATGATCAATATCAGAACATCAAATAATATTGAAGGAGAACCAAGCTCGTAGATTTTGGTTAATTCGGTTCAAGCCTATATAATCAACATCAGAAAATACAACATAATAACATCAGACCAAATTGGGGGAGCACCAAGCTTCATCTTTCCGAGAAATCAGTTTGACCAATCAACATCTATACTAACATTAACACACAATAATACATGTAGAACCTAACTTTATAACATAAAACACCAGTAAATCGCATAAATGTCTCAATGGACAGAAAAAAATAATCGACTCTCAAAACTCATGAATCAAAACTAATGAAATTCAACTAAGATGTTCTGTATTTGAGTTGTAGCTTGTTGATTGCCTTGTCATAATCTGAAATTGGGTTTGTCAATAGAGGACATGTCAATGAAGGAGAGTGAAACATTGGTCATGCATAAATTGCAAGGAAACAAAAATAATATAAACATCAGCAAAAAATAGTTACATAGAATAGCAAAAATAATACCAGTTAGGCAGTGATAGGAGAGGAGAGTTTCCATGTTTCTTCCAGCCATAGGTCAAGAAAAGGAGAACGAATTTTTGTTAGGGTTGGAAACAATATAGGAAGCAAGTCTTTTGTTTGATTTGCGGCTTTATGTGTGATAGGAAACAACTTTGAGCCAAAACAATAATTTGAGATATTTCCGTGGTTTATTTCTCATGTTTATCTGTTTATTTGTTTGCTATTTGCGTGGTTTATCTGTTTGTGGTTTTGGAAGAAATGTGCGGCATATTGGTAGGGGAAACAGATGAAAACAACTCTTTTTCTTTTTGTTTTTCATAATTAAAATTTGGATTAGGGTAAAACAGTTAGGGTTTAGCGAAAACAACCATGTTTGTAGCGCAAAAAGATGAAAAGCCAAATTTTTCTTTTTATTTTTCATAATTAAAGTTTGGAATAGGGTAAAACAGTAATTATAGACATTAGGGCTTCTGAAAAATTAGGGCGAAATTGTTTGCTTGGGGCAACTTTTATAACAATTTGAGATATTTCCGTGGTTTATTTCTCATGTTTATCTGTTTATTTGTTTGCTATTTGCGTGGTTTATCTGTTTGTGGTTTTGGAAGAAATGTGCGGCATATTGGTAGGGGAAACAGATGAAAACAACTCTTTTTCTTTTTGTTTTTCATAATTAAAATTTGGATTAGGGTAAAACAGTTAGGGTTTAGCGAAAACAACCATGTTTGTAGCGCAAAAAGATGAAAAGCCAAATTTTTCTTTTTATTTTTCGTAATTAAAGTTTGGAATAGGGTTAAACAGTAATTATAGACATTAGGGCTTCTGAAAAATTAGGGCGAAATTGTTTGCTTGGGGCAGCTTTTATAACAATTTGAGATATTTCCGTGGTTTATTTCTCATGTTTATCTGTTTATTTGTTTGCTATTTGCGTGGTTTTTCTGTTTGTGGTTTTGGAAGAAATGTGCGGCATATTGGTAGGGGAAACAGATGAAAACAACTCTTTTTCTTTTTGTTTTTCATAATTAAAATTTGGATTAGGGTAAAACAGTTAGGGTTTAGCGAAAACAACCATGTTTGTAGCGCAAAAAGATGAAAAGCCAAATTTTTCTTTTTATTTTTCATAATTAAAGTTTGGAATAGGGTAAAACAGTAATTATAGACATTAGGGCTTCTGAAAAATTAGGGCGAAATTGTTTGCTTGGGGCAACTTTTATAACAATTTGAGATATTTCCGTGGTTTATTTCTCATGTTTATCTGTTTATTTGTTTGCTATTTGCGTGGTTTATCTGTTTGTGGTTTTGGAAGAAATGTGCGGCATATTGGTAGGGGAAACAGATGAAAACAACTCTTTTTCTTTTTGTTTTTCATAATTAAAATTTGGATTAGGGTAAAACAGTTAGGGTTTAGCGAAAACAACCATGTTTGTAGCGCAAAAAGATGAAAAGCCAAATTTTTCTTTTTATTTTTCATAATTAAAGTTTGGAATAGGGTAAAACAGTAATTATAGACATTAGGGCTTCTGAAAAATTAGGGCGAAATTGTTTGCTTGGGGCAACTTTTATATATAGATTGATTATCATTATTTGGTGATAACCGTATGCCTAATTTCTTTACGTGCCTTCTTTTCATCTAATGAAATGTGACTCATATGGAATTTGTGGTGTAGTTTACCGACGGATGTGGCAAATGTTGATCGTTGGTCCGCAGGAATACTGAGCATTTTGCTGTTTTGTCATAAAACGAGAGTTATTGCGGTTCAAAATTAGGCAGGTAAATCCTAAGGAAAACATTGATTTCGCTACGGAATTACATGGAGAGTTTATTCGAAGGAAATATCTGCAGTACAATCTGCAGGTAAAATTTTTTCAAAAAATTTCTTTTTTTTGCCGTATCCAATATTTATTATTAAAAAAGATTTTGTTTGTCTAATTATTAAAGAAAAAAAATAGATTTACGAGTTTACAAGAAACACGACTTTATATCAGGTTAAAAAGAACTACCATCTTCATTTGAAATTTATGTAATTTACTAATTGCAAAACTTTGAACTTAAACTCATCTACCAACAGATGAACGGAAAGACAAAAGACTCGTTTGTTTTAGATTTTAAAACAAAATTTTTTTTTTTTTGAAAAAGATATATCTAAAAAATGGTGTAAGACTATTTTAAAACTCTATTATCTAGAGAAGAAAGTTATAACAAAATGAATCTGGTCAAAATGTGCATGAATCGTAATATGTTTGTAAAAATGTGTCCCAACAGGAAGCTGATTAGTGATAATAAATATTAAAGCAATTGGAGGTCCAAAGACTCCAAAATGCACATCCTTTGTTGCTTATTTTTAAGGTGAAAAGCGTCTGAGAAGAAGTTCAAAAACGTAGTAATAAGCTCAGCTGATTATAAGTGAGCGACTGGTAGATGATAGGATAGAAGATAGAGCCAGTCAGTGACTGTGTGACTCTTCTCTATTCTAATCCAATGGAATGGACTCTGCGATAACCGTCACCACGACGGCGCAGATGCTACTTTTCATAGCACTCCACCGTCATTTCTCCGAAGCCTCTCACCGCACATTCCTCCACTGTAACTTCAAATGAGTCTGGAGATTGTAGTGTAAAATTGGTTGGAGATGTCGCGCAAGAGGTTTCGGCTCTTTCGCCTGATGTTATCATTTCGGTTTGAACTCTGAACTCTCAGAATATTGTTTTTCGTACTTATTATTTTATCGTATTTTTTTTTAATTAATATTTCGGTTTTGTTTGTGTGGCAGCAACTGTGAAAAGGATTCTGGAAAGTCAAGTAATTTTTTGATAATTGGATTCTATTCAAATTTGATTATTTGATGCTTCAATTATCTTATTTATGAGGTGATTGATGTAATATTGAGGGTATTTTGATGAGTTTATACGATTAGGTAATTGAAATGGGATAAGCATGCACCATTTTATTTTCAAGTTTCATTGGTTTGAAGATGTTCTTATGAATGGTATAGTGACTGGGAATTCTTAAGTCTGAATTTGCTTTTTATATACTTTCCCCCAAAAAAGAAAAATAAAAGGGAAAAATTAGTTATTGATTTCTTGCTTATATAATATTTACTTACCTTTCTGTTATCTGAATCGTTGGTTTTTACTTTTTATGTTAACAGGCAGCCACAAGTGTCATCTGCCAGTGTAAATTTAACGACAGAGACAGCAATAGTTTGGCCTGTATCTGAAGCAAAAGCTGCAGCAAATTGGCAAAAGCAATTAGGGAAGACTCTTGCAGAACATTTAACTAGTTGTGGTTTCAATTCTTGCCTTCGAGGTATATTAGTGATGACAAATTTTATTATTGATTAGGTTTCACTATATTGTTTATCCCTTTTAGATCTATTCCACCCCTGTGAGCATGCATGCAAAGACTGCTACAAACGTGAATAAAAGACGGAAATTGATATTGGTTGCATTGTAAAGGAAATGAACCTTTTGAGTTATAGCTTGCAATTCTGATAACAATTGTGTAAAACTAAGTTTTGATTTGAAATTTTACTATAATGGTTGGATGTTGCCCTTTCGTTTTTTAGAAATAAATCTGAGATTGGTTATCTTCCAATTAGGAAGAGAGAGTGTCAACACATCTGTTGTAGACATGGCACGAGACAATTTGCAAACAGAATTTCTATAGTTTATCTATTTATCAGTAATTTACATTGGTTTCCAATTATCTATTTGAATGATTATTTGATAATTTAGTAACATTTATTGAAGTGCAGTGTGATATGATGTGTTGTCATGATATGTTATGGCTATTTCTTCACCTTATAATATATGGAAGTTCATAAGCTAAGATACTGGTATACTATTGTCCAATTGTTTACTGCCCCCTCGTTTTGATATGTTTATGTTAATCATATTTGTATATTTGTTTTTTGGGTTGCAACTATGATTTTGGATGCTTCAATGTCTTCTTTAAGCTCTAGTTCAATTACGTCGTCAAACAATGGAAACATATCAGTGTACTCTAATCGTGTTCCACTTTCTTACATAACCTCAAACCCCTCCATGGGGCTGAGAAGCTATTCATGGCACAATATATCTAGTCTAATAATGCTTCCCACTATTATGGATTCTAGTATTTCGTTTCCAAGCATTGCTAATACGATGGTTAGTATTAGCAATGCTTGGAAATGAAAAATTAGAATCCAGAATAGTGGGATGCATTATTAGACAAGATATATTGTGCAATGAATACCTTCTCAGCCCCCATTGAGGGGTTTGAGGTTTTTATGTAAGAAAGTGGAACACGATCAGAGTACACTGATATGCTTCCATTGTTTGACGATGGAATTGAACCAGAGCTTAAAGAAGACATTGAAGCATCCTTACCTTCAATGAATTTCAATCATAGACACTTGTTTAATATAAGTCTCATTTTGTACTTTTAGCAGCCTGCATTCTTCAGTATCAAAGGATATATATGTTTCATAGGGTCAGATCAGGCAATGTAGTGTCACTCCTGTAAGACTTGCAACAAGAAAGTTACTGAAATCACGGGTGCTGGTGTAAAAGTTGCCAGTAAACGAATGAATGCAATTTAAGGTAATAATGAAGTTGTGTCAATTAATCTAGAAGTTTTATAGACTATAACATAGTAGTAGTTGAACCTTGAAGAATTGTTAGATTCTCAGAAATGGTCTAAAGTGACTTCTTAAGCTGCTTAGAGGGAACCTGAGCTTGAAGCAATAAGCATTATACAGGTGGCAAGTAATGTCTTATGCTCAGGCAATTGCAATCACAAGTTAGGTCAAGGGTATTTAGAATTAAATTTTTCGGCAGATCTCCCATACGTAGTTGTCATTGATCTGCTGTCTTGATCAAATTCCCCTACGATACAAAGATATAGTTGCTATTTGACAACATTTTGTACTAAATCGGAAATTGCAAAACAATAGTGGTTTGTTCAATTTTTGCTACGCTTTGGCGCTAGAGCTATTATTTGACAAAACTGCTTTTAATCTGACCGATTCCATTCCAGTTTTGAGTTTGAATTTTGATGTCAATCGGCAAGGAACTTACACCGTGACTGAATTGATGGTACCATTTTTGTAGAAAGTGTTGTTTTTGGATTTCCAAATTATTGTATTTGGATTTCCACATTCTATTGTCTACCGAAGTTATTACTAGGATGAGTCACGATCAGGTCGCTCTCTTTAAGACGTTTCGTGGCACTACCCAAAATTGTGCAAGGTAGACTATCAACCACGCCGCCTCAGGATAAAACAAGTCCAGCTACAACTATTCGATTAACTACTGCACTGTAGAAAATCGTTCGAGAATTACACCTTCAAATATGGTACTAAAACCACTCTTTAATACTGAAACCACTATAATATGGTATTATTACCATTCTATTATGGTGCTAAGACCACTTAAATATGGTGTTTCCACCATTCTAATCTTTAAGTTCTCCAAACTATCAATATGGTACTATGACCACTCAAATATGGTGTTACCACCATTTCTCCTCAACTAGAAAGATATTGTTATAATATTTATATACCATTAAGATCATTCTTGATTCCGACGGGACATTATTATTCCAAATAAGAACTATGATCTTAAAAGTACTCTTTATTCCGAAGGGACATTTATTACCGAAGGGACTATGAACTTAAGACCACTCTTAATTTCGAAGGGACATTAAACCGAAAAGGGACTATGGTCTTAAGAACACTCTTAATTCTGAAAGGACAGAAAGGAGTAGAAGCAGAAGAAACTTGTTAACACAATTCGGAGGGAGAAGAGAGAACCCGCACAGGAAGCATCAACTGTGCGATTTGGTGTGTTTTTGAACTGAGTGGAGTCCTCTATTTATATAGAGATTTTGTACCTGTTTTAGCACAAATTGCGACAACAGTTACTCTAAATGGCTAATGGATCTTCTTCCAATGTATAAACCAAGTATAACTCTTCAGCATCCAATGGGGATATAACTTCTTTAAGGCTTAATGAATCTTCTTCCAATGTATAAACCAAGTTCATACTCTTTAGCAATTTGAGCTTTCTTACCTCCTTGAGGTTTTATAACATCTCGTATGATGCTTTCATAACTATTTCTAATTACATGAATGTGATTAGATATAGTGCCCCCACTAGTTCTTAATTTTTAGAATGGAATTTATTTTGCCCCCACTAATGTCGTGCTCCCATTAGAGCCCCCACTAGTGCCCCCACTATTCTTTAGTTAAAGGGGTAAATATTTACATAGAAATCGACGTCTTTTGAATTCTATGATCACTTTAACATTTAGGTCATAAAACCTATATGTTTCTGGACCGTCATAATATTCCTAAAGGCTTAGAAGTCCTTCAGAAGGGCTCTTTAGTCCTCAAGAAAGGCTCTAAAGCCTCCAGAATGGCTCGGGCGCCCTCCAGAAGGGCTCCCGTGGCCCTGGCGCGCTCGCCTAAGAGGCACCGCCCTCTTATTCTTCTAGAACCCTCTAGAAACTGCCTAAAATACACAAATACCCCTGTTACTTGAGAACCTAGCAACCAAAGCCCAAGCCCATAGCTGGCTATAAATACCACTCTTGAGGTCATTCTCAAGGCATCTAATCAACAGTCTAAACCCTAGAATCCTAGAATCCTTTACCGTACTTTTTTGCAAGTACAGTTTCGTTATTTATTTCATACCTGATGAATACACATTCATAAGCTCTACTAGTGAGTTCATCTCTCTTGGGGTCCATAATCTAAATATAGTCCAGACAATCCGAAGTTCAAAAATAAGACAAGTTGGATTGTCTTTTCTTCAAAAATTTCTTAATTAGAATTTTTGTTCTTAGACTTGGGTACTCTATAAATTTCAATTTTCGTTATAAAAATTCAAGCATATCAATTTTATTTTCCAAAATTCACATTCATCAATAAATATGATAAAACATCATTTTATCATTTCTAGTTTATGTGTCATCAAATTCACACATATCATAATTTATTATGTTTAGAGATTCAAATTCTCTAAATTCATTTATATGAACTTTTGGTTCATATATCTTGACTGCAACAAATAAAATTGTCTAAATCCAAGTTACTCAAATTTAAAATTAAAAGCTTGTTCACGTGATAAATTTTGATATGTCAAATATTAAAATCACACAACTAGTAAAATAGAAGGAGAATTTAATTTTTAACATACCATCAAAGTGCAGTCTTTTCCCACAAGAATGCATGGTACACAAGTCTCTCTTTTTTAAGTCTGAGTCAACTCAGTCTTATTCAATAGAAATCTGAAATTCAGATTCTTTCTTATTTTTATACAAAATATTGGGAAAAATTTTCTCAAATAATTTGTTTCAAAAGAAAATTGATCCCTTCTTTAATTTATCAATGTTCTCATTTTTATACAAATAGTAATCACCATTTGTTTCTTATCATGGTACAGGCAGCACGTAAGTGAGTTTTCATCCAAAAATTTATGAGATCATCAAAACCAAATAACAACCTCACGTTTTTTTCTTTTACGGCGCAATCCCTTTTTCTTTAATGTTTTGTAACAAATTTATCAATTTTGGTTACTGTTTTGTAACAAACAGAACCAAATTATTTTCTTATCAACTCCAAACATTTCTTATGTTTCGTAACAAACTAAACTTGTTTGGTTCTGCAACAAATAATTTTTTTTGTAACAAATTATTGTTTCACTATATGGCTCTGATTTCGAAACCATATTTCAAACAAATTCAACGTATTTGAATTTTTTAGTGTTGCTATTTAAAAACAACAATCACTTCATCGCTTCAGTCAAAAGATGTATTTCTATAGCTTGATTTATCCTTAATATATTTAGAGACAAATTAACCTTAATAAGTAACTTCTTCAGTAAACATAGTAGATCGAAACGTCTTAAAATTGTTGTTTTTGGATTTCCAAATTAGTGTATTTAGATTTCCAAATTCTATTGTCTACCGAAGTTGTTACTAGGTTGAGTCACGACCAGGTCGCTTTCTTTAAGACGTTTCGTGGCACTACCCAAAATTGTGCAAGGTAGGCTATCAACCACGCCGCCTCCAGGATAAAACAAGTCCAGCTACAACTGTTCGATTAACCACTGCACTGTAGAAAATCGTTCGAGAATTACACCTTCAAATATGGTACTAAGACCACTCTTTAATACTGAAACCACTTTAATATGGTATTATTATCATTCTATTATGGTTCTAAAACCACTCAAATATGGTGTTTCCACCATTCTAACCTTTAAGTTCTCCAAACTATCAATATGGTACTATGACCACTCAAATATGGTGTTACCACCATTTCTCCTCAAATAGAAAAATATTGTTATAATATTTATATACCGTTAAGATCATTCTTGATTCCGACGGGACATTATTATTCAAAATAAGGACTATGATCTTAAAAGTACTCTTTATTCCAAATGGACATATATTACCCAAGGGACTATGAACTTAAGACCACTCTTAATTCTGAAGGGACATTAAACCGAAAAGGGACTATGGTCTTAAGAACACTCTTAATTCCGAAGGGACAGAAAGGAGTAGAAGCAGAAGAAACTTGTTAACACAAGTCGGAGGGAGAAGAGAGAAACCGCACAGGAAGCATCAATTGTGCGATTTGGTGTGTTTTTGAACTGAGTGGAGTCCTCTATTTATATAGAGATTCTGTAACTGTTTTAGCACAAATTGCGACAACAGTTACTCTTGATGGATAAAATTAAAATGAAGTTTGTCCATTAATCAGTTCAACAACACTTGTGGATAGGATCAAAAGAAACAAATCCACAAAAGTGGAGGAAACAAACTATTGGATTTGAATGAACGAAATATAAGAAATTTAATCAAATTCTTATTCTTATCACAACCACCATAAGCTAAATTTATGGGAAGTGATATTCTTGAATAAAAATAATAATTACTATTATTTTATTTAAAATTAAATACCGCAATTTAAACACTACTAATGTGTGTGTTCTATTTTATGTGGGACACCCACACTCTATTTTTTCAATTCACAGAACACTAGATCAAAGTATGATTACTTGGTGTTTAATCTTACAATTTATTTTCCAACATCACACTAATGTTCCAACAGAAAGCTTCCCCCCGACCCATGCGTTATTATAGTCGTTGTTATTTTTATTTTATTTTTACATTTTTTATCTATAGGTAACGTGTTAATACAATTTTCTCACGAATACATTTTAAGGCCGATCATTGATGTGTGACAAGTGATATGTTTATGTGGAAATTTAGTTGGTAAAGTGGTTTTGTCACTTTTGATCATTCTATTTATGTGAAAGAAAAAGAAAAAAATCTAAAGAGAAATGCTATGTACAAACTCTTTTACACACTCTTTTGATCATTCTATTTATCTTTTTTACATACCTTTTTTTTCTTCCTAAACTAAAATAAAAAAAAAAAATCATTCCTTCATTGATACAAAACAGAACCTTCCTTAAAATGTCACAGATTCAAAAAACAAATACCACTTGGAACTGTAGCACAATCTCATAATAAAAATTGTGCTCATCATCGTCACGTGAAACGACAACAACTGTGATTTACGCGTCGATCCCGGTCGACCGAGTCCTAATGCCACAAAATGATAAATCACAAACATAAGTGGAGGAGTTGGGATTCTAACGTTGATCACGCTGTTTGACATATCATTTTCAGTATTTTACCCATTGAACTAAACATATCATTTTCAGTATTTACCCGTTGAAATAGATATTATTGTTGATAATAGTGAAGTTCAAAAGGAAGTGTTGAAAAAGATATCATTTTCAGTATTATTGTTTATTTAAAGGAATTGTAGTTCATTTGTTTTCCTACTAAATTTAAATGATAATATAAATAAATAATAATTAGATAAAACAATGCAAAGGAAGACAACACATTTTTGTCATTCATCCATCTAATATGAAACACATGTTCAGTTACTATAAAATAGGAAACACATGTTTTTCATCCCGCTATGCATGGCTTGCAATTTTGAAAATTGAAAGTATTTACTTGTTCCCCTATTCATACGACCATAACACTTCCAGTCCATGATCTAGTTCGACTCATTTAGGAAGGTAGTTAGTGGAAAGATTGCAAACTTAGAAAAAGAAATATAAAGCAAACTTTAAAGGAAAATGGAAAACAAAAGGGGTAGATACAAGATGAAAGATTCAATCTTTAGAAGTGACCACCCAAATCCTCAACAGGTAAGTTTATTAACCTTTCAACTCAAGATCTTATTATATGGTGTCAAATTTCAATTGAAAACTCTCCATCAAATAAAATTATGTTTTGAATATTCTCTAATTTTCTAATGGAATCCTATTTTTAAGACGTGTCATATTATATTATGTGTGTTAAACCATGAGAACAATTGGTCCAATTAAAGGTCGTAGCTATTCTCTGTGTAGTAGTTAGTTGATATATCGACACTCTTTGAGCTACTTTGGCTACTCTTATAAAAGCATTTGGTTATGTTTTATGTAAATTATTTTGAATTTCTCAATAGTATATCTTCATTTATTTATAGTTAATTAATTTTATATAAAATAAGTTTGTCTAACATGTTTGGTTCTTGTGTTGAGACAATAATAATAGAAAATTATTTTATTGGGTATCAAACCAAAGCCTAGTGAAGATCTTAAACTAAGTTAGTAAATATTTAATTGTCAAGGTATAGAGGCAGTGGTACCAAGACCATTGAGTGATGAGTTTTAGAACTGCTGTTAAAAGGTAAGGGCATCACTCTATGCGCTTTTTGAAGTAATTTATGTGTTGTGTGTTATGACTGGAAATGAGGGCCCAGCCCAATCATTGGAAACATCTAGAAAGGGGATCATCATTGGACAGGTGGAGAATGATGCAATCATCAGTGGACAGGTGGAGAATGATGCGCACAATAAGGATGTGAGAAAGAGTACCAGAGAGAGGAGGCCTAACCAACTCCTGCGTGACTTTGCTATATAAGAGGGTGAATAGTGTAAGAATAGGCAGGCAATGATTTAGTACTCTTTTCCCCCTTGTATTTCTCCCCTCCCTTCTGTTGGCTCCTTGGACAAGTTGTCCTTGGATTTCTTCTTTCCTTGTACGTTAAGAGTGGAATTTCTTCCATCTTAACAACTATCCTTCTCACTTTGTACTTGAATTTTGAGTTACTGAAATTATCAACACTTTTCCAGTTTATTCTCTTTTGATAATTACTCAATCCCTTACATTGGTGCTTTCATCTACCATGGCTGATAACACCCGTATGAAGGAGCTCCAAACGGCCATCACCGCCCTGACCGTCACCATGAAACAGATGTCCGACGACGCCGAACGTCGTCACGTTGACTACCTGCAGCATCGCGCCTCAGATCTGAGTCGTATGGAGCACTTGGAGGTTAGTCTGGGTTCCATCCAACAGCAATCAGCCTCTCATAGTGGGTCGAACTCAACGATCAACAACACCCCATTTCAGGTGAGAAATGTTAAACTGGAATTTCCGCGTTTTGATGGCACAGATGTGCTCCACTGGATTTTCAAGGCCGAGCAGTTTTTCGAGTTCTACTCAACGCCGGATGCTCAACGGCTCACCATCGTCGCCGTCCACATGGAAAAAGATGTTGTTCCCTGGTTTCAGATGAGGGCACGCGACAACCCGTTCCAATCCTGGATCGGTTTCACTCGAGCTCTGGAAAACGAGTTTGGTCCGTCGCCGTACGATTCACCTCGCACCACCCTCTTCAAGCTATCACAAACTACCACCGTAAGTTCCTACTACCTTCAGTTCACGGCCCTTGCAAATAGATCAGATGGGCTCACTCCAGATGCCATTCTGGACTGTTTTGTTAGTGGGCTGAAGCCTGAAATCAAAAGGGATGTGTTGGCCCAATCCCCTAAGTCATTATCCAAAGCCTATGCTCTGGCCAAACTTTTTGAGGAAAAATATTTAGCGGTTCAACCCGATGAGAAATATCCGAACCGGCCCAAACCATTCCAGGTCGCCCCAATTAACCGTTCTCTTAACCACAATCCACCTAATCCCAATCGAAATTCCAATCTACCACCGCTACTTCCAACACCTAACCTCAAACCTAAACCACCGCCATTACGCACCCCATCTGTTCGGAACATGTCACCAGCAGAGATGCAATTACGCCGGGACAAGGGACTCTGTTTCACCTGCGATGATAAATTTTCCTTTTCTCACCGTTGCCCAAATCGCCAATACCTTCTGTTGCAAATGGAAGATGATGATACTGCAACATCAGAAGAAGGCTCTTTGGACTCACCAGGAGCAATCACGGAGGAAGAAGCAGCAGTAGTACCGGACCATCATTTGTCTTTCAATGCGCTACATGGGTCTTCCAGAGTAGGGACTCTACGCTTCCAAGGTACTATTCAAGGGAAACCAGTTCAAATTCTCCTTGATAGTGGAAGTTCAGACAATTTTCTTCAACCAAGAATCGCAAAGTTTCTGCAGCTGCCAATAGAACCTGCTTCTCAATTTCAGGTCCTCGTGGGTAATGGTCAGTCTCTGGAGGTTGCTGGTCTTGTCCAAGATTTACAGGTAGATATCCAAGGTCACACCATCTCCCTACCTGTGTATTTACTTCCTCTCACTGGTGCTGATCTAGTCTTAGGAGCCCCTTGGTTAGCCACACTGGGTCCTCATATTGCTGATTACAAAGCTTTGACTATCAAATTTCACCTTAACAACACCTTTATCACATTATATGGTGACCAATTCCAAACCCCATCACAGGCGCATTTTCACCACATTAAAAGGTTATCATCCACGAACGCTATTGCTGAAACTTTTTATCTACACCTCCTTGATGCACAGCCACCTAATTCCATGCCTATTGACATTCCTGATAACCTTGACCCTGCTTTACACAACTTATTATCCAAATATGTCAGTGTTTTCCAATCACCCACTGGCCTTCCGCCGCGCCGCCATCAAGACCACGCTATTCCACTTCTCAAAGATAGCAACCCTGTTAAGGTGAAGCCATACCGCTACGCACACAGTCAGAAATCTCAAATTGAGAAAATGGTCTTGGAAATGCTACAGCAGGGTATCATTCAACCTAGTTCAAGTCCCTTCTCATCACCAGTGTTACTAGTAAAGAAGAAGGACGGGTCATGGAGATTTTGTACAGACTATCGGGCCCTCAACGCTATTACGGTTAAAGACAGCTTTCCAATACCAACAGTGGATGAATTACTAGATGAACTGTTCGGTGCCGCTTATTTCTCTAAGTTAGACCTGCTATCCGGATATCATCAGATCCTAGTCAAACCAGAGGATCGTCACAAAACAGCATTTCGGACGCATCAAGGCTTGTATGAATGGCTGGTCATGCCATTTGGGCTGTCTAATGCCCCTGCATCTTTCCAAGGTCTCATGAATCGGGTATTTTCTAATCAGCTGCGAAGATCAGTCTTGGTATTCTTTGATGACATACTGGTTTACAGTCCATCGTGGCAAGCACATTTAGCCCATTTGGAAGAGGTGCTTCAATTACTACAGACTCATTCCCTGTTTGCTAAAATCTCTAAGTGTTGCTTTGGAATGACTCAAATTGACTATTTGGGGCATACTGTATCTGGCCAAGGTGTGGCAATGGATTGCTCAAAGGTTAAAGCTGTGTTGGAATGGCCTACACCTACCAACCTGAAACAACTACGTGGGTTCCTCGGACTGACTGGATATTACAGGCGTTTTATTCAAGGATATGCATCAGTAGCATCACCTCTTACTGATCTGCTCAAAAAAGACTCCTTCAAATGGACAGACAATGCGCAACTAGCGTTTGAACAGCTAAAGCAGACTCTAACAAAGGCACCAGTCCTCAGATTACCAGATTTTTCTAAGCCATTTGTGTTAGAGACAGATGCTTCTGGCTATGGCATAGGCGCGGTCTTAAGTCAAGGAAAGCATCCCATAGCCTTCTTTTCAAGAAAACTGAGTCCTAGGATGCAGAAACAATCTGCTTATGTGCGAGAATTGTATGCAATCAGTGAAGCAATCTCTAAATTCCGCCACTACCTCATTGGGCATCAATTTATTATCCGTACCGATCAAAAGAGTCTCAAATCCTTAACAGATCAAGCTATACAGACACCGGAACAGCAAAATTGGCTTCACAAATTTTTGGGCTACAATTTTACCATAGAATATAAACCAGGCAAAGACAACATTGCAGCTGATGCCCTGTCACGCTCTCTTCTTCTAGCCATCTCGTCACCACAAACTGGCCTGACACAACAGATTCAAAATGCTGGCAAAGAAGACAGTTTGTACACCTCCCTCATCACTCAATGTCTCCAACATACAGCTCCGGAAAATTATTCTGTGAGGAGTGGGTTGTTATATTGGAAGGACAGACTTGTGATACCTGAAGTTCCAGAATTAATTCACTCTATCTTACAAGAATTTCACAGCTCCCCTTTGGGAGGTCATTCTGGCATCACACGCACCAAAGCTCGCATTGCTGCTCAATTTTTCTGGCCCAATCTGCACAAAGATGTCACACGTTTCATATCTACATGCCTGGTCTGCCAACAAGCCAAGGCTGCTACTACACTACCTGCTGGCCTACTACAACCACTACCCATTCCCTCACAAATTTGGGAAGATGTAGCCATGGATTTTGTTACTGGCTTACCACCATCTCATGGTTACACTGTGCTTTTTGTGGTCATTGATCGCCTGTCTAAATATTGCCACTTAACTCCTCTCAAAAGTGACTACTCTAGTCTCTCTGTTGCTCATGCCTTCTTACACTCGGTTGTCAAACTTCATGGGTTTCCAAAAAGCATTGTGTCTGATAGGGACAAGGTATTTCTCAGCAAATTTTGGCAACATCTTTTTAAACTAAGTGGCACCACTCTCAACATGAGTTCAGCTTACCACCCACAGTCTGATGGGCAGTCTGAAGCGCTGAATAAATGCATAGAGCTCTACCTTCGCTGTTTCACTGCAGATAATCCTAAGTCCTGGTTTACACTGCTACCTTGGGCAGAATTCTGGTACAACACCTCCCACCAAACCAGCATTGGCATGACACCGTTTCGTGCGGTCTATGGCAGAAACCCTCCTCAGGTGATTAAGTATGAAATCCGGTCTGCTGATCCTCCTTCCTTACAAGAACTACTGTCTGAACGTGACACTGTATTGACACAATTGAAAGCGCATCTGGCCAAAGCTCAGAACATAATGAAAAAGTATGCTGATCAGAAACGTCGCTTTTTGGAATTTGAAGTGGGAGATCAGGTGTTGGTAAAATTGCAGCCTTATAGACAGGCATCTGTGGCTCTTCGAAAAAATCAAAAGCTCGGTTTACGTTACTTTGGACCTTTTGAAGTGTTGGCACGTGTTGGCTCTGTAGCATACAAACTTGCCTTACCACCAACCGCAAAAATCCATCCAGTTTTCCATGTGTCCTTGCTCAAACCGTGCAAAGGTTCTCACTCTGCTCCTTATATACCATTGCCTCTACTTACTAACTACCAGGGTCCTGTTGTACTACCTCAGTGTATTCTGCAATCACGCGAGCTTTTGGTTCAGAATAAGCCGGTTACACAAGTTCTGGTACAGTGGTCCGGATTGGCTGAGGAAGATGCTACATGGGAGGATTGGAACACACAGCAGCAGCAATTTCCTTCCCTCAAACTTGAGGACAAGTTTATTTTGGATGGTGGGAGTAATGTTATGACTGGAAATGAGGGCCCAGCCCAATCATTGGAAACATCTAGAAAGGGGATCATCATTGGACAGGTGGAGAATGATGCAATCATCAGTGGACAGGTGGAGAATGATGCGCACAATAAGGATGTGAGAAAGAGTACCAGAGAGAGGAGGCCTAACCAACTCCTGCGTGACTTTGCTATATAAGAGGGTGAATAGTGTAAGAATAGGCAGGCAATGATTTAGTACTCTTTTCCCCCTTGTATTTCTCCCCTCCCTTCTGTTGGCTCCTTGGACAAGTTGTCCTTGGATTTCTTCTTTCCTTGTACGTTAAGAGTGGAATTTCTTCCATCTTAACAACTATCCTTCTCACTTTGTACTTGAATTTTGAGTTACTGAAATTATCAACACTTTTCCAGTTTATTCTCTTTTGATAATTACTCAATCCCTTACATTGTGATAATTGTCTTTGTGATGATGTGTTGACATGAATATTATTTGTTTATAAGTGATACTTTTTTATTAAATAAAATGGGTTATATTATTATTGGTAATTTACGGTTACAAAAGGCTAGCACACAATATAGGTAGATGCAAAACAAAACCTAAAATTCATTTCTTTTTCTTTGAGAGAAAGAAAGTTTATTTTGGTAGATGCAAAACAAAACCAAAAATTCCAGTTTCTACTACCGTGTTTAGACAATCATTTTGGACTTATATTGTCTTTGTTTCATTTAATTCTGAATGTTGAAAAGCTTATAAGATTAAATTTGTGCGTGTAAGAGACCTTTATAAGATTAGTTTTCTATTAATTGCTTATTGCTTATGTAAAAAAATTTAGCTTTCACAGTGAGCATTCTTTCTGGAATTTCTATTTCAATGTTGCTAATCAATGTTCAGTATTTGTAGTTTACATTGATATTATGTCTTTTAATCAATGTATCAATTCTGGAAAATAATTGTTCTAATTATACTATGCTGCTTTAATGTTGCTATTGGTGTTATTTGACAACACTTTTTCACTAAATCACTTATCGGAAAACAATAGCAATTTAATTTGTTCAAAATCCACTACGTTACATCCACTATTACGATAAAATTGCTTTTACTTTAACCTATCCCATTACAGGCTTAAGTTGAACTTTGATGTCAATGTCGGACGTAATGGTACCATTATTGGAGAAAGCTTCCCTCGATGCACACGTCATTCAAGTTGCTCATTTTGGAATGTATAGCAATCCCTTGAGGAAAGATCAACAGGTTGATTTATGATCATTTCAGCCAACTCAATCACATTTATAATATTTTAGTATAATTAATCTGTTATGTACCGGTATGCGAGAAACTTTAATCGAACTAAACAATATGCTTGAAACAAGCGTGTGCGGGTCAGTTACTCAAAATACTTTTTTTTTTTGTCATTTTAAAGTAAATTAATCAATTGCAATGCCACAATGATCGAACGGTGATGAAATATCGAGTGTCTTGCCTCACTTTGGGTTGTATCAAATTGCTGAACAACATTGTTAATCTCTTAAATCAAGCCTTAAGAGATTGTTTGATGTTGTATAGACCCTTGCCAAGACAGAAAGCCTCAGAGATCATGCAAAATACGATGTTCCCATAGTTAAAACTCTCTTCTCCATAGTTAAAACTCTTCGGTATTTTATCCCGTCTTGACTTTATCTCGTCGTCCAAAACTATATTGTCATATGTGATTCTCTATTTTTCCAAATTATCATCCTCTTATATCGGTGATACTATTATTATTCCTTTGAAGATGGCATTCAATATCGGGGATGTGAAAGTGGAAGAAGGGGAAGGCAGATTTATGAAGAATTATGTCGCATGAGGTTTCTAGGAAACATTGACTCCATTAACCATCTTTATTTTCTTGGTTAATGGAGGGAATGTTATCTGGAACCTTCATGCTTGCATAAATCTTCATAAAACCACCTTCACCATCTTCGGCTCTTACATCCCATATATTGAAAGATAACTTTTGAGGAACAATAACATTGTGAGATATAAGATCAAACCTTTTTCATACCATAATAATTAAGTTCTTTTTAAACCCCGCGACGACCTGGGCCTGGAACAGTTCTTGGCCGTTTGGGTTTATACCTTAGGAAATCAAACCACATGGAGTTGGCAGGGCCACTGTAAAGTCAATTGAGAAAGTGTATTTTTTAGTGTTTAAAGATTAGTGAAGAGAGGAGTTCAAGGTGGTAAGGTCGCATTCTTGGTAGAACTCCCCAATCATATTTAATCATTAGAAGTATTAGTCTATGTTTCGTATCACAATTAGTGGAAATGAAATTAATTATGCTAGCAACATCACCCCTCCCTATGTTTCGTATCCAAATATGGTTTTTGATAGAACACTATGGCGTTGTTTGATCCATGTTGCCGACCCCACTTAGTGGGATAAGGCTTTGGTTGTTGTTATGGTAACAACATCACCCCTCCCTCCCCCAAATTTCAGATTGTCCTCAAGTTGAAATTTCAGATTTTTCAGATTCCTATAAAATCCAATGATTCTCAAGTTGTCGAAATTCCTTCCATTGAATTAATACTTCAGCTTTACCTAAAAAGTTGTTCCGATTTTCTTTCACAACATATGGCTCTACCAGGAATTTCAAATCTTCTGTCAACATTTTTTATAATGGTTGTGGTAGCACCGCAAAAGATAAAACCTCCTTCAAAAGAGACACATGAAAGACTAGATGCATTCTAGTTTCTTCAAAATATATTGTCACTTGAGTTAATAGATGGACTTGTTTCATTGTTAATGTTATAATGGTCCCTTTGAGTCACTATGGAGGATTTCTACGGTTTAGGGCCTTGAAGAGTATTAATTTGGTTGAACTGTGATAGTGAGTTCTGTCCACTTGAAGTCATAATTAATGAACTAGTTGATGAAGATACAAGAACGTGGCATAGGGATTTGGTTTGCAACTTGTTCAATAGATATGAAGCGCAACAAATCTTTAGTATCCCAATATCTTGGAGGCTCCCAGATGATAAACTTAGTTGACATTGGGAGAGAGATGTACTATATTCGGTTCAATCAGCCTACCACATTCAGAAAGAGGAAAAGAATAGAGCTACCCCGAAGCCCTCCTACACAAATTGTTAAGGACTGTAGAGAGAGATTTGGAGTACTGTTGTGCCTAATTGTGTTAAAAAATTCCTTTGGAGACTTGCAAAGTTCATCTTACCAACAGAAGCTAGATTGGAACAATAATGAATTGACCTTGACCAGCAATGCCCACTATGCGAGCTGGAAAAAGAGAGCCAGGAGCATTTGTTCATGCATTGTCCTCTCATCTTCCCCATTAGGTATCCATGTTCCCCAACAGATAGCCTTACTGCCCTGACTTACCCATTGGATCATCCCAAGTCGAACCCGCAATAAGACAATTATTCTGTATCATTATATGGAAGACGTGGAAAGCTAGAAATAATGTGGTCTTCAATAAAGCCAATTTTGTCCCAACTAAAGTTACTATGCGTGTTTAGAGTTTGTAGATGAATTCAACAAAATAAATCCGAAGAATCAAACGACTGTGTGTAGAGACTAAGTGTTCTGGTGGGATCCTCTTGATGCTAATTCACTAAAAATGAATGTTGATGCTGGGTGTTTCGAGGAAGGGGAAACAAGTTATGGTATGCTTATTCGCAATCGTAGAGGGCAAGTTCTACTTGCTGCAACAAAGGTTGAAGAAATTCACATTTCTCCACCTCTGGCTTAGGAAATAGGCTCAAATGGTGTCTTAACTTGACAAAGGAACAAAGGTATGAGAACCTACACATTGAATTTGATGTTGAGGTTGTTGTCAATAGGGCTAAAATAATGTTTTTGATGATTGTCTGTTTTTTCTGTGAAACATATGTAGCTAGAGTAAGCTACATAGGTAGAGCTATGAACATAGCAACTCATAGTTTGGTAAGTGTAGATAGAACTCATGGTTCAAAAAGTTGGCTGGGAAATGTCCCAAAACCTACTGCATCAATTGTAATGTCTGACGCTTCTTTCAGTCAATGAAATGTGGTTTCACGTCAAAAACAAATGTATGTCTCAAAGCATGTATTGAGAAATAATAAAAAAATAACACTTTTTTCTCTACCCCACTACATTAATTAAATTAAAAACAAATAAAAAATCACATATTTTCTCAATCCCACTATATTTTTTCTCTAGCACACTACATTAATTAATTAGTTTTTTTTACAAGTGCATTAATTAGTTAGTTAATCCATGCAAAATTTATTTTTAGTATAGTTTTTTTTTTTGAAAGAATTTTAGTATAGTTCTTTTAGGTAAAGAAAATATATTAAATAAAAAGGGAGTACAAAAGTTCGGGATTTAAATTTGACCCAGCGTAACCACAAATCAACCCTAACAGGGTTATAAAACCAAGATTACAAAAGTGGTATAGAATAACCAACTGAACCTAAATTCAGTGATGAAACAAAATGCGTCATGGAAAAATCAACACATTAAGCACAAACCAGCAAGCACAACGCGGGACCCGAAACTGGATTGCAAAAAGAAAATGACGTATACAAAACTGCAACCATTCAATGAACCAAAGCGAATCAGAGAAAAGTTTAGGTCATCAAACCGTCTTTTGAGGAATGATTTATGAGACTCAAATACATCTTTTAATAGATGAGACTATGACAAGAGCGTCATATCGCAACAAATAGATATAATTTGCGATTAAACAATGTTTTATATTACATCTAGATTCAAATATCATTTGGAATAAAGGGGCTAGAGGGTGATTCCAAATCATATAATAACGTGTGCTTTTTTAATTGATAACTTAATTTTGTTTCTTGATTTCCTTTTTCATCGGATGAATGAGATCTTGATCTTGATTAATGACGCAATTACATCTGTCATACTATTTCGTGCTTCTGGTGAATCTTCACAACATCTCAATGCTAAAGTTAAGATATCATGAATTTCTTTCCCATGTTGTGAGATTAAATTGGAATCCACAACTTCCACACTGGGATTGACCATTGATTCACTAATCCAAGTTTTCAAGGTTAATTCTGCTGAAAACATTTCATTTGTCGGCTTCTTTCCGGTGAACATTTCCATCAGCATTATCCCATAGCTGTACACATCTCCTTTAACTGAAATGACTCCCTTAGATCCATACTCTGTATGTACACAATAATCACTAGTTATAAAAAGTTATCAATCATACTTGTTTTTTGTTGCTGCCAAAAACAAAACACAAGAAAATCATATAAATGTGTTTATGGCTAGACAACTAGGCCTCAAAAAAGTCAATATTATTGCTATTTAGACAATTATATAAGATATAATATGACATAAAAGGGAAGAAATTATAACCTGGTGCAACATAGCCAAGAGTACCTAAAGTCCTTGTATGAGTTTTTGATTGTCCTTCATCCAAGAGCTTGGAAATCCCAAAATCACTCACATGTGCAACCATATCTTCATCTAGTAACACATTATTGGGCTTTAAATCACAATGAACCACTGGTATTGAAGAACCATGATGGAGATACTCCAATGCAGATGCCACATCAATCATTATGTTCAACCTTTGCAAGAAATCCAAAAAATAGTTATCAGAGTACAACCATTTTTCCACACTTCCATTTGACATAAACTCCATAACTAGAGATTTGAAATCTGGATTTGAACAACTACTGATAATCTGAACGAGATTTCGATGCCGAAGGTTGCACATTGCATTGCATTCTGCATCAAAGCTTCTTGATGCTGCTTCCATTGTCAAGTCAAGTACTTTAACTGCTATCATCTTCCCACTAGAAAGCATTCCTTGATACACGGATCCAAATCCACCCCTTCCAAGTAAATTACTCTCACTGAATCCATTAGTTGCTTGGACGAGTTCATAATAGGAAATCCTTTTTGGAACTCCTATAGTCAAGTCATAATAGGAACCCCTTTCAAGTGGATTTTCAACATTTCTCCTTTTATGAATTCGAAATATTATGCATGCAACAACCAAAATGCCTAACACAACAATTATGGACGATATGCATATGATTGATAGCATCTTTGACTTTTTCCTATGTTGATCACATGGAGGTACTTGTAAGTGAGGATTGCCACAAAGTGCTTCATTATGCATGAATGATTGAGCAGTGAAATTTTTGAATTGGCCACCATCCGGAATCTCGCCCTGTAACATATTGTATGAAACGTTGATACTTTCAAGATAGGCAAGTGACTCTAAGGATTTTGGAATGACACAAGTAAGAAGATTATGGGACAAGTCCAACCTGCTCAAGCTTACCAATTCACCAAGTGTTGTAGGAATTTTCCCATACAATTTGTTTTTTGCTAAGGAGAGATTCTGCAGAGTTGTTAATGAACCTATGGTTTCAGGAATGATGCTTGAAATTTGATTTCTTGACAAATCTAATAGCAGAATTGCTCTTAATTTACTAATCTCCATTGGAAGATTTCCAGTTAAAGCATTAGAGGACAAGTTTACCTCTAAAATATCTTTGAGACTCCAAAATGAGGAAGGTATCTCAGAGGTTAACCTGTTAGATTCTAAGTAAAGCTTTCTAAGTGAAGTCATATTTCCCAAACATGTTGGTAACACTCCAAAAAGTTTATTGCTTGTTAAATACAATTCACTCAAACTCTTAATTTCACAAAGCTCATCAATCATGGATCCTTGCAGTCCATTGTAACCAAGATCTAAAATTTGAAGTTTATGTAACCCTTTAATTACACTAGGGATTGATCCATGTAAATCATTACCTCTCAAAGATAATAGAACCAGGTTGCTCATGTTTCTGATTTCTAGTGGAATATTTCCATTAATTCCACAATAATATGCCCAAAAGTATTCTACAGATAAGTTTCCAATGGACTTTGGAAGTTTTGATGGTAAACTATTCACTTCTACTCCAAGATATTTCAGATATCTGCAACTTGTAAGCGAAGTAAAGAAGTTTATTTCAAGAGAATCATCAATTATTGCCAAGTTATTGAAACCTATGTTGAGAAATTCGAGGAGTCTTAAATCTCCAAAAGAATTAGATATAATTCCACTAAATTCATTATCATTAATGTCAACTGTAACAAGATTTGAAGCATTGCATATACTATTTGGAATTTTTCCAACAAACTTGTTTCCACGCATACTCAGGAAGTATAGGTTAGGAAGTCCGAATCCCAAATTTGATGGAAGCATGCCTGTGAAAGAATTTTGTGCAAGATACAAAATTTCCAATGTTGAAATGTTGAAGAGTTTCGAAGGAATAGGTCCACTTAAGTTATTATGTCCCATTTGTAGAATCTGAAGTTGACTGAGATGACTAATCTCCAATGGTATCGAACCTAAAATCATATATCATGAGGAAGCATGGTGTAAACACATAACAATATTAAAATTGTAAAAAATTAGTGTAAAGTATAAAGTGAAGATAGAAGGTTAAGGGTATACCTGAAAACAAGTTATTCTCTAAATATAACTTTTGTAACGATGTGCAGTTGCCAATCGATCGTGGAATGGTTCCTTCAAGATAATTATTGTTTAGAGCAAACAATTCAAGTTGAGGAAGTTGATTACACATCTCATCTGGAAGAGTTCCATTTAAATTGTTACCATCAAGGTTGATCTCTCGCAAAGAAGAGATGTTGAAGAAGGAGAATGGAATTTCACCTGTATTTAACATAAATGTTTAAATTATGATTTAACTAAATATTAAGCTGAGGGATCCTTCTTTTTTCGTTTAAAGTAAGGTTTTTTATCTTTTAAAATGTTTACACCATTTGAACCAATTTTCATCAACAGTTCATTTTTCTTACGAATTTATGTACATCACATTATACAGTACAAACAATATTGCATTACCCAATACCACAATTATTAACAACTGGAAGGTCATAATTTTAGATAAAAACTACTCCCTCCGTCCCTTAATGTAACCCCCCTTTGCATTTTTCACATTTCTTAAGAAAAGTTGTCAGTGTAATTAATGTGTCTGTTTTGTGTATTAATATTACCAAACTGTCCTTTGTTTGTATGTGTATTAAATTTGACTATCCATATTTTAAGACAAGTTAGTAGTATTAATTAGGGGTATGTTTAGGAAAAAAGTAATAAATGCATCTAGTAATTTGAAAAGAGGGTTACATTTAGGGACAAAAATAAAATCAAATGGGTGGTTACATTAAGGGACGGAGGGAGTAAATTAGATGATATCAATTTTAATGGATTTGATATTATAACATATAGTGGAGGATCTAGAACCCCCAAAACATGAATATGAAAAATAATTTAAAATTTTGAATGATACCCATTAGTTTATTTAAAATCAGAAACTAAAAGTCGTGACGGAAAACATTTGTGGAACCAAAACTTGCTTAAATATTTAAAGATAAAAAAAAACTAAATTGTTGATATTTATAGGACCATTAACTTATTTTGACTTTTTCGATAAAAAAAATGGTTTTTGAATTATATGATTCAAATGATGAGTTGAACCTAACGAGTCAAACCAAGTTGCTCGTGAGCTTTAAACAAAGTCTAATGTTATGACAAGTCTAAATGATGAATTGAACCTAACGAATCGAACCAAGTTGCTCGTGAGCATTAAACAACCTGAGCTTATCTATAGATTCTTTTAACATCTATGTTATGGAGACACCTCATATTGAGGTCTCTAGTCTATTTTTTTATGACATTTCTGGGACTCACATATCTAGAAGCAATCATATAGTTCTACAATTCTTTTCTATTTTTGGGTGTTAGCTCTCATTTATTACCAAAAAATATAAAGTATAATTTTCGAATATCTACATACAAAATAAATAAATTAAACACAGCCTAATTTTCTTAATACATGTTAAATTTTCAAATATTCTTTATAATAAGAGAATATAATATCCAAGTCCAAAAACATGGTAATTTTTTTTTTTTGTGAACGGAAAAAAAAGGCAAGATAATATATATATATATATATATATATATATATATATATATACACACACACACAACATATGTCTTTTTTTAAAAGCACGTTTTGAAATTTTCAAAGTATTTCAAAACCATGAGATCTTCTGATCAGAACCTCTAATGTGATTCACCCTCTGATATGGTGTTAATCCTATGATCAGGTGATCCTCTGATTCAAGAATTGCTGACTCTGAAAATATGATTATATTCAATATCACTAGTGTCAAGTGCAAAGGCTGTAAACTAATTTATTGACATTTGTCCCTCTTATATCTCACGATTCTGAAAACCTAACAATAATCTTATGACCAGAACCTCCGATGAAAATCACCCTCTGATGGAGTTGATCATCTTATCGGACGATCCTCTAATGAATATGTTCCTCTCTTTAGTACTATCCTTTGCGATGACTAACAACACCGCAGAATACGAAGCTTTCTTGGTTGGCTTAAGAATAACTAAGGACATGGGAGCCTGAATGATCTAAATATGCACTAACTCCTAAGTTGTGGCCTCCCAAGTTACTAACGAATATTAAGTGAGGGAGGAACACCTGCAAGAGTACGTCCAACTTGTGCAAACCAAAATGATAAAGTTTGAATATGTCGAAGTGGTACACATTCGACGCGAACATAACACCAGAGCAATTATTCTTTCTAAGCTCGCAAGCACACGCTAGTGGGAACAAAACTATCATACAAGCGTTCAAAGGCAAAAGACTCGACTGCTCGAAATCAATGAAATTTCGGAGATCCAAGATTGGCGAGGACCCTTAATCCGCTACATTACTAGCTGGGAACTCCCGTCGGATCCTTCAGAATAAACTAAACTGAAACAAAGGCCCTGCTCATTCTCATTAGTGGAGGAAACTTTGTACAAACGAGGCTTCATCATCCCTCTGATCAAGTGCCTTGGTCCTACTGAAGCCCAAGAAGCCCTCGTTGAAATACACGAAGGCATCTGCAGATAACATCTGGGTGCCAAAGCTCATGCTAAGAAAGTCTTATTAGCAGGATTCTTCTGGCCAACCATGCTAAAAGATGCTAAGGAATACGTCGCCAAATGTGGTAAGTGTTAACAGCATGGAGACATGTTCATCGCTCCTCCAGCTAAACTCCCTTCACTGGCTTCTCTGTGGCCCTTTGCATGTGGGGCGAGAGGCAGTTGGGGGGGGGGGTATCAACCTTTTGGGACGTTTTCCCAAAGTTGCAGGTCAACTAAAATATTTAGTGGTAGTTGCTGATTACTCTAAATGGATTGAAGCTGAACCCCTCGCAAATACCACATAGAAAAACGTACTCTATTTTTTCAAAAGAAAAACCATACCATGGTTCGGAGTACCAGCCCTCGTGATCTCTGGTAATGCAACTCAGTTTACCGATCGAAGGTTTCAAGACTACTTAAAAAACTTGAACATCAAAGATTCAAACATAGTTTCACCTCTGTCGAACACCCCAAAGCAAACGGTCAAGTTGAATCAATGAACAGAGTTATCCTTCGCGGAATACACTGAAGGCTACATGAAGCTAAAAAGAACAAGGTATAGGAACTTCATACAGTTCTGCTGGCCAGTCGAACGACCCATCACTCAACAACAGACGAATCACTTTTCCGCCTCACGTATGGAATGGAAGCAGTCATTCCCATTGAGCTAAACAAGCTCAATTGGCGAATATGCGATGATATTAACTTCCAGGCCAACAAAGAGAACTTGCAGGAGGAACTCGATTTTGTCGGCAAAATAAGAAACGTAACAGCTCCGAAAGAGACAACACTAAAATATAAAATAGTTGCTCGTCACATTAAGAAAGTGATAAAACGAGAAATTCGAAGTTCACGACCTCGTCTTCCGAACAAACCAAAAGGATTTTGATGAAGGGAAGCTTGCTGCCAACTAGAAGGGCCCTTACAAAATTCATATGAAAACAGAGACAAGGGCGTACGGCCTCGAAGACCTCGTAAAGGGTCCAATTCCTCGAACGTGGAATGCAGAAAAAATTAAAAGGTATTACAGCTAAATAGAAAATATACAAACAGCTATATTGTTCATACAACAAAACTACACAAAGTTCAAACTAAACAAACTACACGCTCTCAGAAATGAGCATTTACAACAGAAGAGGAAGTTTGTGCCACTCCAAATCCAATATTTGTTAAAGGATAAATGAAATATAAGCACAACAGATTCAATTAATCCTCAGTATGTTCGCTCACAACTACGACATCACTGCTCGACATGTTAGGCAGAACCCTAGCATGCGATGAATGATTCACGCCTCGGGGCATTGAACTTAAATTGAGTTTTTCGTTCGTCCGCCGTTTTCGTTCGAACCACATCTTCTAAAACACGTTCAAATAAACTTCTCTTTGAAGTGAATGCTTCTAACGTATACTCTGCATCACTGTTAGAACGGTCATGCTCGGATCAACTTGTATAATAACACACAAATATTTGCTCTCTAATAAACGAGGCAAATACTTGGAGGGAAGGGAAAAATCTTTAGATTAAACAACGAACTAAATAAACTTGTCGTATGCTCGACACTCACAAATCTAAACGCTCGAAACGATCCTAGTCCTCCCTTCACAATGAAGCAATAACTATGAGGGGGTGGGCCCTACCCTCGGCCTATCAAGTCTATTTTTGATTTAAAAATGCTTGGTTATTTAGATTAACCTTACATGCATACATCTAAGTCAAAAAAGGATATTTCAAGAATCGATACAAGAATGCAGAACGAATCATTATCGTCTACGAGGATATTAGTCACACTCAATAATTCGAAGTTTAAAACGATTTTCAAGATCAAAAGAAAGCTTCACGCAATGAGCATTATAATAGCACACTATATTTATAAAAATTAACATACATTTTCGCGCAAGTATAAAAGAAAGATGCGACCAAAAATTAAAGCAAAAATATTGTACTTATTGAGTGCTAACCACGAAGGGCACACATTGTCATGGCGCAAGGCCGGTTAAAGCATTAAGACACATTGTTTGAAAACAAACGAAGCTTACAAGGCCTTTTAGTCTTGGGAGTTGTCTTAATCAAGAGGGGACAACAAGACTCCATTCTCAACGAACTCGAAAGCTCGACCCCAAGATTCACAACCTTAACTTGCAACACCGCATTGTTAAACCCATGGCTAGCAGCACCCACCAAGTTCCTCTCCAACTCATTGATCCTGTTCACCAAAATGAAGCGATCGAAACAAATTTAATCTTCTGACTCGTCTTCGCCAGAAAGGGTGGCATCTCACAGGGCGTTCACAACACATTTCTTCTCATCAACTAGCTTAGCTGGGCCTCGTTTAATTGATTCACTAGCTGGAGATCATCTGCAACCTTCTTCTCTGAAGAGGTGATTTTACTATCTTTCACTTTAGCGCAGGTATTATAATCAGCAAGGTCCGCCTCCAGCTTCGCAACTTTTCCTTCACCGGCACATTGACTCGGATCACATCCTCAAACGAGGCATTGTTCAGTGCGTCCGCGATCTCATGGGATTCCATCGCAATGATGATTCCATCCGTCATTTCCTTGCTCCTTCCAGCAAATCCTATGTCTTGAATGACCTTTAATTTCAGGTCACTCAAACAAAGGGACAAATGTGAGCCGTAGCGGTCAGGATCAAACCACACGTTGGGCAGATGCAACAAATCCCCTCCCTCGGACTGGTGAGGTTTAGCATTGGTGGACACATGCTTTCCCTTGTTAAGGTACTCAATCCTCTTCCTCTTGAAGGACTTACCAACCACTTCCGTCTGGTCGTCATCAAGAACCTGCATAACAATCCGAGAAGATGACCCGCCTGCGGATCCAGGGATCATATCATTGATGCTATGAACGTCCCTGTTCCTACCTCCTCAACCAGTCACCATCTTTCTAAACTTTTTTATGAGCTCTTGCATGCTAGCCAGTCTTCCTCGCGAGCAGTACCCTCGCACTTTCAAAGTCATCACTTTTTGCCATGAGCAACTACTTGGGGGGCTTCTGTTCTGGATCGAGAAGACCCATTCGGCCCATTTACTTAGACCTAATACAAAATGACCCAAATCCAACATTTGGTAAATTAATCACATCACCCCTCCTTCATATGAGTGGAGTGCTCGAAGCAAACAAATACTGATTTAAATGATCAATGACGTCTTTTTCCACGTTCCCGAGAATCTCTTCTCGACAGTTACGATTCCCACGAATCTGAAAGTGCCGAGCTACACGTGTGCTAGACAACGGAGCCTGCAATACCCACCTCTATATAAAGGGGACTCTTAGCAGTCCGCAAGGTTAGAATCTTTTTACTCTCTCAACCCCCTTTCTGAATCAATACTGACTTGAGCGTCAGAGTGTTTGCAGGTACACCCCCTAGTCATTTCAGCCAACAACAAAGGCCTATAACCACCGTATTAAAAGCGCACTGGTAGTCACCTTCTGATCAGATACGATCATCACTTTTAATGTAGTTTACAAAGACGTTTCCGAAAAAGTATGTTGATTAATGTTACTATTACTCATGTGATGTTGTAATGAAGTTTCAATTACGTTATATTTCACATGCTTTTAATTTATTGTGTTCATATACTATGCTCATCATTGATCTGTGCGATAGCACGGGTGAACGATCGAGTTCTTTGTAATAAGAGACAAGACAATATCGAGTAAAAAAATAGGCAAGTTTTTTTTTTTTTTTTATGTGAACGGAAAAAAATGGCTAGAGAATATATATACATCGTATGTCTTTTATTAAAAGCTATTTTTAAAATTTTCAAATTATTGCAAAAAGTAAGTGGTATGTGAACATGTCGACTTCATTCATCCAAATTCCTTAAATACCTTCCTTCATGCTGTATATGAGTATTTACTTTTTGGCAATTTAGTAAGTTTAAAGAAACAATAAATAAAAACTTACTATATCTGCAAATTGATCTTACCTTCCAAGTTGTTGTTTGCGAGATACAAAAACTGAAGATTGGTCAATTTTCCAATGTCAGCTGGCATACGTCCTTTGTCAAAATTATTGACGGATAGTACCAAATATTCTAACTCTTTGCAGTAACGCCAAACATTTGGCATCTCACCAGAAAAATCATTAAAATGAAGATAGAGTGATCTAAGGTTTGGAAGCCCTTGACAAACATTTGATGGAAGGATACCTGTCATATTATTATAACCAAGTGCCAAAATTTGCAACGATGAGTTGTTGAACATTAATATGTTGCCTCTGAGGAAATTATATTGAAGTATGACCATTTTCAGCTGTGTAACATCACCAATTTCTTTCGGAATTTCTCCTTTAGTTCAACACAAACAGGGAAAAGAGATTAATTAGGATGATTCATATATTAGTTGGCATGTAATGCAGATTCATTTATACATGATTATTTAATTAATGAATTTTTGTAAAAATAAATAAAATTATTGTATTTAATTTATATTAAAGGGACTATAAAAGGCTTAATTAGTTTCTCTCCGTCCTTCATGATATAAATTAAAGGTTCATATGGTGTGTAAAATTTAATTTAATTTTCCTATGACACGCTATGAAGCACAGACTCTGACACAGACACCTGATAGGACACTGACACGGACACGTCGAAACCGCTAATGTAAAAAACATAGGACACTGTCACCGCTACCTATATATTAATTATCTAAATTATGAACCAAAATACATACATATGCATCTAACTTCAGCAATTTATTTTATTAAAAAAAAAGTTCTATAACAAGGTACAATATTATTTGGCATTTATTTATCCGCGTACTATCGAAAAATTTAAATGTGTTGTAATAAACTTTAATGTCTATAACCTCTCGTTGATCAACATTTCTCACCCATCTTTAACACTTGAATCCATTGTGTGTGAAAGCAGAGAAATAAATATAGCTATTGTCTGAGTTGTCCGACACGCCTTATATAAGTGTTGTATAGGTGACGGACACTAGTTCTAGGAGTGTCGAAGTGAAGAAGAAAATAACTTTTTTAGGACACTTGTCCGACACGTGTTGTACAAGTGTCATAGGAGTGTCGGACACAGACGTGTGTCGGACACTGCCACACACTTAATCCTAAATGTGTTTTTTTTTCATAGATGACACCTACACTGCACGCACTTACACTTACTGCACAGTGCACTGCAAAGTGTCCACAGACGTGTAACAAATAAAGTTAATAAAACTCAATCATGCATGTTGTTATGGAATGGTGTGAATATATCATACCCGATAAGGAGTTATTTGCTAAATGAATTTCTTCAAGAGAAGACATGTTGCAAATTGTTGTTGGTATGACTCCAGACAACAGCGTGTTATTACTAAGACTCAAAAACCTCAACTGACGAAGTTGACCAATAGCATATGGAATGGTTCCATTGATGTGATTTGATTTCAATCTTAGATACTCTAACATTGACAAGTTGGATATGGATTGAGGAATAAACCCAGCAATATTATTATAACCAATATCCAATTGCTGAAGTTTTGATAACTCCCCTATCCTTGAAGGAATTTCTCCAACAAAATCGTTGTTGCTCAAATTCAACAATTTCAATCTCTTCAACTGAAGTAACTCATGTGGTAACTCACCATGGAAACTATTGCCATGTAGATCAAGAACAACAAGGAAAGAAAGATTTCCCAATTGAGGAGAAATGATACCTTCAAGGCCCATGCTACTAAGATTCAATGCATTTACTCTTCCATGGTGTTCATCACAAGTAACACCAACCCAATTGCATGAAGAGAAAGAAGAAGCAGAAGAGTAAATTGACCAATTACTAAGCATATGAGAAGGGTCTAAGGTGATTGAGGATTTGAATGCAAGAAGTGCAAATTCATCGGTGGTTATGTTTTTTTCACTACTCACAACTAAGCAAGTGAAGAAGAAGTAATAATAGAGTGAGGCAGAGAGAATATAGAGACATGAGGGACAACAAGAGTATAATTTGGCCATTTTCAAATACAATGAGAGCTAAGCACCGAGGAGGATATTTATACTACACCCTCCATTTGTCTTTTTGATATTTGAAGGGTATGATTTGTCAATTATACCCTTTGTCAATTAGTCTTATCTTTTTCAACAAAACTAATTAATGTTATCGATTTGGAAAACTAAAGTTTCTTTTTTTTAAATAAAGTTTGTTTCTTGTTATCTTCACAAAATTTTGTTACAAACAATGGTTAAAAATAACAAAATTTTGTTCTTCCATTCCCACCCTTCTGGGTCGTTTCCGTCACATTTGTTCTCGGTGGTGGTGGTTGCTGCCACGCCGTTGATGTCGTACAACAAAGATTTCGGTCCTGTTCCAGATCTATGGCCTCGGTTTTGAGCTAATGCAGAGGTCATGGTACTGGGAGTGGCGATTACGTGGTTGTGGTGGTTACGCCGCTGCGTTTTTTCATGGTTCCGGTACACTCAAACCCCACAACGGTTTTCGTCGTTTCCAGGGTCGTTTTCAGCTAGATTTGTTGGACTGATATGGCTGATTTCTTTTGGTGCTAAAGTTCTTAGGTTCTATTCCAGAAACCCGTCACTGTTGTGCTAGTGTGGTTCACGGTGTGCGGGGTCGGGGCTCGAAAGGGATGAAAATGCTTGCTGTGATTTGTTGCAGGGGTTGCCGGTACGTGTATTTTTGTCTCTGATTAATTGGTTCGTTCAATTTCTTTAGTAGACATGGCAGATTTGATGTTTTCCTCTGTGACGATCATGCTTCAGTTCGGATTCCCAACCTTCTGTCGTCGTCATCCTCAAGGTTGTCGTCGTTCTTTAAGATTTGATATGGGACGCACTGTTGTGTCGATCCAGATGTTTTTGGATGGTGGTTGTGATTCTGGGCTACAGTTTCCAGTATTCGTCCCCGCGTCGGAAGGAGGATCTTATTTGCCTGTGTACATTAAAAGCGGTCTAGACCTCTACTTAAGAGGCTGTTATAATCCATTTGTGTTGTTTTTAATTTTCATATAACCTGGTTGGGTAAACCTCCATTTTGTGGATAAACTGGTTAGGTTTATGTCCCCCCAGTTATTTTTATGTATTTTTTCCTTTTTTAATAATATATTTATGGGCATCTGGCAAAAGATTAGAGTTGGGTACCAATTTAGTTGGAAGCCACTCTTCTTTTTATGTCATTAGTTCTGGCCTTATAAAAAAAAATGGTTAAAAATAGAAGAGGGAGAGTACAAAATTTTGCTCCCAGGCTAAAATTCTTAAAATAAGATTAGTAAAATTGTTAAAAATTTCAAGTGCAAAGTAAAAGAACAGATTTGAGAGAAGAAAAATAAAAGACTCCATGAATGTTCAAAGGAAGAAAAAATGGAAGACTCATTGGAACTGCTGACGAGAGGTGAAGAGCGAGCAGTAGTTGAAGACTCATTTGACAAGATACAAGAACAAGATGACAATGACGAAGAAGAAGTTCATCAATATAATTTTTATATTGACTTAAAATAATTAAAAAGATGTGCACAATATTTAGAAAATTGACAATTGTTTGGTATGAGAAAGTGCAAAAAATGTAAGAATTTGTTGGAGAAAAAGATAATAACTGACAATTGTTTGTTACGAGAGAAAGATAACATTTTAAATTTATTGGAAAGATAATGTGTGTGCAAAAAAATAGGAATTTATTGGTGGATTTTTTTTTTGGTGGTGGCCGGGGTTTGAACCCCAATGTGTGTGCAAAAAAATAGGAATTTATTGGTGTATTTTTTTTTTTGGTGGTGGCCGGGGTTTGAACCCCAGATTGGTGGTGGCCGGGGTTTGAACCCCGGACCTTGCATATATTTTTTTTTTTGTGCATTGTCCATACCAACTGAGTTAAACTCACGAGGACGGTGGATTAAAATGAGAGTATAATATAAAGAAAATGTGCATCAAAAAGACGACATAAACATTTAATAATTTGGGGCGTGCCTTTGAACTCGTAATATTCCACTACTCCGTATTTAGTTTGGGGCGTGCATCAAAAAGAAAATATCTTTTAATGTTCCTTCAGATGGACCAAGAAAACAATAACGGATTGAATAAGGGAGTTGAGTAGCTCAAATGATTTTAGCAAAGGTTTAAGATTTGAAGGTCGTGTATTCAAATTCAGACAAATAAGTAAAATTTAAATCTAACAATTAATTACAACATTTGTTATTAAAAAAAATAAATACATTGAGAAGTGTTTTTTTTTTTTTAAAGATGAAGTGTTAATAGTCTCATAAAATTGTGCCCGTTAAGTTTTTTTATAGGTGCTTATAATTTTGGAGTTTAGGAAAATTTTGTTATGAGTGTCTATCGGCCTTGTTGCACAAGAAAACTTAGTAAAAGTCAAGAGAATTTGGAATCTTAAACAAGGCAGAACTCGTTAGAAGTGAGAAGACCCAATATGACATATTATATCCAACGAATGAATAGAAACCTTTGTTGGGGTTAAACAGGACTCAATAACAAAACAGTCTCATTCACTTTAATTGTGGACTTGGTGGAAATCCAAAATATGTAACAATCACACTTATCGTGAATATGGATACATGCTGAAGAGTGTAGACTTGACTTGGTGTTGAGATGCCGGTCATTTTGGGGCTAAACAAGTCTTTCAGGCGTTAGAGGCCACATAAATAAGTTGTTTGCTAACAAGTTGGCGAGAATAGACAAATAACAAAGGTGATGAAGCTGGAATAATGGACAATATATTTTGTCTTAACTTGAAACGAACCACATAGTTAAAGATTGGGAGCCGTATAAGTTGTGAAATGATTTTGTAGTATTCATTTTAAAGAAATATTAAACATTCAAATTTTACATAATACAGGGTACTTTCGATTTATACAAAAAATGTGTATCTTGGATAATAATAACATTAGAAAAAATGAATATTTTGAAAATTCATTCAAAATAATTATTAATTTCATTCATTAAACTGAAAATTGTTGCATTCAAAATAAAAAACACTGAGAGCACAGAGAGGAGCTGAGAGCAGCGGTCAACCTATGGTTTATCTAGGGCAACTGCGTCGGAGTAATTCGCCGGCGGAGAGGAACATTGGGGGGGGATAGGGGTCCAGCCAGGGTGGCAGAAATTGGGGGGGGGGGGGGGGATGGGGGAAATTGGTCCGTGGTTAGGTCAAGGAAGAGGAAAGCGACGCAATCGGAAGCAAGACGACGGGACAGATCAAGAGATTCAGAACGAATCGACAATGCAGGTAATGGGCTAGAAGTTCGACATAGTAGGGATGATTCTAGGGTTTATCAAATGTCTTCACAAGGTTTGGCAGATGCCATAAGGAACATATCGTAAATATCTATGAATATTTTTGTTTTATTTCTTTCTCTTATTTGAGACAAGTTATGAATATAGAAAATAAATCTTTTACAGTGAAAACAATTGAGACGAAGTTGTTAATAATAGATTACCTAGAGAAATAGGTAAAAGAAATTTCCATCCAAGATTTAATAATTGATCCATTTATATTATTAAATCAAGGCCAACAAAAAGCATTAAGGAATCCGCGGACAACCAATGAGGGACGGTCATAATAAAGTTCAACCAATGAGAGCACAGAGAGGAGCTGAGAGCAATTATGGTTTATCTAGGGCAACCGCGCTGGAGTAATTCGCCGGCGGAGAGGAACATTGGGGGGGGATAGGGGTCAGCCAGGGTGGCAGAAATTGGAGGGGATGGGGGAAATTGGTCCGTGGTTAGGTCAAGGAAGAGGAAAGCGACGCAATCGAAAGCGGGACGACGGGACACCTTGTGCGAGATGAATTACTCCCGGTGTTTAATCTAATATCATTTTGGCTTCTTCAAAAAAAAAAAATTCATTCAATATTTTTTCAAAATACTTAAATTTGGGGTTATATAAAAGTGAATGATTTTTTTTATGTATTGAATATAAAATAACCATTTTTTTATCAAGATTGTAAACAGTTTTTGTATAAAAAAATTAAAAAGGATTACAATTTTGATGGAAATCGAACCACATCAATTAAGTATTTAAACTTCACTTGTCGACAAGGGTTCAACCTCTCTTTTGAACTGGATAACCGCAATAAAGCTTCACATATGAACAATTGAATTGGGGTTAGTTCATTGGTCGACAATAATTCCAATGTTCCGCAAATGAGTGTTAACTCTCCGAGTTTACGATTTTAGGTACCAAAATCGTGTTAACT